>NC_135127.1:12400000-13000000 GCF_050908995.1 Andrena cerasifolii
CTTCGGTAAAAAATGCTTGTCAGAAAGAAGGGTAATCGTGCGAGTACTTTTATCGCTCCGAAACACTCGATCGACGCTTAAAGTCGACGTTTAAAGGAAAAAGAGGGAAAACCGTGGAAAGCCGTTTTCCTTTCCCGCAGAAATTCTATTTGGCGTAACTTTGTTTTCTAGTGGCGAGCCGTAAATTCGCGCTTTCAGAACAATCGCAGCGCTTTTTCATGCGCGCAAAATTCGAGTTGCAGCGTGTCGCTCGCAATTTTTTCCCCGTCGTACTTGCGCGACGGAGCTAACGAGTGAAACATTCGCCGAGATTTCGCCGTGTGGATTGAAGCAGAAGAAAATAACTCATTTCCACCGTGTTCTTCAAAAAGGACACCGCTAATAGAAGGTTTTGCGACGAGGCTGCAAGCTGGAGACTAGAACGTGAAAACACGCGAGCCTGGAGCGGCGTTGGAGTGTTGCTCCATCCAGAATACAGTGAGAGAAAGCTCGGAATCGGCCATCGATGCGATCGATGCTGGAAAACGCGGAAAATGCACTTGACGCTGTTCATTCTTGCGGAACAAGCTCGCAGAAACGCAACCGGTCTCTCTATTTCATCCGCTCGTCGAGAGCACTTTAAACGAAACCGCGAGAGAAATAGAGCGACGACTAATAAAGGATTTGTCAGAGACGATTAATCGTTTGCAATTAAGTTTAGTTGAATATTACCCTTTGGAAATTCCTCTTCTGGGCGCCCTGATATTCGCGCTTTGAATATGTTGCGTGGTATATTACTTCTCTGTTTAATGGATAATTCTCCATCGTGGCGGGCGTAAACAAACATATCGATCTGCAAGCTCAACGCACCGGCGGACTTGACGAATTTCTGGGGGCGAGTATGCAAATCTTGACGATGTTCCGATCGCGAATTAACAGCGCGGGGGTGAAACGGCTCTTCGCCGCGACATTTGCAAACGTTTACACGGAAGGCCAATGCAAACGTTCGATAACGAAGTTCGCTTACTGTTGCTAAGGATCTAAAGACTATCAGCTAACTCCGCTAAGCCCGCAATAAACTTCACGCATCCATGCAAACTCTGAAATGTTTCTACAACTATCGCCGTTTATTCGCTTTCAGCTTGTGAGAATATGTATGCAAATTACATATTCGTCCCCTATTACATCCCTGTGCGGCAATTTCATCAGCTTTCCGTACAATGACGGTTTCGTAACACGCTGATAGTTGCTCCGTACAGTGCTTAACTTTCTCCCTTTGATGTATTTTATTTTAGGTTGATACTTTAGCCAGGTATTAGAGAATCAAAGATAAATGATGTTTGCTATGCGTTGGCGAAGAGCTGATCTCGACCGCCTACGACTACAGAAGCCGACCACGAAACAGGGATGCTGTTAAATTGGAGCGGCAGGAAAAGCGCGATCGAAGGACACGGATGTCGTAATAAAATCGAACCCGCAGCAGTCGCGATGAACTTTTTGGTCGGCCAAGCACGGGCGGGAAAATTTTTTGAAGGAAGAAACTCATTTACAACTCAATCAGCGTTCATGAAATTCCCCGGCGAGGAAATCCTGCCGAGCTAGCAATCCGGTTACCGTGCAGACAGAAGAAATTGCCCTTAATCATCGAGAGACCGGCCTCCTTGGACGTTTTCATTCGATCTCGAATATCAGATAGATTAACTTCCACGGCGAACTAGAAATTAAACAGGAATACTTTATCTCGCGAAGAATTTCGTGCACTATCGAGAGAAACTGTAGACTATTCGTTGTGATAATAAAAATTAATTGAGTGAAAGATCGCGTTTTGTGGACCCATGGGAGAAAAGTAACTTATGATCCCACTGAGCAAGATTGTACAGCTATTTTACGAGTAGAGTTCGTGTTATCAGAAGCAGAGGAGATATTGCAACGGAATTAAAGCAAACGGTGGGTTCTCTTGAAAATTCAATCGTTTAAGCTCCCTTTGATCACCAACGGATGCGGTTGAACGAATATTTGTGCGGTGAATCGTAATTGAATAAATGATTGAAGAAGATAAGGATGCAATTCACAGGCTTGGTAAATTGGAAACCGCCACGTAACTCGTCACAGAAACAGCCCTTAATCGTCGCATTTCATTCTTAATAACGCCGGATCAGAATAAATAAACTAGCTAGGAAACAGATACGGTTTATCGATAGCCCTCGTTTCGATTAAAATTCAATGTAAAGTTTAAACAAAGCACGGTTTTATGCAAACTGGGGAGAGGACTCACCGTTTCCGAAAATGATGGCCAAAACTCCGTAATGAAAGAACAGGACCAAAGGCGACATGGAATTGATGGACCACTTAAACGCGAGACCGCCTGTCCTCGACTGATGTCCGATGCTTTTCAACCACCGTGCAATTTCGACCCTGAATCCCGCGCTACCCCTACCAACGCGTCCATTCCCAAGGAAATTCGCGCAGGCGTTTCAAACAATACAGACGCGAATGTTAAACAAACTGCCAGTTGTACAGCTGGTCTCTTCCAAACGTGCACGTTGTTGATTTCACTCTCAACTGGCACTACTCTCTCCGATTGTATCTTCGATTCAATCACCGGACTGCAATTAACTGCAATAATGAAATCAGAGGGGTTCCGTTACTCGAAACACAGCTGTGCCTAACTCGCGATCAGTTGTAATAGGACAAATTCTTGCTTTCTTCCAGGGCTATTGATCCGCCACCACTGATAACAGTTAAGAAATCCTTGTATTCGTGACAACAAATAAAAGTAGACTATTTAGAAGCATTATTAGACAAATATTATATGCACCTTGTAGTTTTAATTGACCGCGTTCCCGTGGCGTTTTGTTTCCTATCGATTTTCATTTGTCACACCGGCAGATTTTCCAAATTGACAAGTGATCCGTTTACCTCTCGATAAGAATTTCACCGTTGCAACTCTTGCGAGGAAAATTTGTCGTCGTATTCTTTAGTCGATGCTTTCGATCCGGATAAATTTCTTTCGCGATTAAGCGCGTCTCCGGTGCGATGACATGGATTACCTTCGAATCGCCTGAAAAATGGACAGAAAAAGGAGTCAATGTTTAAAGTGCGACGGGGACGTGGTTGTGGACACTGGCCATTGCCCGAAATGCGCGACTTCTCTCAAGTTCCTGAAGAGGTCGAGCCCGCTCGTGGGCTACGACAAACCGGAGCCCGTGACGATCCCTGTGAAACCATTGGAGACCAGCTACGTAATACAAATCATCTCTATCGGAGTTCGATCCGACAGTGTATACGAGGTTCATCGTCGCTCATGACTATTCTCTACCCAGCAATCGGTTACATTATTATTATCGTCTTTCTATTGCAGGCACGCATGTTGCTGGCGCCAGAAGTGGATATGTCGTCGATTAAAATAACCGTCAAAGGGAAGAATCTTCGCGTGCACGTGTGCAAGCCACCGAACGATCAGTTCGCTAATCAATTGCCAGAAGTACCCGAGAAATCTCTGCTCGGAGACTTGATCAAGAGAATGATGAAACATTGCGAAAATCTACTCATACCGAATGACATCGACGGCGAGAAAGTCCGCGCAGTTGTTGATAACAAGCACAGAATGCTCGTGCTCACGGCTCCCACGATGAAGCCCAGCAAAACGCGGAAGAAATATCTCGAGAAAAGCTGAGAGATACTTTACGTATGTACTCTCGTTCCCGATATCCCACGAAGCTATCGATATTTGGCGCACGCAACTCGATAGAACAAAAGATGATCTCACGTTGTCAAGCTCGTTCTTCTTCTTTGGTTAACGCCTAAAAATGATTCGTAACAGATTTGTGTAATTTATAAATTCAGACTGCCCACCATGGACACACTACCGTATCACTGTCGAGAGAACGCAATCACGCTAAAGCAAAACGAGTACATGAATTTCGAAATGGTGTCGAACGGAGTTAAATCGGGTTTGAAGTTCGACAAAGTCCCGAACTTCTACATCATCGACAATAAAGAATATTATGCTGTACGTTCGCTCGATTATTCTGTTGGATTTCGGAGAGTGGATAATGAGAGCAATATTGCGTGTTTGCAGGCGGAAGTGAAGATCGAAGGACTGAAAGTAGGGACGGCAACTCTGGCTGTAGAAAACATGTTGAACATAAAGCTGCACAGTTCCGACGACTTGCTGTACGTCAGAAACTTAAACTTCCTGATTCCTGCTGACGCGAACGCGAGGAAAGTGTCGGTCGAGATCTTCAATGACACGATATTCATGAGAGCCCCGCTTAAAAAGAAACATATGCAAAACGCTTGATGTACGGTTATCGATAGATCGAAGTTTGTACGCGAAGAAATTCCATGTTGAAGGTGCTACAGATCAATTACAACTCCGCTCTCTTATAGTTGTCTTCCCACATTTTATTCAAAACAAATGAAGTCCCTGGGTCAACAACGAATTGTTGGAAATTTTTTACTTCTTGGCAGGTGTGGTTTTCTTGGTTGTCTTCGTCACTTTCGCCGGTTTAGCCGCGGGAGCAGTTGCCTTTTTCGCGGTTCCAAGCTTCTTCGACTTCACTGCCTTTACAGCTAGAATCTGTTTCCTGCGTCTCTCCTGCAGCAACTTGGATTTTACAGCCGGGGCACCCTTCGATAACTTGATCTGCGAGCGAGAAGTATTTAGTTAGATCGTTGATACGTGAGACAAAGTATCATAAGGAATTGGAAAGTGAACTTACTCCGCGCTTTTCGGCTAAAGCAAGATCCCTCTCTTGTTGCCGTTTCTTTGCTGTCAAAATTGCTGCGCGTTTAAGAACAGCGGCGTACGGGTTCAGACGCAACATCGCGCGAGTATTGGTCAATGGGTTCAATTTCTTCACACTGCGGACTACTCTCTTCCTGCAATTGCAAAAGTTTCTCTTCAGTACGTACATACGGGACCAAAGAACAGCAATGAATTCTTAAGAATACCGTCAGTTATGGTTAAGGGTTATTATCACTGTCAATCAGTAACACGGACCAAAGAATATCATCATGATTGAAGTATATAATAATACTTAAAGTATAGAGAACATATAAGTTAACGTGCCTTGGTGCTCTCAGAACTTTGCGGATCTCATCAGATTTTAAGAGTCTCGACAAATCTGTGTTGGCCATTTTGGGGAATGGCAAGTTGTAACCAGCTTTAAGTTGGGATTCCTTGCGCCAGGTTCCATAAAGAGCATCCAGCTTCTCAAAAGCGGATTTCGTCCAAATTACAAATCGCCCGACATGGCCGCCAGGCGCCAACTTCAGAAGATTCATTTTGTTTATGTTCATAAGATCAACGCCGGGAATGTTGCGGAACGCTTTACGAATGCCCTAAAGAGAACACGACAAAAATGAACAATCACTTTCCAGAAGTGGGAAAACGAACGATATTAATTATTTCTCAGTCGTCTGCGTACCTGGTCTTGACCATAGACGATTAGGGGTCCTCGACGTTGAATGCGTCTACGATTACGCATTTTACCCTTACCAGCACGGAAACGTTGGGATTTGTATACCTGCAAAGAAAACAATTTTAGCACATTCTCGTACAGTACGCAAATCCTTTTTATCGGATTCGACTGTTTGGTAATCATTACCCCCTTCTAGCAAATAAATTAGCTAGTCAAGAACGCCTGACAACCATATTTATCTAGCACTTGATAGGAGCATCTTAATTGAGATTATTGCAAAAAAGATGCGGACATTCTACGGTGCACAAATAATTTAATCGCAGTCAGATGACCATTTACCTTTTGAATATCATTCCAGGCCTTCATACGTCTCAAGAAGATAACAGCTTGCTTAGTTTTGTTGTATTCTTGAATCTTGTCCGATACTACCAGGGGGAATTCTGGGACTTCCTGAATCATGTGACCTGCGCATGAAAGAAACACGTAACTACCGACCTATGTAAAGCAAAGTACAATTAAACTAATAATTCGAATATTCAGTATAACACCATTGATATAATCAGGGTAAATCAGCAACACAGACCAAAGCTATTCATCATCAAAGTAACCCATTGACTCCACGATACAAGAGAATTAGTTTACTCTAGAACAAATCACTTACCCTTAGATTGTACAAGGGCTGGAACACCAGAAGCCGCGATGGCCGAGACCAGAGCGTATCGTTTCTGGTTAACATTGATCTTGCGGTGCCAACGCCGCCAGGGCTTTGTCGGCGCGAACATGCGCCCACCTCTGCACATGTTACCGAATGCACCCTGACCAGAGCGATGAGTACCACCTCCGCGTACACGAGGGATACGTGCCACGGCACGCCCAGTTCCCCATGACTCGGCGGAAGTTTGGTGACCTAACAAAAGAAACCTGTATCTAATAATTCCACCAATAGTCTCTCAACGAATCAAAGAAAGAGTTAGAACCCTTCGTTAAAACATCCTCGGTCAGAATACTCACCAGCTTCCTTGGACACACAGTACGGCTGTCTACTGTTCTTGGAAACTTGCTGATGAACGAAGTTTACAACATCTGGCCGAATCGGTGCTTTGAACACAGCCGGCAAAGAAATCGTATCTCCTGATGATTCATTTTTATCGGAGTAGACCGTAACAAGCGGTCGCGCCGTTGATAACGACTATAATAAGAAAGAGATCATGAAATATACGCGTACTTAATCGTAAAGAAAAGCAATGTTGTGGTCTGGTTCGATGGCGACATAGATTGACACGGCACATGGCGGACTGGAAAATGGGAATCTTCTTACCCAACGCGAACAGTTCTTTGCACTCGAAAACTTGGTTATATTTAACAGAAGAAGGAAAAAAGAAGTGCAACAGCCCGCATGAAACTCTCGAACGTATTCTAGGATCGAACTACTAGTACAGCACGTAAACGAAAAGTCTAACACGTGGTGAACGATGCGGCAGACATTGGAATTCTAAGTTTACTGTGAAATTCATGGGAAGTAAGAGATTCTTAAACGAAGAAACAGTGCGAAAAGATAAAACGCGATGAACTTTGAATAGAATGCAAAGTTTCTTACCATCTCGCGTTCTTTTTACAACTTTTCACGCATCAAATATAAACTAACCAGGCAGCCCACACGCCTTACCTGGTCACAAAGGAAGAAGGACGTAAGCGGAAGTTGCACAGCTACACTCGCGCATGCTCAGCTCGAATCTCTTCAAACGTCCATTTCACAGTCGTGCAAAGTGAAATTTATTATGAAATATTTATGTACAGCAAACCAAATATACTTTAACAGCTAATGCTTTATACAAACTCCTATTGATTCTGATCTCACTAAAGATTTTTATAGAGAATATTGAACTTGATAATCGACAGCTATTATCGCGCAATCATAGTGAAGCAGTTTTATGGGAAACGGTGAAGAGCGATTGGTTGTTTCAACAGAATGCTCTCACACCCAAAAGATACTCGAGTTTTCACCCGGAACTACGTCACTGAAGACTCAAATATTATTTATACAAATTTTGACATAAAATAAGACGTTTATCTACATTTCCTTAAATGGCAGGAGAAGTTATTGTTGATGCACTGCCGTATATCGATCAGGGCTACGATGAACCAGGAGTCAGAGAAGCGGTAAATCAAATTTCTTTACAATAATCTGAGCTCCCAGATCTGTGGGGGTTATATTGTTTATATTTACATTGAATAGCTCAATAAATATTATACGCTATAATTGATTAATGTTTCAGGCCTTGGCAATGGTTGAAGAGGAAACGCGCCGATATAGACCAACGAAGAATTATTTAGAACATTTGCCACCTCTGAACATAATTGCTTTTGAAACAGATGTAATGAAACATGAATTTGAGCGGATGCAAAATCGTTTGCCCATGGAAGTGCTCAGCATGAAACGCTACGAGCTACCGCCACCACCACCAGGCAAGATGAACGATCTTGCCGCGTGGAATGAAAGCGTGGAAAACAGTAGCGCGCAATTGGAGCATCAAGCTACTAGGTATAAAACTATGCCAACGACCCAGTCTTCTTAAGCGTTTCTCTTTTAAATTATTGTCTACAGCTACGAGTGTTTTGTATCATTACAGAATCTGTAATCTCGAACTGATGATGGAATATGGATGCGAAGCGTGGAAGTCATATCTGGAAGTACTGGTGCAACTAGTAAGTCATGCACAAAAGCAGTTACAAGCACTGAGGAAAATGATTCAAGAAGTAAACTGGCAGAGGAAATCGATGCAAACTCAAGGAGGGGAGAAATTGAGAGCGTTAGAAGCACAATGGGTTGGATTAGTGTCAAAGAATTACGAAATTGAGCAGGCATGCGTCCATTTAGAGGAAGAAATACAGAAATCTATTATGAACAAGGGGGAGGCAGTAGAGATAAACGACGTGCCTGGAGAGGAGGAACCGGATGTTCCAGGAAAAAGTGCTACAGAAGTTATGGCCACAGAAATGAATGAACACGAGCAAGAAAACCAAGAGACATAAGGAATATTTAATGAAACAAATGTACAAATGTATAAATGTTTGTGTTTTTTATAATTACATTAAGTATGATAACTTTTTATATTTTCTTGTAATTTATTGTAATACCCTGTACTCTCCTTTCCTTGTTTATTCCCACATTTCGTGAATCCTGCAACTCATTTGCATTTTAAATTGCATTTAACGCAAAGTGCACACTGTACACAATGCTTGTTGCAGGCAATAGCCAAAGATCTATAAATTTATGCTTTAATATGCAACTGTAGAAATCCATAAATTAATTGGGTCATTGTTCATAAAACACATGATATATTTTACATTATCGACCGCGATCCCTACGTTATCCCCAAGAAGTCTCAAAGTTGGCTGTTTGGACCAGGAAATTCGCCGAGCTAATAGGAGTACATGATACTAAAAGAGGTGGCACGGTCGAGCTGTGCGAGAGAAAGCGCTAGCGTGTGCGACAAGGAGGGAGATAGGTGGAGCGTGCGAGAGAGAGCGCTAGCGTGTGCGACAAGGAGGGAGATAAAAACATCACACACCCACTGGAAATTAACGAATTTCTCAATTCCTGCACATATTTTATGAACTTTCAGAGTCGCTTCTCAAAGAATAGACCCTTGGGTACTTTCCTATGTGATCTTTGCGCAGATTTTGATTAAATTAATTAGTTATTAACGATTCTTTGAGACGATGACGAGAACAATGGCGCGGTCCTATGTAGGCACCCAAGCTTCGTCGATTGTTGGTGCATTTTCTAGATGTAATTTATCAACTTTTGCAGTTTCATCTTACAGTATGGACCCTTGGCTACTTTCCTACGTGATGGTTGTAATAATTCAGATTATAATTATGCAGCTATGAAGTGGTTTTGGACAGAGTTAGCAGTCTCTCGCCGCGGTTAGTGAATGCATATTTGTTCAAGGATTTTCGATCTTTTCAAAATGATTTATACATTTGTACAGCCGGATTTGAGACTATAGTGTTGTGACAACGTTCAACAATCACTCGTATTCGATTTATTTACGAATTCCTACACAGTTACTAATAAAAAAACTATTTATATGTGTTACATTACCGACCGCGATCCCTACGTTATCCCCAAGAAATCTCAAAGTTGGCTGTTTGGACCAGGAAATTCGCCGAGGTAATAGGAGTACATGATACTAAAAGAGGTGGCACGGCCGAGCTGTGCGAGAGAGAGCGCTAGCGTGTGCGACAAGGAGGGAGATAGGTGGAGTGTGCGAGAGAGAGCGCTAGCGTGTGCGACAAGGAGGGAGATAGGTGGAGCGTGCGAGAGAGAACGCTAGTGTGCGCAATAAGGAGGGAGATAGAAACATCACACACCCACTGGAAATTCACGAATTTCTCATTTCCCGCGAATGTTCTATGAACTTTTAGATACGCGTCTCAAAGAACAGACCCTTGGGTACTTTCCTATGTGATCTTTGCGCAGATTTTGATTACAATTAATTAGTTATTAACGGTTCTTTGAGACGATGACGAGAACAGTGTCGCGGTCCTACGTAAACACTCAAGCTTCGTCGATTGTTGGTGCATTTTCTAGATGTAATTTATCAACTTTTGCAGTTTCATCCTGAAGTATGGACCCTTGACTACTTTCCCACACGATAGTTGTAATGATTCAGATTACAATTAAGCAGTTATGAAGAGTTTTTGGACAGAGTTACAAGTCTACCGCCGCGTTTAGTGAACGTACACTTTCTTCAAGGATTCTCGACCTTTTCAAAATGATTTATAAATTTCTACAGGTGGATCTGAGAATATAGTCTTGTGACAACGTTCAGTAATCACTCGTATGCGTTTTATTTACGAATCGATACATAGTTACTAATAAAAAAGCCTTTTATATAGGTTACATTACCGATCGCGATCCCTACATTATCCACAAGAAGTCCCTAAGTTGGCTATTCCGACCAGGAAATTCGCCCGAGTTAATAGGAGTACATGATACTAGAAGAGGTGGCACGGTCGAGCTGTGCGAGAGAGAGCGCTAGCGTGTGCGACAAGGAGGGAGATAGGTGGAGCGTGCGAGAGAGAACGCTAGTGTGCGCAATAAGGAGGGAGATAGAAACATCACACACCCACTGGAAATTCACGAATTTCTCATTTCCCGCGAATGTTCTATGAACTTTTAGATACGCGTCTCAAAGAATAGACCCTTGGGTACTTTCCTATGTGATCTTTGCGCAGATTTTGATTACAATTAATTAGTTATTAATGGTTCTTTGAGACGATGACGAGAACAATGGCGCGGTCCTATGTAGGCACTCAAGCTTCGTCGATTGTCGGTGCATTTTCTAGACGTAATTTATCAACTTTTGCAGTTTCATCTTACAGTATGGACCCTTGGCTACTTTCCTACGTGATAGTTGTAATGATTCCGATTACAATTAAGCAGCTATGAAGAGTTTTTGGACAGAGATACAAGTCTCTCGCCGCGGTTAGTGAATGCATACTTTGTTTAAGGATTTTCGATCTTTTCAAAATGATTTATACATTTGTACAGCTGGATTTGAGACTATAGTGTTGTGACAACGTTCAGTAATCACTCGTATGCGTTTTATTTACGAATCGATACATAGTTACTAATAAAAAAGCCTTTTATATAGGTTAGATTACCCACCGCGATCCCTACATTATCCACAAGAAGTTCCCGAGTGTGCTGTTTGGACCAGGAAATTCGCCGAGTTAATAGGAATACATGATACTAAAAGAGGTGGCACGGCTGAGCTGAGCGAGAGAGAAAGGAATAGTGCGCGACAAGGAGGGCGACAGGTGGCGTGCGCGAGAGAGAAAGGAATAGTGTGCGACAAGGAGGGAGATAGAAATATTACGCAGTCACTGGAAATTCACTAATTTCTCATTTCCTGCGAATATTTTATGAACTTTTAGAGTCGCCTCTCAAAGAATAGACGCTTGGCTACTTTCCTATGTGATCGTTGCGCAGATTTTGATTACAATTAATTAGTTATTAACGGTTCTTTGAGACGATGACGAGAACAATGGCGCCGTCCTATGTAGGCACTCAAGCTTCGTCGATTGTTGGTGCATTTTCTAGATGTAATTTATCAACTTTTGCAGTTTCATCTTACAGTATGGACCCTTGGCTACTTTCCTACGTGATGGTTGTAATGATTCCGATTACAATTAAGCAGCTATGAAGAGTTTTTGGACAGAGTTACCAGTCTCTCGCCGCGGTCTTATGTAGGCACTCAAGCTTCGTCGATTGTTGGTGCATTTTCTAGATGTAATTTATCAACTTTTGCAGTTTCATCTTACAGTATGGACCCTTGGCTACTTTCCTACGTGATAGTTGTAATAATTCAGATTATAATTATGCAGCTATGAAGTGGTTTTGGACAGAGTTAGCAGTCTCTCGCCGCGGTTAGTGAATGCATATTTGTTCAAGGATTTTCGATCTTTTCAAAATGATTTATACATTTGTACAGCTGGATTTGAGACTATAGTGTTGTGACAACGTTCAGTAATCACTCGTATGCGTTTTATTTACGAATCGATACATAGTTACTAATAAAAAAGCCTTTTATATAGGTTACATTACCGACCGCGATCCCTACATTATCCCCGAGTTGGCTGTTTGGACCAGGAAATTCGCCCGAGTTAATAGGAGCACATGATACTAAAAGAGGTGGCACGGCCGAGCTGTGCGAGAGAGAGCGCTAGCGTGTGCGACAAGGAGGGAGATAGGTGGAGCGTGCGAGAGAGAGCGCTAGTGTGCACGACAAGGAGGGAGATAGAAATATTACACAGTCACTGGAAATTCACGAATTTCTCATTTCCTGCACATATTTTATGAACTTTTAGAGTCGCCTCTCAAAGAATAGACCCTTGGCTACTTTCCTATGTGGTCTTTGCGCAAATTTTGATTACAATTAATTAATTATTAACGGTTCTTTGAGACGATGACGAGAACAATGGCGCGGTCCTATGTAGGCACTCAAGCTTCGTCGATTGTTAGTACAGTTTCTAGATGTAATTTATCAACTTTTGCAGTTTCATCTTGCAGTATGGACCCTTGGCTACTTTCCTACGCGATAGTTGTAATAATTCAGATTATAATTATGCAGCTATGAAGTGGTTTTGGACAGAGTTAGCAGTCTCTCGCCGCGGTTAGTGAATGCATACTTTGTTCAAGGATTTTCGATCTTTTCAAAATGATTTATACATTTGTACAGCTGGATTTGAGACTATAGTGTTGTGACAACGTTCAACAATCATTCGTATTCGTTTTATTTACGAATTGCTACATAGTTACTAATAAAAAAACTTTTTATATGTGTTACATTACCGACCGCGATCCCTACGTTATCCCCAAGAATTCTCAAAGTTGGCTGTTTGGACCAGGAAATTCGCCGAGCTAATAGGAGTACATGATACTAAAAGAGGTGGCACGGCCGAGCTGTGCGAGAGAGAGCGCTAGTGTGTGCGACAAGGAGGGAGATAGGTGGAGCGTGCGAGAGAGAGCGCTAGCGTGTGCGACAAGGAGAGAGATAGGTGAAGCGTGCGAGAGAGAGCGCTAGCGTGTGCGACAAAGAGGGAGATAGCTCGCTCAGCTCGAGCGTGCTACCTTCACTAGTATCATGTACTCCTATTAACTTTGCAGAATTTCCTGGCCCAAAAGCCAACTCGAGGATAATGCAGGGGATCGTGGTTGGTCGTAATGCAGGACGTTTGAACGCTCTTGAACTGAGTGAAACTTCGAAAGACGAATAGTAAATACTTACCAGTGCATAAACACGTGCTCATGATCGTTAAGTATCCGTATTATCAAAAGTAATTGTAAAAGTGCATAAACTAGTATCGAAGGTTAAATAAATTGCTGAATAATATAAGCGTGTGCAATGGGTAATGACAACAAGGGGAACTGGAGTATCGAAGAAACGTAAATTTAATAACATACTAAATGTGTACTCAACGTACCAATTAGTGGAAAAATAGATCGTTGAAGGGGCTGACTGAAATATTCATTTATTCATATCGAATAGGTTCAATTGGACTGCAAATTGCCAGAATGAAATGCAAATCTGGCATAATCGATCTCTTTACATTTACAATCACGTGGAAACATGTGCTTTTGACATTTATATTTGTAAATATAGTTTCAGTACAGGTTTCCAATAGAATTGAGAAATTCAACAAATTCGATGACGTTTGTGCGCGTGAAATATCAATTTACAATATCTCAAGTATGCGCCAACAGATCTGATATATAGGTGTGATGCTTTACGATAAGTAGTAGGTGACAGCAAATGAGATTGATAATAGTAACTGTATTATATAATAAGAATAAAATTTACGAGATAGCGATAATAAGTAGTAAGGTACGAGAGAATCACAGGAGACGTTGATCTTGCAGGATCACGTTTCTCTTAATTGGTCGAGGGTACTACGGCACTATTATTATCGGGTTATACTAATTATATACTACTTATAATTCCATCGGACATGGGCCGTCGGAGACGTTAGAGGCGCCTAGCTTTAATGATCTATCAGCTATCTATTCGGTAGGCATACGCGAACACCTTCAAACTTTGCGTAACTTCTTCTATCGCGAACGATCGAATGTCGATTCGACTTCGATTTTCTTTGGACGCTCTTGAACCTACGGATTCGAAAATATTATCAAGAGACGAACAGATTGTCAAATATCATTAGCGTATGCCTAGCAACTAATAATCTGGAATTGAAATTACAACGTATTGGAAGATAAGAAAACGGCCTGAGTGATGGACAGGTCCGGGGATCCTTGAAAGTCCTTTTAATCTTACTTAACTACCGCGACGATCATCAGAATCGCGCACTATACGTAAATTCGCTGTCTCGTTAAAGGAGCTCTATATCTAAATGAACTTTGAGTCGAACCTTCGTCGTCAGATCGTTAAGCATTGCAGGAGTTCAGTAGGGATATACTTAGAAGTCGGAGATCGCGTTAAAACTCGATAAATTTGAAGGCAGAATGTAATATCCACTTTAAGGGACCGAGAGACTGGGTTGTTCTCGTCGCATCGATTCTAGCTAACAATTCTGTGATACTCAGGAGCCGACAGGTCACTCTGTATTATTAAAGCCCGCGTGGTTGGAATTTCAACGACAACGACCGATACATCGATCCTCTGTGACAATGTATGTCCGAGCTCTTACACCCCCCTCGAGCCGAGTGCTTACTCCAAACATACATTTTCGCGATGCATATATACAAAGAATCGTGGAGTGATCTGCCGATGCGCGAGTATTCCAACTGACAAAAAGTAATAGATACTGATAATTTCATCGTGCTCCCGATAGCACGCTTGAAAGACTGGGTAGGTAGGGTAAATACATATTTACAAATAACGTTCGACGAGCACTGACGGTCGCTTGCCTCGAAATTCAATTCCTTTCTTTCTTTTCATTTGAATTTGGGAACTACGCGCAGAGCTCGCTCGCGCGCCTGGTTAGAATTTCTAAGGAATTCGGGACCACTGGGAATCCAGTTGTAAGATTTATATAGAAAATAGTAGTAAAGATCTCATAACACAGTGTCAAGAGTGTCGAGACTTCGAAGTAGCTGCTCGTCCTTGGAACACCATTGTACTAATTCCTCGATTGTCACCACGCCGTCTTTGTTCGAATCCATTAACTGCGGAAGAAAATCATTCGTTTGTTTGCGTAGCCTATATATTAAGTCTGGAGCAACGGCGACGGCGGTGAAACCGTATCCAAGTATTATATTTACAGAGCAACTACTCACGTGAAAAATACGATCGACGTGTTCCCGGGCAGCCACATGCGGCTCGACTATTTGCGGCTGGGTATAGCGGCCCAACATTTCGTAAATGGAACCAACCACGTCTAACATCTCCTCCTTACTGATCAACCCATCCCCGTCTAGGTCGTAAAGCCCGAACACCCACTGAAGTTTCTCCTCCACCGAGCCCCTGGATACTTTCGACAAGATGGTCAGGAATTCCTGGAACAGAAGCAACCACGGTGTACTGGCGTAATACAATGCCGAGGTGTCGAGGGTCTCACTTCGAAGCTTATCTTGCCAGATGGTTTCCTCTTCATGGTGTTGAAGACATAGTGGGCGTACTGGCTGGCATCTGAAAGTTTAAACGTAGACGTTACGTCGATTCTACTTTGGTAAGCGACTTCGTCTTAGGTGAAAGAGTTCTCGGTCTCTCACCTCCCTGCGGAAAGAACTGAGAGAAGATCTGCTTGAAGGCCTCCTCGTCGACGAGACCGGTCGGGCACTCTTGCTTGAAGCCGCGATAAATCAGCTGTATCTCCTTCCTGGAGAATCTGGTGTTGGCGGCCAGCGTGGCCAGCTCTTCCGGCTTGTGTCGGCCACCGAGAGCGAGGGCACCGGCCGTAGAACCCCCTAAAACGCCCCCGAGTTCTTCAAGATCGCCCTCTGCAAGTTTGTCAACAGGCTCTTCACTCTTAAGACTGTACCACGCGTTCGAGATACTCCCCTCTCACCTTTTCAAATGCTTCCTCCTCTACTTCAGGGTAAGGGAGAGGCGCCGTTTCTCCTCTCTCACTAGAAGGCAGGAGAGGAGACGGCGCGATTCTACTTACGAGACAGGGTGCAACGAGCTGAACAACACGTTCCTTGCTGGGAGAAGATACGCCGGGTGCCCGGGAGAACGCAGCGCGGCCAGCACGGCTGATCCTCCAGGCAACCTGCCTACACTCCCCTGACAAGGAGCAAAACTGGGGTTCTACGGGAGATAGTGCGCGCATTGCCAACGCGGTGACAATACGTGGAGATCGTACAGGTGCATAGACTTGCAAGCGGAGAGCTCGTGAGCGAGACGCAACGGGAATGGTACGGTCTGAAACGACTTTCGATATTAGAACGCAGACCATGCTTTACTTGGGGAGAGATTCAAATAACGGATGCACGATTCCATCTTTTATCGGTAACGTTATAGAATTCTTTACAGCTGCTTCGTTACTGCCCGACGATGGAAAGATGCGTGGAGTAGAGAGAGAAAGAGAGAGAAGAAAGTCGATAAATTGGTCTCAGGTGGCTTGAAAGAGCTCTAAGGTACCATACTTGAGGCTCGAAAACTTGTGAAATATGAGCAGTTTCACCGGAGCAGCATCGAGCGATCGCTTTCGTTAATTAATGGAGAAATCCTAGATTTCATGGCCCATCTGAATTTCGACAAACACGCTATCGTCGTACGAAAATCTGCCCGCGACACGGTCGCTTAGACTCGTTTCATACTCAAGCGGTACAACGTAAAAATCGATAGTCATTAATACAAGCTGCTATAAATATAATTACTGGCATGAAAATAAGATTGAAGAGTAAACGAAAGCGTAACCCAACGCTACGATTTACAGAGGGGGTGTGAAGCTCTAAAGAGCAGATGCACCTAATCAAAGGAGTCGCCTAACGAACGGTAATCTACAAGAATTTATAGAGGATGTCCCGTGATTCGTGTTACAACCGAGAGGGGGATGATTTCTCGTCCGAGTCGAGAAGCTGTTATAAAGTTCTTCTTTGTTTTCAGCGAGAAATCATTCTGTCGCTAGTGATACTACGAATTCCGGGACAGTATGTATACTACTACTAGTGAAAAGTATACAAACCACTATGTATTTACGGAATTACCATTTCTACGTGACGATCGCGATATAGGCGCGCATTTACTTAGTACCATAGACACTTGCGAATTCCTCGAACGCTTCTGGCTATCTCTATATCGATTAATTTACTGTCAGAACATCCACATCCGCTGGGATTGACGTTTAAAAGAGGAGAACTGATTGCGTCGTGGCAGAGGTGGATTCGCGCGTGTCTACCTATCATGCAATTATTCCTCTTTACGCATGCTTCCGTTCAGAACGGAAAACGACCAGGCGTTCGTGATCGCGGGTACGTAAAGCTCTGCGAATGGATCCCGAAAGCAACTGGTCTCTTCCCGCGCTTTCTACTCTTTGCGATATCTACGATCTTTGATGCAAACGAAAACCGTCAAGCTTGTCGATCACGACCAAGGTAGACGCTTCCCATTGATCGCTGCTAAAATTACGATGACGGAACTACGCGAGGCACGGGCAAATATCAACCCCATTAGGGTGATTACGCGATGCTACCGTATGTATATAGCGGAAGCTACGAAGCTGGACCAAGGATCGATATACAGGATGTTCGTTGACAGGCTGGAACTAAAAAATGGATTCGGAAGTTAAAGGCGACCTTTGGATTCATGCCCGGAAAAATATTTGCCGCGCGTCAAGGAATGCTCTGTGGAATGGATGTTTGCGTTGAATGTGTCTACACCGGCGGCGAAGGGGTTGCGCGCAAAGGGGGCTTTTAGCGAAAATTACTCGGGCGCACCGTTGTCGTTCGAGATGCTCTGAAACACAGCCGTGCGCTTTCAAGTGGCTTGTATATACACATTATAGACGTATACGGTCCGCAGTATGTAATTCCACTAGCAGCTCTGGTCCCGGGTCCCGGGCATCCGGGGTCACCATAGCAACGCGAGAGCTCCTACCCCGTATCCACCCCACTTTGCGATACCGCTTTCGGAGCATTTGTCAATTAAAAACGCGCGAATCTGGAGACGCACGAGACGTATGTGTATACGTGTGCGAGAGTAGAGGGGCCACGGTACAAGTATACATGTTGGTATAGCGTCGTCGCCATCGGTCGGTTCCCTAGCAGACCAACTACCTCCAAAAAGGGGGGCTAACTCTGAACAGGAAGATAGTCGTCAAGTCGGGAGAGAAACAGGGGAGTAGACTAGAAGAGAGTTGATGAATTCGCATTTTCCTCTGTCAAACGAGTCTCGCACCTTGCCGTTGCATCTTTGGCGGCTGTTATCACCGTCACACCGCAATGAACACGAGCGCGCGCGCGCGCGCGCGCGCTAAAGAGGGAGGAGATGCGAAGCTGTGGGGCCTGGGCTGTGTGAATCCCTTCGTCTCAAGGAGGATCTCTTTCCACGGTGTATCGACTGGCCTGCACCGATTTACCCGGAGAGGAAACTCGAGCGGCACTACAGTCGTCCTGTATGATTCATCAACTTACTTTTCTCGCGGCTCTTACGTGCCTTCATTTGGCCGTTCCACGGATTCGATGGCGATTCGAAATCGAAACGATCGCCGGAAGCGATCCAGCAGCCGACTCGAGTCCTATCGTCGACCGCTTGGCAACGACCAACTACCGATCTCTTCCGGTTCCTTCCAAACGACCCGGAACTTGACTTTCTCAGGCCTCCTCTTGTTTCCTCTTCTTCGTTCCCTTCGACCCCTCGGCTACGAGAACTCTTCACCTGTCGTTCGAACCGATCGCAACGCGCCTTCACCTAATTCACTGATCGATGCTTCGCGACGGACTAACGTAACTTCGCCGACTGACTCGGTAACGACGTGCGCGACCCTCTCGCTGATGCACTGAAAGAGCTGCCACGCAAAAGCACGGGGTTTCCTTGCTGGCGCGCAAGTCCGGACTCTTTTCTCGACCACAGTTACAGCGAACCATCCGTCTCAACCGACAGATGGGCATTATTTGAATAAAACATCATCGTTTAGCTACCTATCAACGATTTCTACCTATTTACCTTGCCCCGCACCATGTTTCCTCCGGCCTCATTCCTTCTCCTTTTCTTTAGCATCCGTCCGTTTCATTACTCGATTGTCGTTCCTGCATATTCATCGCCTGATTCCTGTTCCCTGCCAATTCAACGACTCAATTATAGTAGACAATTGAAGCTATCGATGAGAATAACTTTCGAACGTGATACAAGATTTTATAAGCAATGGAATAACGGAAGACGCTGCGTCTGACTACGAACCACTTTTCTACCGATCGCGCTCTACTATTTGCAGACTGATCTAACGCACTTGACGAAAAAAGTAAATAATATATTGGTATATGTATATGTACGTAATTTTGAAAGATTGCTGAAAATGACTGTATTATATACCCTCTAAACCTGTTATCGAGTAAACGAGGATCTTGTACCGCTATCACAGATTGAACCCGAGCCAAAGCACGCTTTTAGGAGGTGGACAATTTACTCGATTTCTGTCGATCACCGATAACCGCACAACAAGTAGTTGCAGAACGCGCAGACGTTCAATGTACCAACTGCCTGCCACGCGAGAGATCACGAAGATTACACGTTCACAAAATTCTGAACAAATGTTTATAAAGTACTTTATCCGATATCTATTACCTAATTAGTTGAGAAACGATCTAACAAACAGATCAGTCGTGCCAGACTCAAGGAACCCTATCGTCAATCTGTAAAACTACCCTAATAAACCACACGGTCTTCGCAGATAATAAGGATGTAAATATTATCGATCGACAATATCGAATTTTCATTTCCATTTCTAGATGGCAGGATAATAGTTTTACTGATAAAGGGGCACGATAATTGTAAGAATAAATCAAGATAATCCAAAGTATCGATATAAGTTTAATTAGAACGAGCCCTCCTTTCCTGCAAACGAGGCAAGTTTTCTACAGGAAAGGGAAGAATTTTCGCTACAGACCCGTTTTTAGCTCAATGTTAAAGTGAATTATTGCGAGTTGAGAGGAACCCTCGTGGATCCAACCAGCAGACGAATTTTTCTATCGGCCATGTCAGGAATGTGTAGGATCCAGGAAGAGGACTGCGGTTGAAGTTCTTCGATGTTTGAAAATGAACGGCAACGATATTTCAAGATTATCGTACAAGGAATTGCAGGCCCTAGCTCTGAGATATCGAGTACCAGGTAACATAAAGGTAACTGATTCATTGCTAGAGAATTCTAAACGGCGATAATCCGCGAACCCGGGCCGGCTTGCCGATTTCTATCGTAAGTGGCGACAAGTAAATTGATTTTTAAACGATCGATTACGATTTCTGATCGTAGAAGAAATTGCTGGTTAAAGTGTTGCAAGCCGCGAAAGGCGGAAATGAAAACGAGGTTGGCAGGCTACTGCAAGATCTTAAGCAAACCCGTAAGAGGAAAGTGAGAAAAGTGAAAACCGGGAAACTCGGATTAACCTCCACACCATTGCACAGTCCTGATTACGTTATGGCCGATGATTATTATTATCCGCAACAGCAACCACCTTATCAGTGGGTGAGTTAGTTTCACCTATTATAAAATTTCACGGTTTTCGATGGGGCGCATTATTATCGCCGTTCGACGGGTGTAAAAATGGATACCTAGCGATCGCGAATATCTCTGTATGCAGATCGATCGTTAATCTATATTACTTGAAATTTATCAATTATTCCCGGGAACGCGAGAAGAAACAATTTATGAGTGAAATAAAGACACTGTGCCTTGTTTCTTTAGGTTGGTGCAGAAGAAGAGATTGTAAGTAGAGATGATGATAGTAGAATTCCTCACTACGAAGAGTTTAAACAATTTTTGCTGAAGAAAATACAGAGAGAGTTTCACACATATGATACAAATAATAATCAGGTACAAGATTCGACTATTGTTGATTTAAGAACAGCAACTGTTTCATCCGAAGTGCAGAAAGTTCCTTTAGACATTAGTAACTACAATAGATCTAATATAATTGCTGCGAATAATGCAGATTCATTTGTATACCAACCAAACGATCATGTAGAATATCAGACATTGGAAGATCCGAACAACAATTTAGAGGGGTCTGTACTTTTAAAGAAAATGTTGCAGGCACCGGTTGGTGCAAATTTAGAGGAAATAGCCAGCCCTGTGATGGGTGGTTATCGACTTTGGACAATGGATCAGTATCAGCCTAATAATTTGCTAGACAATTCTGACACTTTGACTGCCGAATCAGACAATCAAGACAACGAGGAAAATCTAGAAAGTAATGCAGAGTGTTACGAACTGTTAAGTGGAATTAAGGGGGGATATTTCTTGAATGAGCCAACTTTTGTCAAAAATGTAGCGGGAATTCCCCAACAAATCTCGAATGTTTTAACAAATGAAAATGTTAATCAATACAGATATTCGTCTACAAACATTGATATGCATCCAGATTATGAGAATTGGACCATTACCAATGTAATGGATGGAACAGATACCACCTGTACAGCATCAGATGCTCAATCCTCAAAAATGTTCCAAACTATGTACTATGATAATATAGGATCTGATACTTTGAATAAGCCTATGAACGATGAGAGTGTGACATGTCAATACCGTACAGCTGGAAATGTACAAAATTCCTACAATTCCAATCACAATTTATTGAATTTGAATCCACCGGAAGAAAATCAGTACTACGAAACAAACATTATCCCCAGTGTGGAATCCGATTCTGCCAACACATATTATTTACAAAACATTGTTAAATATAATACAGAAGCTAATGGAGAATACTTGCAAGGTACACATACATTTTCAGATGCAAATATCAATCAGGGCACG
This sequence comes from Andrena cerasifolii, assembly GCF_050908995.1. Taxonomy (NCBI): domain Eukaryota; kingdom Metazoa; phylum Arthropoda; class Insecta; order Hymenoptera; family Andrenidae; genus Andrena; species Andrena cerasifolii. Next base: position 12,421,846 of record NC_135127.1, read on the forward strand.
TACACATCTAGCGCATCTACCATTTCCCAAGCATTTTCAAACGACAATCACTACAATTCTGATCTAACATACGATTATTCATGTTCGCACAACACTCAAGGAACTATCCCATTATCTGGCAACGTGGAACAAAGCTATGGTGTCACAGCACAAACAGAATCCAGTATTAATAAAAATGTATCTAGCACAGCACATAACGTACAGACAAATGGTATGTAGTTATGTATACTGTTATTCTTCTCACGTTACTTATTTCGTGATGCAAAATAGTATATAAGACTTTTATACTTTTAGGAATACTAGATCCGTTCTGGCCAAAAAAATTGTCTAAAACTTCCGCGAATCCAATTCTCGAGAATATCCTGAATCTCATTAGTAGTAAACGCATAGACTTATCAAAATTGGACCAAACATCTTGTGTATATTGCTACGTAGCGCCAGTGGTCACGCACACGCCAGTATCATCGAGCCTAACTTGTTCCCAAAAAGAAAGATTTGTTGCAGAGCACAGGCAACATTCTTTCTCGCCGTATTGGCTACTGTATAATGATACCTCGTGCGGAATGCGAATGGGTAACTCGCAGATGAAGCGCGGAGAATCCGTGGCGACAGAAACGCGAGTTCTACACGCGTCGGGATTGAATAATAATCCCGATTTAAGGGAATCGATCGAAGAAAATGAAGATTCTATTCCCGGAGCTTGGGCGCAAAGTTATACGAATTACGAATCGGTCGCGGGAAAAGATACAAATGTAGGCGAAGATTTAAATGTTGAAGTCACGGACTGTCTATTTTCAGTGATAAATACTGAAGCATTGGTCACCCAGGTAGTTGATGTTTCTAAAAGTCAGGGTCAATAAGAGAAGAAATTTATACTACTGGTAGTATATTAAATTGTATGTATTATTATTGAAAGAAAAATAGTTCCAGAGCATTGGTACTATGTAATTTAGAAGAAGTAATTACGCGTTATTTATATATATTTAAGAGTATAAATCAAAGTTTAACATGATCAATGGAGGGATTATTTTTATAATCCAGTTGAAGAATAATTCATTGCGGTATAAGGATCATGTAAAACTATTTCTGCACTATTAATGAAAGCTAATAATTAAGGAAGAAATATGCCGCTGTTACAAACGCGGAAGAAAAGTGGGATTTTTATTTCCTCAAAAAATATGAAATTATAGCGGCTATTTCTATGATCTCAAATTCACGTTAAATAGATGTAAGGAAACATGCAATTTTCTTTATAAAGAGAAGGTAAAGAAGCGAACCCGCAAGACATATCGTCAAAAAAACGAAGAAATTAATTTCAAATATCTTGTATTTTTGCTTTCGTTCGGTTCCTTCATCTTTGATCAATATTTGTAACATTGTACATTCTGCTAAGAAATAAATGGCAAGCATAATAAAAATCAATGTCTAAAAAAGTCTATACATCGGCATGCATTATATAAAATGACTTACTCGGAATTCCCTCCGCTTGCATTTGCATCTTGAGGTAATTGAAGACTTTAACGGGAATTGATTCCTTTCGTCGATTCTTGTACACTGCCACTTCGCCGTCCACATTTTTCGAAGTACTTTCTTTCTCGGAAGATCTACCTGGCGTCAAATGGACACTGTACATTCTTCGTTCTGAGTTCTGCGGTATCGTTACGACCCTAGCGAATGTTTCTTCTTTTTTCTTTTCAAATGGAAAACCACAAGAGTTACTTCACACCTCACCTGTAGACTACCGTTTTTCACTGTATTTTATGCAGTGCTTACGGTTTACGATATTATTGTATTTAAAGTGTGTGTAAAAGTATAAAAATCAGTTTACGCAAGACTTTCGAGGTGTAAACTAAAAAGAGTACTCACTGGAGCAAGATCTCTGACACTACTGCTTTTAAAAACAGCAATGCCGCTATGTAGGTGAGTGCAGTGGCGCATTCGCCCTGCATCTAATGAGGTCCTCGAAACGCCACGCTAATTATTTTGCTGTTCCCTTCATTTTTATGTATGAAAGCGAGAATGCCAATGTCATATTCGTGATACTCTTTCCACAATTGAGTTTATTAAAGGAATCCTAATCTGTTAATAACAAGACTTACGTATGTATATAAACATTATAAACGGTACCCTGTAATTTTCTTCAGACGAAAGGGGTGCTTGTTTCCAAACTAATCGATTTAAAAAACAAGTAATGTATTTCATGGATGCCGCTTGAATCAAATTTCGCTATCTCAGATAATTCTAGATGACGTGACATCTGAAGATAAATTTCTGCGCAACATCAGGATTCTAACCTAGTGATACCTTTGCTCATAACATTAACCCGAGCATCAACGATAATGAGTGCCAGCTCATTAACAATACGACATTTAAGGGCTTATGATTATTTAATATCCAATGGACCTCATGTTCAATGCGTACGATGGAAGCAGAAACCAATTTGGTTACCTACGGCAAAATCGAAATTATACAGAATACCGAAAGTACCAGTTATACCTCAAGAAGAAGTTGAAGAACTTAAGCGTATTCACAATTATTACCGAACGCATATGACATCTTTAAGGTATGTCATTTTTAATACGTACATACGAAAAGCATGTTCAGAGTAACAATACATTTGTTTGTTTCAGATCTCATTTCATTCGTATGGAGAGCGCTAATAGAATAAAATTTGATCCTGTAACTGTGAGAGCACTTGCAGCCAAAGATTTTGATAAATGTAACGAAATAAACGAACAATGGAACAAAGAAGTAGCTGAAGAGCGAGAGCAGAGACTAGCCAAACAAAGAGAAGTACGCATAAAGGAGATTATGTTGAAGCTAGAAGCAAAAAGGGAAAGAGATTTGGAGCTTCGAAGTCGAGTAGATGCAGAGATCAAAAAAGCAAAGGAAGAAGCATCAACATTTATCACGCCTGAGAACATAGACAAAGCTATTGAAAATGCATTAAAAAATATTGTAAATCATAATGTTGCGATTGATATTAATGGCAATTTTTACACAGATGATTATACAGAAGTATCGCAAACTACAGAAAGTGCTGAAAATGCAATGTAAATTATATAATAAATTACATATATCTAAAGTAGTTATTCTTTAATAAACACAACAAGTCTGCAACTACATTTGTACATTTAATCCTTTACCATAAAATTCTAATAGGGTAAATTTTTCTAATTCACAGAATATGTTTATTGAAAATGATCGTATATAATGTAATGTATTTATAATATACAATAACAAAAGGTTTGTAAACACATCCATTCAAGTATCGAAAGCCTATGTACCTTACAATATGGTCTACATACGTGCTGCATTAACTATCTCTGGTTCTGCAGCCTGTTTAACCATATTGTAACAGCTCGCGCTCGGCACATAAGTACATAGACAAATTTTATTTTAACAATCTGATAATGCATTATCGCCATACAGTTTCACAAATCTGCGGAAATAACATGAGAATAGAAATCATGTATAATTAGCCTGTATCGGCGATAATCACAGGTATCGATTTGTAATTCGTACGATGCTCATTTTATCAGTATTCACCAAGCCATTATCACTCGAACCTCGAACGCCATGAAAATTTACACCTGAATGAGATTGTGTTTGTATGCTGGTTTAAAATGTTTATATGCGACCCTACTTGCATTATGTATTGCGACGTATTTGTTAAGAATAATTACTTTTACATTTCGTACATACTTGTAACGTATCATGACGTAATCATATAATCGGGATATCTTTGGTTTGAACATACATGATTTGTTCGAGAGAAAAGATCTATGACAATTAAATGGCCGTTTTTCAATTGAATTTCAAAAGGCTCGAATATCTTAAAACATGCGAATAGACGCGTGCTACTGAAACAATTCACGTTTAAGTCACGGTTGTAAAGCCTAGTAAAAATAAAAAAAGTATTAATATATTACTTTACAAGCAGTTCTTTAATTCATACAAATAGCATTGGTAATTGTATAATTCTATTCTGATATTTATTGTACGTGCTTGTGTATATGTTTCTAAAGTTCAAGAACAAGTCTTTGAATCTCAAGATTTGTAATTAACGACGAAGCCTCACATTAGAATTCAACGCTATGATCTAAAGTTGGTGTAAAATTAATATCAATAAATAGTCACAGAATGCAATCGAATAAACGCAACGATTCTTCTCGCTCAACTAGAAGGTTCATGTAAAACATTGTATAAAATATTAAACGGTAGAAGCACAGGCTTCGCCATTGATCGTGACATTAAGCAAATTGGTAAAATTGTTAAACAGCAAGTTATACTGCATATTCTACCCTGGTAAAAGTGAAAGAAAGTAGTAATAATTAGAGAGTATAGTATTACTAAATTACCGTTATCATTTTTCGAGCGTTAACGTAAGTTATATAGGCATTTCCCATTTACTTTTACAGCTATCAGCTATGGTATCTTTGACATGAGACAGGGCTATTGCACTTTGTCACCAGTTCTAATATATGTACGGAACTCTTATTCAGAGGTATCGATAAAATGTTGTACGAACACGTATTCAGAATAATTTCCGTTCCAAAATCTTTGAACTTTCGATTACATTTTCATGTATCAATTCTTGTCTTATCTCATACATGCGTGTGTCTGTGTGTGCTGTGTGTACTCTATTCGTGAATGATACAATTGGTTTTGAATGTACCGATCTTTGCAATGCACATCACGTTCTCGCATACATGTAATTCAGCTTAGTATAGACGTACAAAGTTCCTTTTCCGGATTCCGTAAAATCTATAGATCTAGGACGTGCCGATGCATCACACTTCAAATATGTATTGCATCTGCGACTTATGCGCTTGGTAAAAAATAGGATTTATAAAAAATCTTACACCATTTGTTATCATCTGTATGGTATGTATGAAAATGATGGCACATGTGTTTCTAAAGCGAACTTGGCGTTAAGTATGCTTAAACGCGATTCTCCCTTTTATTTGAGCTCTGTATCCTTCGTTTAATATGGACAGAAACCGATGGAAAGAATGTTCCCTGTACATATTTCGCCGTTAAAATACACGATTTGTTTTAAATTAATTTAGACAATAACATTACTCTCCACTTTCACATTCAATAACAACTGCACATCCTTTTTGTTACGTTCATTACACACCTCCTCCCTCCTATTTTCTCTCTTCGCTCTCCTTAGATTGCGTGTTTTTAATGGTGCTGATAAAAACTACCCTCGTTCAATTACATTTTGTCACGCAGGGCGAGAGATAACTATATAATGAGAAGAACAAGAACAAAACATCTCGCAACAATTGAATGCTTGCTCAATCAAGGGTAACTCGTCCCTTACTTGTAATACGGTAGTCATAGACATGCTTATATACACAAAATTCTGCTCACGTTTGAGTCAATGAGACCGATCTTGATTACGTATAATATAAAGAAATGTAAGGACAACATGAACACAAACAGCTAAATAATCTCTATTCAGTTACAACAAAGAAGCCAAAATTTCCAATACTATAATTTGTATCAATTAGTAAAAACAAGCATTAAACTCTTTCTCTTTCCCCAAAATAAATGAAGACAAGATATCTGTTGCATACACGAACGTACGCGCGCGTATACGATTTATATATATGTATGTGTGTGTTTGTGTGTATATATACGGATAGGTATAAAATTTGGTCAACTTTTTCTCTGTATGATAATGTTATCAAATATAGCATATATATATAAGAATATTTTGTACGAATATAGAATAAGAAAATGGTTGGTAAACAGTAAGTATAATTATTCAACAAGTACTACATGGTAATAGTAGTAACATTAGTGGTTGATTAGAGGAGAGACAGTTGAATTCAACGAGACACAAAACACAATCAGTTCTTGCTGAATTTTTCAAATACAAGATCGTACCATGTTTTAAACGTTCTCAGATTTGTCTCGCCTCTAACAACTACGCTAATAATTATAATAATACTAACTAGAGAATTAATTCATGTCCTTACAGGGAAAGTAATGGTAAAAAAAGGAAACATGAAACATCATTATTAACCAAACATTGCAGGTATTTGTGTACTGATATTTTTTGGTTGCAAATTATAAAACCGATAACGATACAGAAGGTTATTCTAACAGCACGGTATCAAACTACTGCCAGCACAACTAATACAGGTATAATAAAAATATAATTTCCTAATAGAGTATATATATTATTTCAGTACTGTTGCTCCCATTAATGTTTGACTATTCAAAATCTTTCATTGACCCTTCCCCTCTGATACTATAGATTTATAAGAATGGCTTATACGGTATTTATTGTAGTAGCCCTATGTACTAAAGCTGTTGTCTGGCAGCACTTTGAAACACACCACAGTCTTTAGAAAACCTTCCTACTGTGCACACATATACAATCGATTTTTTCACTGTCCTGTTATATTAGACATAAACACTGCGCTTAAAATTTATCATCGTTCTTTTAAGTAGGATGTGTCAGTTAAGCTATCTTACAAAGCTAATCTCAAAAAACGAGATTATGACTATTCACGTTTCCGAAAGTATCACGTTTTACTCACGCATTCTGCTGAGCTTACCAGGCCACGCCGTGGGAAATGTATTTGTTTTTCCTTAAATCGGACATTGACTGCCTATTAAAATAGAAGTCCTTCATCCTACCTTTGCCTCTTCTCGCGGATGCACTTCCTTCTTCTTAAAAAATAACTTTTCATAAAGAAAAATAATATTTCCTTCGCATAATGTTTGTACGTTGACGGTAATGCAAGGCCATGGCAGACACACATTTCATCATATGCGGTAAATCATGTGTGTAAAATATATAAAAAGTTTCCATCTAAACCGCCATCTATTGTCGATTTACCCGGATATCCTTAACAATACCACACAGTACCGTGTATGCAAGCATTTTATACATTTTGCACACATGACGCTGAGCCTATAGCGATGTGATGTCTTTTTTGCAACATATGTATTATCCAAAGTTAAATAAAATTATTCAATTCCCCGGGGACCGTCTATTGGCATAGTATGTAAAACTTCGTCCAGTAATTGAAGCGCTCTATGTAGATGTACCTGTACCGAACAGATAAGTTCGTTACCTTGCAATTCATACGTGTGAGAAATTACGTGAAATAAAATTCTTTCTTACCTCTATCCAACACGGAGTTTCCTTTATACTTTGTCGAGGATAATCTGGACCCCAACCTTTTACGAAACTTAAGCGCAAAATGCAGAGTCGTCGGAGATCATCTACGCCTATACCAGCTGCTGCGCTGAGACCTGTGTTAAATTATAAAGTCAAATTAAAGAAGCATTTGTGAAATTATTCTCCTAACAATTAAAAAAAGCGTTGTACAAACTTTTAGTAATTGGTGCTCCATGCGTCAAATGTCCCGCTACAGCAGCGGCTTGAGCAGCTGCTGCAGCTTGAGCAGTGGCAGCTTGTCCTCTCATTTGTTTGTGACACTGTCGTAAATCGAACACTTTGATGTACGCAGAGGGATAAATTTTATGTACCGCATCGCCAGGTGCGCGACCTGCTTCTCTGTCTAAATAATAAGACTGTACAAAGACACTATGCTCGCTTTGGCATCTTAACCAAACGTCTCCTTCACCCCTCAAATCCAACACGACTCCTTTCCCTGAATAGTTCATAAACAGAATAGTAAATGTAATAGGGAATGAGAACACGAGGGAGAGAGTAGAGAGGATGGAGGTGGGGGAGGGGGTGGATTCAGACCATCATCCGATGGTGGTGTCGCCGAGGGGAGAAGGTAGGGAAGTGGAAAGGAGGGCAGGAAGGGGGAATTGGACAGCAGAGGGGAGGGAGAAGTTTTCACGGAAGTTTGAAAAGAGAGAGGGGGGAGGAAGAGGAATACAGGAGCAATGGAGACAGCTGAAGGAAAGGATAATAAAAGGGGCGGTAGGGATGATGGGAGCGGGGGCAGAGAAGGTTGGCAAGGGGAGGGGACAAAGAGTGTAGGAAGGAGAAAAGTAAGGTTAGGGAGGGGAACTAGCAAGGATGTGTTGGGAAGAAATAAAAGGTAGGGCGAGGAGGGGAAACGTTCTGAGGGGATGTACGTAGTGTGGGAGGAGTGTACGGGATGGGGGAGAGGAAGGGATGGGGTAGCAGGAAGAAGTGGGAAAAGTACTAGGCGATGAGGCAGGGGGAGAGGAGTGGATGAGGAGAATGGAGGAATGAAAGGAGGGATGTTTAAGGAAGGAGAGTGAGAGGCGGCGAGCGGAAGCGGGGGTCAAACGGTTGGGAAGGGGGGGTGTGGGTGCGTGCATGGCGTAGGGGAGCGAGCGAGCGGGCGAGTAGTTTTAAGTAGAATTAAGTAGTGGCTAAGAGGTTAACAGGCGAGTAGGTTTAAGATACAAGTTTAAGAGGTAGTTGTAAGAGGAGGCGGAATGGTGGATTGTAAACCCCAAGGGGAAACAAATAAAGTATATATATAGATAAACGAATATACCTATATGAAGGCGTGCTTTTTCACTTTGCTCTGTTCTGTGTACATTACTCAAAGCTCCTAAACAAAATCTGTTCCCGCCGCTTGGATCAACGTATCCATCGACTGTGACGGTAGGGCAACCACTGCTTACTTTAAACGTTTCGCCCACTTGAGTATCTAATTCGAAATAACCAACGGAACACCAATATTCAGGTGCCGGTTGCGTAGAAAGTAGACCACCAATGTTTCCACCTACTTCGCCTCCATGACCACCCCCTAATACAAATTCGACTTGTATTAGTATCGTAACTACGAGATATGTATCGTTTGTCGTTTTCATTAACTCACAGTAAGAAGTAGGATGAAGGTGTCTGTGATCTGGAGGTTGCATGCTCTGAGTATATGTAAGAGTATTGGCTCCGGTCCACTGTGGTGCTCCTGAATTATAAGCAGCTGTAGCTACTGGAAATCCGTTTGGATGATGGAGATGTACAGGTGATACAGGAGAGCTCTGGCCCTCGCCTGTTTTAGAGAGTCAAATCTCAGAGTGAATTTTAGCAATACAGAAAATTTTGTAAATGTAGAATAATATACCTAGAGATGCTGCTAATGCATCGACGCTTGGTGGTTGATTGAGATCCTGAGGAGGTGTGTTAGTTCCATAAAAAGTGTCGGTAGATTGTCCTTGCGAAGGACTCAGCATTTGCGCGCTGTTACCTCCGCTAGACGTACTCAATGACTGCTGTTGGCTACCTACGGTGTGACTCATTGGATGTACTACTGCTGCAAAATTAAATGCGACTCATACACAATACAGGCAATATAACAGAAAATGTCAATTATACTCAAACTTTGTCCAGTGATTCTGAAATTAATTACACGAAATATAATAGCTTTGAAACTCGCATGAAGCAACGAAAAAAAAAATAGAACTAATTGGCAGTAAATGGAAAATCGTAAGAATATAGAGGAGCTTTCTATTATATACGTACGATGATGAATGTTACGTGCCGTAGGATGATGAGGTGTAGGAATCCAGGTTTGCCTGGGGCAATTACTGTCGTCCAATTTATTGTGGGGGTTACCACCATTATTACCTCCCCCATTACTGCCAAACATACCCTCACCACTAGCTGTGCCAAACAACAGAAGGGAAAAGAAAGAATAAAGCTAAAATGAAATAGAACTAGCAACGCAAAGTAATACCAAATGAAGCGATGTTGGAAAAAAATTTGCCAAGAAAAAATAAAATTTTCTCATAATCTACAAATGCAACAGCAAAGCTTTATCTCGTTTATAAATTCTAGTGCATTATTCGATATACTCGAGATCTCGAACACATAAACATGCTTTATTTTTAAATAAATCAACACGCCCCACATACAAAGATATATTTACCAACTAGATTACAGGAACAGTATAGAAAGATTACAGAACTGTCACACTAAAACATTTAACTCAAGAATCTTATCTGATTATAGTACTAGTGAATAGCACAGGTACATACACGTTCAAAGTAGTGTAAATCATCACAGAAATACAGTGTTGTCGTAATGGCCATTAAGAAATCTTTGGAACAAGATGATAAAAAGTTTTACTTACTCGGATTGGGTGGTGCTAGGCCCGGTATAAAAGTCTGCTGAGACGATTGACTGTTATTAGATGTAGTGGGTTGAGAAGGTGGATGATGTTGAATGGTTTGGTTCATTTCTCCATCAACATCCATCGCGGATCCTACCACTCCAGCTGCTGCGCTTCCTCCACCACCGACCGAGTACTCATCTTTGACCAATCTACCACCTGGTCCGACGCCTACTCCCGATTGTAGAGTCAGCCCGGACAGGTCTGTAAAGAACGGGTCTGTGCGGGGGAAACCAACCCATTCCATCATACACCAAGGCCACAACAATAAATCATTTACACTTATGGTGCTACAAATGAGTTCACAGAAGCTTTGCAAAGAAACAATGCACGAAGAAAAACTTTGATAGAATTATCTCTCTAAAAAAAGCAAATTAAAGATACATCTTATGACATACCTATGCCAGGGGATACAACCCTCTCATAGTGATATGGATTTACGCATACAGAATCGCACTTTAAATCAAAAGCAAACTGACAGTATTTCACATGTTTCAATTCATTCTTGTGTAAATCTGGCCATCTCCAGATTCGTGCATAAATAACATGTGGGAAACCCTTACGACCGGCGACTTGTAGCCTACCGTCAAGAGTTCTCTGTATTGTGACACATTTACTGGGATGCGCCCCGTTTGTGGTGATAGCGGTTATTAAGCTATCCAATTCGTCACGCTTTTCCTTGAAACAATATGCATACATGAATTGCCGAATAGCATGCTAATTAAGCTTTCGTAATGTAAGAAAGGGTTAGAAGGTGTAAGATTTACTTTCAGCTTCTTCACTAACGACTCAATGGCACGTTTACTGAATCCTTCGCTTTCGCCGCCTTGCCGATGACACATTAACGAATGTACTATGCTTAGACAAGCATCCGCGCTAGTCGGCGCACTAGGGGCGATTCCTGTCATTTCTCTCACTGTACAGAGGTATTTTCTTTGTACGATGAACGTGTATCAAGCATGTACTAAGCATGTATTCGAATTCGGAATATTTACAAATGACGTTATCAGAACTTACACTCTGGATTAGGTTGCATTGGGGGCGAGGGATACAGATGACCTCCCCCGCCCGCCAATCCAACCATCTCTGTGAAAGCCGTGGCGAATACCGTTCCAATTCTTCGATCGAGGCACTATTCTTATCCCTGACTTCGATGCCTTTAGAGTTTTATGATTTACCATCTAGCAACGATCCGCTAGCCATGTGTCGTAAACGTGGATTCACTGCAAGCGGGGAACAGTTAAACAAATCGAAAGTCAACGGTTATGAAATATTAAGAAACAGAGAACGAACCTTATCGGCTGACGAACTAATTACGAGCTGGGCATACACGAAGTAACCTTAGTAGAGTCGCTTTCCAGTTTGCGGTGACGTACCGTGAACTGACAGTTACTTCGAGTAGGACGCTGCCAGGTTTTTTCACGAGGTTAGATTGAATCGTTGCGACATCAGTAGTAGAACTTGGTAGAACCGCACTTATCTCTAGTGCTTAATTGCACGATTACCGATGCGACTAAAGCGCCAAGACTATAATACATATGCAAGTTTTCAATCTCGCGTCTCGCTGTCTCCTCTACTCCTTTTTCTTGTATGACACCAAGTACCACAAGTACCGAGCGCACGTATGTAGTACTTACGCACTGTTGTGCGGGAGTTTCATCTACGTTTCGTTTCTACCCACCACTTACAACAGAGAGTATGTGAATGGGCGCGGGTGAACGGGGTGAAACAGAACAGAATAGGTTACTACCTACCATGAAGCTCGAAAATATTTAACCCCTATCGGGGGTTGTGAAATAAACCTCGATCTATTTAACCCTACCTTTCCTCCCCACTTTCGACCTGTTATGCTTTGCCGGTGGACCTGGGTGGACCCGAGTACTTTCGAGATATCGTTGCTTCGAATAACGTTACTTTATTCCATCGTTATTTCCATTCTGAGAAATAACACTCAAAATAAATGTTAACTTCAATATATTTAATATATATTCCGTTTATTAGTAAACCTCTAATTTACGCGAGCACGCATATTAACTACAATTATGAAAAAGTAAGCGTAAATCCATCCGATAATCGCAAGGAGTTCACAATTTTGGAACAGAAAGATACGAGGGAACAGATTCTTGGGAATGAAAATAGTTTTCGTTAAATGGTATCGTATATTTCCGATGTTTCGTAATTACATTTATTTTCATACAACAGTATTGCGTATTCATAGTGTGCTCAGGATTGAAGGCTTGCTACTCAAGCGGGGGTGTAACTCAGTGGTAGAGTGTCTGCTTCGCATGCTGAAAGTCCTGGGTTCAAATCCCAGCTCCTCCAAATATCTTTTTTTTTAAATTAAAAAAAGCATCACATTTGTATACATTTATTTATCACGTATTTAATGTATAATTAAGATATTGTAACATGTTTACATAAAGAAGTAAATATACATGTGAAATAAAAATGATGCGTTCCGTCCGTAGGAAGTAGTAGCGATGCATGACTCGAGAGATGGATGTGCGTCCCGACCCATTGATAAGCACTTGAGCAGCAGGAGATATGGTAATTTCTAAACCAACCTAATCACTCCTGCGGCACTAGTACTTAAGAACAGGACAGGGTTTATTTCTGATCGATTCCAGTCCCTCCGTGCGTCATAGCTCCGTCAATAGTCGGGAAATCCTTCGACAGCGTCGTGATGTCTGACCACTGTGAAATGAAGAATCACGCATAATTAACTCCCACTAGCGTTAGTTAATTATAAATCAGTAACCAACATCCAGCACTTATTGGCGTTGTACGAATGAACATTTGCAGACACTTACGAGTACAGAAGTATATTATAGATTAATAGACAATTAAGCAGACAGAGGGAAATTCTAATATAACTTGCCCACGTTTCGCTATAATTTAGTGCGAGATTAGATAATCGGCAGAAGAATACTGTGGCTCATAGATACTGCATAATCGTTTCATGAAACGGATAGAGGTCTTATGTCAATTAAGTGAACCTATTTAAAAGATAAGGATTACTTGTAGCCGGGGATTCTTTCATCGAGGGCCCCTCGAAACAGGAACTTGCCCTAACCCGTCGCGCGTTTATATTTTTTCATTTCCACGCCGGGTAATAAGAATTTATATTAGAAAAGGGGTGTTTAACGAGCGTACACAGTTACGTTGATTGGATGATGACAAAATTGTCACGAACCGGTACCGATAGAAAGATACACGTCACAATTATTAGCCCGGACGCGCTGCGGTGTGCTATATGTATATCGTGCACACAGTAATGATGCGATGACACACAGTGGTATTCATTGAAGCGGCCTCGAGAAGTCATTAAAGTCGCCCACTGCCGGCAGCCTCTTTGGCTCTTTCTTCCTCTGTGCCTCTGAGAAATTTCGTACACGATGTAACACCACCCCGCATGGAAACCTGTTGCTTCTGCTTGGAACAGTTTCGACATTTCACTCGCAATCGGCTTCTTCTGCTGTTAACGTTACGGTTGCACTCTGGTTCGTTCGGCCAATGCGCTGTAAAATAGAAAACGTTTACGAACACTACACTGATGAAAGGGATGGAAATGGAAGACAAAGCGACGAATGACAATCCACGAAATGGAATGGAAGAACGGTGACGGATAGGATGCGACTCGCAGGAATATCGTGCACGGAAATGCGTACACGCGCACGCGAGATAGCAGGGAGCCTACAATCGAATCTTTGATTTCTGTGCCTCGTGTCTCTGTTTAACGCTTCTTCTTTCGTCAAACGCCGTATTCATGGTCTCGTCGTGGTATGCAGTTCGACACCGCCGATCGAGCGTGACTTTTCAAAGGCTAACGTTCCATGGGACGTGGACAAGACCGAGAAACAACTCTTTCCTTCTATACATCGCATACGCGACAAAGGAAACGCAAGCAGCATCTTCGGGGCTGGCATGTTAAAATGCAAAGCCGCATAAGCCAAAGAGGATTATTAACAGAAGACGTTTAGGGCTTTGCGAACTCGGCTGTCCGCGCGTGGCCGTTTTCTGCCACGCATGTTGAACCCGCCGCGCGTATAGGTTTACCCAGTCTCATTTTTTCGGTGTTGGACGTTGGTCGGGTGCATTAAAAGAAAAAGTGCGACGGCTGCACGCAGCACGCAGCACGCACGCACACGCACACAGAGCGAAGGAGAAACAAGGAAAGACAGAGGGAGGTAGACCAATTAGCGCTAATTTCTGTTAATGCCGGCTCCGGCTCCCTCTCGGGTGTTCATGAAACAGCTCGTCAACTTATTAGGGAACGATGCGCGAATTGTGGGTAGATGAGTGAATGCGACCCAAGAGGAATTCCAAGAAGTCGGCCGGGAACGAGGGGCAAAAACCGATCCTCCCGTGCTTCGAACGATAATCTTTAGAAAAATCGGTCCACAGCATCCGGTAAAAATCCGCGGAGCCTTCAAGATCCACGGGTGGAGGTTTGTTCTGCCGCGACAGAAAGCGTTCTATTTTAAGGAGTATTCGGGGCAAGCTTCGAATTAACATCGAGATGGTTTATAATTTTTCCGCAGCCGATTCACGGCCATGACTTTGATGCGCAAACGCTGCGTCACAGCATCGTCTGTGAGCGATATATGGCCGTGCGAATGGAATTTGGTAGGAATTCGTAGTTTCTCGGCTCGTCTACCGTGGATATTCTCAATTCAGAAGCAGCTACTGGCTTTCGTGCTTTCTATACTATCGTCCGCGCGAGGTCAAGAAGTCGACAAGATAAAGGCAAACACGCCACCGCGTGCCGTTACATTTTCAGAATAACAAAATGTCGTCTCAGATTGCGCGACGTTTCTTTTCGCGTCGAATCGTATCGGCTCGATTACAATCCGAGAAACGAATCTGTTGTTTTCTTCAGGATCGCCGGCGTTCTGTGATCCTCTACTCCCGAGAATCCGATGCATTCGTCGAGTGTCAGTTTGGAAGTATAGTTGCAGGGTTACGCGTGCGGTCACATGCGATCTTATTTCAGGCGTAAGTTGAACGTAAAAAACATATTCGGGACACATCGACGGCGAGTTTCGAGAGACGCGAGAACAGTGGCGTCTGTTTAATTCGCGAGGAAAACGAAGCAGGACAAAGCAAGACTTCTGCTTCAATTTTTTCCGAACAGTCGAAGGGGAATATCGCTTTGTCGATTGTCCGTAGTCATTTCCACGAGGTTAGCAACTGTTTCTCGCCGACCACTCTCATGCATTAAGGTACTCTACCACAGCAATGTTACTTTCGAGCTTAAATCTGTAGTCTAAAGTTGCAACTGTACGATACATTGCCAGTTAATATCTCTTACCTATTTGTAATGGTAACGCTGCAAGTTATTGGACACTCTCGCGTCTGGGAACGATATGTATCACTGGACTATGCGCGTGTCGAGCTTGACCGAACAATCAGAGGAAATCTCATGACCTTTAACTTCTATTCTACACTACATTGGACACTGATGGATTCTTCCGTACTTATGTGTATTAACCTAGTACATATGGTGCGTTCTGCTCTTTAGAAGCCCTCTTATTCTGTACGATTCTCCAGTGATGTCGGAACGATATCTTCCCGATTTTTCAATGGCACTATACTGCTGCTTAGAGCCGATTCCGAAGGAAGAACGAAACTTATTCAAGGCTCGATCGATTAATGAGATACGAGAACAACACTACGGAGAATGAATGAATTTTATTATACGTACGAAACCTGGATCGCATCGGGCAAAATGCATTCTCGTTTTATAAACCTTTTTCACTAGCTTTCCTCGCGCCCTTGCACAGATCTCCTCCGCTGTCCTCGTTCGTCGAACCGCCTATTAGCGACAAATTCCTTTCAATTTAACGAACGTGAGGTTCGTCCGGTTGAAAAGAGCGATTTTAAACGGTCGCGATGTATAACGCGGCGTGAAAATGCGCGTAGATGGGAAAACGCGGTTTAAGCAATAATCACTGCGAGGAACTCGTGAGTCGTGACAGAGAAACATTCTTTCGATTTTCTTCTCTCACGCGGTTCATTTGTTTCACGAGTTGCAACTGTCTTGTGGAAAAGGGGAGGCACGCACGCGCACGACACACGCCGCACGGCAGCAAACCGACGACTGAGCGATAAACTGTTCTTGATTGGCTTAATATAGTCTGACGAACACTGAATTGGCCGCTCCTTGCCGCGCGGGAAATGATTGGTCAATTTAATCCTAGAAGCACGGTGCATTAAGCATTCAACCAGCGTTCAGTACCTATTAACGGTTCGCAAGAGAGGTACTGCTACTGCCACCACAATCGTTTTCTGCGCTATGCGACGGTGTACCCGGTCACGGTGTGCTGGTGTGTGCCTCTTTCTTTATCTCATCTTCTGCACACCATGGTCCCGGCCCCGGCCCCGGCACCGGCACCGGCACCCGAGCCTCTCCCTCCATCTCTCTCTCTTTCTTTTTTCTCTCTCGCCATCGTTCCAAATCAATTTACCAATTGAAATCAGTGCCGGGCAGTGAAGAATCGCGTCACTGAATGGTCGGCCAACCAACGGGGAATATGCGTCTCCCTTGTGCGTGCCTTCCACCGCTTGTTATCAAACCATTCACCGGCTGACCAAGTCCTTATTGTCTTGCCTTACCGTACGATTTGAATCGCGCGGCTCACGGCACCATCGCCCGCTAGATTCCTTCTATGACAGTGCTTTTCAACCTACTATTACCGATCGAATTACAGGTTCGCGCCAAAACGCGATCCCCAACGGAAATTCTTAAACCTAACACGAACGAACACGCCAGAAGCACTCGGAGTAACGAGAACACTTTATACTCTATAACAACTTTAATTATCCCTTAGATTTATCGCAATGATTTTTTACACGCAATTGTTACAGTGTGCTTTAAAAGCAACTGTAACAATAAGTAATATCGTTCATTTAATAGTGTAAACAGGAAATGCAATGGACGCAGTATTTTAGAAATTAATTTAATAATAAAGAGAATAGGTGATTTTACATTGTCACATTATTACACGAATGTGCTTCTTTCAAGCAGTTGCTTTGACGTCAGTGGTATGCCAGTTGAGAATCGCGGGCCCGGAAGATGAATCGATGGCGTTGATTGGTCGAGAGATCCTCTTCCGCTTCGACTGGTGTAGTTTCGGAGGTGAAATTTCCCGCGTCGCTGGTCGTCCTTTTGTGCTAGAAATATCTGCTTTTTCAGCAGTAAAAAGTTGCGTTATATTTATAGCGAATAGACTACTGTCGCGATAGTCTGTCATCGTCGCTTCGCGCCTAAAAACGTTTTCGAAAGCCGTGACTGTTGCGAGCGTCCTTTGAACGGTGCAGGCCATCTTTAAACGTCCCTTAAACAATCCGTAAGTGTTACACTGCATACAGAATCTGTTACCTGACCTTTTATCTCAACGTATTGAACACATACGCGGCTTCAGTTTCGAATTTCCCGCAGCTAGTGCATCTCTGCGTGAAAAGTAATCGTGTCGAAGTGAATTCGTGTACAATCACCTACGGCACCACTACTTAGCAGGCAGATTAGCAAATTAAAGCGTCGAGGCAGCTTTTCTCGAGTCCTTCTGTCCCCATCGAGCAATTGCTTGGTGACTGCGTTACACGAAATGCACAGCCAAATATATACCCCGTATCCAGACTAAAGTTCAAATTTTCCGTTTACATTGCTGACACGATCTTTCTTATCTCCTCTCGTGTGCGTTGTCTTTTAGGTTTAGTTGATCTCTCGTACGTGCCAGATACCTATCGAGAAGATAGTTTGATTTGCGAGCGTAGCAACGGGCGTGCATATCTTCCTCGCCCATTGTTACGGTCACAAATCGAAATATCTTCCGTGATCAGAACGAACGTGTAGCTTCGCCTGGAAACAAACTTACCTTTTATAGAAATAGAGTATGAATTTTATCGAGTACTCTGTTCGAGTACTGTACGTACCTTGGTTCGCTCGGTTGCATTATCGTGAATATTGTCGCCGCGCGTCAATCGTACGCAAGATACAGGGTGGGCAAACTGAAGTAAGATAGATTATCGGGTCAAATAATTGGTGAGTCGAAAAAGTTTCTCGATCGTTTTCCACGGCCTATCTCGGCCAGCAAACATCGAGGCTGGAACCGGTGTCGCCTCGTCAGGCAAATAATAATTGGTCGAAGGACCGTGAGTAGGTCCGCCGTGCAAATTGACGAAGAATGACGCTGGTTCTATAGAGTTTAATGGAGGAAAAGGACAGCTCGCTGATTAATGCATGCACGCAGTGCGCCCCTATGCCATCGAATGCGCCTTCCGACACGGCCATCAGCTTGCACTTTCAAATAGTTTGGTCATTTCGTGATAATCGTGGCCGCCCCCTGTCCCTGGAGGGTGGATAGGTCCACCCTCCGTTCTCCCATGCGGGCCCATTTTACTGATTTAAAGCAACCTATCCAACGCGAACGGCACATTTTATTAGGATACAATTCCTGTTACGTGGCCTTTTCTCCCGTCGATGACGATCCATTGTACACCGATTAGAACCATCTCCGCCTGCCCCTGCGAGATTCAAACGAAACGTCCTCTTCCCTGGTCAAAGGTGGTTCCCTCTCTTTAGTAAAAATTGTGCAACGTAAATCTGTACGAGGAGCGGTTAGTTTGTTAGTTGCTTAAATGCTAGAGCATATGTTGATATAGGCGTGACAGTACCTCTTGTTGGGAAACGCTTGGAACTCTGGAGAACGCACGTAGTTATTCGAGCGGTGCCTCGTTGTAGATTTTCTTCCCGCGGGATATTTTTCGCGCAAAAATAGCAGAATTACGCGGGATTTTGTGGATCTTTAGTATCGGTACGGCCACGGTTTAAGCTGGAATGAGCGTGCCATAGGAAACACGCCTGTTCATAGCGTACAGAAGTCACACGTGCACAGGTGTTTTCTGAGATCACGTGTGCCACATATGCCTTGGTAATGATATCGCTTCTCTCTGGCCACGGAAAATATACATACGTGGAGTCGCCCAATAGTTTGCAGCAACGGGTCGCACCAGCCTAGCGGGAAGATGCAATTTTTTTAGGAATATCGCGAAAGGTTCAAGGCGAGATTGAACTTGGTAGACGCCCGAGGGGAACGAAGTGAATTTTCCGTGGATTTCCAGGGAAATTCATGATTGAACGAGGGAATGGCCCCGGCCGAGTAATTTAGAAGAGTTTATTAAATTGGGTAGAATGCTGTGCGTGGGCCTACGCCGGATACTCGGAGAATGAATCTCATCCAGCGAGAGGAAGTTCGAATTAACTCGAGCCACTGCCAAGGGGGTACGGTACGGCAGAACCCCATATACGCTATAAGCTCTTGTCCCATTTATTCTTTGCACATTTGTGCGTTACGTCCACTGGATAAATTCCACGGAAACTATAATCCAGTTTGAAAATATATTTAGAGGAAAATGAAATCTGGTAGAACGACAGTAGGAAAGAGAGGCGAAATGAATGAAGCCGATTGATGAAATTTACGCAATAATAAAGTTCAAAAGTGCAGAATGTAGTGGGGAATTAAGACTTATTAGAATCATTTGACCCTGCTTCTTATAGCGTACTAAGGACTTTGATGAGTTTATTTTATACCGGATAGGTGGGGAGGGCGAAGGAGAGGAAACGAAAGACTGCACCATCGAATCGATGGAGAGGGAAAGACAGAAAAGTACGTCGTACATCGCGTTATTTCAGTTGCGGTGCTTTGACATTACGCTCGGACCCTGTAGAGTGTGCAGTATTCGATCTGCGTGGGCGATCGCGCGCAGCCAATAAAAAGATGGAGAAATAATTGCCCAGGAAGAGAGAGCATTCTTTTCTAAAAGTCTTACCCTGAACTTTATTCGTGAAATGTACAGCATCAGCAATGAAGTATTCACATATGAAATATACAAGAATATACAGAAGATTGTATATTTAATAAATTAGGAGTAACAATATGCACTTATCTTTACAAATAACGATAGAATACAATAGAATACTACAAAAGACTGTACAGTATACGTATACATCAATTGCCAGCGATACGCGTAACATCGCTCTTCATCCTCTCTCGCAAATAATATCGACGACGCTCGGTTCCATTAAAACTGGTTCCAAGCATCTATGCACAGCGCTTCCAAGTATTTCATCCAGCAGAAAGTGAACGACACTAGAAGCAAAAGTTAGATCACAATGGAATCCACGAAAGATTATATTCGCGTAAAGAGACAACACCGTCAGCTTACTTTTCATCCGAGACGAATCTCCACAAGTACAGCTGCAAATAATGAGTGTCGACCTGGATCTGCTGCAGGCCATATTTACTGAATGTTCGCAGTCTCACGCATTCCAGGAAAGTCTGCCGATGAAAAGGGAATCGTTATCGTAGGACGTTTCGAAGGGAACATTGATTCTTAGTAGCATTGAATGCACGAAGTGTGTTGCGTAGTCATACAGCACACGCAACAGGAGGGAATAAGGTATCCTCGCGATGCAAAGTGGATAATGGCTGTGCTATTTTATCATTGTGACTGCCCGGCAGCACCTGTTTCCATTACGGTACTCTGCCTGCTAAAAGTATTCTACCTTTAAACTTATTTTGATGATCCCGGTCAGAATGGAGGCTTTGTTGAATTGCACCGACGAGAAGATTTCGATCCGCTCCGAGAATAATTTATGGATGTTCGTTACCAAGGAGGAATCTATGTGACTAGGCGTGTACGACGACCAACTCGATCTGTAGTGGTGTCTGGATACGCTCACGCTGGAAAGCATTGAATTTAACAGAAATCGTAACACGGACAGAATTTATTCTTTACCTTTGCAATGTCTCGTACCTGTGAGTTTTTCTACTGCTGTCGCTGCTTCGATCGATTTGGCCGTCAGAATCGTCGTACAGAGCGGCGACTTGAGTATCAATTACTGTTACATCTTCAACCACTCTCTTCATTACAGCCCTAACTGTTCTTGGCTCGATCGTGTGCAGCCAATCCCTCGTCTCGACTGATTTTCTTAACATTTGCGACACCGCTAAACCTTGAATACGAACGTAATGGTTCAATAAATTCTGCGCCGCTTCCTGAAACTGCTCGCATATCTCCGCGTCAGTTGTAACCATGTTCCCAGACGATCCATATTCGTCGATATTGAACAAATCGTCGGTTGTCGCGAGCTATAATAAAAGTACGTGAGACGATTTCTTATAATTACGTTTCCTCATTTTCCACTTACCAAATATTTCACGTTTGTCTCTTTATACTCGATGCACATTTTACTCAATAAAAGTAGAAGGGTGCGTGGAAACTTTGAAACGTCAGATCCAGTACAGAATCCGCTCACAGTGGCCATTAAATGGAGTAGAAATCCAACTACTAGACCTTCTCTAACTTCGTCCACACAGAAATTCTGTAGAAATTGCGTTTTTAAGCTGAACGACAAATCTGGTTGCAGAAAAACCTGGAAGCACGTTTATGTTTAATCAGCTGATCGAATGAATTCAGTAGCCGCGACATTGTTAGAAGCTATTAAAGACAAAAGACAGACCAATAAGTCTTGTAAGACTCCTTTAACTTTTTCAATGGTAGGCATAACAAGTAATGCCTGAAGTTCTGCCAAACTTCCATCCCCTTCTTGAGACACTTTGGTGGCCAATATTTGCCGCACTTTAACGAGTGCGTCGTTCAAGTGTTGCTTTAAACTGTCCAAGTGATTACGACATTGTTTTCTACCTGCATTGATAACAATGTCTGTACCTATCCTGATAAACAAGAATATATATTTCGGCGCGTATATACATTTCCTAAATCTTTAATTGAATTAATTTCTTTCTACTACCTCGCAAAGTCTGTTTCTTTACATAGCATATTCATAGCTTGTAATCTTCTATGAAATTTGTCTAGTGCTCTCACTAACACCGCTGTGTCAGCTACCTTCTCTACTCTTTTTCCACTTAGCTCAAAGTATTTCTTCATATTTTTCATGATGAAACTATTCAAGCACGCGATAGCTCTTGTATCAAAGTCGTCGGCAAACTCATTCTCATCCGACGGCGGTCGGTTTATGAACAGGTCATTGTAAGATGCAACAATGAGGCACAAGTCGCTCAGAAATCCAGAACTGGCCATGTCTACGAATTCTACGATGTCATTTTCACACATGTGCTGTAAAATATCTAATTGTTCCGTTAGCCTTCCATTCGCGTGCGTCAAAAATTCAGCACACAGAGAATCAGCCGGTTCTTTCAGCTGCAATAACAGGTCCACATTTTCAGCTAAGGATTTAGTCGAGGCATCTCTTCTGTGGAACTGCTTCCTAAGCCTTGACTTAAGCTCCTCTAAAATATCTTCGCAATCCTTTTGTATTCCTTGAAAGGATGGCTTATTGCCATACTGATTTAACACACGTTGCGCATGAATATAATCTTGTACTGCCTAAAAGAATTAAAAGCATTTCTTCGTACACCAATATCTGTAAAGAAGAATAAGTTGTACACATGTTAATACTATGGAACAGAATGTAAACCTGCGCATAATTTTCTTCGTTCATTTTA
The DNA here is from genome assembly GCF_050908995.1 of Andrena cerasifolii. NCBI lineage: Eukaryota > Metazoa > Arthropoda > Insecta > Hymenoptera > Andrenidae > Andrena > Andrena cerasifolii. The sequence continues at coordinate 12,444,470 of NC_135127.1, forward strand.
TCTTTCAGGTTGCCAGGCAACTTGAAAAGGAACTGCAACTTTTTCAAGAGTGCATGCACGGAAGACAATTTGGCAATTTCCTGCCTGGTGTCGTGCAATGTGGATGAAATCTGTTCCGAAAACGACGTGATGCTGTCCATATTTTTGGCAAGTAAGTCCATATTGTCCTCCATTTTTTTGAAATCTGTTTTCATCTAGCATCAGAATACACAAGATGAAAATAGATAAAGAAATTTATATTGGTTACGACCAGGTATCTGTATTATTCACCTTTCTGATGGTATCTGTGGCGGATATAAACTTATTATAATTCTCGTACACTAACGTTTGCATATCAGAATGCAATGTTTGGGTGTTTTTTATTATCTCTGCCTCGTGATCCATAATTTGCTTCAACGTGCATTCCTATAAAATTGAGGAAAACATTGATTCTGCTGTCAAACATGTATAAAACACACCCACAACAGAGCAGCAGCAGTAGACTCACTTTTAGTAGCTTGTGGAAATACATATCAGGATTAAAGTGTTGTCCATTGATGTCATAAGGATTATTAGAATTCTCGGCCATTCTGTGTATTTATCCTTTCGGAATTAGGATATCTTGACAGCAGGAGCCTTCCAACTTGTTAGTAGAGCTTTAGGTTAGCTGGTGTTGCCAAGTTAAATAAAGATTACTTATTTAATAAAAGGTTAGGTGAGAGACGCTGTGGGTTGCAGTATAACCTCTTACGAATAGCAAGGAAAGCGTAAAAGAGCGTGAAACAAGTGACCTTTATCGCTGGGTTTTAAAGGAAAGTGGTTTGAAAAGAAATCTTCGGCATTTAAGCTTTCTTTACAGCAGTGCGTTTGATAAAAACGTTTAATATTTATGATACAGAGAAGATCCGAAAAGAATGAAGAGGTCATCGTTTGTTATCGTTGAATTTTATTGCTCGAATAATGTAAAATCGTATCGCGTACAAAAGGATTATGAGAAGATAATCTAAATTTGTGTGGTTCAAAGAGTTGGTCAGTTAGGGTGGTTGGAAAAGAATCTCTGGCTCGGAGTTAACCTCTCCCGTTCAGCTGTGTTGTGACAAGATGAGGTTGTCGATTTGACGAAAACACAGAACGATAGAGTAATTGGAAAAATGCCACACCCGTGTGTCGTGTGCGGCCGTTCCCGTATGAATCCAAACAACAGGGAGGAAGAGTACATGTTCTTTGGCTTTCCCGTTAACGACGAAGCCCGATGCAGAAAGTGGCTGGAATTTTGTTGTCGCGAGGATTTGTACAAACTTACGAAGAAACAGCTGCTCCAGCGAATGGTTTGCTCTAAGCACTTCGAGCAGAAAGATTTCCTAAACGAATATCTCGACAGATTAAATGCCACCGCTGTACCTTCAATTTACGATCCCAAGCAGAGTTTATACAACATAACCTGTGTCCTCTGTCGCCGTTCCCGCAGAGATCCACCCGCTCTGGATTACGATGGCGCGACCTTCCATCATTTTCCTGGCGAGGAGTTTCGTTGTCTCAAGTGGCTCGATTTTGTTGGAGTAGACTCGTATTATAGATTGACGAGGAAGGAGATTCTGTTCTGCTACATTTGTTCGAAGCATTTCGACTGCTTACAGTTTATGCCCGGTCACAAGAGCAGACTGATAGACAATGCTGTTCCTAATATACGAAATCCAGGTCAGCTGGATGGAGTTATTATGGAACTCATATCCGAGCCAAAGTCGTACAGTTCTCCAGAGAAACCTAAGAAACTGGATCCTTTGCCGCCAGCTGTTTTAGAAAGTCAAGCATGCGCGGCTTGTGGAAGGACAAGATCGAATCCTAGAAATAAGGTGGAAAGATATAAGTTTCATCCTTTTCCCGCTTACGAGATTGGAAGGTGTTTGAGATGGTGTCAGTTTCTGGGGAGAGAGGATCTGCTGAAAATGTCTCCAAATCAAATACGAAAGTTAGTACTTTGCTCCAAACATTTCCAAACGGGGCAAAGTTTTCACAAAGTAGGACCGTGCGACGCAGTTCCAACAATAAAGGATATATCACAATTAAATTCTGTTAATTCTACAGAGCAAATTGAAGACGAGCAAGATACTATAGAGGAACCTAATTGTACCAATACGACTAAGGGGATTAAGAAACCAGGTTTCTCAAGACCTTTAGTATCCAGTAAAAAGCCAAAGGTAGATAATAAGCCCACTCCTCTTGCGAAGAAACGGGGGAAATCTAAACGACCAACGCTTATTAACATTCCAAGGCCTGACCCTAACAATATTGAAAATCGGGTGATAAGAAAATTACCTCTTCCCCCTAATTCTAATTGGAAAATTCAATTCACCGAACAGCTCCAGCCCATAACGATCGCAAACAATATTACGTCAAGCATTACAAATAATATGGAAAGTAACATAAAGAAAGTGATTTTACCATTTACTGGCGACATATCAAACTTAGGTGCTCCTATACCAGTGCATAGTTTATCTAGCATTCCTCCAGGTTTATTAATTAAGATAAATCTTCCTAAGCAAGAGCAACAAAAGCCTGCGAAACCTAATAAAAAGCAAACTAAAACAAAAACCGCACATATTCCTACTGCTTCCAATGAAATTGATACGAGGCAACAGGCTTGGGTGAAAAATGGTCAAACATCGGTTACGTTGCCTGCCATAAAGGAAGAAAAACAAGAAATAGATAAAAATGTAGTTGAATTTCTGTCAATCTCCCCAGAAGAAGCGGAAGATAAAAATACCTCTGAAAAATTAGATACGCACGAGGAACTTATTTTACCACATTCTTTGGAAGTGTTAGACGAAGAAGCGGATAATATACAGGAAGATCAATTTTATCAGGACTTTGAGGAAGTAGAGTGTTTGTCCCCGAAGCAAGAAAAGCTTGTACAACGTAAGAAAGTTTCGGGAACAATGCGCAGAACAATTTTCCCTATTAAAAGCGAAGTGAGATACTTTTTGCGTAAACTCGCACCTCATATGCATAGATTGCCCAGGAAAGCTAGGGCGCAAATAAAACTTTCAATTGTTAATATGGTAATTGATCACTTGTAAATTTCCATGAATATAAATAAACGATAGTAATTTTTAAGAGTATACAGTTAAGTAGAAGTATGTGAAATTTATGCAGCTATTTGTATATTTAAAGTGATCAAGTACCTATTCTTGGCACATTAATAGTTAGGATATATTATTTTTCTTATGTATTTATAAAAAGATGGTGATAGGCATGATAATAATAATAGGTTTAAGCAAGAAAAATTTTTCTAGAGTACAAATGAGATTTGTAGCAAATTCTTTGACCGTTTTTATGTGACTTACTTTACATAATTGTTGACATGTACATTTTTAAATGCAAAACATATTGCACTGTTCGAAAACTTAAAGAAAATTTGTCAATTTATTTTGATAATTGGGGAAAAGTCATAATTAATGTTGTACCTAAAGTTTCTGTTAAGCCAGAGTTATAATTTTACTATAAATATTTATGTGAACACATCTATATTTATATGTATGTACATAAATGTATATACATATACACACCTTTGCATAAGGTAGAACTATTGATATGTTGTAAAAAGACGTGTAAAAAGGTTGATTGTATGAAATTTTGTGAAAAAAACTACTGAAATACAAAATGAAAATAACTCGTTTAATCTTGAAACTTCTGCTGAGGCAATTAGTGCTATCGGAAATCGATTAGATAACCGATCAAGTACAAATATTTTATATCGCGCTTATTGCATTAGGATATGCGCTTTTGTACTTAATCACTAACGTAAGTGAGATATAGGAAGGTGTACAGCACGATAACGATCAAATTCATTATTTATATACTTATAATACATATTATTACAAGACTTTGCGATTGCAATTAAATAATATAGTGTGTTTCAACATAATACAACCAAGAAGCCAGCTTCTCTGTATTTAGGCTTTATGTATAGTCAAAGTATACTGGTTTTGTATAGATCCTACACAGATTATAAAGGCTGGATATAAAAACTATACAGAGGAAATGAACATTCATTTTCTTTTCATAATACTTAACTCGTTTTGGTTATTCAGTATAAAAGCTGAAATGTTTTCTGTTTAGAAATATTAAAATATGCTGGGCACTTGTTCCAATGCATCTTTGTATTTTGTGTATATATATGTATATGCTCAGCGGGTGCAAGCTGATTTTAACACTGAAAGTCAATGTGGATTAATTATTTACATATTACACCTAACTACGAAGACTTTGTAGTCTCATTTTCATTTCTTCAAGCTCCTTGGCATCTGGTTCCACGCCTTCTTCTTCCGCGGACGTAGATGCGACCACAGAACCTGGAGTTTCTGTAACAACTGCGGGTGCTGTGCCTAACTGGCCTGCTGTGACTTCCCATAAGATCTGAAACAAGTTCCCCTCGATTCATTAGTTACTATATATTTGCTGCATTCCTCAAGTGTTTGTTAATGGTATAGCAGTTACTTTGTCAATTTCTTCGTCCGCTTCATCCTCCACTTCGTCGGAATCTTCGATAGAGTCCATAGTCTCGTCTAACATTTCTTCGATGATTCCAGCCTTCATCATTTCTTTGGACAACTCCCTCATTGTAGCGGCTACCTCGGGTACCCTTACCAGCGATTGCATAGCTTGCATCACCTCTGTAGATTTTGACACCGAACCGGCTACTCTGATCGTAGCCAGCTGATTCTTCATTTGCAAGGATATAGAGTTCATATGAGCTTTCGAAGTGTAGATCTTGTTACAGGCTTTGCGCGCGCGTATTATCTCCTTCGCGAGAATTTTACAGACATCTTTGTCACCTTTCTTAGCTGCCTCTTTCATAGAACGTTTTACCTTCTCTTCTTCTCTTTGGATCGCTGCATATAAATTCCGTCAGCCGATATTACAATGCACCCTGTGCACTATCCTGCAGTAACTTACCTCTAACCTGCCTATCCAGTTGATAGCCTTCTTTCCTTATCTTATGTGTCCATTCCTGAACCTGAAATAAGATTCCGTGTAAACGACCGAGCGGATATTAGAGCTGACTGCGATTCTAACCATTTCCTTCGGATTTCTTTCCGGGGATTTGCCAAACAAGCCCATTTTCTCGCTATGTTGACAGAAACGTCAAAGGGAGTCTGTGTATTCGTTCCCTACACTTGTTAAACATAACCAAAACTGTCTTCCATTGATTCAAGCGCAGTTCAGGTATAGAATAGACAATAGCCTTCAATCCTATGTACGCGCGTATGTGTACGTACAAACTTTGTCACACCCACACCGATCGGGGGCTCTAGAGCCCCCTTACCATTTGCTTGTCGCACGCAACGTTATCAATTCAGAGTGGAATTCAGTTGCAAGCCTACTAGCGGTTAGAATTCAAACTAGATATGATGAAAATTGATTTTTTACCTGCGCACGGAAATGCAACAAACTTACAATCCAATCTTGGATTTTCTTCTAGTATGCAACCAAAGTTGCAAGCAGGTTTTTGGTAGCTCCTGTAAGTGGAACGAAGTTGGAAACGGAATTTCGAGTTCCGTTGCAGATGTGTAGAAGTGGTGTAGAAATGATAAAATACTTGCGTACATGATTGACGTAAGAATACAGCGTGAACAATATAGTGATTTTTAAATATTTCCATTGGTGTAGATAAAAGGTGCATAGGATGTAGATAAATTTGACCCTTCTCTTTATTCTATTCGTTTCACTTTACATTACATAGGTAAGTCGAGTATCAAATATGGAACATAAAAAAGTATTAAAATATAAAATATAAATGTTACAAAGTAATACAATTACAATTTACACATTATTAAGGATTTAAGGCAGACTTATTCTTCAGTAGCTGCGTCCAAGATCATTTCTCTCAACCAGTTTAACACGTTCTTCACTATCTTTACCCGTTCATTCACAGTTTCGTCAATGGTACGTTCGTATCGATATTTAGGAAAATTCCTGTGCCTCTGTCTTCGCTTCCGATGTCCATCATTCGTTCCATCAGTGTGTCTGCACAAATGATCATTTGCATTTCCATCTTGTACCGTGGGTGCTTCAGATTTACCGTTCTCTGAGACCGCGCGGATAGATAACAAATCATGACGGAGATCCGTGTCAGCGTTGCCCTCCTCTTTAATATCAGAATTTTTCCCTCCACCCTTTTGGCGCTCATCAATCTTTTCCTTGGCGTCGAAATTCCACGGGGCTTGCACTTTCTCCAAGTTCAGAGACAGATTGTATCTTCTTGCGAAAGTTTCCACGGGCATCGAGAAGGTCTGTAAGCTGTCGTCAGCTGAATCGCGTTTCCTTCGTTCCTTCGGCGAAATCAATTTCGCCGATTCGCGCTTGGAGATTCTCTTCCCCCCGCTCGTTCCGATTGTCCTATCAGCATCTTTCGTCTCTGGATCCTTTCTTACGGTACGAACAATGTTACCTTTCGCGGGCACGCAACAAGGGCACTCCTTGTTCAATAGGTGTTCGCAGACTTTCCTGGAAATCGACAGGGCGTACGAGCCATCCTTCAATTTTCTTATCTCCAAAGGTAGCTTCACACCATCGCCGACGTAATACAGCTCCGAGCTCTGTAGACCCTGGATATCATCCGTGTAATTATCCTTCTTCTTCATCGTAATCGTCCCCAGGTACGCGAAACTCTTTTCAGGGGAATCCTCACCCGAGTATTCTGTACTCGAGCCGGTGCTACTTTCCACTTCTACTATTTCATCTGTATTTTCTTGGTCATCATTGTCATTTCTCGCGGTAACAGCTGAAGCGCCAAGCAAACTTTCAGTGTAGATCAATTTATATTTCGACGTGGTGAACTCTGATTCTTGCTTGCCAACTTTGACCTCCTCTGATTCCAGCTTTCCGTTCTCTTCTGCCTCCACTATTGGACAAGCGGTAGCCCCTGCAGACGCTAATTCCAAGTGTTTCATCAGCTCGGGATTCCTCGTTGCTCCGACCAAATCAGAACTCAAAGGCTCCGTTGCAGATGAAACCGTGCTTTCAAAACTTTCATCCCGAAGTAACTTTGTACTCGTAGCTTTCCCTGCCAATGATTCTACTGGATTTGTGATTCCTCTTTCGTCGGAATCTTCCAAGATCCCATCGCCTTCCTGATATGGGCTAGTAACTTGCTCTGCTTCTTCGTCGGAACTGCATTCACTTTGCATGGTATTGGCAACGATCGATGTATCAGATAATTCTCTGTCAGAACTTTTTCCGGTGCTCTTTAAAACAGCTGCAGTTGAACTGTCCTCGGAGACGTCTGAGTGCTTCAAATTTTCTTCCCCTTTCTTCGCGTCATCCATGCCTGCTTCACTTTTAGCGATATCCAATAACTTCTTCATATCCACATTCGACATATCCATCGCCTCAGACTCGACTTCACCCCCGGTCGTCGTAATCTCCATGTTTTCCATTTCCATTATACTAAGCTCCTTGTCCAAAGCGGCCTGGATCACTGCCTCGTCGAAATCGTCATTGCTGGTCGCATTTTCTGGCTTGAAGGTGTTTCGAACGCTTTGAACGATCATGTTTTGAACAGCTGGGTGCTTAGCTGCCTGTAAGCCGACGGCTGGGTCACGGATAAGAGTATTAACAATACCTTGCAGCCTTTCTAAATCGTTAGGAACCGGCGTTTCCTCGTTAGTCGTGGGTTGCAGCGTAACCAGATTCGTAACCCATTTGCCGCTTTTAAATTGACGCTCTGCGACGGTCATCGGTGGTAGATCTGCATTGGAAGCGGGCGCAGCTGCCATAGTGTTGCGTAAATTGTTTCTAATCACGTTCGTCGCCCAGCTGCTATCGAAATTGTGCCTGGCGACGTTGGTCACTTTGGTCAACAGATCCTTCACTCTATCCACGATCATGTGCTGTATCGCCGGCATAGATACGATGCCCTTCAAGTTCGGAACGCCTACGATCTCTTGCAGCAGATCTTGCCCGGTCGAACCTACAGTTTCCTCGTTCCCCTCCATTTCGGGCGAGTCTCCCGTCGCGAAGTTATTAATTACCGTCTTAATCGCTTTCTGGAGCAGCGTGTTGTCGCAGAACGGCAACGTCTGCCCGGATGCATCCTTTATTTCTGCAGCCTCGTCGGCGCTGGAGGATTTCAGCGTGGATTCCACGAGAGAATTCTCTTCATTTTCGTCCCGAATCGTTGCCGCGACCTTTTCATTGTCCGTATTTATGAAATCCTGATCGATCCCAGTATCTCTCTCTGAGTCGGCGGAATCTATTGTCTCGTCCATCAAAGAGTCGCTATCCAGACTTCTTTCTCCGTCCTCTTCATCCGTGCCGGGGATCTTTTGCACGGGCTTGTCAGATTCGAAATTCTCTCCTTCGTAATCTCTCCTTAATGGACCAGCATTATCCTCCATTTCCGGCGATTCGGTCGAGTAGTCCTCCGAGGAAAATTCCTCGCCCATCGCAGTGTCTTTGTCATCGATTATTTCTGGTGCACCAGCTTCATCCGCGGGTGTTAAGCCTTCAAAAGTTACTGCTGTTGTTTCTTCCACGTTGGAAGAAACCTTTGGCTCGTTATAATTTGGATCGTTTATATTACCTTCCATGCTGCTTTCTAAGTTCTGGCTAGCATTATCTGCCTCGGAATTCCCTGTTCCCCAGAATGGATTATTCCTTCCTACAAGGTCCCCGTCGTCTCGACTTGCATCATCAAAGTCTGGAGCACCGTCCATAGGTGATTGGTCTTCAGAAGCATCTTCATTCGAATTCTTTACTTTCATGTTCGTCACCATTTCGCCAGACTGCATGGAAGACTCTTTGGGAGAATCTAGTCGACTCTGCAAGTTCGAATCATCGTTCTGATAACCTAAGGGGTTAGCATTCGTGGCTTCGTCTTTGGTTCCACGAAGATCGTCAAAACTGGAGGGCCCATCGTTACCAAAGTATTCGTTCGTCTCTTCAGTTCCTTCGGTGTAAGCCTTGGACGCGAAGTATGCGCTCGTTACTTCCTTGATTTCAGAGTAATCCAGAGTTTCACTGCCGGTTGTTTCGTATTCGTCGGAGGCTTCCCCCGAGCTTACAGGCGATTCAGCGTGTGCCGTTTCTGGACCAGTAGCTTGCAGTGGACTTTCAGAATATAGATTCTCTTCGACGCTTGTAGTTCCTAACGATTCAGACTGACTTTCGTCATCCACGCTTACGGAAGTCATCGTTGAGTACTCAGGAAGCTGCGAGTGCATAGATTGCAGATTGAAATCGGGACCAGTAGAATCTTCTCGGGATTGTTCTCCCTGCGCGTCGTCATGATTGATTTCTGTAGGATTATCCTGGAGGTCAGTCACTTCTGGAGCATTCTGTGACGTTTTCGATGACGGCGCAGGATTGGTTCTTGTGGCAGATTGACTTGGTTTTTTGGTAACATTTGGGAGGCATGTACGTTGCTCAATAGTTTGTTGATTGTTTGTCAAATCATGGCCTCGATCGGTGGGCCTGCGTTGCCCAACGATCGAATCAGAACTGCCAGCGACTGGATTAAATGGAATGTGATTTTTCGGCGGGATCTCCCTGGGAATCATTTCTTGGTATATCGCGAATCTAGGATCTGCGGGGTAACCGTTGTATGGAATATAGGGCAACCTTTCGTTTCCTCTTTGTAGCAGAATCGGATTCATTGTACTGACTAAATGGTTGGGGATATGTCGATGAGTATCGTGGTACCATGCAGGCAAAAATCTTTGACGTGGAACATTTGCATACATTGACGTTTGGTGTTTGGTCTTGCCGGGCAGTACCTTCTTATTTTCTCTCGTTAACCAGGGCTGTCTTGGGTTAATGCCTTGATTGGTCCCTTTCCTAGGCGCAGCGCTGCTTTTCTCTCTGCAGTAACAGATGTATTTATCATCCTCGAAAACGTTGGGGCTTGGCATCACGTTTTTACGAGCAGCGCCAACATTCTGGTTCCTGGACTTCAATTTTTCTCGAATAGCTTTTATAATTTTAACATTATAGTTTCCATCAGCCGCGCCTTCTCCTCTTTCCAGTTCCCGCGACATTGGATCACGTTTTGCCGCTGTGTCAGGATTTTTCTGGTTCACAGGGTATCCGGTATCTTTCTCCTCGTTGTAAGAATTTCTCGCATTCTTTAACCTCAGAATGGCCTGATTAATTTTTTCCTTGGCTACGGGCACAGAGAACCTCTCCCTGCGCAACGGTGTTTTGCAACGCTTCGTCTTTGGGCTTTTGCGAATCAAAGTTTCCGCTCCTTCGCTTTTACGCGCTTTGTTCTTCTCGTCCGTAGGCATTAGAATTAATAAACTCCTCTTGGCGCTTTTCTTCGGACCAGATTCTGATTCATCGTGAATCAGTGGGAGATCCGGGGACATCGTGGCCAATCTGTAGAAATAAAAAAGAATTATTTATTTAATGGGTAAGTAATTAATCCTTTGGATTGCATAATATTGCAATACAAAAGAGAATAAGAATAAGAAAAAAGAAAGCATATAATTGAGGTACATAGGTACAAACGATTATCTTTATAATGAAAGTCAATCGAAAGTTGAAATATTTTTGTCGCTTGTAAATGCAGAAAGAAAGGCACCAAACATTCGCTCCACTAGCCGACACCGTCCTCGCGGCGCGTGACACCGGAAAGCTATGCGAAGGACAAGTCGAATAGGCAAGGTGATTTCGAGTTAGTATTGCCCCAACTGTTATCACGATAACACGCTCGCGCCCGTTCTATCCGAAACCGTCTATTTCGACTTTGCCTAGCTCGTAATAAAGGCTAGTTCGCGTGTTAATTAAGCAGACCAGTGTGACACTGATACAAGTGTGGCTCCAGAGTGGAAGAAAGACAAGGGTAGCTGGGGCTGTCCACAAATGGGAGATCATCTCAGCTCCGAGTGAGTAATTGCTATACGTATTTTAATCTAAAATTGTCAAATTCAACACGAGATGTATCGATTTGAGAATTTTTCGCGAATTCAAAGCTCGATCCATCAATTATTTGCGAATTTCTCGCGAATTCAATGCTCGATCTATCAATTTGCGAATTCTCCGCGAATTCATACTCGATCCATCAATTTACGAATTTTTCGCGAATTCAATACTCGATCCATCGATTGGGCGAAGGATAACTGAAACATCGCTGACGTTAAAAGTTGCGCCACCAATGCTCTTGGACGACTAACATACTTTCGCGTCTGCAATCCAGCAGACTGGCCTGTAATCCTAAAATCGTCCAAGAAGGAGCTCGTTTGAAAAATTGAAAGAATGTTCGTATGTACTCTGCGGGAAGCTAGATAAATGGTACGGGATAAGGAGAATTTATGAGGGAGTGCTGGGTCGTACGGCATAGGGGGTTGAGATATATTCTCTAGGAAATTTGTTGAATTATCTCTCGTAAATATGATATTCCTTTCCAAGACAGAACCCGCACATTATTACGGCACGATATTTTTAGTAGCAATTTTTCAAACGATGCTCCCGATTTAATGATAATTAATGAAAGCTGTCGGTTACCTGTCGCTAGCTGTACTTTTGCTGGTCTCGTCATTCTCCAGCTCAACACTTCTCGAGCACGTTGTTGCGGCGAGCGTTAAAACTATCGCGGAAATTAAAATCGAACGACACATAACGACCACGTAACTCAGTCGTGATCACTAGCACATTTAAATATTCCGTCTGAACATTAATCGGTATTGGCTTCTCTCCTCGTTCTATTCGAAGCGAACGGTACCAGGATCGTTCGACGACTGCAGAATGTGGCACTCGGTGCCTATATTCGACAAAAATTGCATACATGTTTTGATATTTCTGTGTTGCAAAACCAATTGTGCCAGGCAATACTGTGTCGTAATATATGTATGTAATCTTGCTGTGAGTACATATGTGTACATATGTATTCTGTGATATTTGGACTGCAGATAAATTATGTCAATGAAAACGAGACGCCAATATAGGTAGTTGCCTTACTCTATCCTCGATACTTTTCTCAAGAAATAGCTTCCATTTTATGAATTTGAATTATCATTAGCTCGGTTTAAACGCAATCTCGAGTGCTACATAGAAGAATCGGGAATCGATGTATTTTGCTGTTGGTTGGGGAAGGGGTCGAGGTGATTTCCAAATTTAAACGTGTGTATTTCGATATAGTCTTTATTATGTCCGATATTAGAAAAAAAATGCATTACAAAATAAGCATGGTATAAAATCTGTATAAACGTACAAGAGTAGGTATAACATACATTTTCATAAATTAGAGTTTGACGATTACATAGAATATTATTGATATAGTATAGAATACTATCCGCGTAAAATGCGCGTGATTCCGCTGAGTAGAGTAAAAATCTTCTGTACGCCCATTATCGCATGCTGAAAAGCATGTTGCGCGATGCCAGTTGACGCAGCATTGGTGTAGTCCGGTTGTTCGTCATTGTTCGAGGTCTCGTCAAACTCTTCATTGAGATCTTCGACCAGCTGTTCCACCGATCCCGTCAAATTTTGAACTTTTTCCAAGCCGTCGACAACGACGTTTTCCAGCTTCGGTATATTTCCTTCTATGAACGATGGCAAGCCACGATCGTTACTGCTTTTCCCTAGATTCTTTCTTTCCTTGATATAATTGGCCACCAAATTCTCCTTCCTTGTGTACTTCTCAAGGGGTCTCTTCTGAGCCATCGATCTCTCGACGTCATCCACGTCGTTGTATATTGGAACCCTTGGACTCGATAGCTCCTCCAGTTGTTGCAGTTCTAATGGTTGCACCTGAAAGGATAAAATCACGTTGTATGTAAACCAGAATCAATGTTAATCAACATTTCTAATCAGTATTAAATTTCACCTTTTCAACCCCCTCGTTTTCGTCTATCTTCTCCTGCTCTGTCGCTTGCCTCCGAGGTCTGCTCAGCCTTTTCGCCCACGGTAACACCATTAATACTTCCGGCTGTTCCGAAAGTAACAGGTCCTTCAAGTTCACGTTCTCCTCGCTTTCTCCCACGATTTCGTCTCTGTTATCATCCGTGTTAGAAAGCTCGAGCATGTCAGATGTGTCTTCATCTACGTAGTCGGAAGCATCATCCAGAGATTCCCCGCTTTTCATCAACTCTGATTTATTTTCTAGAGAGCCCGAGTCCTTTTGGTAGTTGACGAACAGTCCCACGTGCGAATTTTTCGCGTCTACCATTGGATTCTCGACCATTTTGGTCGACGAATACTTATCACTGAATTTTGGTGGGAGAACAATTTCTAGACGACCTGGAAAATCTCTTTTTTCTCCGGGATGATCGTCGTTGCTTCTACTTCTCGTCATCGGAAGAATCCTTCTGTTTAACTCCTTTGGTGGCGTATTGATCGGCACCGCTTTATAGTACTCGCTTTCTTTTACGATCTTGAAGACCTTGGACGCATCTTCGTCAGAGGTTCCCCCTAGATTTTCTCTCAGACACAAAAAATTATTATTCTGCCCAGTCTTCTTAATTGCTCGCCGTGCTTTGCGCATAAAGAGCGGCGGGAGCCAATCGGAATAATCTTTCTCGATCTCACCACCGATGTCTCTTCGGTTTCGAAGTCTCGCTACCCCCTTTAAGTGCACTTGAAGATCGCCAGAGTCCTGTGCAATTGGTTCTCCGGAACTGGTTTCACCTTCTTCACCTTTTGTTTCCCTTAAAGCGTCTTGATACTTTTCCGTCTTCTCGCTGGCTTCTTGTGTCTCACTTACTTCAGACGGTTTTCTCTCTTCAGGATTTCGTTCTTCTTTAGCTCGGCCAACATTTTCCTGCGATTCTTCCCTCGGGTCCTCGCTGATTGAACGCATGAAATTCCGCTTCTCAATGCCGACGCCGTTTTGTTCCGTTAATATTTTTGAAAGTTCTTGGGCGGACTGCAAGTCCAGGGCGTTGATTAAAATCTCTAAGAGTTCTTCAGCCTGCAAGTTGCTCGATAAGTCTTGCAGCTTCGCGAGATTTTCGGCTTCTTTGTCACTTTCTTCATAGTCCAATGAGATCGAAGTTTCGTCCCCGCTGTTAGGTTGTGCTGCTTGATGAATTTTATAAGGCTTGTACACGACTGGCTTCCAGATCGTCTCGTAAAGGTTTTCCGAGATCACTTTCTGATTAGTTCTTCTTGGTTTTAACGGGTCTCTGTACAATTGCAAAGTGGGCTGGCCGCCTCGGTACTTTGAAGGATCGAGTATGTACACTTCTCGATCCACGGGAAGTTCTTCCGGCTCTTCTTCGTCTTCTTCCCTCGAACTTTCAATTATATCCAGATTCTCTTGACAAGGTCTTTGCTGCGGTGAATTTCCAGCGTACTTGCTACCGAAGCGTGAGCGCGGCGATAGTGCCTATGAAACGTAAGAATCAAGTTAAAGAAGAGTTAAAGAAAGTTATAAAAAGATTAGTTACCTGAAAGTTTATCATTTGTCCATCCTGCGGCTGCTGCTGATAACGGAAGATCCGTGGACTCTCTAAATCTTCTACTAGGGCAAGATAGGACTTATCAGTTTCCCCGTTATTGTCACCGAATCTTTCGCCTCTTTCAGCCACGTCCTCATACAAGTCTCTTAACTGTATGATCTCCTCCATCAAATTAGTTGGGTGGGAACGCTTCATGATCGCTGATTCGCGAAAATTTTTCTGATTTTTGGGATGGAAAATCCTTTCTCTAACATTGCGTGCTCTCACCAGTTCAGTCACTGGTACACTCCTCTGTGCGAATTGCCGAATCTTATCGCTCGGCCCTAACGTAGTTGATTCTACAGCTTGTCTCCCTTTCTCCTTGCCGATCATCCTTTTTAACGTTAACAGCGTCTTCGCGTTTCGCAGCATCTGCATGTTTCTTGCCCTCTTCTCGCTCAGCGCTGCTCTTCTGCTCGAAGAATATTCCGCTCGCCCTTTCTTCGACGTGGAGTTGTTCGCCAACTGCGCGGAGAGATCCTTGCGTTCACATTCGGTTGTTGAAGGCGTATCAGCGGAAGATTCGCCCTCGACTTGCCTCTTAAAGCTGCCTCTGGGATCTGTATCGTTATTGTGATCGTTTTCGGGTCCTTTCGCGACATCTTTCGATAAAGTGGCTGGGTCGAGTGTCGTGCCAGAAGTTTTGGCTCTCGAGTCTTCAATTTCTGTCGCAGGCTCGCCTGTCTCTGCGTCGTTCTCCTCGGCGACGGGTGTAGAATTCTCTCGACTACTCGAAGTATATCCTGCAGTATCCTCGAAATTATTAATCGCCGGTTTCTCCGTTTCGCCACGAAAAAACGTGCTTCCGTCGCGACGAACGTTCGTTTTCAGTGTCGAGTCCAAGTCGTCGTCTACGTTCAAACTGGACGTTGACGAAGAATCTAACCGGAAGCTGCTTGACTCGGTGTGCGCATCGATCGATTCCCTCGCGGTCTGAGTCTCCTGCGTACCTAAATCCAATTCAGTCTGCAAAGGCGCCTCTGCGTTACGTACGATTTTCAAGTTGGACGGTTCAGTCTGTAATTCGAGTATCTCCAAAGGCGAGGCCCCAAGTTCCGAAAATACTTCAACGTCTGTATCGCGGAAATTGGAATCGCTCGTTTCGGCGTCAGATCCTCGCGAATCCATAGTTACCTCTTGCTGAGGAACGACTTCCGTGTTGGTTTCGTATTCCACGGGTGTGGCAGCGTCCCTTTTCAATCTATGAATACAGGGCTTGGAGCGTCGAATGACTCCGGAGTTGCAGTCCCTCGAATTCGCGTCGTCTTCGTTGATCATTTCCTGATCAAGTACAGTGTACAAATCTGTGCTTCCCCTTTTGGCCCTTTTACTATCCTGAACGTCGTCATCGATTGAAAAATCAGCCTCTTTGGAAGATACCTTGTGATCCGACATCTTGGTCCTTTGATCATCCAACTTGATCGCTGTGGCTGGAGTACGCTTAAACCTACCAGGCCTAACAACAGATCTACCGCGTTCTACGTGTGATCTGTCGTAGCTGTTCGTGCCATCGTTCCGCGAAACACTAGGCACGTAGTAGCCAGTTAATCGTCTCAAATAGCTCTGGCTGTCTCTGGTTTCCTGCTGTTCATTCGGTCCAATATCCCGTTCTTCGTTCGATTTGCTGTTCCCCTCACGTTCGTAGATCTCTGCTTCCCAGAGTTCAGCAGGAGTAACGCGAGAGTTGGGTACACTCGGGTTCTTCATCGATTCGTCAGACTCGTAATAGCGTTGATCGTAGTCGTACTCAGCGTCGTCGTAGTCTGTACCACGAGCTGCTTCGCCCCTCGTGTAACCATAGCTGTTGCTGCGTGGTTGATCATCCGTAGCGAAGAAAACATTGCCTTCTGGGAAACCTTCCACGGGGTCCGTCTTAAAGAACCCGTAGAAAGAGTTTTCTCCGCTGTCGCTGGTTCCTAGGTCGACGACGCGAGGCTGAACCCTCGCGTCCTCCCTTGTTCCAAACCTTGGATGGGTCCTGCGTTCTTTGACATCCTCTGGCCTGGATCTCTCTCTCAGAAGCCTTTCCCTGTTCAGATCCCACGAAGGGTTCTCGATTTTCCCCAAAAGATCTCTCTTGGCCCTCTTCTCCCTTCGTTCTGACTTATCCTCCTGCGATACCGAGCTATCGTTCGAGTCGGTTAAACTCGCGCGAGTCAACAGATCGTAGAGATGCTTCAGAGTCTCCTTGACGCTGTTAGATGCTTTTACTCTGCTCGTGTAATCGGTTTCCTGTTTCGCGGCTTCCAAAGCGTCTTGCACTTTGGATATCAGGGAGAGCGTTTCCTTTACCGTGTTATTTATCGAGCTCCCGATTGCTGCCTTGCTTCCATTCGTCCTAACGAGATCTCTGATCCGCGTAAATCGATCTCTGAATTCCTGTAACTTGGTTTGCGTGTCGTCTTGCGGCTCGGAGTTCTCGCCTATGCTCTTGACGCGTCTGATCAAACCATTTTCCATTTTGGGGTTAGACGTTTCTCCGAGGTTCCACGATCTCCGAGCATCGTAATCGTTCAGCTTCTTCTTGACGAATCTCCTCAGGTTTTTGAGTTCCCTTCTTGCGTCAGGTTGCTTGGCTACTCGAGAACCGTCCCTCTCTTTCCTCCTTTCGCTTCTCGCGTTTCCTCGATCTTGAAGAGACCTTGTGCCGCGAACTTTTCCCCTCGCATTACGTGGCACACGAATATTACTCCTCCTGTTTTGCGGTTCTAACACTTGTTGCGGTTCCATGCACGATTTTATCTGGAAAAGGAATCTATTAACGCGTTTTCAGTACACAAACGTGGAAAGTGGAGTATAGAAAATGCTTGTAATTACTTGGAGCTCGGGAAGAACCCAGAAACCGATGCCACCCGAGTGCAGATTAAGAGCCAGACCCTTTGGATCTTTTAAAATCACTGGTTTCACGTCGGGGACCGTGTTATTTACCAAAGTCAGCGTTTCGTTGTTCAAAAGTATACTCCTGTAAGTAAAAACGTGGCAGAATGGAAAAGGAAACCGTTGGTTATCGCAAAGTAGGGGAACTTACTCAGCAAACATCCTATTAGGTGTATCGAAGCCAGGCGAAAGAATATATTCATGGAGCGTCGTAATTTTAGCTCCCTTCAAGTCGATTTCAACGTTTTCTGGGCTCAAGTTCACCCCAAAGATAGTGATCGCTCCTTTATCGTACGTACTAGAGGTTTTTGCGCATTGGCAGTAGAGGTACACGTGACTTTTGTTTAAACTTTGAACGTTCGCGTCGAACACTCGTCGCCCGACGAGAGTTTTGTGGAGCAAGGACACCCAGTAATCCTGCGCTCAAGTTAATGTATTAATCATCATCAATTTTCTACGTAAGGTGTTGCAATACCTTCGAGGAAACTTACCGGGGTCGGCTGAGTCAGATCTAAAGGCTGCCTCATGACAACATCCACCTTGGATTTCGCCGCGTTTCCTAATCTCCTCGCTAATACGAGTGCTCCGAGGTACAGGTTCTTGCACTCCTCTGCTTTCGATTCGGCTGTTGTAAAACAATAAAACTATTTACCCGCGTTCTGCACTTGGGAATAGATCCCTTATAAATTATAAACCCTCTCACCGATCCACAATGGTCGTCTTTTGGCGAAGCGACCTATGACCTTGTACAGCTCCTCCTTGTTTTGCTCCAAGTTATCCTGATGCACCAGGGCTCCCTCGTTGTCCAAGCTAATACTGTCGAGGTCACTGAAACGATTTCAAGAATCGTGTCAAGGGCTGCGGAAACGGTTCGAGGAAATATTGTGCAAACTTCTGCGCGTAATATATTTACGGGTGCCACGTGATCGCTGAAAGCGCCGGGACGGCGTAATTGAAGTAATCTCGAAGGTACTGGCGTTGCTCTTCAGTTGCATAAGCCACGACATCCGGTCCGATAACGATGCTCTTTGAATATCTGGGAAACGCGTCCAGTATCTTTCGTAGCTGCACCACTCGTTTCGCTAAGTCACTGGCCGATATGTTGCATCTGGTTTGACACTCTGGAAAATGGAATTTGAAGTAGTTGATCGTAGGTTCCCCAGTAAATGATTACTGAAAGTACTGCGTCGAGTCGCTTTACCGTATCCTAGCTGCCAGTTTGCGTCGAGTCGCATGTGATCGCTGAAAGACACTATGTCCGTCGGATCTCCGAGGTTTTCAGAGCTTCTCTCCTGTTCCTTCGTGACAGATTCAGGCGTGATGCACGCGATCACGTCCAGCCCTGCTTTTTCCGCCCATTGATGCGCTAGCACCCACTCTGTCTCTAGGATCGCGTACCATACATGGTTCGGTTAATTACGAAGTCTCGTAGCACTAAAACGCGAAGTACCGGCGAAAGGACGCGGGGAAACCGGGCAGCTGTAAATCTCTGAGAAATCTGTACAGCGGGAGGCGCTAATTTAGTATCCGTAATTAGCGGGAGTGGGTTGAAGTAAGGCGAGGTAAATTTACGGATGAAGCGGGTGATTCGTTCATGGTGCCTGGCGCTCGAGATAAATGGATGACGGTTACGGCGCGCTATTATACGCAACCTTCTTGCTTCCCTTCGCGAAACTCCACGTATATATGCGTATACGTGGTGCTAAATAGCTACGACTGGTGCGCTCGTGCATGAAGCATTGTGCAGGTTAATTCAGGCAGCTTCTGCAACTGGTCGGCTAGGATGCTGCATCGGCCACGAAATTGGCCGAGGAAGACGCGTGGCAGGGTGGTTAATGAAACTTCGAAGGGAACGGGTGCGTGTGGCTCCGTTGCAGGCGGCTGTGCATCGACGCTTAAATTAACCGTGATAATAATGGCCGATCGAAGCAACGCTCGAGTATTTCGAGGCAAGGTTACGAGGATGCATCGAAGAGGAACTGGCAAGCATCGTTGATCGAAATGTGGGTCGTCTTTAATGTTTCATTGGTCCTGAAACGATCGGGGATATCGCGAAGCTTACCAGATAATACGGAATTCCGATTCCCCTCGTCATCTTGGGGATCTTGACCAGGAGATTGGTAAAAAGTACCGCGTGGTCCTCCGAGGCGGATGTACGCGGGAGCTAAGGCTTTAGCCAGGCTGATGCTTCTCTCGAAATCCGTACTGCAACGACAAAAACCACTGATCGTACTTTGCGGCCACGTTTCCCCTTCGCTTTCCAACATTTCCATGGGATGATCGATGCCAGCAGCTTGCGGGACGCGGCGGAGGGTGAAATTTAAATTAAAACACGTGTGCACGTTTCGTCGGAGTTCGATTGGATTACGTTCCGGTCAAAGGTTAGGCGCGCAGCGCAATTTCGAGAGTTTCCCGCGGACGCTGTCCGAGTTTTACGTTCTATTGTTTGCTTTTAAATTGGTCTGGAATTGCTTGATGGTCGTAGGTGCGCATCGCGAGGGAGCATTTTTTAACACTCTGTTCCTTCATAATTACAGAATTGTATAGGTACTACGCGTCGAGTAAAAAGATCAATCTTAATTAAATTCCTCGAATCAATCGCTACATGCATTTCGAATTGAATCGCGTGGAGAATCACGTTGCTCGTAAAAAACATGGAAGTCGGACCGTGTCCTCGTTGATAAAGTTGGGTTGCGTGACGCATGGAGGCAATTTAGGGTCGTTATAGATTCGATGTACGTACCTTAACGCATGTCCGTGGACGAGGGCTGATGGATCAACGGTGAGGCTGAGAAACTTCTCGTTGGTCACCGAGACGGGCTGCTTAAAGTTGACGTTTAACGTTAACTCCTCGGCGGAAGAACGAATCGCGAGGAATTGCAGGAGAAGTAGCGAGGAAAGGCTGTGCTTGTAGCGCTTCATTTTTCGATTCGTTCAATTACTCGTGGACTGACTTGGGGAAATATCCATATCACGGTCGAGGGACGATAGAAATATGTACGTAGTTCTCGGAACGTTTGCTTGGGAGGTTTTACTCGAACTGAGGGACGAAACGATTTGGAAAAATAATGTATAACGGCCGTTGAGGAGAATCGCGCGAAGCATTCGTGTGGTTTCGAAATCGCTAAATCGGTGGTTGCGTAAAAATTGACGGCGACGGTCGCGCTGTTTGCACGCACAGCGGAATGCACGATTCGAATCGTCGACATTCCAATTAAATCTCTGCGTCGACTGGATATCTTCCATTTGGGAAATAATGAAAGAACCGAGGAAGGATCGGGGAGAAAGAAAGTAGGCTAATCAAGTTGGTAACACGTTTGACCTTTATTACATTTTTTTCATTTTTTTTTTTAGAACTAAATAACATAAACGCATATTCTGGTTAATTCACTTTTGTTTATTATTACTCGTGATATTACTATCGTATTAAGAGCTATAACGACGAGGCGCGCCCCTAAAAATCGTCTTTGATGCGTCGTCTTTTGTTCTATCGCATCTCTTTGCTTCTGTGTTCCTTCTCTCCCGCCGTGAAAGCCAAAAAGAAACGCCGTGAAACTTTCGTACAACGTAGGAAGAGGAAAGCTCGATTATCCTTCTCTCTGCTTCTGCCCTTCTGTCTTTCTGTCTTTCTGTCTTTTTTGTCTTTCTGAATTGGATGGCCCGCTTCGACATTATTTCGTTCAAGCCTTGGACTTTGATTCGTGACGATTCGCCTCCCCCTTGATTTTGGCCCGCGTCTCCGCTGCTGCGCCAAAGGGTCAAGAGGGGAGACGAACAGCGAAAGTAGGACTCTATGCATTTTTTACGCGTAACCAAGAGCTGAGACCATGCCCAGGATTGGATTTGCTGTTGGGGAAAGGGGGGTGCTGCTCGTTCTACTCACGGGCACAGCTACGAAATCGTGTGTCGTTTTGTATCATGTTCTGTACTGTTCCGTGTTGGTATAAGCGCTATCGCGTGTATCTTTTACTTTTGAATTTTATTCAAAGCTCCATCTCAGAGCACTTTGATGTCTCACATCGATTAAAGAATCTCGAAATTATAAGGAAAATTATGCTTCGTGCGACTAAAGGGTTAATGTCTGTGTGCGTTGCTGTGTCAGTGTAGATGTGAACAAGTGGTCGCTTAACATCTAGATTAGTTCATTTTCATATCAATGTGTGTATATATATATATATATTATACATAATCTAACAACAATATAATATTATCATCGTCATCAACCCCATCTGGCGTTACTTATTTTCCTCTTGGAACGTTACGTAATATTCTACGCTCAACAACAAACTCATTTTCGTGTTCCATATTATTTACCCACTACGCACGCTACTTGACGCAATAGATTTTATCCCCCTCTACATTTGGTGTCATTCGTTTCACATTTCCTAAAAATCTACTTTCTTTTCACCGTCCGAGCAAGCTTCGTGCGATTTTTGGGGCCCTTTCTACTTGTCCCTCTTTCCCTAGTTCTTCTTCCTCTATTATGCTCACTTCTTTGAGTAACCGTGAGAAGGAACGCCGAAAAGTATTGCGTCGATGTTTCGTTTCATGAATTTCTCTTCGTTTGCTTTTGGTTCTTAAACACTTACAGTGTCTGGTGTGTGTATGCGTGTATGTGAACGCGTCTCTAGTTTTTGGTCTTCCTTTCATTCTCGTAAAAGACACATATAACAGTAGTAAATTATAGGCATCTAGAGTATTGCTTCTCGATTCAACGAATTCACAAAGATACCGGGCACGGTGCACAAGCGTGGTATCCAAGTACGTTGCGACATTGTGACACGGCGAAACGCTGTCGTTCGAGCCGCCAGAAACAATAACTGAGAATTGCATTCGTTACGGTTGCACCGGTTGCAGCGTCGATTCTTGGAACGCGGGCAGAACAATTGGCGTTTTCTACTCGATTTCCAAGTGGAAACCGACGCGACCCTCGACGCGGGTCTCGAGCGACCCCAACATCCAATTCGCAGCGAGAGTTGTTTTGATTAAATTATTCAGTCGCCCCGAGTGGCAATTCTACGGAATTTCAATTCTTTCCATTCCTTACCGAGCAGTGTACTAAATTTTGTAGATACCAATTTATTTTCTGGAATCTGAATAGCAGCAGGGTTCAGAGGACCGTAAGCAAGTTTTTCGCGGTGGAACGACAGCAGGTACCGTGCTCGCAGAACCGTTATCCAAAAAATCGCACAAGTCCGCTCAAAGATGTTGGTAACACGAATCTCTCGTTGAATGGCAGCTGTCGAGACAGCTGTTCCCTCGCGTTTCATTCGGTCCCGAAACTCGGAACTCCTGCCAATAGTGCCGGAGCTCTCTCTTTCTTTTTCCCTTAAACATGCTCGATTCCTCGGCACTCTCTTTGTATACAAAGCTAACGTCTACTTACTTAACATGGTGATTTTCCCTTTTACTTTGTTTCTTTATCTTTTTTTTCTTTTTTTTATCGTTTGTTTAATTCCCCGTTTGACGGTGTTCTCTCGCTTATCGTCTAACATTTTTTGCTTCCGCGTCGCGGCGACGATTGACGTCGAGATCGTTACCCTCGCACCGTAAGAGATCATAACAATAATACGTCGATTTAACGTTAAGTTATTCATTATTACTTTATAATGCGTTGTGTCGTTGTCTCTGAATATAAGTCGAGTCGGCTTTCTCACGAGTCACGCCAGTGTAAGTAGTTCCGTCTTTCCCGCGAGCCTCGAGAAACCACCGCCAGCCCCTCTGGAATCTTCCCATCGTGGCGATCAGAGCCCTCTGAAATTGTGGGCACCGGAGGCTTTCTCTGTGCTCGGGGGAACGACGGTCGCTTCTCGCCTCTTTCTTTCGTTTCTTTCATTCCTTTCGTTCCTTTCGCGTTGGTGCAGTCGCACTTTGAAAACTTGTGGTTACGCTAAACGCGGAACTATGTACACGGAGAAAAGAACGTGACGTTTTGTCGTTAAACCTTATCGTTTCGGCGCATTTCGTACCTAACGCGTTCTAATTTTCGCGCTCCTTTTGTTTCCCCTTGGAATACTCGTCCGATTACTAATTGTAAGTATCTAAGAAGGTCCGTTAAATATCCTTTATTATATGTATGTATTTCGTCACTCGCGGACGCGTTCAGTTCCGGCGAGTCACTTGTACCTCGCATATCAAACGCTACTGAGCAATTACGGTCCACATCTCTCTCGATCCCCGCGGAAACGTAAACGATAAACTTAACCCGACTCGCCAGGACCAAACGCGAGACGCGAGTTCTTTTCTTCATCTTTTTTTTTTGTTCAACTTTTTTTCTCATTTTTTTTTCTTTCTCTATGAAACACGAATTAAGTAGATTTAAGTATCTGTTTATATCACTTGCCACGTGCCGCGTATAGGCTTAGGGTGGCTTTAGGGAAGGGAAGTGGAGGATAGACCGATAAATCGGACAGGATCGTTCGATATTGTGGGTACGTGTGCGAAGGAAGAGTCGAAAGGTTTGTTGACGGGGACTTAAGGAGACCGAGGACAGACAGTTCGTAACCATAGAAAGTATAAAAGGAATCAGAGAAGAAGAGAAAGTCTCGAGAGTATTCGCGCGACTGATGACTACTTGCAGACTTTGATCGGTGTGACTCGCCAATGACAGGTTTCGAAAGATTCGCGAACGGCGGCAAGTAGTGGTTTTTAGACGGAAAAAGGCGATTTGCGACGCGGAAAGGAGATCCTCCTCGAGATGTCCCGCGTTAAAGGAACACGGGCGAGCACTGTACTTCCTTCACTTTCTAAACGAGAGATCGTTGAGCTTAAGAGGGAGGCATCGCTCGGGAGCGTTCTCTCTCTCGATCGGAGGAGCAACTTTCGCGCCAGGGAACACGCGAACTTTGGACCGCGCTTTGCTTATCTCCGAGGATGGAGAATCGTGAATGGGAGAAGATCGTGACGCGTAGACTTTGTCTTATCTCTGTCGTTTCCTCGGGCTATTTGCGCTCTCTGTTCATTCCTTTTCTCTTCCTACAGTGGTGGAATCGTTCTCCTGCCTTGAGCGCGTTTCACGCAATCTCGATTTCCGTTTCACTTGCCACGCGCACACGTGACAATTACAGGGTGTATGGGTCGCTCTTTGCTGTGTTCGTGGCGGTGAAAAATCGGTCGGCAAATGGCCCGCTCAGCCGAATTCAAGCGGAAATTCGTCACGGTAAAGATCTTGAACGAAATCGGGCTCGTAACGCTCACACTTTTCGGTTACTTGTACGTTACAGCCCTTACTTACGTTTAAATTAAAATAGACGAACTAAAGGCACACACAAAGCTTTAATCGATTCAAGTTGAAGTTTACATATAGAGCTTTAACAATACATAACAGAGAATAAGAAAACGGGAGGAGAAATTGGCTACTTAAGTGGTACAGCTTTAACATCGACTAGACAACGCGACGAAAACATTCATGCTGATCACATCGAGAAACAACAACGACACACGACATTAATCAGCAGTAACAGTAGCGGGAACAGCGAGATTCCTTTCTTCTTTTGCGTTTCAACTCTGTTGCTTGAACGTGGCACGTGTGGTTACACGTCGATCGAGTAGTCGTGACATTAAAGAGAACATTGTAGCGTAGGAGTACATCTAACAGGAACATCGAACGGGAAAACGGGCTGGATACCGTTAAGCTTAGAGAAAAAGAGTGAATGAGAAAGAGAAAGAGAGAGAGAGAGAGTGACAGATAGAGAGATAGAGAGAAAGAGAGTGAGAGAGCGTAAACAAGGAACACCAAAACAGTCTATGGACTACACATCGCTGCTTGTTAGACAGTTAAGCGGTCAAAGTTCGTAGATCGAAGTTCGAAGTACTTTCCTTCCGTTGGTCGTAATAACGAGGGCGATCTCTTTCGAGCATTGGAACTTTCGCAATCCCTTTGAAGCATCTACGCGAATTCGCGCGCCCGGTTACAAGCACCGTTATACTTTATTTATTTATATCGAAAAATTCACAAGAAAAAACGCGTACCAGTGTGTCTCTCTAGAATCAATAAATATATATATTTATATATGTATATCTTTGGGTGAATCATTGAGTAATTGACTTCAAGTGTGTGTCGTGTGTGAGTGGGATCGTACGGGAGAATCTGAGTCTGCGAGACAGTCGTTGGATTCGGTTTGGCCAAGGGAAGCTGGACGGGGTGGAAAGGGCTTATTTTTAAGGGTGAACGGGGCTGGACTATTGTAGAACGGTTCTAGCTGTACTGTTAAAGCATCATACAGAGAGAGAGAAAGAATGCGAACCTGACTCTGCTGTTCATCTTCGAAAATCATTGGTCTACCCTACTATCTGGATTTGCCAGTGACAAGCGACAAAATACTCGGGTTAATGATTTTCGAAGGTGGTCAGGAGGTCGGGGAAAAGTAGAGAAGTGGTAAAGAAGATCCAACCAACGACATCGACAGACAATAGAGAACAATAGCATGCACGTTGAGACACGAGAGAGAGAGAGAGTGAGAGAGAGAGAGAGAGAGAGAGAGACTACGTCAAGTAGATTCAGACACGAAGCACATCCGTTGTTTTTGCTGAATTTTCTGCCATTTTCTTGTCGATTATTCAACTACTTTGCGCGACACGATCGCTCGTCGCGTAACTCCGCCGGAAAACACGAGCGGCAAAGTTTTTGCGGCCGCAACGTTTCCCCGATCGCTCGTCCTGTTATCCTCTGGCGGTGGACGTGGAGGGAACGAGAACGATTAGAGGAAAAACAGAGGCAACTCTATCTGCGTGGCCAGCTTGGAGCCCTCGCGGAAACTTCTCCGCCGACCCAGCCAGTACGGGGTATATAAAGTCGAGGGCTCGAGACGCTGTAAAAGTTCCCGGTTTGTTTTTCGCGGACAAACAGCCGGCAAGAGGTATTTCGCGTGATCGAGCGAACGAAAGGGGTGGGGGCGACGGTTTTTCGAAAAGTTGGCGGAAGCGAGAAAAGCTTCTCCCTGAATTTCTTGTCGGAACGAAAAAGTTAGCTCCCTCAAATTCGTTTAGAGAGTGCCTGTGGTGGAGAAACGGCTCAGTCGACGGGGCCCGCTGTCCCCGCGAACCATCGAGTCGTTAAAAGAGTTAGGGAATTTTTAATACCGTCAAGCATTCTTCTCCAGATTACACGAGATTGGAAGTTGATGAAAGTATCGACGTATTGTCGGGGGGGGGGGGGGTTGATAGAAAGTTTCCCTGGAAGTTGAAGGTTGCAGTGGTTGCCTGCCGTTGTAGCGGGTAGCGGGACACTCGTTACGGAGTTACGCGACGGAAAAACATCGTCGACGCTGTCGGCTAAAGGGTGCATATATCGTTTACATCGAGAAACAACAGCAGAGTGGAATTTACGGTACACCGAAAGCTGACATGCAGTCCGTTTGTATAGCGAAACGTTCGGTTAGAAGGCCTTCCGACTTCTGATTTTTCGGCTGACGTTTAAGTTGCTCTTTGCTCGAGTGTCTTTTTGTGTGATCGGATCGGTACGCGGTCCTAATGTCGAGGAAAGCTTTCCAGCCCTATCTCTTGAGGTTTTTCGTTTGATTGACGTTGCTTCGGAGCGGTTGGAATTTGATAGTTTGCTCGCGCGTGCGGCGTGTATCGTCGAGGTACAGTTTTCTGAATCCGAACGGTCGAGTTATGAGATATATAGAGCGCGTGTCAGGAGAATCTCGAGTGTCGCAAAGAAATCAGAGGATAGCCGTTTGCTTTAGAGTCAGAGTGAATCGAGAGATTGGAGAGGACTCGATGTTTAAGAAGATACAAGAATAGATCGATAGTAAGAAGGAGGAACGATATTGAACATAAAAAAGTACACTTTCGTATTCAATCTTTCCATCGTTCGTAGAAAAGCGATTCCTCTCATTCAATCGCAGATTTGTCTCGCCCTATACATATACCAGCTGAGAATGTCACGACGTACGCAAAAGGATCTACATTGTTTTTTTTTTTATAATTTAACGCGAACTATTCCCAGTCCCTTGGACGTGAACGTTCCGGTCGAGGGAGCAAGACACGTCCTCGACGTAAGTACACGTGTACTCTAATGTACCTCGTATCGTGTGAGCATATTATCATTATTATTATCTTTTCGTTTGCTTAGAATCTCTGTATATGTATAAGGCTCGCGTTACTTGCCGGCAGTCGATGCTCTCTGTCCATCCCGTCCACCGTTGTTCTTTTAACAATCCACGGTGAAAGAACGGTGAACCGCTTCGAGAGAGGGTTCAGCGATGCGCACCTACCCGGTGCACTTACTACTCCAACTTTCCCAGCGGTAACACCTGAAAGTCCTTGCTAAGAACGGATGGTCGAGTTGCGACACTCCCCTGCCCCCCTCCGAAATATCATCCATGAGCGAACGTATAAATCCCCCTGATCTCCACTAAAACCATTAATCTACTGTACAAATTACACTGGATAGAAACGCACCGTATAAACGTGAAAGAAAGGCATTCCTTTACACTTGTGTGTGTGTGTTTTTTTTCATCTCGCTCGCATTTAAACACGAAAGTCAGTACTGCTCGCCGTGCCGAGCTATTTTTAACGCGAATCGTTTTCGCATTTTTTTTTTATGTAAACACACTTTTTGGTTTTTTTCTTTTTTGGTAACGCTGCGCTAACTAAATGTCTCTAAGAATCGGTCAGGTGTTACGCGTCTCGCTGCGGGTCGATCGCGATCGAGGTGAAAATCGCCCGATCGGAGAGATTCGAATTTTGGACGGAAGGGAGAGCAAGGGCCGCCGGGTTACTCTCGTTTCTCGTTTCTCGTTTTCGTATTTGCTTTTCTCTCTCAGCAGTCAGTCCTTCGCCGTCTTTCGGGTTGGCTCCTCAGTCTCTTGACTCTAGTTTCTCGTGGCCCTCGATCCTTGTCTTAACTTGTTTTCTAAATATAAACATTTAATGGTAACAATAATAAGAACAATGACTGTGGTAATAAACTATGAGAATAATTAATAACTGCAATAATAATAATGACTCCCTCCTTTCTGATCTCCTTGGTATCGAACAGCCGTCGAACGAACTAGTGACTACGTAACTCTGCTACCGGTAGTTTCTTTTCTTTTTTTCCTTTTCTTTTTTACCACTATTCGAAAGTTCGCTAGAAACTTAGGTACTAGTTTTACGTCTTTTTTTACTTCTTTCATTTTTCTTATTTATATATATATATATATTCCTTTGTTTATATTTATATATGTATAAGTGTATTTATATGCACGCGCCCTTCGACTGCTCACGTCTCGTCTACGCCACAGATACTCGTACGATAGCCGAAAAGACTCGGATCGATCGAACGTTTCGTGTTCCCTTTTCCTCTCGATCAGCACCAGGACAATCCTTGCACGAAGCAACCGCGTCCTGTTCCCGATGTTGTCGCGTTTTCTTCTCCTCCTTCTTCTCCTCTCGTCGATCGACTCGTTTTCCTTCTTTCTCCGAATCGTAAGGCGTAAACGAACTTTCTACATCCTCGCGTCTGCCGCAGCTTCTTTGGTCTCGTTCCGTCGTCGACCCCGTTTCTCTTGTGAAATTCAACGCGTCACGTCTGTCGAAGAAGTCGTCGTCCCTCGATTGCGTCTTCAGCTCTTCCGACTTCCTGTCATTTCAGCATTTCGGCATTGTTCAATTTCGATGCCCGTTCGTTAGATTATCAAAGCTATCGAGAGCGAGTCCTCTAATTTGTTTGGTACTTTCGGGGGAACTTGAGCTGCTTCGAATTCCTCTCGCCACCGACATCGATCCGAGCCGACGACACTCTTGTTCGATCGACGCGTTCGTTCCACAAGATCATTCTCGATGTACCGTAGAAGACCCTTGACGAGATCGGTCGTCCTCGAGATTCGACGACGACAAAGGGTGTTTCTTGCGGTGTCTCGAGTGCTTGTCGCTTCCCTCTGCACTCTAAACGACTACTGGCCAATTGGAATCTGGAATCTCGAATCGATGCTCGAACAATACGACCACGAAGACGACGTCGACGACGATGACGACCATGCTGGCTGCCCGTATCGTTGTTTCCCTTCCCTTCCCTTCCCTTGCTTTTTCCAACACGTCAGATCTCACTCGTTCCCTTCCTCGTGGTGTCGTAGGGGCTAAGAGGCGGATGCGGCTTTGGTGACACATGGTGCCACCCTCTTCACCGACCGCTTCAAGGGTCTAGGTAGGCTTATTGGAGGTCGCATTTACCTTCCAGTACTTGCGCTTTGATCTCCTGTATATGTGAGTCTAACGCGTTCTTGATTTCTGAAACAAATAAGCACAAGTTCATGTAGATTTACTGTTCGTTCGCTGCAACTCTGAAATAGTAGTCTAGGCAAAGGATAAAGTAGACGGTGAGTTTGATTCGAAGGGTCTAATTCCTATATCAGTTGAAATTACCGTGCAATTTTTTCTGAAGCGGCAATTTCGCTCGTGGCGTGCAACTGCGCTCGCCAGATTTAGATACTGATTGCGAGAAACCGAATGGAAGGTAGTGTTGTTTGATTTCTAGCCACGGCTCGTTAACCCTTCATCGATCAACCCCTGCCGCGACGGAGCACCGCCGCATTAATTCGCCAGACGGCTACTGCCGGTACGCGTGCCATGAATTTACACAGCTCTCTCTATCTTTCTGACCATCCTTCTTGGAAGATGGCTCCTTAAGCATTCGCTTTGACACCAGTCAATTCGCTATGTATTTATTTACGAGTCATGCGGTGACAGTTTCAGAATCTTTCGTTTCGTGGTTTCGTTAAAACTTTTCTTTGGGGAGGGAAATAAATGGTGGCACGTATACGTACTGGTAATCTCGTCCTCGTTCTCCGCTTCAGCTTCCGCGGCCAATTCTTCTGGCGTTTTCTTCTTACGCATCAAAGGATTAGGCTCTTCCTGGGTCAGCTCCTGCACTTCTTCTCGCTTCTTTATGTTATACTGCAATCGAACAATGAAAGCAAGCTGATTAAAGCACGGACAAATGAGATAAATGAGAGCAAGTTGCTCAGCAGATGGCCCCGCCAATATCCATCATATTTTTCGTAATTTTGCACCTCGATGCAGGTATTTAGTACGAATAACGAACGAAGGAGTTGTTTGCGCGTAACTGCTGTATTAGGCTCTTTGGGGCAGTCGAGTGGCGCGCGAATTTTTACGTACGATTCGACGATTGCATAGAACGTCGAGTGGAAATTGTTTCGTGGAAAACAATTATCGTGGAGGGGCAGGCTATCGATCGAGCGCGGTATGTCTGTCCGTTAAATACTTCTTGCTCGATGGCTGCAGCTTTTTTTCAACGTTCCATCTGGCAGAGAGATTTTCTGGTTAATCGAGCAACAAATAGACTATAAAGACAGGTAACTTAATTTACATTTGATGGCGTCCCTGCGCGGGTTCGACAGGTTTTACGAGCGACGTAACGAACGTTTCAGCTTGATATCGCTCCGATCGTCGTTTAAATCTGCATTAAACCCGATCCCGCGTCAGCCATCCCCGATCCCTTCTTGTCACGGATTCCCTTCCGGAGTTTCGCTAAATGAAACGTACGCGGGCATTTACGGCGGTTCTTGTTTACGTGGGCCGAACGTTTGTTATGTTTTACGATCGTTGCTTCGCTTCGGGAAAACTGCAGGAGACTCGCGCAACTAACGTCAACGAGATTTCCACGATCGATCGCGTTTTACAGGTCTATGGTCTACGATATTCCTCGAAATCCACCGAAAGGTTTCGTGTATTTCCCTCTTAAATTTTATTATACCCCGATTGGTGAGACCATGGTCGAATGAAATTACGATTTCGTCGCGTTTACGATACCACGATCGGCGCGAGGCAGATTACCGAAGAAACGTTTTCGGGCAATCGGCTTAAAACCCGATCCAGTCAATCGCATGTATCGCGCGGTCGCGCGCGAAGTAGCGGTGGGTGCGCGGCTATTAGCCATTCTAGCTACTGGACGATCCTCCCGCGCAGGGCTCGGTAATCGTATTAGCCCGACAATTTCAATCTCGGCTGGTATCATCGAATTCGCCTCATGATTTCCAGCTCGCTCTCCGTTCCCTATTTACACTAGATTGTCTGCTAGCATCGAGCCGCGATGACGGTGCACGCGGCGCGCACGGTTACGAGCTATGCCAGTTACACGCGGCAGGAGTACTCCCCATGCTTTGTACCCTCGCCACTCTTGTCGCCAGACAATGAGCCCGATTGCGGTACGAGCCAGACACGTGATCGGTTGTACGAGTGCTGCTTCCACCGGCGGCATTGTAGCTGCCTACGGCCTACGGAGTATACATACGCCTATCGCCGCCATACCGACAAACGCTATACAGATTCTCTGTCCCGACGCTTCTTCCCTATCGCCCTTCTTCCTCTTCATCCTGTCGTTCGCGTCGGCTTTTCGCGTTTTATTTCGATTCCCGTACTATTCTTTTGTTCGGTCGCCCTGCCAGCAGACGCGCCTCCTATTCTATGCTGTCGCGAAAGATTACTGGCGAAACGTGGGACGTGGTAGTTTCGCACAGACGATTCTGTCGCGCCGGATATTTGCGAGGGTATGGGGGAGGTATAGTAACCCTATCGATTGGAACTTGGAGGCAGGAACTCGTAGCCGTTTCGATGACCCATCTAATCTAATCGTAGCACAGTTTGTCCAGTTTGCCCCTCCTCGTTTTTCCCGTGCTCCGTACCATTGCCGTTGTATTGGTGCATGACGAATGTGTGCGCGGGGTGCAATGTGGCGTGGTGGAGGCGCGTGA
This sequence comes from Andrena cerasifolii, assembly GCF_050908995.1. Lineage (NCBI taxonomy): Eukaryota > Metazoa > Arthropoda > Insecta > Hymenoptera > Andrenidae > Andrena > Andrena cerasifolii. The sequence continues at coordinate 12,476,463 of NC_135127.1, forward strand.
AGGAGACAGATAGCGCGAGGATAAACGACGGCTCGTGCCTCACAACGATGTCAAATGTGATGCACTGATCCTGACGTTAATTAATGCTTCTCGACACGGCCAACGCTCCCTCGCGATATAACGCATCCCTGGCCTTCGCCCGTCCCACCCCGACCCTCCCGCCCCTTTAGAAACGGTGTCGTTGCGTTTGCACGTACGACGCCTTTTAATTATCGGCCGGCCGTTTGCCCGAGCGTTGTTTAATTCCACGAGTTCAGCAATTGCAGCGACCGCGCCGGCAGAAGGAAGGCTGCTTTTGCATAATTGCCACGCACTCGCGCGACTAGCCCCGAGAAATCTTCAAACACGCTCCGCTGTGCTCTCTATGGGGCGTGCGTGTGTGTTCCAGTCGCGTCGTATCTGCAAGCCGCGTCGCACTGCGACATTTTTTCGGCCAGCACTTTTTGCGAAGCAGCTTTTTGCTTTCCGCGAGGCACCGCATTGCATTCGCGGGCTATCTGCGCGATAATGTACAGTCCGCCGGAGCGTAATAACGTTACGCTGGCGTATTTTCACAGACCGGTATCTGTATGATCGGAATTAGTCGACCAAAGGGAGGGTCCCGAGGGGAATATCCTCGACCTGATTGTGGATACGTTCGAGCTACGTGATTACGTCTTGGAAGCCCTGAAGTTTCCCGGTATCTTTATGACTTTGCGAGTTGCAGCGCAAAAGTTGACGGCTTCCAAAGCGTAACGCGGCCGCGGCTACTGTATCAGGAGCTTGACATCAGCGAAATTCGCACAAGTGTCGCTGATTCAGCGGGAATGCCGCGTGCCAATATTGTTCGATATTGTCCAGCTATCCTGTTACAGTATTAGTATTCGCACGGTTTCTCTGTCACTCACAATCAGCTTAATTATCACGTGACTCTGTGCACGCAGCGCTGGCCACGGAGCGAACGCGGTTATTTGTAAATTGTTCGTTACGTGGCTCCGGTGGGAAAAGCTGCTCGTTTCGCCGCTGTATTCGAGTCGGGAAGCGTAAAGAATCGTGCTCGGTAAACGATCGGTAGACATAGTTCTGTCGAAAATACAATTTTTTTCTCGTCGAATGTCCGTCGCTACAATAATGCGACTTTTAAAAGAATTCCCGATCTTTTAACCGATTTCGCAAATCACAGGTTCGCAACGCGTGGCCCACTTCGAGTCGCGCTGAATCGCGAATATTTTTCACGATCAGCGGATGCTTCTGCCGCGCAGTTTCGAGGTGCGAAAAAGAATGGCAGAGGAGAACAATGTGTTGGCTAATAACGCCTCCACTATTCCAAATTTCCGTGTATTTTATGAGAAACGCAGGTCTCGCTCTTTAATATGTACGCGACTGAAAAGCAATTTTGAATCGGCGCGGCTGGTAGTCCGGATCGCTTACAATATTTGATTGATATCAGTTCGATGTAATTAATGAAATTCGATTAAACTTGATATACCAATTACGTAAATTAATCTTCTAATTGCGCGTACACGCCCGCGACTGTGGCTGCATTAAAATGTGCAATTTCGAGCGGCGCTTCCGGCGAACCGTGAATTTATATAATGGACGTTTATTGCGTAGAGATTGAAAAAGAAGTTCGTTACAGTTTAATGACGGAATTATCGGTACGCGAACTTATACTACCATGCATCGCAGCACACGCATAGTGCAATACGCTGGACGAATGTAATGGCTATTTTTTACAAAAGCTGTCATCGTATATCGAAATTTTATCGCATTAATCGATAGTTTGCCGCACAGGTAGCCCTAACCTGGTTGTACTCTGGCATCCTTAAGTACTCTAGCGATGGTTCGGCGAACGTCTTAAAAGGAGTCAGCCTGACTCTATTAGGAAGTCGCCATATTGAATGCAGGGACTCCCTATTAGAGTCAATTTGACCCCAGTTAAGTTCAATCTTTTGTCTTCTCTTTCTTCTCGTTTCTTCCTGCTGGAGCTGGCTGCCTCCTTCGGCCGTTCTTGTTTGTCGCCGCCCCTTTCGTGGCTTCTTCGTCGCCTTCGTCTCCTTTTCTCGTCGCCGTCACCTTTGACGCCCGCCAGGGTATTCGTGCTAAACGCGATATCGATCGGACGCCAGATTTTAATTATCGCGTCGAAACCTAATTAGCCTGACACGTAGTTCGTGTCTCGTCTGACCAAGCGCCGGCTCGTACTACTGAACGACACTCGAGCGCGAGCTAGCCTAAGTACTTAGGATCTAATGACACTCCCGATCGATACAATGCGCCATTACGTATTGTTGTACATCGCAGATCGAAATCGTGATTGCCACGTTCCATTCGGTGCGGCGGTTTATCGCCTCTGCACGGAGAAAAAGAATCAGTCGGTCTGATCGATCACCGATTGGTCCGTCCGGGGCCCCTTTTCTAACGGATTCTTTCTCTCCGAGCTCGACGTCGGGATATTGAAACTAAAGTGCACGGATTGCGAATGACGAGAAACCTAAGGGAACGCATCTGGCTGATTTAAAAGCGAGTTACTATCCCTGACTCCCCGTTGGACGGATACACGGCCAGCCCACGGGCCGGCTCCTCAGTATTTCCATACCATTTTATTGACACCAGTCAGTCTGTCTGTCGAGGAGACACCCCCCAGCCACCGTGGGTCATGAATTTCTGAAAATTGGAAAGCTGTCTGTTACTCTTTCCCCCATTCTACATTTTCCTCGTTCATTCGCTGTTTCGCTCCTCCTATCCTCCGTCGCGCCTCGTATTCCCGCGGATCTTCACGGCGAAAGACAAGCGGATCTCGGGTATCGAGAATGTTGACGGGCTACGTGTCGATATTCGGGCGCACGATTTCTTTTATATCGTCCCGCGCGACGCGACGTACGCGTATGTACGTACCAGTCGTTTGAATCTCACCGTGCAGGGACGTCGAGGCGCGATCGGATAGAGAAGGATCGCGTTTCCCTGGCAAGTATCTCGATTTATCGACTATGCTAATGGTGACTTAAGTGCAAAAGTATCGAGGCGTGAGACGATATTAGCGTAACACCCGTTGCACGTCCGAGGATATTGGCTGGCTACACGCTACATTTTTATTCAAGACACTTTCCTATACTGCAAATCTAGCCGCGACGTCCTACGACCAGGCCGTTATGAAATTCAGGGAAATTTAGAAGGTACCCAACGCGCCTCCGTTGCGAATCTATTTACATAGATAATATTGTTTCCCCGCACCTGCTGGCGGTATTTATGCATCCATAACTCGCCTCGTTTATTCCATCGCACCTCCCTTCCAGCTCTTCGAGCTACCAGCGTCATTTTTTACGACTTCCGTGCACGCGAAACCCATTATCGACTATCCTGCGTTTAATCACTGGACTGCGCTTGGAAGTTCGCCACTCGACCAGCCGTCAGTCGCATAATTTTCTAAATATGACACGGGATGGCCCGTGCGGTCGGAAGGGACGCGAAGGTGTGCTTTCCAGCTCGTGACTGCACAGCGCGCGCACGGCGCGCAGCGATCGCGTGCTCGCGTCGAGCTCACGAACGTTAAACCAGTTGCTCGCGATTACGGTTCCATCGAAACGTGAAAAAAAATCGTATCTCGCCTGTTTGCGATTCAGAACTTACTCGCACAGATGCTTTTATACTCGGCGCTGTTTCTTCCGAAACTTGCCTCGTAATGAATACACTCGGTAACGAGGCTAGCCGGGTCGTGCTCTCAGAATTTGCGTTAACGAGAGGCACAGTTTCGCTCTATTCTCCGCGGAGCGGTGAATGGTTCGAACGAACGCGACAACGATCGAGCAAATTGCTTCTTTGTACGGTGAATTGTTGGTCGCGTGTCCGTCGAGAGAAAACGACAACAGCTTGCCAGGAACAATGCGCTCGTTGGGTTCGGCCGCGTTTAACGTTCACCGATCGCGCGGCGGAGGTAAGCTTTTCGCTGGGACATTGGTTTCGCTGCGAGAGCGGAAGAAACAGCTGGTACGGGGTATCCGAATGATTCGATAAAGTACGTAACAAAATACAGCGTCGGTGGAACAGCGACGTCGATGAGGATTGGTCACGACAACGTGCAATAATGTCGTTCCCTGGGCAATTTCTTGGGGGAAGAGCAGGAAGCCCGTGCCACGGTGGAACAAAGTGCCGGAGATGGCACCGAAAACCGTAGGACGTTAGGATCGATCGAGGAAAAACGCCGACCTCTGTTTCCGCGATCGTTTCCGGGGGTCCATTGCCGGGGCATCGTGGACTCGGTGAAAAGCGTTAAAAAATCAACCGGTCTTCTTCTACTAGCGTATCGATCACTTACGAGGGAGTAACGCGAACGTTTTTTCCCCGATAATACTGCCAATGATCGTGATATACTGCTGGGGTATCCGTGGCGATAAATCCCAGCGTATCATATTAGAATCCCTGTTCCATATGGGTATTCCTATTTCATGCTGTCTGTTTCTTGCTGGATTTATGGCTGCTCGGTTAGGACCTCGATTTCAGTGACAGGGCCCTCTCCATTTCCGCAGCTTGCCTCGCACTATCGCTATCATCGTTCGTAGTTTTCTTCCCGCTCGAGATTATTTCGGGAGAAGTTTTTCAGCGACTCGGCTGAGGAACTTGGACGGAGCGGGGTAACTGCGACTGTGGGAGGTTAAATTTTAAGTAAATAGTCGAAAGTATCTCGCAACTGGATTTTTCGCGCACATCGGTGGTTGGGAAATTTTCCACGACTCGCAGCAAACTTTTCCGCGAGATGTGACGTTCAAGTTATACCATTGCTTTTTATTTACCGCCAATGCGTGGGGGTTGATATTATCGAACTGCTCCCTAATACGTTATTTTCTGTTTTACAGACTCGCGCGCCGAAACTGGAGCGGAACAGCTGGTTTACTTTTGCAACGGAAACGAGCGCTTGCAGCTTCCCGATAGACACGTATGTATATATAAAAATATGTATATATCTGCTTGTGAACATGAGCAGCCAGCTCTGCAATACAAACACCGAAACAGTTAGTCAACTCTGCTTGCATCATTACTACGGAACGAGTTAAATGGCTTAACTGGAAAATTAACGGAATTTCTCTAAAGCTAGCGTTGTAGCAGTGGCCGGTGTTTGGAAATTGCTGTTAATCGGTGCTCGATGAATACTCGCGAATCTACGGAGCTTGGGATAAAAAGTTAATAACGCGAAGGATGACAGAGATTTAATAACTCCTCGGTTCTCTTCTGCGAGTGTCGAGCACTTTGTTGAGTAGTTGGTTTAATAGATTCGTGCGACTCATTTCCCATTATCGGACATTACCCAAGGCGGCTAGCAGATTTTTAATTAGAAGAATCCATCAGCGCGGCGCATTATATCGAATAGCATCGGCTATGTTGGTTCGGTGCGTACCTAGGTCGTCGTCTCTCGTCTCTCATCTTCATTGTCTCATCACGGGGCAACGTGACGAACGGATGTTGGCCCGCCGCCAGTGTCTGGAGGATTTTTAATTAATTGTCCAAGTTAATTGAGGGACAGAGGAGAAACGTAAAACGAGACGACCTTTCTCGGCTCGCACGAGGATCCCCAGGTCCGCAGACGTGCACGAATTAAGTTTGCATGCGGAGCACTGCCGGGAGCGGGTTCTTATAAAAAATTTATCGATCAGTCATTTTCGCGTTTAATGAGACCGAACGTTCTTCTCCCTTTTAAACCAGCAGCCTTTTAGGCCACCATTCTCGTTAGTTCTCCACGCGTTTGTGATTAATTCTGCCCTTCACTCGCGAAGCAAATCGTTAAGCAGAAGCTGAAACTTTTCACGAAGGAAAGCCATGTTTTTGCCGTGTTTTTTACCTGGAATCAATGGCCAGTGGTGTCTAAACGTTCTTCACTCGAGCGTCCAGCTTTTCATCGTTCACCGTAGCTGACTGTACCATTGCTTTTCTCAGCTTTCCAATTAATTAAGCTTAGAAGGCAACTAAATCAAGACGGACGGTATAAGGCTATTAACGACCCACCGTTCCAATCGAGAAAAGTGTTCTGCTATTTTTAATTATCCGACGCAAGATATCTATCCTTGGGAGGCCGTGGTACTGCTTTCGACGCGGAATTTCCTAAGAGGCATATAACGAAATCTCTTCCTGGCGATCATTAGCCGGGGCTCGTAATCGGATTTTCTTTGACCCAGCGGTGCTGTCGCGATTACCGAGGAGAAGCTTCTTGCGGGATAGATTCCGCTTAAGAATACATCCTTATTCTCCTGGGGATCACCGATGTTATTATATCTCGAGTTTTCTGTCCGTTATTGCCGGAAAAATGGCAGAGGGGGAGACCCCTGGAGGGTATCCAAGAATAACTCGCTGGAGGGATTTCGATGTCCCGTCTAACGAAGCACCAATTTTTATTAATTCCGCGCGAACGACGCCCAACCAAGTAGGCACAGAAGGCTGGCCCTATCCGATCCTTTACTCCTTGCTACGGTAAACTCTCGGTGGGATTCAGATGTGTCCAGGTAAAAAGTAGCAGGTCGAGGAGCGCGGGAACGGGATACCCGGGTAAGGTGCACTTGCATTTAACGAGGGAGTGATATTTCAGGAACGGAACGACGCTCTTCGCGTATCTACGTACCGACGGAATGCGGTCTCAATTTTCCTAATCTGTACTTGGTGGCAAATTTGCAGGAAATCGATTCCGATCTCGTGGGGAAAGTCCAGCGAGGAAGCCCACTCGTCCTTTGCCTCCGACTGCGAACCGATCCCATCCTTCTATTCCGGTTACCTTCGTTAATTCTCGAATTTGATAGCGACGAGAGCCGGCGGAGAAGGGTCCGATAGGAATTCGCGATTCCGGAATCGTCGCTTTTGCAAAACTGTCGAGTCGACAGTTCTTTTCACCGTGGATGTTAAAAGGTTCGACCTATTAACTTTCAATCGTTTGCAGATGGTCGAGGGGGGTAATTTCATAGGCACTCGACGAACGAGCGTAGCGCCGGCGCGCCGGAAGAATTAATTGCGCGACATCGCGTGGTTGGTTGAAGAGTTATTCATTTGCCGCGTACAATGCGTATATCGGGACAGGTATTTTTCTCGATTATTCTGTAAGAGCACTCGATTCCATCTGGGTCATGTCAGCCTCGCTGACTACGACCTGACAGGACAATACATCAGTATTGACAATAGTACGATCCTGCGTGACATCTGTTTGTCCTTGTTCGTCTCTCCACCCTTTGTCGAACTCTTTTTCATCTGGCCGTTTGTTTCGTGGTAAATCGGTCGCGTTGGGAAACTTTTCAAACACCGGGTTCATTGTGCGACGCTTTCTGGCGGATACCAGAGAAATTATCTTTCTCCTCGACGGATCTAGACCTCCGTCTCTCTGGGCTCTCATCATTTTGTGGAACGCGCGAAACTGTGTATCGAGTTATTCGGCTATTTATTTCCACGGGTTTTTAACGTTCAAGTTGGTAATATTCTCAAGTGGTTTTGGAGAATGTCGAGTGCCGTGTACCCTCTGTCCCGCGGAAGGATGGAAAGATTGAATTTGTCCTGGCGAAGCAGAGCTCGCAAACAATACGCCAGCTTTGTTGCACGTTTCGCGATAAACAATTCCGTTTCACGGTGGCACCGTAAATGTTTTATGCTGTTGGCGGTGCCGGCGCAAAAAGTTAGCCAAACAGTGGTCCCTGAATGCGCCAAGAGTCGCAAACGCTTCAAAGAGAGCTTTTCCGCGATGGCGTAGCGCTGTCGCGAAAGTATCAGTGTCCTCTACTGGAACTACGATACGCACACAGTCGCGAGTGACAAACGCCAAGGAAATTCTGGGACACGTTGTATTTTATAAACCGAGATATTCTTTGTTCGTGTCCGACCCTTTCATTCCGATTAGCCAGGGTTGCGTTTAGCGGAGTGAGCGAGGGAAATGAAAGCGACAGGGATTTTTCATTTTTGGCTGGTTTAGATCTTTCCTGATGTCGGCCTCCGCAATTCAGGCTATTCGGTGGCACGTCGCTCGCCGCGGCGCGGCGTGGGCGGAAATTATCTCGCGCTCGAGGAGCTGCGTGCGTGCGTGTACACGCGTGGACATAAGTATTTACGACACCTCGCGAACGTGACGGACCATTCAGCCCGTGCTCCTAGTCTCTCGTTCCGCAATGAAATTTGCATTTTGACTTGCGCCGTTCTTCGCCGGGGGCGTACGTGCAAACGAGCGAGCGGCCGTCTTAAAACTCGGCCATCGCGGATCATTTATCCTCCCGATGACGCCTGCCGGATTAAGGTCCTCTTGTCGGACGAATAATTACAACTCTGTTCGGTGGCGCTAGCGCGTCCCCGGCAGCTTGCCTTATTTGCACGGTAATCGCGGAATCCTCCGAGAAATTCTTCGCTGGATATTCATAAATTATCCTCCCCTTTGAGAGAGCTTTTGTCCTTAGAGTTACGGGACAGGCGGAGGAGCCGAGCAGCTTTCGAGATGACTGGGTTTTCGTGGGACTCGGCGAGATCGATTCACTGGCACGCTCTTCGCTCTTGCATCCCGAATGGCGGATTACGACTGTTCCCTCTCGCCCGACTATCGCGGACGTATTTTTGCACGGTCGACGAGCCCACCAGCGCTCGTCGGTGGAATCAAGCGAGGCATTTACCAAAATAAACGCATTAATCGTCCAGCGGCTTTGAAAATAACAGCGCGGCGCGACGGCAGCGGAACGGCCAAATGAAGGCTATTTTTCGTGTCGGCGACGGTGGAGGGAAACGTGCCCGCCATTATCGCTCATTGTTCGCGATCGAAATTGTCCCGGGTAGTACTTGTGAAAGTTTGCAGAACGCGCGCGGCGTGAAAATAATCGCTCGTCGAGGATTATTCGTTAGTGTCATTATCGGGCGCGATTACCGCGGCCAGCCTCGTGAACAATGGCCGCCGTTGATGAAACGGTTACGTATCATCCGCCAGTCGCGACTAATTAGCGTGATTGCAGCCGGCGAAATACGAGCTAACGCGCTCGAATTATGAAATCAAACTTCGTTAGATAATTGCGCTATTTCCTATTGATGCTTCGAATTACAAAGGAACCGAGGCTTGCTGGACGTTCTATCACGGGATAGACGCTTCAGTTACGGGGATAGATCCGGGTTCCTCTTTATCATTAATCGGCTGCACGTTAATTAGAAGTCCCGCCCGACCGGGCGCGCTGGATGCTGGTCGATTCTTTTCCGCGATATGCCTCTGCTCTTGCGATTGATTAGCTTCGAGAGGCTAAAGCGCGGCGCGCTGTAGCGATAATTAGGATTCGATGTATCAACGTTACTCCCGCGCGTGAGAATGTTGCTGCACTTTCCGGTGCCTTGATTACTCCACCGGCAAAGTCGCCGGCACCTTTCCCAGCCGTGCAGGCTTCCCCTGTCGAGGAGAATTTCAATCTCGCGTTGTCGTGCTGCCGCGCATTAGCATACGGGTTCGTGATCCGTCATTAAGTCGACGGGTTGACGCGATACACGTCGTGTCCGATGCAATAACAACGAGTAACGATCCGTGGGGGTTTGCCTAGAGACCGCGGACGAAATTAAAATGTACGCTCGGGTCGGCGGCCAGGCCGCGGTACCACGCCGCGGTAATTAATGGTTCTCGAACGCGTGTCCTTGCAAGGACGCTTAAAGCACGGGGGGAGGGGGGAAATCGATCCTGCGGGAAGTAATATTATAGTAAACCCGCCGCTCGGTGGGCGTTCATTTTTCACCGAGTTCCACGGGAGACACGGGGAAAGCCGAGGGCGAGATTTATCGCGGCTGACGGAAGACATTACGCTTACGCCATAATCTTTCGGGCTGTTCTGGTAGGCTCGAAGGGACCCGACAGCCCCGCAGAAGAGAAGCGATAATAGAATATTAGGTTTGCCCGCGAACAGGCGTGCTACATGCCTATGTACCATGCCTATAGACGGTGGTGGAATTAATTTGGTCGAGCTCCGCTCCACTGACAAGAGATATCCAGATTTGGCGAATATAACCAGAGGAATCGATAGGCACTCCTCGGCCCAAGGACGTCATTTTTCATCGTAATCGCGGAATAAAATGGCGTTGCTTGGAAGAGGAGTTAGATGTTCATTTCGCGAGAGCCGTGAGAAGATGTCAGAAAGATCGAGAGAATAATGGGACACGTAGCGTTTAGAGGCTACCGAAATGAAATGTTGTAATTGAAAAATTCCAGCTGCGAGAAGTAGGAACCAAAAACGGTGGCTTTTTCTTCGAAACATGGTTTCGAAGTTAATGGAAGCCTCGTAAGCAAAAGAATCTTTTGTAGAGTTATTTCGACGGTGTATCCTTGGTGCTCCGGAAAAATATCCGCTTGAAAGTGGTCTTTTCAGGCGGCGTGGAGAGGAGCTTTGAAATTTTCGAGGGTTCTACTGCCTCCCAGAAGCTACTCGATACACACGGACGTATGTGTACGGCACGTATACGTAGTACGAACCTACATACTTCTTACGCGCCTTTGGGGATTGCACCGCGGAGCACAGAGAAGCGTACATTTGTAAATAAGCACGAGACTTTCGATCCGCGGCTTTTTATCATTCATACGCCTCTCCAGTTACGTTCGCCTATTCACCGCGCGTCTTCTAAACGAAGCTCCTTTGAACCTCTTAAGGACAGAAGCATGGATAGGGTTTACTAGGGGTGATTCTATTTTTGAGACGAGCAATTCCTCGGCGCACTTTCTTTGGCATTTTTAATCCGGTGATTCGTAGTCGGCAGTGGTCTGACGTTTAATCAGAGAAAACCACCCTAAAATTTCCATTGGCAGTTTCGCCTTTCCTACCTTACGTTCGCTACCCCCCAGCAAGGAGACGGACGGGGAAGCTCAGCTTTCCTTAAGATCATTGCTCCTTCTATAGTTCTACGGCTCTATAGTAAGAAATTCATATTCATTTGAAGCGTAGAAGAATTGAAGAGATGATTAATCTGTTACCTTGTCCCTGATTTCCTGTCGCATCTTCTCTCGCTCTTCTTCCATTTTGCGGTGCTTCTCCTTTCTCCGCTCCTCAGCCTCCCTGATGGCTTCTTGCCTTTCCCTCTCGAGCTCTTCTTCCTTCTCCTTGTCATCTTCGTCTCCGCCTTCGCCACCTACGGCTCCTGTAAAACAAAAGGGCGGACAATTGTACAGGATCGATCTTGCTCGCGTGCTTTCTATACCCTATTCATCGTGGCTCGCATTCTTTCCCATGTAGACCGAGCGATAATTGCGACAAAAAGCTTCTTCGTAGTTTCATTCACGGTTAGTTTGGCCTGTTCCATTTAGGTTACGCTCGGTGTACAAACTACTGGGATAATAGGCGACGAGAAACTAACGGTTTACCCCGGGGAGCAAACATTGTAAATCAACGCGATGGTAACAATACTATTCCACTGTAGTTTATACACCGTTGCTGAGGGTAGGTGCATCAAGTTTCCAACTAAAATTATTTCGCTGGAGGAAAGTGTGGATCGACTGACACGACAAACAGGAAACTTTCCCCGCCACCCAGATTGCACGGAGAATCGCTCTCTAGTCTCGCTACGGGACAATGTGTGCGTTACAATAACGAATTACGGGCTCTACTCTACAGTCAACTACGACCGAATTGATCTTCTGTTTGACGACTGAAGCGAGGAAAGAAAGGAGCGATCAAACTGCTCGCATTCAGACGAACTCTGCAATGGAAATGCTGGGTGCTTGGAGCTGGGCGGTCTTAACGAAGTTTTATTAGTTTACCGAAAGATTAAGTGGATTCACGAGGCGTTCGCGTGGCTGTTACTCGTCCAGCGTGTGGTAGAAACTGTAGAAAGGGCTTTCCGCGAGTATTCCCGAGGAAAAATCTTGTTTACAGCGGAAACACATCCTTCCATTCCATGCACCGTATACAGCGATACCAGGGTCGCGCCCCTGTGCTCTTGAATCGCGTAAAAATAGGATGGTTGTTTGCGAATCTGTTAGCTGTGCCGCTCTTAACTTGTCCCTCGTTCGCTGTTCATCTTGCTTGCTGTAGAATTAATGGTAAACAAAGGGAAATTTGTCTTTGGTAATGCTCTTTTTCCTACGTAAATAGCGACGAGTGTTTACCGAGGTGAAGGTCCAGCATGCGAGAGGCTGCAAGGCAATATCGGGAAGGTAGACACACGGATTCGCTGGAAGGGAAGCGAAAGGGAATTCGTCTTTCCCGCTGTCTGCCAGAGAATGATGTGCCAGGACCTCCGGGCTCGAGGAAATTAATACTACTTCTGTCCCGGCGTCGGCGACGGCGTCGCCGTCGTCTACCATTTTCCCTTTCTTTCCCTGCTATCCATCCGCCATCTCGTCCCTTCTATTTGCACTGTTTCCCGCAGCACTGCTTTCCGCCAGCTAGAAAGGTACTTTGAAGTCCGAGCCAGGGACATCCTTCGTCTGTCCCACTGTTTTTATTCTTCAATTTCCCTCCGCTCTCTCTCTCTCTCTCTTCCTTAAATTAAATGCAGATTTCACAGGATGATTCAAGTAATTGGAACCACCTCGCCCAGTCCGTAAATATTAGTTTCAGCGCAGATTGCTGGAGCTAAGAGGGACCACACAGTGCGGTACGTGAATTCTTCCTAATTCTTCAAAGGGAGATCAATTTATTTCCGTCTCGGACAACTGATCACGCGTAATAATTTGCGCGAGCGTTGATTCCTCTACTCTTTTTTTTTTCGCGTAGGTAAGTTCCGACGCGTACTTTGCTCAATTAATTAATCACGCCGGCTGGCTTTTAACTCTACGCCACTTAATCGTTGCCTTCCACTCGGCGAGGGGCGCTTTAAGTTTCTTTGTCTTGTCGCTTATGCAACGTACACAGCGCATTTACATTATTACCTCGTCCCGCTGTCTCTGCCTCTTATCTTCTGTTTGACTCTGTGTATCCTGGCTCTCGCGCGGAGCAAGGCTGTTCGAAAAATTCGTTCCACCGGGGGAAAATAAAATCCACTTATCTCCGTGCCCACTGGTCCGAACGTTTGCCCGTTCGTCCGTTCTATCCATCATACCGGGCTTAATTAAATTTACTTACTTCTCCCGACACCGATCTACCCCGCTCCTCCGGCTCATACGAGATCCTCGCATCGCCAGCTGACCTGGTCCAGTTTCTTTCGGCAAACACGTGGTTGGACGGGCTGCAGATTAAGCGGGAATGATATAAACTCCGGGCTACTTGGTTTCTATCATAGCGACCGAATATAGCGAAACAATGCGTTCGACCCAGTTCCCTCGATTCAACAGCGAGCACAGCTTTTATTCCCCGATCGACCAATTCAGTCCCTTTTGTCTCTTAAATATCTTCCAGCGTAATTAAAAGTCGCGGAAATTTTAACGAGTAGAGGAGCCTCGCATTGATCGGGCTCTGAATTCATTCGCAAGTCGGGCTGAATGGAATTATGCATTCTTGCGGCCGAATTTTTGAACGGCGGGGCCGCCGCTCGTCCCGTAAATGTTTCAGTCGACTGGATGGCATTCGGATGAAAAAGTAACGATAAATGTTGGACGTTTCGATGGCGCACATTTGGTTGGCCCGATTTACGAACGGCGCACGGCTCATCTGCGCGCTGGAACATCATCTCCTGGGTGTAGTCGTACAACAAGAACGGCCATAATAGCGAACGAGGACAATTGCCCTCGGTGCAAATGGAGCGACGGAGCGGGGACATTGTCATTTGCACCGACATTTTCGCGGGTACGCGTCGTTTCTAGCTTTCCACCTCGTCTCGTTCTCACTTCACCTCGCTTCGCCTACCCTGGCCTCGTCTCGCCACACCTCACACGGATCACCGGAAGGTGGACGTAGAACGATCCACGTTCTTATCAGCGTTATCGACCGCGAAATTTCCTTCTTCAAGGAGACGATCAGAGACTCGTGGAACTCGTGATCAACAGCGGAACTATGAATTCTACATTTTTGCGCTACATTCACTCCGGCTGTGCAACTCGGAAGGAAATCCAAAACGATCTCTTCCGCGATGCTGTAGATATCGGTTATAAAACGTTGCTCAGCTTCGAGTGAAAGCCAAGAAGCATTTAAATGACTGTCTTGAATGTTTCGCCACGTCCATTCACCGAGAAATCATTAATGCCCGGCTGAAAAAAGGTCTCGCGGCTGCGCAGGAAAATTCGTTCGCGTCCCCAGGCTGTCGGTGACTTTTCATCGCTGGGATTTCAATACCGACGATGATTTAAAAGCGTCACGCTGGAGTCATGCAGAGTTTCTCCGTGGATGTTGCAGCGAGAGAGGCAGTGAAACTAGTGGACGCGAGGCGACGTGACGCATCGCGCGAGACCCTCCTCTCGCATGTAGGCCAAGAGTCGCTTCGGCTGGCTTTTTGTCCCCGCGAATCCGCCACGCGGATCATTACGCGCAACGATGCCATCGCTAAATTCCGATTTCGAGCTTCCCAGCTTTCGAGACATCTTTCTCCCCCGTATCCTTAATGACTGCACAGACTTCTTTCAGACGGACGGTGCGCAGCCTCTCGCAGCACGCGTTCCTCGCGATAATTATTCGAAAATATTCCATTCCGGCCAACCTATTACGCGTTTCTTCCTATTAACGCGCGCACGTATCCCCGCGAATATAGGTCGTTTCTAGAGCACACGGCGGTTTCTAGAATACTTTGCCATCGATGTCTCTGAAGGATGACCCATTTCTAACGACCTATTTTTTAACGAGCAGTCATGGACGAACGACGGTGTCCTACACACACCGTTCAAACAAAAGAGACCACGAAAGGCTTGCAGAAAATATTCCGACGAGGGAAAATGGAAAACACGGGTCGCGATTTTCCTTCAAAGTTGCCATTGTTTTTTGCCCGCCATTCAGGCGACGACATTATGGAAAGCCGGCACAAATCTAGCGGTGTTTTTTGCCGTGGACGGATGAAACGCGGAGAAAAGGTGGAGTATAAAGGGTGCAACGCAAAGGAAACAACCGCGGCCTCTCTATAGTCATCGGTAATCATCCATGTGCCGGTCGGATGAAAGCAACGAAAAGCAATTTCAAACGAGCGTTCCTCCTTTCTGCTTTTTCCCCTCAGTCTGTCTCCCTCTCTGGCAGAAATTCCTTTTCCATCGAATTCTGCGATTCACGGCCGATCGAAGGGGATTATTAATCAGGCGAGCGATCGAGCTTACCGGCGGGTCCGTCGAATTTCTGCGATTCATCGAGCGACGTTAGGCTGTGTCGTAAACGAAGGGGCGAGTCTTTCCGTCCAAGGGGGGATGAAAATGCTGTTTATTATTGAAGCTATGTATCGATCGGTGAATGATTGCGCGAATATCTCCTACGTATCGTCGAGCGGGACGCGAGGTTAAAAAGTCTTGGAGCACAATGGAGAAGTAAGTTGGTCGCGAAATCGCGAGTTTAGGTCGCGGTTGGCCAGAGAAAAGCTGGCGAAAAAGAGGTGGGAAAGGTCGGTAAGAATGCGCAGTTGAAACTCATTAACGAGAATTCGGCCCTCGTTCCTTCCGCATTGTTGCGCTGAAACGAGGAATCGAGAGAATGGCCAGAAGAGTGCATAACAATGTTACGCCCTGTCACTTAAGGGCGAGTGACGAAGGAAGAGATTAATAAAGGAGGCTTTTAAGGAAGGTGTCGCTGAGAACTGGGATATCGGACCACGCCTCCGTTTTGCATTCTCTGGTGACAATGGAGCTTGAACGTTTCTCCGTCTGCATAGTTTTGATTCCAAATGACGTTCCCGTTCGATGCAGCTGAACGCGAGAGACTCTGGGCTGGCAGACCATCGTGGGTCGTCGCGCGAAGATTAATGTGAGCTTTTCTTTTGTTTTCCGGCACGATCCACGGTTTCCGCGCGCCAAATGCATACGTAACGCGTTACAAACGATTGTACAGCTTAATTCCTGGACGGAGGAATTAGCACGCAGTCCCTGTTAGCGCCGGAAGCTTGCTGGGCGTGAGACACGGGAACGATTAAACAGTCGCAGTAGAATTTTTCTGAGAGAGGTCGGGCGATAGGTTTTTCATCTTTTTTCCGCGGCAGAGCGAATTCTTTCTGTCCAGCGGGACGGCAGAAATAGAAAGCGCAGGTATGCGGGTTTGAACACTTTTGTTTGATAAAATTAAATTCTCTGGCAGTCGTCCGAGAATTTCACGGCTCCCGCTGCAATGAAAGGGCACCGTGGAATTGGTGGACGTGCAGGCTGCAAGATGTTTCGGGCATAGGGCGCGATTACGCGCGACAAGGATTTCCTTTGCACGTTGGGCTACGCTCGTAGGTAGATCGAAGGAATTAGGTACTTTGTTTCGTTCCTGGCCACTATTCTGAAGTGGCGGACGTGAAGGGCTTGCGAGTTTCGGCATTAGGATATATTAAATATTAATCAGAGGAGAACGGAGCGCAGGGGGATTCATCCCTTGCAGTGATATTAAACGATTCTATCCTCTGCGACCTTTTTGATCGATCTCGGGTTAGATCCTCGTCTTACGTCGGAAATGAAATCGATCAAGTTCCTGAATATATCACCCCGGTGAAATGAAATAACGTAACGTAATAATATCGCTATCGAGGACAAATGCGATGGATTATATCGATCTTGTCCGCTCCCTCTCGTATTTTTAGCGATATATTTTTGCCGTGAATTAAACAGGCGAACGATCCAAGTTCTTTGATAGAACGGGGGCCTCTTTTATACCCAACAACCGATATTTAATTACTCGCCCAGTTAGGAATACCGGATGTTTTGCCAATTACCCTCCGAGCAGCTATTAAATCCACCGCACAGATGAGCGGAGGGGTTTTCATCGATGGTCTCGGAGGGGAAGTTGGAAATTCCTCCCGAATAACGCGAACGCTCGAAAAAATGTCATATCGTGAATAAATTGGAGGAAACCCGTGGTAACGCAGTTAATAAAACAGTCTGCGGACCAGCGTGTCCCAGTTCAATTAATTGAACGATGTTGATTAAATTTTTTATCGAATGAAACACGCCTGGAAGCGGTGCAACGTCGAAAGGAAGAGAGGGAGAGAGAGACAGAGAGATCGGAAACTTGTTTCCGTCTTCGATGACAATTTATCGGGGGGTCGCTCGGAATTGCGAACAAGACGGATCCGTGTAGGCGAGAATCAAATTTGCGATCGCACAGTCTCGCATCAATCCCGGGAGTAAGTCTCGCCGTGTTCTACTCATCGGCCCTTTTGCCCGCTGGAAAATTCACTTGCGAGCGAATAATTCTCTCGTTTCCCCGGACGAGGCTTTGCAGCTAGCCCTTAATCCAGCCGAAACGGGAACGGGAATGGGAATAGGAACGTGAGGCGGAAAGAACGATCCGTATCTTGCAGCAGTGTCTAGGATTCCTTTGAAATCGGCGTAAACTTGTTTCGCCATCAGGTGCAACGTCTCCGTGCCGATGATTGGATGGCATATTGTCGACCGGCGAAGCGAAGATTCGCATTCGCTGGCTGCTTCCTCCATCGCCTCGCTACTCTGCTTTCTTTTTACACTCGTTAGCCGTTTTGTATCGGAACGACGCGGTAGAGTCTTGTAAAATCCAGTTAAAATGCAGATTCGATGGATCGGGGTAGCTCGGTAACGATGTCCACACGCTCGAAATCGAAACTGGCTTTTTCCACCGTCGAAATATATGCGCGCGGCCGTTTTTCGGTCAGCCGTGCACCGGGATCCCAGCTGCGATTGGTCGCGCAGGCTCGCTGGAAAACTGTTCACGTGCCGTGAAACAAACAGGCGATTCATTTGGCTGGCGATGCTACCGCTAAACGGGACCGTATTACCCGTAGAAGCGAATTCTGGCTGAAAAAGGGAGAGAAGCTTGGTAGAGCGGCAGAATATTGCTGGAGCAACGGGCAGAGCTTTCCGGGGGAATAGATTTGCAGGCAGTGTTTCGCGCTGTTCGACCTGGATTAGCGTTTTAATTTAGCAGCGGTCGCATTCGCAGTTGTTGTAAATTTCCGTTAAATGCAAATTCAATTTGCTCCCGATGACGATGCTTCCGTGTTCGTCACGGTGCCGCGCAGATGTTCCCAACGACCCGTTCTCGTGTTCGAAAACGATATCTGGCGCTGTAACGATCGCTCTCGCAAACGGCCCTTCTATTCGCCGATAATTTCAACAATCGACGAACGGAGCACGGGGGAAGTTCGCGCAGAAGCGGCGCGCTGGCTGCACCGGGGATTTCTTCCTCATTGTCGCCTGGAACTTCCGTCGCCGCGCGAAATGTCGGAACCCGCGCACGTTTGCCACTATCGTACGCACGTTCGGAGGCCGCAATCGGCCACGAAATATCGCATCGGGGGAGTTATACACGGTCTTACCCGGCCATACGATTACGCGAGTTTGGCTCGGGGTCTCGGGAGTTCGTCGGAGGAGCGGCATCGCGAACGTACCTATGTAGATTCATACGTGGCGCCGAGGTCACATTTTTCCCTGGAACATGGTCACGTTCCAGGAAACGCCAAATATCCCGGACCAATTGCAGGGAACTGGGACCAACGAGACGCACCTCTCTCTGCTTTTTCCCATCGTTTTTATTAATGCTTGCTCGTTAGTTAGTTTCCAGGCGCGATAACGCGAGCCAAATGTGGGCGTAATGTTTTTACCGTTTTGCGTGGCGATCGGTTTTCGATCAACATCCCGGAAGGATCGTGAAAAACTGGGCTCGCAAGAGAGGGATTTGCATCGAAAGCGGATTCCGCGGCGAACGAATTTCGGACTGGCGACCCACGATCGAAATTCCGTTTTCCGCGGAATTACGCTGCTCCACCCTCTGTTCTTAACGCGTGGTTCGCGTGACATCGATGCTCCATCGACGATCCTCGCCAGATAAGAAGCTAAACCGAGATGGGTCGGAGCCACGGGGTAAAAGTTACCCCGCTGCCACGGGGCAAGAACAAATTGTCCGGACGTTTTTCCATTCATGCATAAAACATCGCCCCGTTGTCCGGCGCTAATGCAAGCAGACATCGAAGTAGCTGCATCGAACTTCCTTCCTCCTTCCTGTGGATCCTCGGCTCGTCCGGTTCCGACGCATCAATCTTATTAACTAGATCGTCCTCCGGCTCCTTTGGACCCTTTCTCCTGGCTTTTCGGCGATAAATTTCGCTCTGTCACTCTCCCATCCTCTGACTCGTTCATTCGCTCGCCAGATCTCTGACTCGCGAGATTTCCTTAACCCGGCTTCAGACACCGTATCAGCGGTGCTATCGATAGGCGGAACGATAGAATAGAGCGAGCGGGGGATTGACACGATAATCAGCCGGGGATTGCTGTCAGGCCATTGTCTTAAATGACTAGTTCGTAATCAGTGATCGATAAATGGCCGAAGCGAGTAATCTGACAACGTAACACGTTTACATGACTACGCCGCGTCGGAGTAACAAGCGTATGGTTTGCCATAAGCTCCAGTCAAGTACTCTTGATTAAGCCACTCTGCTATAATTAACCGCATCTCTAGAATTTGCTCTTGAATCGATCGATGCGACCGCGCCGCGCCGCGCCGCGCCGCGCCGCGCCGCGTCGGTTCAGGCCCGATTGTGAGTTCTCCACGGATGGGTTCGTTAATGTGTATCTGTTTAATGGAATTCGCGTTTCTGTTTGCTTGTTACGTGATGAGGATATTCGCGTTAATTGACGTCCGTGCAAACGTACATACAAATATGCCGATGACTCCCACGCGTAGTATTTCGATAGACAGCCAACAAGGATTCGTGCTATTAGGGACGAATGGAGACGCGATCTCTCTTGCTGTTAATTAATACTCAGCCCTTAAATCGCACGCAAACTTGCAAACTTGCAAACTTTCGATGAAAATTGTGAGTAGCAGGTGTAGTAGAAATTGTTTCCTCCAACTTCCTGACGAGTGAGACTAAACTAACGTCCTGATCGGATCGCCAGGGGCAGTCTCTGGTTATTCATTTCCTGCAGGAAGATCGTGGAGGACGTATCGGACCTTTTACTCAGGGTCCCGTTAGGAAGGGTATCGAGGGGTTGCTGGTTTGGGACGCTGATTGTTCCGGTCGCGCGGTATGTAAATCTCACCCCTGTCGAGCAGAAATCTCCTCATCTGCGAACTTTCTATCCGGTTGATTTAGGCACCGACGTAGCGGTTTCCTCGCAACTTCCACGGGGCACGAGGGAACGTTTATAATTTTACCGCACAACCTACGGGGTTATCGAGTGCTAAAATCAGGTCGATCGGAATGTTTGCGCTTTCCCAGACGAAAAAAGTCAAGCACGGGTCGAGATTTCACAGAGGAGATACAGCGTAGAAACGATCGATTCACGGGGCAGAAGGGAAGGTTAGGAAAAAGAGGCAAACGAGTTGCAAAGAAAGCGCACGGTTAGCGTCGCGTTTATTGTCGATTCAAGGAAGAGCTGCCCGTGAACGGATGTTCGTCGATACGAAGCTGTGCAACGCGAACAACACGCGAGACTCTCTCCTTTCTTAGCATCCGCTGGATACACTGACGCAGACCGATCGCTTTCGTTCGTGCTGCTTGAGATTTCGCGTGCCCACGGATTGAAATATTTCCACGAGGCATCGTTATTTACGATCGTGGCCGTGCAAGCGCGAGCTTCATTCCGAATCCTTGAAAACCCTTGCAGTCTCCTCTTGCGACGCGTGGGTGTCGCAGCGTCGACGTTTCCCCTTGGAGAACGATTCAAGATGCTCCGAGTGTTCACACGTGTTTAAAGGAATGTTCCTCGAGGGCGAGGGTGGCAAAGTTAAAAGTCCATCTCTGTACGCGAACTTCTCTGGCGAGAGGTTGTCTGAGAGCGCAGACTTCCCTCGCCGCTATCGAACTTCCTACGGCTTTCGTTTCTCGTCCAAGTGGTTACGCAAGGATATACGCCGCTGTGACACGTTACATCTCCATCCGAGCTGGCTTCGAAACCGTACCAGTTTCTCACTGTCAACTCGCGCGGAAAATTTCCCTTAGAAGCCAGCAGTCATCTCCATTCTCATTAAGACCGAGGCTTCGCAGTGGCTGGTGGCTGCGACGTTCTGTTTCGATCTTGAAGCGTAAACACGTGGTAATTGTATCGCGCGACTGCTTTCAAACTTCGCTCCTCCTCCCGCGATACGTCCTCGTCCAATTACAACTCCCCGTTTCCTCCGCGACGCGGTGAAAATGCCACGGGCGCATCGTAATTAGTCGGAGGGACCGGCTAGAAAGTAGAAGTGTCGCGAAGTTACCGCGGCGTCGTATTCGGGACACGTGGTAGAATTAGTCCTATTGATTCGTGGCCCTCTCGGCCCGACTGCGCCGCGATAACTCGCCTCCAAAGGAAACGCGAGATGATCCTTGTCTCGGCAGGACCGTCGGCAGACTCGCCCTGCCTGCCACAATAGCGGGGTAATTTCTCCTCCTATTTCTGCCATCCCCTTATTCGTTGCTCCCGCGTCGAGTTGAGTCGCAACAGCGGCCAACTTGTTTCGAGTTGCTTGTGCTTTCGCGAAATTGCCGCCAGCCCCCGTGCCTCCTGCCCCTTGGCCCCTTGGCCCCTTGCCTTTCAGCCGATCACCCCTCGACATCGCTGCATCGTTTTCAGCTAATTAACGCGAACTCGGCGCCAATCAACGCTGCTTCCGTCGATGGGCGCAAACGGCGAATCAAGAACACCGAGAGCTCGGTAAATAGCTGGTTCCTTGTTCGAGGAGAGCTCGGTCAACTTTGTTCGGAGTTCTTATTTCCTCGAACGACCTTGCGGCTGGGTAGCTTGGCCTCCTATAAAATCGGCATCCGGTTTATTAAATTTAAACCTGTGAAAATGACTGGTCGGCAGATGAATATCTGGCGCTGCTCTCGCGTTACTTTCATTCGAGCCTGTAGATAAGAGGGCCGTACCGAGTGCACGCGATACGTGCAAGGCCAGAAGGAACGTCGAGATACGGGAACACAGAACGCTTGACCGCGCTTGCTATCGTAAAAGAGACGACGACGCGTTTCACGACCTTGTCATCAAAGAAGCTCGAGTGTACAAGCGCGGAGCACGAGTAGGTCAAGCATCTGGCTGACCAATGACGGGCTACGCTACTTGGGGGAACCGAGTTCCTTTGGCATTCTTTCTTGTCCCTTCTTCAAACGTCAATTAAACGCTTGGAAATAGGCGAGGCTCGAACATACGGGCACGCGCGGAACTCGAACGCTAGAAACCAGGCTGATTGCAATCGAAGCCTCGCCCTTAAACAGAATCGACCGAGCATGCTTTGCGGCTTTCAAAAGGGACGAGAGTCGTTTCAGCTTTCTCGGGAAGGAATCTCTTGGTAAATCTGTCCCTTTTCTGCATTTAAATTAGAAATATATCGGGGACTTATAGGGGACGCTTCGGCGAGAGACCTCGAACTGAAATTCTTCGAACACGCTTCTAACTTAATGGCCACGCGCGACTCGGCCAACTGCCGCTGCTGTTCTCTCAAATTATTTATCGGCCTTTCAATTAACGAGCAACCAATGGACCGAACCGACGGTAATTACGAAACAGCGGGCTCCCGTTTATTCGCCCAGCTAAACGGTCGGGAACAAAGTCGAGTGTTTTATTACTGACAGCTAATAAAGTTATCGGTAAGAAGCTTAGTTGGAAGTTAACTTTCGCGAAACTCGCGGCGAGAGGAGAGCGTTAGGCTACGTCTTGTACATATACGTACCGCGATTCTGCATCCAACCGACAGGCAGCGTTGCGAGGGCGCAAGAAAAAGAGATCGCGCTGTTTATTTACGACGTATTCGCTCAAGCTGCGTTTAAATTACTTTAAATTCTCGCCGCGGAAACGGCATCGTAAGTGTGTCGCGCGGGAAGCGGATTGATTCATTTTCGCGGCGCTTTTCGCCCCGAGGATCAGGCTGCATTCAAGCGGTTGCCGCTTATCACGATGTCGAGAGCTGGTTCATGAGCGTCGTTAAAAAAATACGGGTCACACGGCAGGCCAGAAGCAGTTGCCAGTGCGTGGGGGAAAAAATTGCGACAACGTTTAAGATCGGAAGGCGCGGGACGCGGGTCGAAACATGCTGCGAGCCTCATTGTCGACGTTAATTCGCGAACAACCGTGTTTCGCTGATTAAACGAATCGAGGCGAGAAACACGGGGCTCTTTGGTGGTGAGGTTTTCATGGGGACTCGACGCGTGATTGTGAATTTTTAGAGGAACAGGGGTTTTCATTCGTCTAGAGTATTAGAATTCTAGGAGGATCGATCCGAGTGACTTGGGCGCGGAATAATAATTCTTTCTTTGATACGAGGCAGACGGATTCGACTTGGGAACCGCTGACTCGGAGGGTCGTTTCTGCGAGAACTAGGCCACAGCTTGTGCACGTAAAGACTCTATTTTTTTTGTATAACCCGTTGCATAACCCGTCGAGGTCGGTCGAAGAGAAACCTCAGCAGTTCAGTTAGATCTGACACGTGACACCGGGATCGCATGCCAACACTGCCAGCCGATCGGCCGTTGATCCTTGAATACGAATTAGGCGACTTCCGTTATCCTTTCGACCACCTATCTGTTGCAGCTCAATTTGGATCGCACGAAAATAGACGCTTCGCCACATAATCGGCCTAGCAAGCAGTCGAGTGTGTGGCTTTGAAAGTGAACTTAGATAATTTAAGCGAGCTTGAAAACCAGGGGGAGTGGTTTTTGGGAATGGTACCGAGCTTCTGCATTTCGGCAGGTGAATACTTTCGGGCAGATAATCTTTTTAAATTATTGTGGGCTGCTTGAACGGCCGAGGCACGATAAGCGCACGGATAGCCTAGCTGGGAGCAAAATAGAGCAAGAATTATTGCTACGTCGGGATAAGGATAATCCTCACGTTCGAGGATTAATTGTATAGTTCCGAGTTCTCTCGCGTGAACGCTATCGGGTCGCTTCGATCTAACGATTAGGCGATTCTAATTGCACGTTCTAGCACGCACGTGACCGCCCCGGCATCCCTGTAAATCAGGCAAGTTCGACGAACGAGGATGTTCCGCGCGGGAATCGCCACCGAATTTGGTGGATCTGGGTCGGACCTTCGCTATCGATCGGTTCGATCGAAAATTTCTTTGCTCGCGCGGGGAATTGGACCGAAGGACAGGGGGCATTTTTCCATTTTGAAACAGTCCAACCACGTTCGGCATCGCCTCGCGCTCTTTGTAATTAGCTTTTACTGTCGGTGAAATCAAATTAAATTTGATTCACAGTCGCCGTGCAACCGACGGTCGTCGATGGTCGTCCCTTTTTTTCAGCGTCACGCCGTTCAGACATTAATTACCTTAAAATTTAACGAGCTGCAGTGCATATACCACGCGGCAACGTTCGCTGCGAGCTGCTAATTAGCTTCTACTCATTATTCCTTGATTATTCTTCGGACAAACTGCTCCTTTTTTGTGTCAAAATCGTAGAACTTTTGATAGGAATAAGATAGAGGGATAAATCTTTTTTTAGGTTAAAGCTAAGATGTTACAGAATAAGGAAAAAATATTGAGAATATATGACAAACAAATTTTGACCTTGAAAATCTATGTCAAAGTTGACATTTTCGAAGAAAATTTTGGTTCTTCCGTTATAACGCGTGGTTGAAGTTTTTTCTTGACTTGTTATACATCATTTCCTATAGATTTTGACGTGCTGAATTCAAATCTGTTCGCAGAATTTGTCTAGGCCTTCAGGATACGAAGAAAAATGTGATTAAAAAATTTATGAAACATATATATTTTTTTAAAAAAATTATGAAACTCGGTGTGCAAGTAGAGTAGTTCATCCGTAACGCAACCCTATCTTTTGTTGGTGTCTTAATGCGACTTGAAAAAGAATCATCCCTCTATCCCATTCCTGCCGAATGATAAACATCACGTCTAAAACGTGATTTCCATTATTCAAGAATTCGGGAATACTATAGGTACTTGGCAGCAGCCATTTGTAATAGATTGGATCAAACAGTTGAGTAATTAAATCGATAAAGTCATTCATTTCGCCGTTAATCTCGTGGCGACGGGCGAGCCGGCCAGAGAGGACTTCGCCATCGAAAATGTATAAGTACTTTTTTACAAGTTGTGTATTAACGATGTTCGAAGAAGGCTAAAGAAATTAATGAGGAGTATGGTTGGAAGGTTCGAAATTCCACCGCGGAGATTCTTGAAACTCCATCGTCGCAAGTTTCCCTGCAGGTTATCGTGCAAAGTTTACGCGTGCTCCAAGGAGCTTCCTCGGCCGTCTACGATCGCGAGGAATTGTTGAACGAACTTAATGTTGCCTGACACAACACTCAGGGGGAGGCTCGTTTGGGCCAGTATCCGCGAAACTTTAGACCATCGACTTTAATTCCTAGTAA
Source organism: Andrena cerasifolii (assembly GCF_050908995.1). Taxonomy (NCBI): domain Eukaryota; kingdom Metazoa; phylum Arthropoda; class Insecta; order Hymenoptera; family Andrenidae; genus Andrena; species Andrena cerasifolii. Next base: position 12,501,730 of record NC_135127.1, read on the forward strand.
AAACGAGAGATATTGATTTGCAAGCTCGCACTCTGCTAAGGGTACCTAGCTGTTGGCATTTGCTTTGGCGGAATCGCGTGCACGCTAGACGGCTTCTCCTTAAAAGCCCCGCTATACCGCGGCAGAGTTTCCGTGATGCAAGTTGGATCGCGAGCGTGGAGCGTATGTAGTTCGCGTGGTAACTCCGTTGTTTAGGATTCATATTTCTAAGCGTTGCCGCACGAGACACTACGTTCTCCGGGTGCATCAGAATTTTTCGCAACGATGCGTTGCTTTTCTGCGGAGCACGAAGCGAGTAAGCTTCTCTCGTGGTCAGTGAAATCCACTAGGTAGGTAAATCCCCCGTTGGCTGTCGAGGTCGTCGCTGGTCCACTCGAATCGGCAAGCAAAACGACGCGGATGCGAGTTTACTCGAACCGTCGAGAGCGACCAAGGAATTTCCAAGCACATATTTAACGAATAATTTGCGGCATTGTTTGTACATAATTGGATTCCAGGGAATAAGCGGAGTTCCATGTTCCGCGTCGCGCTACTGTGGGCTCTGGTGTTCGTCGAATCAGTTACTAAATAAGACGCGCCTGACACGGTGCTGCCGGTTGAGCGAAAATTTTTCTGCGAGTTCTCGATAAATTCAACAAGCAAGTATCGAACGCGCTCGAAAGCCATTCGTTACGACAATGCCAGAGGCTCTTTGATTTCGCGGGATGAAAGCTTCCTGAAACTCATTTTTTCGACTATTTTTTTCTATCAACCACTTGCGCATCGATTCTTTCCAATTTTCAGATATAATCGTACACTTGTGACGGCCCTCTCGCGGAAGCTGAACCGCGCAACTGGTTTCGTCCGACAAAAGTTTCATTACATCGTAAAGCGGATCGGTATTGTTCACGATACCGTGAAATAGGACCATTTGGAAAACAGATGCGGTTGCAGTTATCCCGGTGAAATATATTCGCAAATATAGAGCGGGTTTAAAGTAGGAGCAACTACGGTGCGGTACTCGTCTGTCTCCACCGCGATCCCAATTAAATTCACAACGGATAACATTCCACCCTCGAGTGGGATATAAAGGGTTAAGAGTATCTAACTTCTCGTGAACTACCAGAAACTGGCGTCGGGCAATTTGTCCCGGAAACTGAATTTCAATATCAATTTCAATTTCGAAACGTCGTTAGGCAGGAACGCGAGACAGCCTTTATTTCGAGCGACGTTTCGCTGATTTCCGCTGCTTGTCCGTCGTTCGAGGACTCTCATTCTTATTCTTTGAAAGTAGACACTTTCTAGCCGAGAGAATTTTCTAAGAAAACCACTGGTGGCTCTCTAGATGTACCAGAGGTGCGCAGGGTCCCGAAGAACTTTCCTCTAATTAACTGGCAGATGTATTCTCCACGTTGGGCCGCACGTGCCAGGGAGAATCGTTACCTAAGCCTACGTTACTCTGCCGTGGATAGCGAGTCGGTGATTTTCGAAGGGTATTTGGCGCCCAACTCTCGTGCAGTTGCCCCTAAAATTAATTTCCCCGGCAAACAGACTTCGTTTACGAGGGTCACGTTTTTCGCAGACTCTTTCCACGCAGACAATCGATTTCGCGCGTTCCACCGCGCATATATTCGTGCTCGTTACGTGACCAGCTTCGTCGAATAAGCGAAAATTTCACCCGCCCCACCCGGCGGCTCCTCTGTCCTCCGCTCAATTCCTCGTCCCTGGAATCGATGATTTTCCACTCGTGCCGATTGTAAATATTCTTTCCAGGGGATCGATACTCCCTTTGGTTGGCGTCGGCTAGCTCGCCGGGGTATTTATCGCGCGACCTAGTTCACATTCAGAAGCGAGTCCGCGCTCGTAATAATTCAGAAGGAGGTTTGGGCGTGAACGCGCGGCCGTATTACCAGATTCAAACGCGACCAGAAACGAACAGAGAGATATCGGGCCGGCTTGTCAACGCGTTATTTACGAGTCGTTGTAATGTATCGATTCGCGCCGGCCAGGATACGCGAAACCAGCGGCGTTTCCAGCGTGGCGTCGTGCCGACAGGAATACATACGTGCGGCCTTGTAGCCAGTCGGCCAGCACCGATAATAGATTTTCCAGGAGCCGAGCGCGAGCGGCGCTCTTGTTAAAGAAAAAGAAAAACCGTGCTCGACAGTTTCGAGCGGGGATGCATCTATCGTTTGTCCGCGTTACGAATTCGCTTTTTTTTTTGTCCTTGGTCGTTTGTACGTACCTCGGTGCCTGGTACAGAGAATCAAGCGTATCGATCGGCAGAGCAATGGAAAGGAGGCTTGGATCCCCGAAAGAAAAACACGGCAGTGAAGCGTGCTGCTCTCGGCTGGAATCGCTGCACGGCAAATCTCGCGCGCAAACAGCCACGTTGGAGGGCACTCATATTTGCGAGACACAAGAGGCGCAGGGAAATGGGAGTGGTTGAAAAATTTCGAGCCGTAGGGGACGACATCGGGGACGAAAGCGTCGCCTCGACGACGTCAGCTTGTCAGGAACATTTGCGCGCGTAAACAGAGAACACTCGAGGCCAGCCCCTTCGTGTCATGCCAGGTTTTCTCGAACGAGTTCAAAGCTTCGACCACTCGCCGTGAGAATTTCACGGGAAAATCGTCGGGGATGTTTGACGCGCGACGTTCAGCTTTAACGAATTCGTTTCGACGCGCCTTTGACCCTCGTTCTTTCGAAAGACGACGCTTGAATGTTCTCCTCCTCGGGCTGGCCCCGTCCTTTGGGCGGATCGCGGGTGTATCGCGAGGGTACACATCGCGGAGCACCGATCCTTTTTAATTCCAGAGAGAAGATAAAGAGGGGAGGGGCGACGTATCTCGAATTTATGCCACAGAAACTCGCAGCAACTCGCTAAACAGCGTGACTCTTTCCGCGTTCCACGCGAGCCACGAATATATTCCACGGAATTTGAGTGCGTTTTCCGACGGTTCTGGGGCTGGTAACGAGCAAACTTTCGCAATTCAAGTATCGCAGAGAACGCTTGTTTCCCATCGTAACTCGTACTCGGATTTTTTCGCCTCCCCTTTGTAAATTGGAGATTGTTTTAAATTTTCGTCCCGTGGTTATTGGAGCGCTCGATGGGAGGAGGGAGAGGGAAGTGGATCAACGACGGCGAAGACAGTAAAACGGAATTGAAGAGGACAGGTTACCCGAGGCACTTTCAAACACGCCGAGACGACTTTTCGGCTAGGATTGTCGGTCACGAGAGTGCGCCGCGCAAGTGAACGAGGTCCCTAGCGACAGTAGAGGCGCACCGTGTATATTCAGACACAACACCTACCCGGGAAAGTATGTACGGACAGTCGGTGCACTTATACGATGAAACATAGCAGATACTTTGCATGAAACTGGTGGAACACAACACTGGTGGATAGATTACCACGCTCTCCAATCAAGCACGAACGTTAGCAGATATCGAAGCAGTGCAGAGCCATGCGCGTAGCGTAAAACGTACGATTAATCTGATTGGAAACGTCGCGACGATGGAAGAGAGGCGACGATTGAAAGAACCGCGAAACGAAAGCAAAAGCGAAAGCAAGAGCAAAGGCACGATCGAAATCTGGGGGATTTCGAGACGAAACGGAGTTCCCGGCGGGTGGGAGAAAAGAGTGAGATAGGAGGCAGATATGACGAAGCAACAGTACCTGAATCAGTTCGCTGCTATGGGATGCAGATGTATGATGATGGGTACTTCGTGGCGCGACTGGCCAGCTTGGAGCCAGTCCCCGACCGCGATATTCGCACACGGATAAATAAACAAAAGGCGGGTTTACGCGACGGGACAGGCTGCAGCTCTGTTTAGTTGGACGGTGATGATTGGATCGATGGATCAATTGATCTTACAAGCAAAGGAAAAGACCGACGCGATAACCCGTCGCGATAGCAGTCGCGAGGAATCGACAAGAGCAGAGGCAAGTGAAGAGGCTAAGTAGTGCATGCTTGGCTTTCTAGCGGACATACCCAGTATGTCCATGACTTGGCCTCGTGGCTGCGCTCGTGATGCTGGCGACAGTAGTACTGGCGCCGTTTCGGTCGGACTTCACTTGCCAGCACCGACGTCGACCACCACCACTGCCGCCACCACTACCGCCACCACCAGCATCCTCCGTGTCCCCTATCAAGAACCGACTTCCCCACCAGCGGCTCCGGTGGGCGTGCTTCCGCGATGGTCGGAAGGGGTTCTCACCAGCGGAGAGAAGGGTAGAAAAATGTTGGTCTCCCCTCTGGAACTTCTGCAAACCCTCCCTCCGCATAGAATCGCAGAGAAGCGGGCTGCAACCCGCAGCCCGCACGCAATAGCGATATTTCGAGCGAACTTTCTGGAATCGACGCGATCGGCCCTCCTCGAGGAATCAGTCGACGCACTCGGACAGAGCGGCAGCCGTGCGCGCGCGGACCAATCCGCCCGGATAGGGATAGGGATAGGGTTCGTCGTTGCTCACCCTCGAGATAGATCGACTGCACTGGGTCAGGATAGAATGCCGCTGTAATTTTGGGGACGGTCTGCTCCTGGACCGAAGTACCGGACCGTGGATTCTTTCGGGAGGGCGCAAACCGATCGCCGCGCCGGTTGCAACGACGATGAACGGCAATCGGTCCGTGGAAAAATCAATTCCCATCGATCGCTCCCCGGCAAGTCCATCCAATCTGACTCGCTGCAGTGTTTGGAAAAGCCGGGGACAAAAAGCGGCCGATGAATGATAACCGTTCGCTTCCAGTGGCGTTCAATTCCGACTATTGTTTCCTTGGCGCGAGTGAATTGGATACGTAAGTCGCGATGAAATTTCATCGCGGGTGGACCAAGCCCAGAAGTGGCGGCCGATACGAGGCCGAAAGAGAAAGAAAGGGAGGAAGGGGCGATTCTTGCACTCAAGCGAAATTGCAATTAGTAAACGCGAAAGCGTCTTGGAACGCACGCATTCCGGCAACCCATTAAGGAATATTCTCGCGCGCGGGCCTCGCTTAATGAGCGATATAATTTATTGGCTGTACTTAGAAGCCGGTCTAGTTGCGGTTTGTAGTTAATAGAACCTGCGACCTCCGACCCATTAACGGCAGCAGGTCGAACGTAAGATGCCACCTTAGGACCGAAAGGACCCACGAACGGTGCCCTAGCTTTCCCGCTATTTCGACTGGCTTTATCGGTACGCGAACCCTCATCGAACTTGCCCTTTGCTACCCTCTCCCGACCTATTCCACTCCCTCCGTCTCGATTTCCTCGCTCATTGTCTGGCTTCTTGTTCATTGTCCGCCTCTATCGTAGCTTGTACCACTCGTATATCTCTTCCCTCCATCCCACCTCTCATCCTTCGCCTCCTCGCGCGACCCTCTTTGCCCCGCGCCCCTCCGCCGTTCTGCATAGGGTAGAAGCTTGATAGACACGAAGAGGAACACGCACCCTTCATCTCGCAGGCCTCGGGAACCGGAAGATTTATTGGGTTTTTCACGCACCTATCGGGAACGCCTCCACCCTTCCTCTCCTTCCTTTTATCGCCGTTCCAATAGGGCGGCGCTGCGTTATTTGCCAGCGAAACGAAGCTTCCCGTGACGAAAGGCAATCGGCGAGTCTTTCACTCGATAAATGATATAAAGTATAGACAAAGGATTCCCAGCGATCGATCTATCGTCGTTTCTATGTATGTAGATACCTCAGAGTTGATTACTCCCGTAATCCACGCGAGTACCTACTAGTGCTCCACGAGAGACAAGGCTGCGATCTACGCTGACGCCAAGGATCCACAGGGTCTCGCTAAACAGATACGATGCCTTGGAACAATACTGGAATGGACGGGACGGGACGAGGCGAGCCACTTAACGAAAAGAAAATCCCGGGACTCCTTATTCGCGATAAACCAGTCGAGCGTCACTGACTTATGGCGCGTAAGTCGGGCGACTGGAGAGGCCAGAGGAAAGAGGAAAGCAACCGAATCCATAAACATCGGCAATCCACTTCTCCAAGGGCTGGCCATCGAGAGAGTCCGAGACGATCTCTCACCTGTTTAAGGGAGTGCGCGGTAACGCGCTCGTGCGTGTTCGCCGTGTGTGCACGGGGTCTCGAGCTTGGCCATTGCCTTGATAAATACAAACGCTCGTTGAATAATGCATCGAACGTTCCGGCACTCGGGGGTAAACAAGTAACCCAACACCGTGGCCTGGCATCACCAGGATATCAGGCCATTCGCCTGAATCCTCTACTCCTGTTTTCGCCGATCTGACTTGTCGCCGGTCAACAATCGCGACTCCCATTCAAACTCAGGTGGCAGGGCGTTGCAAAAACCAAGTGTAAGGCACCTAGACTCTTATCGTTAGGTGGCGCAGAACCTAGAGCTTCTAGGCGTATATCGTTTCGACTGTACGTGGCTCCAATCCTACAATTACTTTGTGCGCTTTTAAGGGAATGAGGGAACGGCTGTTTCTCTATGCCAACGATCAAATATTACGGTACTTAAGACTCTGTATACCAGAACCCTATAATTCAGCAAGTTTAGATACTCGTCTTGACACCGAATAGCATTTTGACACCGATATCAGAGGAGACGACAAACGAGACACTGATAGAGGAGACAACCGTATCGGTATTATCTCGAGCGTCGATACTAAGCTGGCGTCGGGATCAATATCTCCAATGGCGCACTGTGGTAGCGATAAAATCAAATACGCGTGCACGAGAGAGCGAAACGATCCATCGACTGTCGCTTTAAATGCTCTTTGTTCCATTGCACTCATTAGCGCGAGACCGCGACAACGGTCACGCAATCTGCTCGACTTGTCACGGATCAATCCTTTTTATCGCGAGGATCCAGGTGCAACCGCGACGGCGACGGGTACGAGATAGTCTCGCGTCGCTCGTGGATATTAAGCCGTTTCGCTAACTGCGGACGTTAATAACGATAGACGCGTTGATGGAACACCGGTAATCCATGCTTCAGAATACTAAGCGGCACGGACGCGCGGACGTGCGCGGCTACGATGGACTCGTCCGGCTCTGTAAACACTTGGACGCAATCAACGCAAGATGGCTGCAATTACAGACGAATTCCGTCCAACGCGCGGCAAATATTTGCCGTAGCGGCAAAAGTACCAGGGGAGGAGCGCTTATTTTGGGATTTCGATCGACACCGCCACGGCTCCCTTAGTCGAACCAATTATCTTTAATTAGTGTTGACCGAACTATCAAGATCCACGCGACCGTGCAAACATCGGCTCATTATCGCAGTGACTCTACTCTATCCACGATCGAAACTCCACGTTCGAGAGACTTGCCTGAGATGCTCCGCGAATGGCTATTGAGCGCTTTTCGATAGTTCCCCGCGATTATCTGCGCGGTAAATGAATTTTCCGCTGAAAGTACAGCGCGAGAGGAGGAGCACACCCTGGGGAGGGACACTCCGTTTAATTACGGCTCGAATAGCCCCGTACGCCGTGTCCCCAGAATTTTTTCTCGCTGTGGATATCATCAGGTACACGGAGGAATCACGGGGTGCCGAAGACTCCTCGGTAATTCGGTTTAATATCCCTAGTCGGCGGGTCCAGGGCAGCACGAATTGTCGAGGATTGTCGTCGTCGCCGTGCTGGTCGGACTCCAGGCAGTCCTGCTGCCAATCATTATCTCGATGGTATGCAGACATACCACCACGTGCGAAACCGGGTATGCGAGGGCTTCCTGGGAGACGACGGCTAGGTCTACGAGGCTGGGTCGATGAGGGAATACGTCGAAGGGGCTGCGTCCGGGAATGAGAAGGGGCGACAAAGCCCCGGGACCACTATATTGGCATACCAACGGCCGGTGATATGGGAATACTTTAACAACAACTTTATAGTTTGGCGAGCACGGCTGAATTGAGACGATCGGGATGTTCTTTTACCGTCCCGTTCTCTCTAGCTGTTCCTCTCTTTTACATTGCCTTCCGATATCGCGCGCCGCTCTTCTCGGTCCTTAATATTCCGCAGGGGTGTACGGTGTACGGGGTGCTTCGTAACACGTGAGACCCAATTCGAGAGTGGATCCAGGATTTAACGGCGATAAAGCAGGTCCACGGGAATATTTGCTTACTCTTTGGGAGGAGTCTAGTTTCGTTTCTGGAGGGCACGGTCCCGGTTCCTCTGCCTTTAAGTATTCAGACGGACACTGCGCTCCTCCAGCAGCCGTAAAGTTGCACGGTTAGTGGCACTAATATCGGCGAATTAACTCTGAACGACGATCTACGCGACGCCGAGACGAGGAGAGCTTAACTCGAACGTATGACGGTGGATACGGTGTCCCGCGCTTTCTATTGTACACCGTCCTGGGAACTTGTATGAGAACGTATACTCGGCAATTCGGTCGTCGAGTTTGCAACGCCTCTGCAAATGGTATACACGTTACTCCGAAAGAATCCCATTAGTTTATATTCCCGTTAAATTGAGTCGTGATGCGCCCGACCGTTTCGCCTGATCGCTGTCGTTGCTCGCGACTTCGATATAAAACGAATTGAATCTGACTTTCTCTCGTACCGTGTAGGGGTTCCAATCGAATTAAGGAGGTCTTCCATTGCGTACCTTTCCAAGACATACATTTACACACACACACCTCCCTTCGATCGTCGTCTCGTTTCCTAGGGGGTTGACGATCGGCGATATTCGAATTTACGATGTTGCCTAGAAATTACGCAGGATTTGGCAAAGAACGGCGGCTCGGAAGATTTCGGGCGGACATGTTACATAAGGCTGATCCGTGGTACATGCACACGCAGAGTGGCCTTCGTGCAGTATAATCCAATTACTGATCAGCGATGCGCTACTTGGTCGGGTGGAGGAATTTGTTCTGTCGGTCATTTAATTTCACGTGAAGCGACCGATCGAGCGGTTCTCCGACTACATTGTGCCGGGATGATCCCCTTAAGGAGGGCTCAATCGTCCTCCTAATTGCCGATGCCTCTCTTTTTCTCGCTGGGACCTCGTTCGATGCAGCCCCGTTTCTCTTTTCCATCTTCGTTTCCTTTCTTCCCTCCTAGCCTTTTTCCATCTCGCGACCTGTCATTCCTCGCCGCGGATCGATTTAGCGGTGGCTGAATCGAGGACGCAGAAAAAAGTGAGAAGCAAAGAGCAGGAGCGAGGCGGGGGAGAGAAAGAGAGACAGGAAGGAGGTGGTTTCCGCGCTTACATACCCGATAGGAGGTCTTTTATCGAGGAATCGAAGGAGGTGAGGGCGGCTGCGGCGGAAAACGAGGGACAAAGGGAGAGCTTAAGAGGCGTGGGCAAGGAAAGAAAGGTACAGACAGAGGAATCAAGGTGGAAAGGTACATAGAGAGAAGCTCGGCCGCGGAAATTGTATGCTTGAGGAAGGAAGAGGGAAAATTTCGTGCGAGCAACCGGCACTGAACGGGCGAAAAAGAAGAAGGGACTAGCCGGGGGTAGCAACGAGACTGGAAGAGATAAAGCTCACGGATATTTAGAGAAGACTGGGGAGACTGGCTGGCTGGTTGGCTGGCGTCCGCCTTTTCTAACCGAAGATGGATAAACCAAGTGCCAAAGTGAAAAGCTGCTGGTCGAAGGAGAGCAGAGAAGAAGCTAAAGCAGAAGAAGAAAAAGAAGAAGGAGAGGAAGAAGAAGTCGAAGAGGAGAGGGAAGGGTAGCTTGCAGCGGAACTAACAGCAGCTTTGCGCTCGGGAATAGAATCGTGAAAGTCCACTCACGTGCGCGCAAACCACGCCACCGCCATTTTACTGTAAATCAGCCTTAAACCAGCCTGGGCAGCTTACAATCAAACGTACTTAGCCGGCCTTTCACGAGACGTATAAAGTGGCCGAAGACGAAAGCGGAATATATCCGCCCTGATCATAAAGCACGCGTATCCCACATCTCGCGTTTTTCCACTCGCTTCCCCTCGATCGCTCAGCTTCCTCGTCCAAGGGTAAGGCTTTTCTTCGCAATATGTCGCCAAAAAGGTGGCCAGCTCTCGATGGAAGTGGCCTTAAATGCGACGCCATACGTTAGTATTCGCTGAAACGCTCTTTTCCTCGATCCTCGGTTTATGGCAGCGCTCGAAAAATTCCAACGAGCCGTGTCGGCCGCGCGAATTTTCCATAGAGACCCGGCAGAATTATTACAGTCGCTCCCGGCCGATTCGATTGTCGGCTTCTTTCTTTCGCAGCAACGAACCGGAGGAATAGCGATTTTCAGTAGTAGATTTTTATGCCGCTCGGACGGTCTGGCATTTTTATCGCACGGTTTAACGGTTACGCGCGGCAGATAAAGTTTATTGCAACGACAAGAAAGTCTCGAACGGTTTATCGTCCACCGCCACCCACTCTGTTTCGATTCATGCCGGCGATAATGCGGACTCGTTGAAATTTGTATTCATAATTTGCGCCGTAGGCGACGCCCAATAAACTGTTCGTCCGCTGGAGGATTCGTAAATTAGCGGCGGAGGTTTATTGCGCCGTCGTAGGAAGTTGGATATCGGTGCGAGTCGCTTTTATACGGTCGAGAAACGTATCTCTGATTTACGCGCAATATAAACTCGCTATGAATTCACGAATCAGTGCGGCAGAATGGTGGTAGACCGATGGTAATGATTAACAACGGTACCATTAGACACGAGAGCGCAACGTGATTGATACGAGAAGAAAAAAATGTGTCGGAATATGTGGACGGTGGAAATTGCGGCACGGTACCTCCGGCAAGCAGTAATTACCTGGGGGTACAAATTCCTAATTATACGTTGGCGAATGTGACCACCAGAATTGCCTCATCCGCTTTGCATCCGCTTTCAAAGACATTTCCACGAGCGAGGCGACTCCGTGGCATTTAAAAGAGAAACAGAGAGCAAGGTTTTCCTTAATTATTCTCCTGTTTTTACAAAGCTTTATGCCTGTTTAACGAGGAAGCTGGGTGCCATCGGTACCTTCGGAATACTTTGCTGGCCTGGGCCATCGAAACGACCCGCAATCTCCAAATAAATTCCGAGGCTGACCGTTATGCAAGTTTAACGAGATTAATTTGCCCGCGTTATCGTGAATTTCCATATGACTTGCTCGCAGAAGGATTCGCCGGTCTAACACGATAAGCAGGATTAGAAGGGATCGTTCCGTGGGCTGTACAAGCTTAGGCAGAATACGTTAAAGGGTGCAATGATCCAGATTAGAAAGGTCTAATTGGTGCTCGGCCTAGTGGCGAATCCTGCCACTATTTTCAGCCTCGAATCGCAGAGTTTTTGCATAATAACGCGAGGAGCCAGTGGAAGGTTTCACCTTGGAGGGCATCGAGTTTCCTCCGTGCACGGGAATTACGATAAACACGCATCAAGTACGTAAAAATGTTAGCAGACACGGGGGTAGACGTCGTAATAACAGATTGTCGGTATCCATGTCGGAATGGACGTGGAAAGACAACGCGGATGCCAGCGATGGCCCCGAAAGATATGGAAATGGTTTTCCAGGGACGGCGGCGGCAAGAAAATTCGCAAGAAAAAGTCGTTAGGGGAGCGTGATAACGGAGCCAGACCCCGCAGCCTTGCAAACCTTCCCTCACGCCGGCAAGAAGGAAGGCCAGGAAATATGAGCAGGGGAACGTGCGCGTTCGCTCTCGGTATTCGAATTTCAGCGTCAACGCGAGAAATATCTGAGCGTTGTTCGCGAACGCACTTCAACGGGAAAGCGCTTTCCTCGCGAAGTCACGGGTTTAAGGGACGAGGAATCGAAATTTTTCTAACCGAACACACCAACAGTTACCGCGCTCGTGTCGCGGAAGCCGCAAGAAATATTCCATTTGCCGCCCCCTCGTTTCGCTTTCGTTTTTAATCGTCGCAGTTACTTGGACGCTTTGCGTTCAGCTCGCGGCCTGCACGTGGCACAAATTACGCGAGTAATTAGAGGGGCGGCAGGACGAGAACGTAGGGGAACGTGTTTTCCTTTTGCGCATTTGCGGTGACCAGCTTCGCCCCGCATCTAGGATCGATCGTCGCTACGGAATTTATGTAAATAATGAGTGCCCTGCCCTGTGGCGCCCTAGGCATTCCTTTTTAATGAATGGTCGAATGGGAAATTCCGTTTCAACTTGAAATGCATCGATACGCGTCCCTCCGAGCCGAACTATTCAGGGCATTTTCCATTCACCGCGCTACCTGTTCCTCTGAATGCATTACAGATTTCAAGTTGAATTCGAACGATGAGTCAGCAAGTGTTAGAGCAACCGTGTCATCCCCTGCTACGTCGAAAGTTGAATTACTTGCTGCGTGGAGAGGTTGAAAGCCTTTGCAGCGTTTCCGGGGAAATGTGAAAGTTGCTTGGTCCCGGTTAAATATTTATAAAATTGAGCCGCGACAATGGTCCCTCTTGGATGGAAGTTGAGGGAACTTTTCAAAGGGGTGTTTCCAAACTTTGCGAGCGCAATGAAATTCCGTGTACGGATTTGCAACGAGCTTCTCCGCCCGATGGCACAGCGCTTACGCGTTTGTGTTTCTTCCGGTAAAGAGGTGCACACACGCGCAGCGGTCAACGATGATAAATCGTTAGAGGGTAAATGCGTGTCGGTTGTTGGGCGTTTGGTTGCTCACGGAGCGCCGGTAAACAACGTAATCTTTCTCTTCCATTGACATCGGGAGACGAGGAGCAAAAAGTGTCGGAGATAAAGAGAAAATTGACGGGAAGCGATCGACGTCTGGACGTAGGTGGCGTTCTTGGAGACATTATCGTGACCGGGTATTACAAGATAAATAGTTTTCATCGGGCTGCATCGTAAATCTTGGGGTAAATCCCTGCTCGCCGTGGAGGAGGGCCCTTGATGCAATGGGGGATCTCTAATTCTATCGAACGTCCTCCAACGAGACAAAAAGCAGCGAGGCGAGGATCTTCCACAACTTTAACTGCTTTCGATGCCCGGACAGCGGAAGGACATTGAAAAAGCTCACCGCACGCAGACCGACCGAGTCGTCCGCTCGAGAATCGTCCAAGCTTAGACTTTGGACTCCCTTCGCGATAGTCGTCGCTTTCTTTCGCCTCTTTACGAGTCCCCGCTGGAAATTCCTAGATTTCTGGGGGGTGCTTGAACCGGAGCTCCGTCTAATAATCATCGAGCTCCGTTCCCCAATGGACGGACGGTCGAAAATCCCCGCGATAAAGACGGGCCGCTAGAAGCCCGGGTAACCCCGATTTACTAAGCACCGGCCCAGGCCGCGGAGGGGTTGCATGTGCAGGATTTTGGCCGGACGCCAGGCTACGGCACTGCGGATGTCGATGGTGACACGAGCTAGGGGTTGGCGGGGCTTCTCGTTCCCTTGGACGAGCCAGCAGCTCGCGCGAGACCCATCCAGAGACCGGAGACCCTCTTGCGCGCGTGCCATATTTGATTTTCGATACGGTGATATCGAGTGACCATTGATTGATTCGAGGCCCACGGTCCATTCGCTTCTTCTCGAAAATGAGAGTCAGCCAGGGTGCACTCGAAATTGCCGAATCGCTAAAGTTAGTTGGCACGGTGGGGGATTACATTGGGCGTGGCTTGAGCTTCGAAAGCTGCCAGAGGGATGAAAGTAGTCAATAGCTGTGGGAATATTAGCATCCAAGGGTTCTCGGACAACATCTCGCTCGCGAGCTTTTCAATTCACGGTGACGGGATTATCAGACATCAGTAACGAGCGGAACTTTTGCTCCAGCCTGATACCATCGTCCCCGAACGCGGGCGGCGGCCCGGCGGCCCGGCGGCCTCTATCCCCCCGAAAAACCGTTCTCCCGCGAGAAATATGTGTCGCTGAGCATTCGTCGTATTTTTTCATCTCGCTTTTACGAGCCCCGCAGGGATAGCTGCTCCCTGACCGAAACCCAATGCCACGCTTTCCTCGCAGCTCGGCCGCGCGCCCCACCAGCTGCCGTATCCAAACGCGTTTTGTACAGTCGTTAATTGCTAATCCAGTCCAACGACTGCGTTGCCGAGAGATTCGCTCGTTTCACGGGGACGCGAGTGTACGGGGCCCCCCGCAGTATTCGCTCACAGATTTCGCGTTCGTTACACGGCTGGTTGAGGGGCCACTCTTTCGCTTCTCTTTGACCCACTGAACTTTTCACCCTGCGGAGGATCTCCTCTGTTCCGCGGTGTCTTCGGGGCTCGGAAAGCGAGTAATCGGACCGAAGCTTTGTCCGGGGTTCGGTATTTACTGCGCGAGCACATTTGCTTGTGTTAACCACGGGAACGCATCGAACAGCTCTATTTGTTTTACAAGTATTTTGTCCTCGAAACGTGGGCTTAGTAGCCCCGCGTTCGCAGCTGACGCAGTGCTAGCTCACCCCTTTAAAGACACTTTAGACTTTCGTATCGAAATTTAAAGCAGCGAGGGAGTTAGCTGTTCTTGTGGTAAATCGTGGTTAAGTTACCGATTCTAAGGGGAAGTTGGTGGAACGAGTGCAGGATGAAACTTTGTCCCGTTTATTCCGCCTTTTATCCTGAGAGGATTACGGGCGGTCTTAGGACGAGATCCCTTTCAATGAGAATTACGTTAATTGCGATTATGCAAAATATTTGCTTGTTTGAAGGACCCGCGACGACGATTATACCGCCGGCATCGCGTCGCCACTGGTATCGTCTCAATGCCCCAGAAACAATGTAAACGTTAGATCGAGATGGAATCTCGTGTTCCAAGTTAAGCCGCGTCTGCGGTGGATATACTTTATTAAATTGCACACGCTGGCTAATATTTGCTCTGGTCCCGCGCAGGCGTGTCCTGTATTAAATCGAATTGTCGCGCGGGCTCCACCATCCGGAATGGAACGTGGTAAATTGCGGAGACGAATATCGTGGGCGCGCTACCCTTGGTCCACTTTCGCGCGACGATGCAGCTTCGGTGCACCATCGGCGGTATTATAACCAAACGAGCGAGTAACGAAAGAGTTACGAGTATTCTTTCGCGAGCCTCAGACTTTTCATCGGCCATTACGGTCCCTGAACGTCGACGCCGCGGTGTCCGAATGCAGCTTTCAAATTACATACATAGGTTTTTGCTCCACCTCCCTTCATGAATATGCACCAGCGTCTCATCGAAAAAGGAAACAGCCCGCTCTTTTGCATATGCATTCGAATATAATAATTTCTATGGCACTATTTGCCTGTCTGAAACCGCTGATCCTCTCGTTACCAGTATCGAGGCCTCTTCTAGAAATCCTTGCGTGCACAACGAAAGTTTAGATACTCTGTCGTTCGCGTTAGCAAACAATGCTCCGTAGACGTACGCTCGGTGTAGCGCAGTCACGCTGCAATCTCGCTAATTACTCAAATGTAAGCGCGGAACAAGATACGCTTAATTCCGCAACGCCGTTCGAAACGGGCCAAAGAAGTGGAACGGGGGTAGCTTGCTCTCGCTGCAACCAGAATTTAAAAGCGACAGCTAAATTCGGATAAATTGCGGTCGAATGGAAGCCAGAACCGAATTGCGACCCCAAGTATCCTCGCGAGCGAGGAATCTTTTTTCCTATGCCCCATTTCCTGCTCTCTCTTGGACCGTTTGTCTCTCTGCTTCTACGGAAGATTGCAATTTCTCCACGAATATCCGGGAGCACTGGTGGAAACTAGGCTTAACGCGTCCATTACACGGCGTGTTGAAAACTCTGCAAAGATATTTGCATCGTGTCACGAGATATCGCATCGTTCCCGATTGCAGAATAATTTTCGGCCCGTTTTGCGCGCCTCTGTTGCTCTCTTTCATCAATCCCCGCGCGTGACCTTTTCTCTTCGTGGCTCTGCTTTCTCCCCTGTCCTATTCTTTTGCTGTTTCTGTCAGTGGTGCTGTCCCGCGTCATCACATTCTCGAATTCCGGTGAAAAATGGTCGAGTGGTTGCGGAGAGGCAAGGACGTAGAAGAATTAGGAAAACGATGCACGGAACGTACGTACGTGGTCGAGCAAGAGAGGCACGCCCTCTTTCTGGCCAATTGATATCCGATTTGGATAATCGGCCGTTTATACCGACGAGAATCCGCAATTTCGAACGTGGCTCTTCTCGCGATCATCGGGGAAAACTTTCCAGCCCAAGGTTGGAATAACAATTTCGCGGGCTGGAAGGGGAGGTTCCGCTGTATCGTTGAAATTTCCATGACAAGGCGAGCTGATTTGCATGTTTCTGTTGCGCTACAAAGTGAGCCGCCTGTAATCGAGCCGATCCGCGATCGGGTCCCGGCCTCTTTTTCAAAAACGCGGGCAAACTGGCTGACCCGTTATCGCTCGATGGAAATTTCGTGAGCGTCCAAGATATTGAAACTCTGCTAAAATATTCCACCGAGATACCGCGAGGTACTTAAAGTTTCTCCGGTCGTAATTGGAGTCTCGAACTTTTTCTGTCCGTAAACGTGCAAGCTAAACCGCCACAACGTGCTTGTTTTCCGCCCACTTGGGAATCCCGGGAAAAACAGCGCCGTCGCGCCCTGGTGGATGCTACTCTTACGTTCCAGTAATCTTGCCATGGAGACACCAGCGATCCGTGAACATCGCGGTATCTCAGGAGCATACGTAACAAGTCGTCCGGCTAGATTCGAGGACCACGCGTTCTCCGCTTTCCAATTTCCCGAGCCACTTGCGCCGCAACTTGAGCGGCCACGCGGAATTGCGTGGAAATAAAAAATCAGCGCGGTCGGTGGAGCCAGTCGACTGGCCGAGGAGGCGCCCTGCTTATCTCCGCGACGCCAGGCACCCAGACACAATAACGAATCTTTCACACTCGAACCGATACAATCCTATCGGGTGTCTAACGGAGGCCGGCGACTCGGCGCCTCGACGCCCTCGACACCCTCGACGCCGCTACATTTACTCCTGGAGGCCAGGCCGCTTAACGTATTACCGCGGCTACGGGGTAAATATGTCTGCTTCGCGGCGTATCTGGCGGCGTGTTGGCGCGTTCGCCCCACATTTCGTTACGGTCGCGTTAAAGCGATTCCGTCCATTCCTGCGGAAACGCGATAGGCCACAGGATACGCGAGCTTGTGCATGTTCGCGAACGCGTCGTTGCTCATCTAACGAAAGTTGTATACTTTCTCATCCACCGAGCGGCTGGCCAGGAGATAGCTCGGCGGCGGTGCGACAAAGGTAACGAGATTTACTGCTCGGAAAAGAGCAGATACGGTGTTTAGAAGCGCGTTGCCTGTCGAGCAGAATTGAAATGGTAGCGAGAGCCACCTCGGAGCCAGCATCATTATGCCATCCCATTTGAAGGAGAAGCGGTTGGAGCGATTGTTCGATAAGTGGGGAAATTTTAAGGAATCGGTTCGACAGCGGCGCGAGTAGCTGGGTCGATTAAGAAACACTTTGCAGGCATTACGGGACGAGCAGCAGCAGCACCGCAGCGTGCATGTTTCGCGAGTCGCTGTTTAGTCGACGTTCTTTGGCACGAAGAATCGAAGATGACGAAGTGCTCTTAGCTCGATCGACTTGGACCAGCATTGTCATCGTAAGAACAAGGCGCAAGGCCGCAGTCCCTGAATGGACTGAATCGTTGGCGCATCAGCCTCCGCGTTTCCGCCCCCGTTACTTTAACAACCTCGCTTTTGTTCGAATCACGCTGCGCTTCTTGGCGAATTTGCTCGGCTAATCGCGTCGCCTCGGTGAGTAGACTTTCAGGCTACGTTCGGACAGCAGTGGAGAAACGAAGGTCCCCGCGAAGACAGCGCGCAGAGAATTCAATCCGGGGACGAATCCTCTGGCAGCATGGAGAACGTGTAACGACAGAGCCCAGGTGTCTCCTTTTTCCATCTACTATTCCCGGTGTTTTCGACCGCCGCGGCGGGGGAACGAACGTCGGAGGAATTCCTTCGTCGAAATTGTTTTTGCCTGCAGCGAGCTAGATAGACTGGCGAACGGGTTGTTCCAGGGCTTTAGGGCATCAGCTTTTATGTCGTCGGTTTCAAGTTCCGGTGGAAATTGGAAAATTCGATTCTGAGACCCGGCGAACGGATTATTTTATGACCCGCCCTCGCGTAAACTGAAAATATCGTGGCTTTCCGCGAGGAATAAGGAGTCGGAGGAAGCCTCGCGACCTCCGTTCCTCCCCGATTCGGCCGATCCGAACGCGAACCGCTTTAGATCCCTCTCCCTCGAGAAGAATTTGAATTTATTAGCTCGTACAACGGGAAAGTTGCGTCGACTGTTAACGCTGGTAAGACAATTAACGACGGAGGCAGAAAGTGACAATCGGCGCAGCACTTTATCCAAACAACGACACGCACCTAGGGAGCAGGACTGTGCATTTTCGATTGTTGTCTCGACGACAAAGCGATCGCGGCCCGTAGTCGACGGCCAGGAAGACAATGGTCGCTGACGGACTACAATGCGCGAGAAATTATGCACCATGAACGAACACGAAGACGCGAGCCGTGAGCTGTGAGCCGCTCAATCACAGACAAAACGTCTCCGGTATTCATCGGATGTCGTGCCCCACGATCTACCAATTACGCGATTCCCTTCGCCACGGTAAACTGTCGAAAGTCGAAGCTAACGAAGACGAGAGCAATTTAATTACTCTCCAGTTTGCTTCCTCGACTCAGCCACCCTCTCCCTATCCCCTTATACTCCGGCAAGACCTTGTTTTTCAATTTAGTTTAATTTATCCGAGCCCGGGGTTCGACTTGGCCGCGTTAGGAGTTAAAGGGTTCCCACGACCGGTCGGGACTTGCGCAGAGGTAGATAGGATGCATGAAATTTGATTACTTTCATAGGCGTTGATGTCGCTCGTAGTTTCCCCCCCCCTCCTCGCGCCTAGGACGCGAAATACGCGTGATTAAACGATTCGCGAGGCGGCTGGCTCGCGTAAATTCAATTCGCGAGACACGCTGCGAGCGCGTCCGTTCATCAGCGATCCAAGGAGTTGGTCGAAAGTTAGGTGAGTTCTGGCTGGCAAGACGGCCGGGTGGAAGTAAGTCGGGGCTGACAGCGCCGTGAAAACGGAGGCGGGGCGCGTAGTATCGTACACGGAAACCAGGTTTGCCGGGGTTAATTGTATAAATTTACAATGAATTAGCGCCTCGAAGCTGGGAGCAGCCTGGCCGCGGGATTTAGCAACTTTCCTAACGATATCTTATGGGTCACGCTGTTCGACGTCAGAGCCGCGCGACACACCTCGCTGAATATTAGGTAACTAAACCGGGCCGGGTAATTAATAAAAGTTCGAGGAGGCTAGCGGAGTTTGCGGGAAACAATGCCCGTCGTTCTCGCAGCGGGGCTTCCTGCTCGCCGCACGGAAATCGTGCCCGAGGGTGAAGTTTTTTCGTTGCCGTTGCAAAAGTTCGAAGGTTGAATCGCCATCGGGAGAAACGGGGGAGCGACGCGAATTTGCCAGAGTGGCCGCCATTTTTCCAGGGAAACGGCGCTTATCGCGAGCCCCATTATTCTTCCCCTTGGTTGCAAATACATACACGCTCGTTGCCGCTGTAAACTCGCCGCTACGAGCCTCGAGTCTTCTCGTTCGTTAAACGCGAGCGATGCGCGTAGATTATTACCGATAAATAAAATCGTTACGATCGATTCGGAATCTCCGGCTTGGTATTTCGCTGGCGATCCGATCCCGCTCGTTCCATGGTGTCGGCGATTTATACGCGTCCCGTATGCACCGATAGCGCATGATGCATGCACTCGGAGAAACTGCCTTAAACCGCCGCGTAAGATATACGTTTATTCGAGGCCGGATCTCATAAATCTCGCGCTTGTAAATGCGCTCGTTCGGGCCGTGGCACAATGCTCGGTTATCATTCAATTAAACGGTACGAAACGGTACGAAACAGTATGAAACGCGAGCTGGCAATTACGATACGCTCGCTACGAAGCGAATCGTGGCTGCTCGAAATCACCGGGCCAGCACTTCTCCGGCCGGTTTCGATGCAATTTATCTCGAACATTCGGGGTGAAAAAAGCGCGCCGTGTTTAATACGGTTATTCGGGCCGTTGCTTTCGTATGAAAATAGAGCAGCCAACGTTCGGGAATCTTGGATCACGGTCGCCTGATTATTTCCAACCCTTTGTCGGGGTTTGTTTAACGAGCACAGTTTAGAGGCGCCTGGAAATCCTTCTAAGATCGGGAAAAGGTGGGGACAGCTGTCGGGGACATGGACAGGATCCCGCGGAACTATCGACCCCTCGCAAAAGTTCGCGAATAAAGAAGCAGAGGAGGGAAGACGAACGAGGTGCTATAATGCGAGTTCGGCGAGGCGATAAAGCTGAACTGCAGTTTGTCTCGACCCTCTGGAATATCGGCAACCCACTAACCTTTCGGTCAGAAAGTTTGCCAGCGGATGGAACCGCACCAGTTATATTAGCCAATTAGAGAATTAAATCTCCGCGATCCATCGGCCATGATCGGCGGGACAGCCACTGCACCCGCTCCCCTAGGTAAAAACCGCCACGTCGATCCGTAACTCGGTAACATCTCGTTCGAGTCGTGTGTTCCGCGTAAGAAGCTCGAGTTAGGTTAAAGGGCCGCGCCGAAATTGCATTCTGCTGGATTACAGAACCTCTAGCCAGATCTGGCGAAGCACCCTCAAACTTTACACCGGAACTTCCCTTCGATTTCCACCGAACCCCCTCAATCTTGGCGGCCAAGTTCATCCGATTATTGTTCAAGGAATTAATTCACCACGGGGGATTCGTGCTTTATTGAAACGCGAACGGACTTCGGATTTAAGCAAATTCTCATTACGTTTAGTCGAGCTCAGGATTCCTGTCCCCGTAAACTTGATACTCCGAGGGAGTATCTTTCACTGATCTTGCCACCACGATTTGTCATCCCATTCGAAAACGGAAGACAGATTCTCGAGCGAGAACGCTGCAATCACGTACCCGGTTGGTGCGAGGGGAGGCTCTTTAAAGCAGATTAAAGTCTAGGTCGCGAGATCGTGCACACATGATCCAACAGCGGAACAAGCTCGCTAATGCGTAATCCGAATTAATAACACCCCGGCGTGTTTAAGCTCGATCGGAACATCTCTCGAGTCGCACGGCTGATAAATGCATTTATCGTATCCGCGCTCTACATTGTGCACACGGACCGTGAAACAGCTATAAATGTCACGAAACAGCACGCGCGCTGCTCCGATAATTGTTGGGGAATTCCGAGCGGGAGCGTCTTATTTGATTGACAATTGCGGCTAGAAGTTCGCAGTATAACGTGGCCGCGGAACAGCCAATGGAAAAATAATGTCCACTCGACCAGTAGAACCAGGAATTCTCCTCAATTGACCCAGATAGCCGTCGCGTTTCAACAGCGTTGTAAATAATCATAGGGCGTACACGCAGCCGTAAAAGTTTTACTGCCTCGCTGCCGCCACGGTTGCATTTAACGCCTGCACGCGTGAGAATAAAGTAAAACGTGGCAGCAAACGTCTACAGTCGTTTCCAAACAGCCTGTCATCCCTCTGGAACCCTCGCGCCTCCCTTTCCGACCGCGAAACCAAGCGACATTTCCCCCGAATTAATAACCGTCCGGGGCTTTTAACGCGAGGCGATTTTTCTTGCGAGGAATGAATTTCAGCGTAATCTCGGGAAATTTTACTACTGCGAACGGGGCTCTGTTGGACACGGGCCAAACGCTCCCCACTTTTTCCTGTCCTTTCACGCTATCGCACATTCCCCCGTTTCATTTTCGCGAAATTCCTGCCCTCAATTCCGCCCGGCGTGTTTGCGTATTTTTTTCCCCCTGTCCGCGCGTGTACGTTATTAAAATCAGGACCGCGTGCACTCTGTGGCCGTTTAGTCTGCCTGGCGAATCGACGGTGACGGTGCCCGTTTAGCTGGAGGCGACCTGGTAACACGGTGTGGATCACCAGGCTCAAGTACGCAATCGTGTCTCCCGTTCATTCGCACATCGAACACGAACAAGTACATAAGTAGCGTGGTCGTTTCGCACAGTTTTTTCAAGGGGCGAAGGATCTTTGGGCGCGAGCCAGCTAGTCCACTTCCTCTTCCACCGCGCTGCCAACTTCCTTCTTCCCAAGCCACGGATCCCCCCTTTATCTACCCGCTCCACGCTCAGCTTTTGTTCTCGCGTAAAGGGAAACCGTTGCGGAAAGGAAACGAAGACGAAAAGTTCCGATTTCGCCGAGTTCCCTTCGCCGCAAACCGGGAGAACCGCGGTTGCGTTCAGACCACCGTAAAAATTTATATTCCGATGAGTCAAACCGACCGATTTCAACAGCGGCACTTCAAAAGGAACATTTTACGCAACAGAGCTCTTAACTTGCGTCAAGTTCGACGTTCCGATGCGGAGCAGCCAAGTTTCTACTCCGTTTCACCAGGAAATGAAGAAGAGGAGAGAATCTCGACAACCGTGAATGGTTTGTTTTCGAAAGGCCTTCCCTCTGTATCGAAAACTTTCCCATTTTTCCTCCGGTTGCGGTTGTACTCCGTTTTTCGAATTCACCGACTAACACGGAATTTTTTCCACCTTGGCCGTAATACGCTCGCGAAACTTGAAGGCGGGAAACGGATATCCAACGAGGTAGCTTCCTATTGAAGCCAGAACTTTGATTTCCCGACGAATCCCGTCTCCTGCCAGCTTCCACCATCGATCTATCGACTATTCCTCCGTTGCTTTCCACTATCTTTTCTTTACACATAGAAGCCTGAACTTTGATTCTTCGATATTGAAATTGCCCCCGTTATGAACAATAAGAATCGCTATTCCTTTCCTCGTTTCGACATTCGCGTTCTGCGCGCTTCAAATCCTTTGTAACCTATGGCTATAAATTGGGGAAAGCAATCCTCTTTGCTTGGAAAACTTGAAAAGCTCCTGAATTGCAAGCTTCTCTTTGGAAATCCTCGTCGCGGTGGAAGCGCCCCTAAACATATGTAAATTAAAGAAAGGCATAACGTGCGCCGCCGTGGTCGAGTCGGGGGCCATTATGCGAGATTAAATTGGAATTCGCGTTACGATCATCCCGCGGGACGCGCTCGAGCGACACGCACGCACCACAGGGGCCACGGAAAATTACGGCACCGCGGAACGTGTGTAAACGCGTGCGCCAACCGGGAGGCGAACAATACCGCAGACGGAAAAATGCGAGATCGCGATGACGAGGCTGCAGTTTTTGAAAGAGCGGCGACGATTCGATGGCTCGTAATCAGCGCGCAGCGGCGCGACCTAGGGCGTCCGGAGACTTTTTTCCAGGGGGTGGGGCAAAGAAAAACATAACCCTCTTGCTTTTTAAAGCACCAATTTAATTAAAATTTTAAAACGGAAATTTAAAAATATTCCCTTTTTTTCGTATAAACTTAATAAAGATCAGTTTTGAAAAGTAAGCGATTTTTTTCTCAGAAAGTTGCAACCCCCACTCCCCTCCGAACGCCCATGGGCGCGGCACCGATCGGATTGTTCCTCGCGGGAAAAGACACGCGAAACGGAACGGACGCGGAAATTAAACGACGCAAAACGGATTCGAGAATGTCTTTGCGTGAGTATCTCTGGCCTGGCCTCAGGTACGCTTGAATTATTCAGCAGGCAATCGAAGGGAGTCCAGCTGGAGAGAGAAACGGAAAGAGGGGAGGCAAGCTGTTTTTCATTATTCATTTTACGTTTCGTACTTCCGTGTTTCGTGTTTTATCGTGAATCATTACCGTAATACTCGGCTAGAGCGGTAATAATTAATTTGACGCCGGGTTAAAGAGAAAAGAGGCGATGTCGGCGGAGGAACGTGGCTTTCCATCCGACTTTACGAAGGATGTAAAATGATAAAAATTATTAAAACAGATACCTATTCATTGTTTCTCAGGAGTTATTCGCCGATGAAAAAGTTTAGCTTCTGTACACACAGTACCAAAGTGAAATCGAAGGAAAGAGAAGAGAAGTCGCGTACACGCAACGGTTTAATAGATGCAAATTTACCGCTGCGCGTATTTTTCTCCATTTCCGAGGCAGTGGTCGCGGGAAATTGTTTTTCCTTTTCGAGAGGCCGAGCTAGACGGAAAGTTCCCTTCTGGAACGATCACGGTGGCGTTGCTCCGCGATAATTACCCAAGTATTATATGTATGGCCGGCGTGAGAGCTAGTCCATAAGTCATCGTTAATTACGACGTTATTGTCCGAGTGATTTATCGCGTGTTTCGTTGAGCTTGCAGTCGCTGTGCACACGGGCGTTATCGGCTAACGACTTTTCTGTTTCTTGCGTCGTGATTTAGACATCGGCGTAAATTGATCTGCGATATGTAACAGTATTTCATCGCAGCGGCTGACAGGCTGATTTGTCATAGCCGCTTCGAGTCAGTTTCTGTATATGTACCTGAGACAGAGTTGATAGGGTTTAGAATACCGCAGCGCACAGTGGAACGATTTCAAATAGATAGACCAGACGAGCGTAGAGACGGTAGAATGCTCTGTCAGTCGTGCGCGGCCGAGTAGAATGGTCCGTAATAGATCAGACAAATCTAGGTTGGCGAACCGCGCGCAGGCCAGTAGAACAAACCGTGCTACGGCAGACCAGCTCGCGAGCCAGAGCAGATCGGCCAGTGTCAGCCACGAGTGGTATAACCCGCAATTTCTCCGGCACCGTAGAAATTTCAATCGCAGAAGGGTTCCCTCAGCTCGCAGCGAAAGATTTATAGAAGCGATAGCACGGCACAACGGCGCCTGTTCCTTTCCCGATAATTAAGTTCCTGCTACGTGTAATTACACATAATTATGCAGGTGTAACGAATACCAGCGGCGGAATCACATTAGCATCGGCATAGGCTCGCTGAGAATTACTTTGCATTACACGTATAGGTACGCGGCGAGATATACACCATAAGTCATCATTAATTACAGTGCTATTGGCGTGATTTATCGCGTGGTTGGTTAGTCGGAATTACGATTACGCGTGTTGCTGCAAGAGGGCTGCGTGTTTAGAGGGTCCCCTAATGTAGGTTAATGTCCGGCTTATGTCACCCTTCCGTTCCACCCTTTGTCTGAGGCGGCCGCGGGTTTGCATTGCCAAAGAAACCGTTTCTCGTTCAATTCGCTTTCAAGTTCCCCTCGGTGTTCGTGGCAGACGATCGAGACCGGGCTACTTTATTCGGCGAGACCGCGAGCAAAGCTTAACCAGATTCCCCTTGTTTTCTCGAAGGAAACGGAATATTTACGGAACGATCCTCTTATCTCCTCCCTCTTATTTACCGTTCCTCCAATTTCCCCCGATATCTGCCTATTCTAAATTCCTCGAACGACATTTATCGGCTCGGTAGACCGCGCCACATCCGACTGTTCTCTTGGAAAGCCGCTCTCGGGACCAACCGGGGCTCCCATATTTTATATCAACGGAGACAAGTCAGCAGCCGCCCACGCGTCTTGTTTCGCCCACGAGGCTCGTGAATGGTCGGGACTCCGAGTCGCCTTTTATTAACCATGCTCCCCTTTCGTCGATCGGTCACCGACATCGTGAATAGCCAGCCATCGACAGCGTTTCGCAGGGGGTGGCCCGCAAATTTGTTGGCCCTCGCGAAAGGTGTCCGATCGGGGCCATTCATCGTGCATGATTAAAGGATCTCCAGGTCGGAAACGGAGGGCAGATCCCGTCAGCCTCGAGATTTCATTAGGAGATTACTTAATCTGCATTCGGGGGCGTTCATCGACCGGCCCAGCACGCAACGTGGCGTCGTGTCGCATCGCGTCGGAGAGCTAACGCCGGCATTATTCCGCGGCCGGCCACAGACTGCCCTCCTCCTAACCGTCGCGTCGATCTGAAATTCCGGGGCTTAGCCTACTTTTTCCTCCTCTGCTAAACCGTGGATTTATTTCCTTTGCCCAGCCCCTGCTCTTTTCTACCCTCCGCCTCCTCCACTTCCTCCTCTCGAGCCTTCGAGCCTTCGAGCCTTCGAGCCACGCTAATGCACGCGTCGAAATCTCTCACCTGAAACAGACCAAGAGACACGCTTCGTGAGATTCTTAAGAATGCCTTGGGGCTTCGGAGCTTCGGTGTTTCGGGTAAAGCTGAAGGGAAGTTGAAGGGAAGTTGAAGGGAAGTTGAAGGGAAGCTGAAGGGGAGGTTGCTACGGGTACTTTGGACGATATGCTCGTGTTGGAATTTCATAAGGGGCTGCTCTAAGGTAGTTGACCCGGTTCTCGATTGGAACCCAATTGTCGATCACCGAAGTAAAAACTACTATTTTAAAATATTTCGTGTGTCGTAAGTACAAGAAATAGAATGTTATTATATTTATAAACTATTTAAGAAACAGTTAAAAACAATTTAGACGTATAAACAGTGTCATCTGTGAGGTAATAATTATAATACCCGAGTAATATCAGAGTTTCAACTTTTCTCCTACTTTCTAGTCATACTGCTTAACGAAGCGCGCAATAGTTTTAATCAGTAAACTTTGTTTCGGAAGTCGGAAAAACGGTTTGGGTTATTTTAATAGTATACTTAAGTAAATATGGCTAAGGAAAAAAGGAAAGTTGTAATGTATTTACTTTTAATATTATTAATTATATGATCAACAATACCGTCCAGTTTTATGGACCTAGCCTTATTTTCGATCATTGAATTAAATTATATATAATGTTTTTTAATTAAAACATTTCACATTTTTTATTTACAAAATGACAAGGTGCTGCTAGTAAAGCATTTAACGTGCCTTATGCCACCCTTCATTCAAGGGTTAAAGGAAAATATTCCATCAATGTAAAACCAGGCCCTAAAAGTATCTCCAGCAAAGAAGAAAAATCAGAATTAATAAAATGGATTTTCCATGCGAGTCAATGTGGACTTCCATTGACGAAAGAAAATTTATTAGAAAGAGTTCAAAATATTGTACTTAAAACAAACAGGACCACACCTTTCCCAAAAGGAAGGCCATCAAAACATTGGTACAAGGCTTTTTTGAGAAGGAACCCTAACTTATCTGAGAAAATGTACCAAAACTTAAGAAAAAGAAGAGCAAATGTCAGCTTCTACATGTTGCAACTGCTGCAGCATGGAGATCATGGAATGTAATGAAAAATGAACAAAAGCAAAAAGATGAGGAGGGGAAAGCTGAAATGAAATTGCAACGACAGAATAATATTAAAATAAAAGAAAAAGTACAAGAAAATTTAAGTAGAATAAAAACAGAAAAAATCAGAATACAGACACTACTTAAAGAATTACATTCTACTCTTCAGAGAAATAAGACAGAACAAAAATTACAATTAGAGTTGAAAAGCGAAGTAGTACAGGAAAAAAAAAGTTAAGTTTAAATCGTGGAATAAAGAATCTTGAAGAGAAGATTGCAGAAAACTTAATAAGAAAGGAAGAGGTATTAAATTTTTTTGAAAATGTTACTGAAGAAGAAAGGAATATTAAAAAACAACAAAATACAAATAAGAAAACCCTTTAACCAAAAAGAAAAACGATCTCATTCATAAAGAAAACGTTAATTCGAATTAATTTCTTTCATTCATTTTGCTTAAATGCTACATATATATATTGTATTAATTAATCACAAATTATAAAATATTTTAAACGCAGTATTTTTTCATCTATAATATTATACTTAATAAATATTTATATTGTTATCAGAACTCGATAAATATGTTTAATAAAATATATAAATTTAAATTGTCTATTTTTTTACTTATTTTAATGATAACAAAATTTTTCTTAACCAACATTAATACATTTTTTCAGTGATCGAGAAGTGGGTTCCGAATATATCGAGAACTACCTACTCCCGACTCTAAAATACTGATCGACATTTGCGTTCCAAAGATTTATTTCTTTAAACTATTATATTAACAAAAAAGTTCGATTTAAATATTATTTTTCAATTTTATTTACTTCATTAATACGTAAACTTATTATCGTGACCAAATTTTGGTCTCTTTTTCCACTAGAATAATTGTTTTAACCTAATACGATCTCAACTATTCACTAAGCGATCGAGAATCAGGTGAACTACCTTATGCTAGCATGCAGGGAACTTATTATACGGTTATACGTCAGAGCGTGCATAGATTTCCAAAATCATTCCAGAAGAGCTTCCGAATTCTTAGCGTTGGTCGTTGCATCGTTGCACCGTAGGCTCCCAGGGGAACGAAGGTGATCTCGCGTAAGCGCAACGGCTCTTCTTGACACGTACACGGAGACTGAGAAAGGGGGGTAGAGAGTAACGTATGTAAATGACGGGTTTCCTTTAGTGGCGCGGTAGAAAGCTCGCGAAATTCTTTCGGGATCGTCAGTGTCCCGGAATACGAGGTTAATTTGATTTTTATCTCGCGCTATATCCGGCTCTGCACCCTCCTTCTCATTCCCCCTTTTCGCCCTGGATTCCCCTTTCGTACTAGCTGCGCGCACTACTTCACTCTCTCTCTCTCTCTGTCTACGCGTGCTCCTTTACGCCTGGGACGCTTCCCCTTCTTCTAGTTTACCATTTTTATGCTAAAACAACCATTTCGACCTCCCTCCGAGAGACACGTTCCCTCGTGCCCCCAGCGTGCAGCGTAATTGCCAAACTTTAGAAGGGGACGATGGTGCACGATTGGACCCCGCTCGCCGACACGCGTGATTCTCGCAGGAAGAACGGCCACCGCACCGCCCCGCGACGTTTTTACGGGTACGTTCGTTCGCCTGCGAGCGGGGAAGGAAACAGGAATATACGCGGGTAGATAGCGCGATTATAAATTCGCCGGGGGCGACGTAGTCGTTGCCTCGTATTTCAAGTAGGCGGGATAAATTGTGCATCGTCTGGTGTGTTGCGAATTCCGGGGGTGAAATGTCGCTTTTCGGCTGACCTAGTTTCCCCATATCATAATTCGCTGCCCTTTCGAAGGGATAAAAAAAATTGCTACGGGGACGTTTGGCCGCAATGTCGACGCTTCTGACAGCTTTCGTCCGCCCAGGTTAATCGCTTTTATACCGGGGGGGATGAAACGGTCCCCGTACGTTTCATTCGCTTTGACGCGTTCTCAGGTCCGCGGAGTTTGATCCCCTCGCGGGGCGGATTAGCCGGCGAAACGTTTCCGAAAAGTTCTTGTCGAAAGCCCGTCGGGAGTGGCTCGTCGGGTGTATAAATAAATTGCGCGAGGCCATAAATCCAAGAGGAAGGCTGCGAGCGCGACGACGGAAGCGTCCCGCGTACGTGCGCTAGGCCATCGACAGAAACGCTGCCAGTTACGCGTCCTTCCGGAAACACACAGCCCGTCCTTCCGCCGTCGCATTTCCTTTCCATACTCTGGAGGATAAATTTCATTGAAAGTTGCACGAGGAGATGGGAAACGCGTCCGCGGACGTGAAAGGTAGCCCGCTGCCACCGAACGCACGGATACGTTCGGTATTCTCTTTGCAAGCCGGCATAAATGACGGTTATCTCTCTTCTTTCACCCGTTTCACTGTCCGCCCCCCTACACCCCTGCATTCCCATTGCTGCACGGTGCTGCAGCTTTTTCTACCTTCGCGAACAGAGTTGGTCGCGATACGTTTTATGGTTTATACGTTATTAGCTCACCATTCTTGACCTCCGCGGGCTACGCGTTTCATTTCTGTAATCGCGAGCCTCGTTTCTTCTCCCCGCGCTGCGCCGCGACACAGTGGCTGCGAATGAAGCGTTTGAACCATGGAAATCCGCTGGCTGCCTCCGCGTTTAAACGCTCTCGGTCCTTTGGTCGCGGTTTTCTTCGTGACCATCTCTGCCCACCCCTGATTCAATTCTCAATCTGTTTCAGTGCTGCTATTACGCTCGTCCGAGAAGCAACGTCGGGGCTCAGCCAATTGTTCGCCAGCGGATTTACTCGTCGACATCGTATTCGCACTTGCATACTCTGATTCCGTATTCACAACTCGGCCCTCGTTGCTCCACGAATCCGAGGTGAACCACGGATCTCCGCGAAATTTTACTACCGTTTTACCGTCACGTTCTCCTTTCGTTTCACTCTTACGGCACACTTTAGCCTGGGAGTTTCAAGGTACACGAAAAAAGGACTGCTGCTGGCTGGACCTCTTCTTATTATCCGTGGACGAGAGTAGAGAGGATACAACTCAAACAGAGCTGTCTTTCGGTCTGCCTACCCCCAGACGGGATCTTTTTATTTCCGCAGAGTCAGTAGCCGCTTTGCATCGTTGTCGATGGAATATTTGCGTGGTATTTGTTGTTTCGAGGCGTACGTCGATTAATCAAGGCATTTTCATTTTTCGTTTCACGTCCAATTAGTTGCTCGTTGTTTGCCCGCGCGACTACCGGAGATAATTGTGAACAAGAAGGGAGGGCCGATGTCTACGCTGTGCGTCTTCTTTAATTAATCGATGGCTCGGACGCTTAATTAGATGGCTTGTTAACGGAAGTGTCTTCGTTAAAATATATTTACCGAAGCGCGATATGATGCTCGCCGGAACAGGACGGCGCGGTTCGCCAGGCTGCCATGAAATTAAAGCACTTGGGGGTTGGTTCTCGTTGGCCAACGATCAGCGACGATGGGATCACCGCGACGACATTTTCTGCGCAATATTCTCTGACACCGAGAAGTAACGCTGATGGACCGATGAAATTTTTACGAGCAACGTGCCACAGGGGAGCTATAAAACGATCGCGATTCCAGAGTTCTTCATTGATTGCTCTTCCATTTGCAGCTGCCCCGGTCTCTTGGAAATGGTACGTACATTCTCTCTGCAAAACACGTGATATCGTAGCCAGTTGGAATAGTAATTCGCGAAGCTGCGCAGTCTGACAAAGTGAGAATAAAAAGGGCAGATGGAAATTGTGAATTACGAACGATTAGGGCTACACGAGAGTGACTTTGATTCGGCATGCAAATGATGCAGAAGAAAGATAGGCCTCGCGGTTGCGAGGGAAAGCCAAGCGGGAGCGGGATGAGTGGGGAAAAAGAGCTTACTGGGTTGCAATTCGGGTACGGGCCGGTATGAAAAACCTTGAACGTCAAACTGGACGGCCATTAATCTTAGTCTGGCGCAAACATCGATCCCACTTCGTACACGAATACGTAATGTCGAGCTGCCCGTTTGCCGAGTGGCTGCCAGCCTCGAAACTTTCCATCGAAAGCTCGCTGGCTCTTTTAACCACTTGCTGACTCTACCTGCACCGTCCTCTCTCCTTCTCGCCCTGTTTATCTTCTAGTCTATCGTGTCCGTAGCCTTCTGTCGGTCCATCGAAAATTTCGGGAATATCGAACGCGCGCGAGCCCCGATTGCTGGCATCGCAAGTGCCCCGGCTATTGGATTTCGAACATCCTCGATGGTTTTCCAATCCTTCCCATCTGGCCTTTTGTTGTCGCGAGACAGGCGCGACCTGGCTCTGCGATTGTACCATATAGACGGAAAGGAAACCGACCAAACCATCGATGATGCAACTTCGTTAGCGTTTTCGCGTGGCTCGAATCCGAGATTTCGCACGCTGCGTGCCCATTGTGCACTGCGCACGGTCTCGGTAATTTTCCAGCGCGACTGGGAACGCGAGCAACAGAGCGCGAGGAAGCCCCGCGTAATGCTCTTACGACGTAACCACGCTATAATCTCTGACGGGAAGACCCACCAGAGCTATCTGTCTTTAAGTCTTTATCTTGCAAGTTCGCCACGACTTTCCCAAGTGTCGAGAGCGCGGGACAAGGCAAACTTCGCGTTCCCCGCGTTCTTCCTCGTGGTCGAGTGACTTTTACCGCGTACTTCGCGTCGGAATCAAGAGAACTATATCTCGATTGTATTCTGCTGCAACTCGCGAGGCAAAAATTCCACCGCTCCGCAACGTAAACACTCGCGCGTATGGCATCCCCCGTTTCACCGTCGTTTCTCAAACGAAAACAGAAATGATGCTGGAACTGTTTGCTTTTACGGAAAACCATAAACCTATCCTCCATTTACTGAACAACATTATGACGTTTCATGGCGACGTGTTTCAGGGAGGCGGGAGGACCGAAATGGATCGAGAGGACTGTCGTCAGCTGTGCGCATCTTCCAATCAAGATTTTAGTCAGTTAGCATAGAACAAATATTCCTATACGCGACAGTCGCGAGCGCGAAATACATCCACGATATATTGGCCTCGGTAGGAAGCCGCCAACCACTGCATATCGATCTCGCAAGCCCGGAACAATTTGTATCGTTGAATTATTTCGGGTCGTATCTGTGGCAACTAATGTATTTTCCCGTTTCGAGAATAGGCTGTATCGGGCACTCGATAGTTTCTGCGTTTAGATTCTTTCCCAAGTGTTAAGCAAAACTGTTTTCGGATTTTAACGGCGAGTCGTCTGAATCTGGCCACGATTGGGAAGACGAAGGAGGCTAGGAAAAATGGTGCAGAAAGAGCGAGGTTTTTGCAAGGAGACTCGTCCCATGCGTCGAGTGGCCTGCTTCAGACACAGCGGGTATAATCTCGCCGGTCCTCTCGAGCCACGTGGATCCCCCCGATAATGGAAAACATCGGGAAAACGAGTCAATTTACGTTACGTCTCGTACAGACTCTTCTATCAGGGAGATTGGTTCCGTTCGTTTGGTCCGCAGCCCTTTCAAGAAAGATTAAATCGGACAGACGAACGGTCAAACGGACGATCGCCTGGACGGGTTTCCAAGTCGGGCAGGTGTTGCGCTCGAGCATCCTGTTACGCGGCTGATGAAACGTTGCGGAATCTACTTGCGAATCGGAATTTAACGAAATCCGTTTCCAGAACCGAGCTACTGCAATTTAACGCTTCGCTGATTTCGTCGCGAGCGGAACGTACCGAAGGTTTG
Source organism: Andrena cerasifolii (assembly GCF_050908995.1). Taxonomy (NCBI): domain Eukaryota; kingdom Metazoa; phylum Arthropoda; class Insecta; order Hymenoptera; family Andrenidae; genus Andrena; species Andrena cerasifolii. The sequence goes on from NC_135127.1 coordinate 12,534,368, forward strand.
CGAATCACGTGTGTAATATTAATGGATGTCTTGAAGAAGACGTAAGTAAAGAGAATTTTTTATGTGAACCGAATGTTTTTATTTCGTATATTTTGACTATATTGTTCGTTTAGTATTCTTATGTCATTTCTACACTTTTTCCAAGCAATTCAAATACGAAGTGTTTCGTGTTTTATTTACAAGTTCCCCATGCGTAGAATATAAGATACCTTTTTTTCTTTTACACTTTTTTGGTAAGTTTAAAATCGCATGTTTCGTATTACGCGCGGTTACCCTATGCGAATTGTTTGGGATGGTATAGAAAATATTTAGCACACGTGCTACACGTGAGATACGTTAGAAGTGTGACTTTGAGCACGAGCAGGTCAGAAAGCCTATAGCCAATCCCGATAGCTGCTGGATGCCAATCGGGGGTTCATACGTGACCAGTCGTAAAGCTCAGATTGCCAATCTTCCCAGGTAGACAAAGGACAATTCTGCGCATCCGCTGGAAAACCATAACCGAATTTTTATTTGTTCGAATGCGTTCGGGCGAGGAGCGCGATGCGGCTGGAATAAAAATGTGTCCGGTTTTGCGCTGTGAACGTGGGTGATCGGGAATCAGCAAACTCGCTGTCGGCGCAACTTCTCCCCAGCTGTGCGCTGGAAATTCCGCGAGGCAACTATTCGACGCGAGCGTCTTTTGCAATTACGCCGGCACGAGAGGGTCCGCGTTCCGCGGGATGTGGAACGCGAAATTCGCGACCGTTTGGCCCTTAATTGCGATCAATTAGGGTGTAATCTCTGGCAGGGCCAGACCGAAAAGGGAATTTAATTAGAGGACACGCGGTCGCCTCGGGAAAACTTGCTCGGACGAAAATTAATTTTCCTTCCGTCGATCGCATCCACTTGTCTGTCCGCCAGGTCACGGACTTAATAATATCGTAAATGGCCGCTCCTAGTTCGCGGCGTGCCATTAAAAGTGCCGTCACGCACCCTCGCTAGTCTGCGCACTATCCACTCCTCCATTCCCCTGTCCTCCCTCGCTGCAGCTCGTGCAACGTGTCGTGGCAGCTTCCCTCCGAGCAATTTTCGCGAAATTAGCGCGACTTAGAATTCGCGGGCCGTCGGTCGTTCATCTTATCACCGATAAAGCCCCGGTGTAACGTTTTGATCACGTGGGATCGACGTCGACGTCGACGTCGACGAACCTGGCCCGAGGCCTCAGACGCCGTTCAGCCACGGCGATTCCCCCTTTTAATGGCCTTTCGAAGAGAACGGTGGATGTGTTGTCGTAGGCGCGTGGTATCATGGTGTGGCGTGTCAAAGACAACGAGATACTTGAATGCGAGTAGTCGCGTTGATTTCTCTCCACTTGGAGCTAATGAAACTACCTACCCCGAGTTTGTGCAGCAGATTGCGATTTAGCGCGTTCAGTCATTAGGGATGTCGCCGGGGAAAGCGGGATGTACGGGGGATGATAGAAATTGGAGCGGGCTATGTCTCTCTCTGCTAACTCCGCGCAGCCTATACAATTCGCGAATCAGAGGCGCTGCAACGCTGGATCCCTCGAAGGACGTCGATCACGCGAGGGTGTAATCGATAGCGATTTCTCTATCGTTGCTCTGTAGCCTCTACTCGAAAAGACGGTCTTTCCGGGCATCCGATGGCAGCAACTTGCTGGATAAATGAGGCAGAAGAAATCTCGATCCCACAGACCTGTTCCGTGTTCCCGACGATTGGGCAGTGGCCTGATTTTCATGGTCGACTGGCAGCAAGATAGATTAAGTATAACCCTCGTACACCTATCATCCACCTCTGTACGCGCACGCGCCCCATCGGCTTCTGCTATGCATAGGCTGGCGGAAAGAAACTGTCTTTGCTCGCGAGCCTCCGAAATTAGGCTGCTGATTCGCGCGGATTTCGCAGAAATCCCGTATCCGAGGGATTTTATTCGCGTTTCTTCTCTGTACCCCGCGAGTCCCGCGACAAAAGCCAGTACGCATGGCGAGGTAAAAATCGCTGACACTCCCCTCGATGAAATTGCTCGCAGCCGGGAATTTGTTTAACAGCGAGCCGCGGTGCTCGGTATTTATGCGGGACCGAGTTTAACTAGCGCGGTTCGATTGTATCGAGACCGAAAGGTAAATGAAATTTCATAACGCAGCCTGTGCCGGCGCGTTTTCATTTTACTCTCGATTCGTTGCGCAACAATGCAATCGCCACGCGTTGCAGTTAATCATCCATTATCCATTCCAATCAAGCAGAGAGTGCAAAATACAAGCTACCACACCTGGTGTCGCGTGTAAAACAATGTGTCTTGATTCAATTATACACGCGCATCGCAAACTTCACCACCTCCCCCTACATTCTCCATGATTTTTCATTGAATATTATTGTTTCACAGATGCTAGGCAGCGAGGAAGGCCGGCTCGCTACGCTTTAGCTGGCGTTATTCGAAAGGGTAATCGTGTCTTCGTTGGTGATGCAGCTACGTTGCGGTTAAACGCGGCGATAATTGCAACGAGCGATCCAGGACGAGCGGCTCGCATAATTAAAATGCACACATACAGAGGTGGACGGTCGGTGATTCCTAGTGAACGGCAATGGACACGTAGTTTATCAGCCGTGAGAGACGCAACGAGCGAACTATGGGGCCAGGATCTCTGGTAATGTTCTGTCGGGTGGTCGGGTGCCGAAACATCGACGCGGAACGCTCGATGCCCGTTTCCGACCACACGTACCGGAAGTTTCGCACGTTTCACCTGCGTCCCCCCGTGTTCCATAATCGCGAACACGATCCAGCCTGGCTGGCTGTGTGCGTGGGGCTCGTTCCTATCGCGCCTCCACTCTACGGATTACCTGTCAAGATCGACAGCGCGATGGTGGTTTCCTTTCGAATCGATGACCGCGTTGATTTCTATGGAAAATTGCTCGCGATCCTGTTACGCTGTTGCTGCGACGCACGCTTCGACCTTCAGGAACCGATGCCCTCCACATCGACACGATGACAATTGGTAGTAACAGATTAATTATAAACAAAAGAATCGCAAATTTCCAACAGTTAAAGATTCGATAGTACATAAATTTTGTTCGAAAAGTCGACAGTAGTACCTACATTGATTTTCTATGATACTTGAATGCATTCAAGAGAAGCGTATGTATATGCAAGAACATGTAAATTTATTTATTTGCAATTTCAGGTCGGAGGGGTTTACTATACGCATTTTCAACGACAGAGTTGCTTATTTAGTGTTTGCAAAAGGCTTTTAAATATTTATTCAATTTATGGAACCACAAATGCTAGCTAAAATAAAAGATATTTGCCAACGCCTGGCGTTGGCGTGGTGTGCAATAATTTCTTATAACTAATTAATCGTGGACATAATGATTATGAATTAATGGTCACGAGCTTTTTATACTTTGATATGCAGTACTGCGAGTACAGAAATTCATTTTGCAATTTATACACTTTTGCAGTTCATTCACTACTTCCCAATTGATGATTTTGTTTATAATTAGCCTGTTATTAACAATGCTTCGACACAGTTGCAGCTTCCGGAACGATTTTTATTAACCCTCGGCGCATCAATTCTCCCTGTAGTTTGCCTAATCCCTTTTCTCGATACCTCGCGGGGAAGGAGGCTACTGTTTATCCGATAAAGAGGATGTCGGAAGAACGGTAGTTGAGGGTTCGACGTGAAATATCCATTTGCCCGAGTAAAGTGGTTTTAATCGTCGCTGAACGGGCACGTATTCGCAGCCGCGAGACAAACTTGCACCGGCGTAATACAGTTGTACGGTTTTTCCGGAATTTACGGTAACTGGCGTATAGAGATAACCCGGAAACGTGCTTATCTCCTCCGGGAACCAGCTGCCGCAGCCCCGCTGGTACAACCCAATCTGTGTAACTCATTTTCGTTGGGACGTCGCGGTTGCGAAAGAATTCGAAAGCTGTTTCAACCCGTTCACCGTCTCCTGCCACCGAGTCGTACCATTTTAAACACTTTACGGATCTTATCCGTCGCATTATAGAGTGGAGTAAAGGATGTAAATATGATCGAACAGGAATCTCGCGTGCTTCAGTCCCGGTCTAATATCGAGGAAAGAAGCGAGGCAGTCGAGTCTGTAACTTAGGAGGCTGGTAAGAGTCACCCAAAAATGAGGCCTTTTTTAGCCTCTTTTTAGTCCCACGAGTTTGGAACGGAATTTTGAGCCAAAAGATACCTTATGATGAGACATTAACCGCAACAAATTTTCGAGTTGAGGTGACAATTAGTTTCTGAGATATGGAAGGTTAAAGAAGTGAAAATTCGTTAACGCGTCAACACATACGCTTCGATGTACGAACTTCAGGGTTTTTGCTGACTACTAACAACGAATTTGAGCTTAGATTTTCAAAATTCACAATGGCCGATTCAACATGGTCGACGATATATTAAAAAAACACCCACTACACAGATATTTATTTTCTTGATTTTTATTTCTTTTCGTGAATTTTGAAAATCTAAGTTCAAATTCGTTTTTAGCAATCAGCAAAAACCTTGGAAATAATTGTTTAAATTATCGGACTGGTATAAAAGTCCGTACATCGAAGCGTATGGGCTGACGCGTTAACGAATTTTCACTTCTTCGACCTTCCATATCTCAGAAACTAATTGTCACCTGAACTTGAAAATTTCGCGTGATTGATGTCTCGTCATAAGGTATCGTTTCGCATAAAATTCAGTTACAAAATCGCGAGACCAAAAAGACGCTATTTTTTGGGTCACTGTTTAGTAACTGCTCGCGTAGAGTAATTATCGGGGGATAATGGATTGGCCAAGTAAGTAGAACGAACGGTTCATCGGATTCGCGAAAAGCTTGCCCGTGTGTCGAATAATTTTCCCGATTTCCCAGCGGCTTCGTAACAGGCGCGTGCGCGTGCACGCGCGTATCGCGTTACAATAATTTACACTTGCCCCGAATATTCTCTCGTTTTAATCGGCCTGTCTCGAATTAGCCGGAAATTTATATTTTCAGCTGCGAGCCAATTAAACCGGCTCTATACGTTCTATGTAATTAAATCGTCGCGCATAAATGGTTCTGTTCGGCGGCAGCGGGGTACCGTTCGAATATAAAACGTGAGCGGACTCACTTTTGCGCGCCGCCCTAGTAAAGCTCGCGTACTCCCGACTTTGCTATCCGAATTGGGCCACCGAAAATGTTGATCAGGGGTTGTCCAGTCGCGGAAAATGGGAGGCGTGGCCCACGAGTGCGCGTCAAGTCAGATTTTTCCCAACGTTTCGCGTGATTCCGCGTAATTCTGCGTTTCCCCGACTCGTGCCGATTTCTCTTTGGAAGCGCGTCCGGTTCGGCGCACCGACAGAATAATGAATAGAGCCGATGTCGATGCGAAAATTCGCGTGCGCCAGCCACGCGTCCAACGGCATTATAAATGCATTTAGCTCTCGCTAATGCGACTAACGGGCACGACCGTTTATTATTCACGGGATTTAATGCGGTAAAGAGGCTGCCTTTTGATATAACGCATCGATCATCGCAATGGTCACGCGGCACTCTCGCGAAAAATGCAGCTTCCGCGGCGATAGCACGTCGCGCGTTATCTTTTTGCATCGGTGTGTGGAACGAGATGGCACAGTGAACATCCAGAGCGGGCACAGGACGGGTGGCTGTTGCACCAGCTGTCCAGCAACGCGATTAACCAAGAGACTACATTAAACGCTAACCCATGCTTTATTAACCTCTCCCCACTCTATTGTGAGACAGAGTTGCGCGAGTATCCATTACTTTCCGCTCGGAATTTGATAAATTCGCCTGGGCGAACGCTGGTGATGAGTTGAAAAAATGGCTGCCGTTGACCCGAATGTTTCGGTTCGGTTCGATCGAGTCGATGAGAAAAATAGGCTCGCTTCCTTCGGCGATTTCCCTCGCGATCCATCGCTCTTCCCTTTATCGTTCGGGCATAACAATGCTCGTCGCGCGGGTACGATTTCCGACCCTGCTGTCCGTCGAAAAAACGAATTAATCAGCAGCGAGAGGCTCGAGGTTTTTTCGAACGTTGCCAGCCGCGCGCCAGGCTTACCGATCGCCGCTCGGTAGAGGGACCATTCACGAGGGTGGCTTTCCGCGACTCGCGGCCACGCATTTATACGTCGCTGGCTCGATGACAAATTACCGCGGCGAAATTACGAGCTCACGCTAACGAACAACCGCCGTGGAATTTCGCCGCGTAATTTTTCCATCCCCTGTCGCTGATCGCTTCAATTTCCATCGGTCCCCCCTGCTACGATAAACCAGCGCGCGTCTTTTTCACTTCCTTTTTGATATATAGCCCCGGCCGGCTGTAATTTTTCACGCGCCTGCTCGACGAATGGACGAGCGGACTAGTGCGGTAATGAAACGAAAGCGCGTCAATTACAGGCAAGATTTCCCCCAGTTTTTTAACGATCCTCGACGCCGGACGAGCGTTTCCTGTTTTGCCCTCTCATTTTTTGGCTACCTTTGGATACCTCCGTTTATTAAAGTTGCGCCGACTATTTAGTCGAATTCTATTTGTCTGTTATTACTCGCGACGTTGCAGTAGGTGCAAAGAGTAAGGGTTGCTCGCGAAGTCGCGTCGTTTCTGAAGACGAAAGAGAGTCGGAGGCACGAGCTTTTAGCTGCGATCGGAATTCTACGCTGCGTGTCTCGTGCTCGTAGCGACGATGAGCCTTCTCCTTGTAAAATCAAGGAACTGTATCACGTGTTTCGCAACCGAAACGAGAACGGGTGCTTAAGGGTGGAATGGGCGGAAGGGGTTGGGGGAGCGAAGAGGCGGAAAGAGAAAGCGGAAGGCGGAAGGAAGAAGCAGCGGTAGTTGAGGAAAGAGGGCTGATTCGGTGGCACGGACCAATATAAATGCAAAAGCGATTCGGTTCATCTGGAAGCCCCTGGCGCGGAGGGGTGCACGAAAGGTTAAAAACACGAAAACCGGATCCTATTGGTATTCCACTCGGTGCTACCGGAAACCTTGGGATGCAGCTTGTCTTTCGATCGGGAGACCTTCTACGTTCTTTACGTCTCGTTAGATCAGCTCGGTGAAACGAATCCACAAAGCTTTTCTTCTCCCGGCTCGCTTGTCGAGCGCCCTCCGCGGGCAAGTGCGGGCTGGGACGTTTAAATTCGAGATAATCCACGGGAGAGGGCTGCCCCCGCTACGCCTAATTGCAGACAGCGACGTCGCGTTGGACGCGAAGATTATGTGGGGCACGTTTGAATCGTAAAGTTGGACAAAGGGACGGTGTCCTCTGCACTGCGGTAATTCACCGTTACAGCCGCGATCGCACCTAGGGGAGAAGATTTCACGGCTCGACTGCCCAACGAACCTTCGCAAAAACCCTTTTGCGCTTCCCGCTCCCGATAAAACTGTTATTAGTTTCCACGCTCGCCATCGCTCGGTTCGCCAGCGACAAACGCGACCCTCCTCTCTCTCCCCCGCCCAAATACTTTCCACTTGGAACCGCTTTGTGCGCCGACCTGTCCATCGTATTTTTGAAAAATTAAAATCCCGCTGCCCTCCGCTCGAAATGCTGTCGTTGGTCGACATTTTCCTCAGCCAGCTATCAATCACCCCTCGTTGCGTCGACACAATGCGATGGACAGGCGACGAATGGGAACCACGGTGATCGCAATGAATCAGTACTATCCAGACAATCGGAGCACCGAAAGAATTACTCTTTAAGATGGATCGTGCGAGTGAATATCAATAGTTGTGGAAGAGGTAGTAGAGGTAGAAGCTTTCCATTCAAAGTCCCTACTTCGAATCCATTCCCTATTCGAAAAAACGGCTTGAAGCTTGAAACTTTTTTTCGGCTTTGCTCCTTCTTGCCGCAGCTTGTAACTACTCCCGCGAAAATAGTCTCGCGAACGACCGGATATTCCAGCGTTGAAGTTCTCGATCCTTTCAGCGGGGACGAAAAGAACCGGCTTCCATTCGGCGAGCGTAAAAGGAGCTGGCTGAACGGCAACGGGAAAGCGCCACTTAGAGCGTTGTTAAACGTTTAAAGTCAACGTAAAACCGGGTGCAGTAGCTACCGCGACTACTTACGGAGCTCGCCGACTAATTTCATTAGCCGCTACCCAATACCACCGTTTTATCGCGTTATGAATAATTAAGGAACTCGTAATTGACGCTTTTACCTGCCCTAAACGAACGGAAGATCCTCGTTGGAGTTTACGTTGGTCGGTGCTTGAGACGCGAGTCGTAGCCAGTTACATTTCGTACCGTTGTTCGCCAGATGGATTGAATTAGTAGGCAACTATTTCCCTCGTTCGCTTAACAAGCAGTGGAAAGCACAACAGTTTGGATAAATCGGTTACAGCCGTCGGAGCAGCGCGCCGCAAGCCGTGAAAAAAGAAGGCTTTGGCTGGTTCTCAATGAAATCATTAAGTTGCACGCGGGCCGAGTGCGTCGCGTGCTACCGATCGATTAATCTTTCCAGGTAATCCTGGAGGCGGCCGATCAGCAGCCAGGATCACATCGGATTAGAAGGGCGATTAAGCAACGACCACGCGACAAGCTGGCCAGCCTTATTCCGCGTAAGTAATGTCGGTTGCGGTCTTCCACGGCTGAAACCGTGCCCCTTCAAGGCTGCCACCAAACCTGCGCCGCTGTACGAACAGCTCGAGTCGCTCCAGCACCACTCGTCTCAACTAGGAATATTATAGACGGTGTTCCGAGAGGACAGCGTGAACAATGGTGAAGGAAGAAGCCGTGGAAGTAACGAGCCTAATTCCGCGATGCAGCGAGGGCTTTGAAGGGACGTGCGAGGCTTGCGAGAGATTGCAGAGGGTGGAATACAGCAGGGATGGTCGAAACTTGTCAGTGATCGGCTCGAAGGCGACCGTTCTTCGAAGTAAGCACGGTGGATACGAAGCGCGTGCACGGACTTATTTCTCCGCGTTAACCAACCCTCCGGGGAGGAGGCTTCCAACGGGATCGCGTGGTTGGAAAGAAAATCGCGGGAAACGGAGCGCGTAACCGGAGAGAACTCGCCGGGAAATGAAGGGACCGAGATACGAAGGGAGAATCTCGTATCCGGAGGAATAAAAAGAGGAGTGGGCAGAGAGCGGAGGCAAAGGATAGTGCAGTATTACAATTTCAAATGCAATTGTTTCGGCGCCCGGCCTCGACGGACCGCTCGACCTATCGAACTCGAAACGACGACACCGTAAAACAGTCGCCGCGAGCGCCGGCAACTGCGCGCCACGGTTTTTCCGTTCGCCTGCCCCGCTGTTTCGCATTACCAGGATTAAACAGCTCGGAAAATGGCGCTGATATAAACGATTCGATGGAGGCTGCGAATCCTCCGATAAGTCGCCGGAGCTAGCACGTCGCTCTTAAAATAATGAAACGTCCTTTCCCGGGCGGGAGCTTCTTAATTGGATGAAAACAATTAACGCGAGCCCGTGGTTCGCGCGCAGGATCCTTTCGATGGTCTGCCTGAATTGCATTTCGTTATTAGGTACGTTTTCTTTCGAATCTAGAGACGCGGTAACGTTTCGACGCCAAGTACATGAAAGACACCCTGTGTATGTCGACTGTCGACAATGTTTTTAAATGGGATTCTTTTTGATGTTTAATTAAAATCTCCGCGATACGAGTAATGGAATGTATATGAACTTGCAGCTCATTTTGATTTCACAACTTTTTTTTATTTTGTAATAATTATTATCTTCTATTTTTGTGATTTATTCGATAATACTCTTTTCAGTCCTCGACTTTTTCATGTACTTGGCTTATTTTTTTTACTTTTTTGAAGTTTTTTATGGGGATAGAACTCCGCACACTCGATATGGTCGATTTAACGGACAGCAGGGTAGATTTGCTTCGCCGTCGATCGAAAGGGGAGATGGAGGTGAGGAGAGCGATAAAACACAATGCGCGAATTACAAGCCGTTCAGACTTGACAAAGTTTATCGGATAAATGATATTTCGATGCAGCCGTGGGCAATGTCGTTGGAACCGTTCGAACTGCGTGTAACGAATTGCGTTTCCATTCGAGCAGGAAAAACGATTCGTCGACGAGTCTGGCTGGGCCGGGTCGTAACTGGGGCGAGCGTGTCATCGACAGTGTTGCCGGGAAAAGAAAAATGATTCCTCGGCAGCGACCCGCTGGGAGGGGTAATGAAAATGTTAATTGAAAGTGGGACGGTTCGATTGCCCAATTAAGCCCGTTAATCATCCTGGAATGCCCGAATTGCTCCGGGAGAAGGAATTGAAGTGAAATATCGCGCGGGTTCTCGCGGTGGCAGGAAAAATCGTTTCGATGATAGCGCAGGCGGCAATCTGCCCTCGGGGGCGATTCGATGGGAGGCGCTTCATTAAATTCGAGTGCGCCTAAATATTCCCCGAGTATATCGACGCGTCAACGAGATGGAGCTCGGCCAAGGGATTAACCCAGAATGTCGAGGTCGCGGTGCGAAGATCTGGAGCATCGATAGGCCGTCGACATTCGATTCTGCCCAGCCCTTTCTTACGCCTGCCTGCAACCCGCGCCGCACGATTTCGAATCAGCCAACCCGCACACGTACAATTTCGCTCCAGCCGTGCCAGGCTTTTTGATTAAACGGAAAACCTGCCTTTCCGACCAAATGAATTTCCCCTTTCTTTTCCAAGCCCAACGTCCTAGACCACCCTACACCATACCTAGCCGCATGCCGCAGTTCTGGATGCGCCGACCAGCTGCAACCTGCTAGCTGACGATACCACTGTGAATTCCCCGGGAGGCAAGCGGGAGAACTGGCTACGCGCCGATCCCGCGCGAACCATCTAATGACTGCGTTTCAGCGGAGCGCGACGGGGGTGAGACGTTTCGAATCAAACGACTCTAATAGTACGCAATTTTCCATCTCGTAGTCGGTTGACTTGTACATACATCTGCGTCCCACGCTATTACCGGGGAGCCTGGAATCAGCTGCATTTCTTGTGGACCTTGTGTACAGTTCACAATTGGATAGAAGTTTACTTTACATTTGCGCGGGTAACGACAGACATAGATCATTCGAGATTTCCTAGTCGCGTGGGCGATCCTGTGCTTGCTTGGAGGTTGGCAACGGATGTCGACGAACACGCGAACAAAGAGGGAGGTACCGCGAACATCGTTCCAGGCGCAGATATTCCTCGGTCTTCTTCGCGGGTCTCATTTACATATCAGTTAGCCCGTAGTGAAATGTCCCGTCTTACGAGCTCCCTTCGTCTTCCCGTGCCTTTCTTCCTCCCCTTGTTTACTTTACATTTGCTGTAAAGGCTACTCCGTCGACGTCGCGAGATTCCGCCGTGGAATTTCCATAACAACCCCAACCACGGCCCTTCGAGCGCAGGACGCCGAGGAAACTGTGCGTCGGCGCGGTGCTTATCTTTTCGTTTCGTCTCGCGATAGTTTCAGTCGTCCCTTCGCGTTTGGTGATTGGCGTACTTGCAGAGGTTTGCCTCGCATCGAGGGTTGTATAAAATAACTGTAAAGCCTCGCTTTCTCTTCGAGGGGAATCAGTTTGCGAGATCTTCTCCCTTTTCGTCGACAGAGCGTTTCCACTCCGCGAAATGCTAGCGATTTATCGAACAGGGGCGGGAAATCACGGAAGAACGAGCAGGTCTGGGCTCGAAGACGCGTTGCGTCGGGCTACCGAGACGAATGGGCTGAAATACGGGGAAGGAGTGGCTGGTATTAAGCAGCTGCTTCCTACGCGCCGGCTAAGGGCTAGGTAGATAGCGCGGATACTAGCGGCGAGGTTGGTAGATAGAGAGCCGATGGAAACACCTCGAGGACGCTCCGTTTCGGAGCAAGGGGGCGGAACATCGGAACGAAACACTACGGAACGATAAATCTAAGCTGCAGCGTCCATGTTTTGCGCATTCGGTTGGCTAGCGTCCATAAATTTCGCCGGTATCCTGGATCTCCGCGCAGCCTCGAGGGAACGAGCGACTACTCGAAGCCGCGTTCGCGACTTTCCCTCCCCCATCGATTCGGATCGCTCGAGGAAACCGTTTCGGTCGGAGGAGAACCCCCGCCAACTAGAATCTGTATCTTCAATTCGCCAACTAGATGCTGCTTCTGCTCGATTACCCTCTGGCTTCGGTATCCAAAACTTCCATACGAAAAACTCGCCTTCATTAGGCATCATTAGTGGTGATACGAGACTCGGGGCGAGGGTGTGCAACGAACGTTCCTCGACAGAAAAAGCTCGCCTGTTTAACAAGACGCGGCGGCGTTCCTCGAGAAAGCACAGCTCCGTCACTGAGACGGATTAATAACTTGCTGTTTACCAGCTTCCTTTCCTCTTCCCACCCCGTTCGCAGCATTTCAACCGTCCGGGGAGACGTAAAAACGTCATCACCTTTCTTCAATCCGACTGAACGGCACGAGCTCGCGTTTGCACGCGCGAAGGGGAGAGGCTCTGTCAGGAGATTCGTAATCTGTTTCCTCGAAGACGAATCTTCCCGGAGCGCGACAATCGCGTCGCGCCTCGTTATCGCGACGAGCTTCTTTCCTCGTCTGACGCACCGCATTGTTCGCTCGGCGGAGGCGCGAAATTAAGGCTCCCCCAGACCGACGCGATTTATCCGCAAGCGGAGCGGCAACGGAATTTCCGCAGCGGCAGCGGTAGCGGAATTCGTGTGTATGCTCACACCGCACAGTGTCGCGGCACGTGTTCAAAAAGCAAAAATTTATTTATTTTTAAAAGACACTGAGCTTTGAATTCCTTCAGATTCAACCGATAGTGATCAAGATGTATAATAAGAATGAATAATTTAAAATTCATTATCAATACGAATTATTTAAAAAATTAATTTTATTTGTTTATAATTGTTTCATATGTTTCTTATTAATTTGTGTTTAAATATATTTAAAAAATTATATATTTTATTTGTTTTACAAAAGTATGCACGATATGATTAACTAATAAATATTACGTTCAAAGTTATATTTTAATGAATTATTTTATATTAAAAATTATTATTTTTTGTGTACAAATATGATTAACATATCAATTACACGTAAATGACTGTATCTTAATGGAAAATTGATTGTTTTTCTTATATACTCGTTACACTGTGCAAAATGGGTTGTACGTATCAATTTTTACCTCGGAAACTATTTGTCCGATTTAGCTGATTCCTCTTTTATTTTAATCTAGAAGAATCCGCATTCCTGAATAATTTTTTTCCGGATGAAAAATCATTTTTATAGCAGTGAAAATTATAAACAAAGTCTTGTTTCGCAATTTTTGGCTCGTGGTCCCGATTTTTAAAATCTGAAAAAATACTACCATATTCCCTGAAGTGTTTTCTATAAAGTAAGCCTATCTGGTGGTAATTTGATAACCTCAAAAATGACATAATTCGAGCCATAATTAGGGGAATTATATCGTCACTGAACAGTGAGCGGTCGCCACATCGATAGACGAGATCGCATCACCTCCAATTGGCAGTGAAAAAATGCCTCGGAGAGCGGAGAAATTTCACCGGCACGCATAGTAAACTGCCGCGTATCCATCGCGGCAAAATATCCGCTGCCGCCGCGAATATTCGCGTTGATTTTGGGGGAGCCTTTATGCAAAGAAATTAACGCCGCGACGCGTGGCGACGGCTAAAACAATGCCAGCGAATGCTCCGATTTACGGTCCACGCGACGAGTACACTTTTCCCACGAACGATGTGGTTGGAATTTTACAACGCTTCAGCTTACCAGTAAGCGGCTCTCAGACGGGACTTGCAGCTTGGGAAATATTTTCTTTTATCGAGGAAAGGGGACTGAGAAACAGGATTTGTATCAGGCGCGTCGGCTGCATGTTACGCGACATTGAACGCGACAAGTTCGCGAGTGGCAAGAGAAGATTGATTGAGTTTCGCTGGCCGGTGTTATTGCTTGCTGTTACTTGACCGTAAAAGTGCAGCGGGAGGAGTTCCCTCTCCGGAGCGGAAGGGTGGATGCAAGTAGCCGGCGGTACCCTTGTAAGCGAAATCCCCGGGGTCTTGTTCGCCTCCAGATCACGGGAAAAACGAATCCCTGACGGCGGAGGCGCGTAAAGATCGCAGGAGCGTCCCTAGGGGGCTGGTCTCGCAGATTTCTCCGTATGAGCCGAGCGGTAGGTAGGACGGAATCGTAAAATTCGACGGGCTTTCGTAGATTTCGGTCGTTCGTGACGTTACGACGACGTCATGCCCGATGTTGCTACTTCGATCCGCAGGAACGTTAAACCGAGCCGCCATGCTGGCCGTCAATTGGCAACTGGCCAACTGCGCGCAGCTCTAGCTTCTGCTCTAGCGCTCGACGATGTCTAACTGGTAAAACTGCGAATCGACTGGGGCGAAAGGGTCCGAGTAACTGCGCGAGGGAACGCGTGTTTTCTGGATTTACTAGATCCGAGGGCATCGTTGCCCTTGGGATGCGTTGTACGGGCTGTTCGGGTAGTACGGCATTGATAGTAGTGGAGAGAGGCTTGTTCCATTTCTTTACGGCTTTACCCTCGCACTTCCCCAGCAATTCTAACCTTTGCACTCTCTGGAATCAAAGGCTAACGCGCTGGATCGGATTACCGCGATTAGAGACAGCTCGAAATCGTTAACCGAGCTCGAGTAACGTGGAAGGTGGAGTATTTCCTCGCGTAATCCCCTATCTTGCTTGGAATACTCAAAGTCCGCCGCGATAAACTCTGCTTCGCGTTAGTTCGTTACGTTATGGCTGGAGATTTTCAGAAACTGGCCGAGCTCGCTGAGCTCCCCCCAACTCTCGTTTCAGCTGCGAGCGAACCGCAATCGGCTACCGCATCTGCAGTTATTATTTCGGAGATTAGATCTTGCGCTCTCGTTCGGCCGCATTCGAACAATCAAGCTCGTGTAACGCGGATGTTTGGTGCGCGGTGAAAGACATGGGCGCATCAGTGCTTTGCATTGCGCGTAATTTTCGTGTAAACTTGCACGTACACGGTACGCCGGTTCTCTGTTGAAGAGAATGGAAGCCATTCGCGAACCGATCATCATTCTCGTAAACAGTCGAGCTAATGAAACGCTGATTGCCTGATAAATTACATATCGCTGCTCGTTCCCCTCTGCAGATTCGATCTCTCGGGATTCTGTCTCGAGTAACAGATTAAATATACCGACGTACCTACGATCGAACTGCGAACGTAATTATTCTCCTACGTCTGGTCGACCCAGCTTTTTGCCACCGAGAAGCACCGTTTCACTGGGATGGGAAAGAGCAAACAGGGGCGGGCGAAAGCACACGGTTTTTCCTCCCGAAACGATGCGCCATCTCTCGTGAGATTATAACAGGTTTTGATATTAAAAATTCCACAGACAAGGAGCGGCAGAGGATGTTAATTACGCAGTCGTGAAAAATAAAACAGAGTAATTAATATCACGTGGCAGGGCCCCGGCGATAAATAATACTAGACTCCTATTTCGGATCCTCTCGTCGCTCTGTCGTTCTCGTCGACCACCATTTCTCTTCATCCACGACCCCTCCGCGAGCCACCCTCTTAGTGTATCCATTAACTCCGCGTTACACGATATCTCGCAGTCGGAACGGAATAGTATCAGGGTCAACGAGGGAAAAAGAAGACCGATGAGGGTCCGCTGCTGATGATATATCTCGGGCAGGCGTCCAATTTCCTTTGAAGTTCGCAGATTAACTGGCTTCGGCCATGATGCGTGAGAGGAGCGCGAACAAAGAATCTGGCATTAGCGACGAATTTTCTCGCAGCGAAGGGCCAAATAAGACGAATAGGCAATGCAAGTTCCACTAGCAGTGAATTCGCAGAGTTTCTACGTAATAGGCAGACAATTACACGAGAACTTGAACAACTGGCTGGTTCAGTGATGTGCTCGTTAAACTTCCAAAGAGATTTACAAGGTCGTCGCGTGTAACGTATGAAAATGGAGACTAGTGCGAGGCTTGTAAAGCGTGCGAAATATCTGCCGCGAGAAAGATGTAACGTGGAGCTAGGACAAATAGGAAATACTCGAAAGAGCTGTTTGATACACACGCCTCTGGTCCCAGGGCGCGTTATCGTCTAGCAATATGTTGCCTTCGAATTCCCTATAATCCTTTTATCGGGACACGTGTTTTTTTTCCACAGTTCCCCTCGCAGCCGTACACTACAGAGGAAAATCCTTCGTTATCATCGGCCCTTATCGCTGCCCGGCACTTCCATCCTCGAACCCTTTCAGCACGTGGGCGTTTTTATTAATTTCAACAAACTCTCCAGCTTATCGCCGATCAAACGTCCCACCACCCGTACGGACGAACAGAAAAATCATGGAAATACGTCCGACAGGGGGTCGTGCACGCGATAGCGACGTGCAACGAAGAGACCGCGCGACACGTGGAGGGCGAGAAAAAGAGCGTAGCAAAACGGTATTCAACGGTTCGTGGACAGCGATAACTGTGGCGTAACGATCAAATCGGCGCGTACGAGGCCGTAGCGCGCGCTCGGGCAATGGGGAATAAAAATAAAGGCAGCCTTGATCCTAGAGACACGTTTATCGACGACTTGCTTGAAAAGCTGGCGGATCGTAAAGCAGTCAACGGGAAAACGTCGTCCCGCCACTGACCTACGACTACTGTTCATCAACCGACGGGTAATATCGAACGACGTTAATAAGGCCCGCCCGCGTTTCACCTGGTCGTCGAAATATCGACACCATTACGCAGCTTGCAAGATGTTTACGAGGCTGCAGCGGTTACTCTTCCTCCGAGGAAACACCGACTACGAGCAGCGTCGTCGCTCGTAAAGCGCCAACGAACCGGAGCTGGAATAACGCTCTGCTTTATCGCTGGTAAAAAGCGAGGGCATAAATTTTCCAGGCACGCCGCGAAATTCGGTTACGTGTGCGATGGGCGAAAGGGAATCGGCGCGAAGGCGGAGAACCGTGGGAAGGGCGATGCTCGCTCGCGATTCGCCTTCAAGGTCCAAGCGCGAATCGAGTCGAAGTAGGTTCCCCGTGAAGCTAAAGCAGAGCCACCGGCTCGGATGCGATTTGCAAGCGGGCAGGTCGAAAAGTGAAATAACCCAGCCCGGTCCGACA
This sequence comes from Andrena cerasifolii, assembly GCF_050908995.1. Taxonomy (NCBI): domain Eukaryota; kingdom Metazoa; phylum Arthropoda; class Insecta; order Hymenoptera; family Andrenidae; genus Andrena; species Andrena cerasifolii. Next base: position 12,551,421 of record NC_135127.1, read on the forward strand.
TGTATTCAATAATCGTTGACCTCGATCACTTAATCGGGTCAAGAGGGACGCGTGTAGGATGCTCGTCGGTGGTCTCGGTGTCGATTTGACCCTCGATTAATTCCAGCTCGACGTGACGGCCGGCGCGGATTGAAATTTCCATCGACGGACCTGGCGCGCCGTGGAGAGCGGCTCGAAACGACTGAACTTGATAAGCCGTCGCAGCGAGCGATCTTCGGTTTTACGAGGCTGATCTGTGCATAGGTAGATGGAACGCATAGGTCGCGCGTCCACGTGACGTGCCCGTCGTTCTCGACAGACGTCGAGGAGCGTTCCCGTGAATTTATCGAGTGTCATATCGAGTGCTGTCACCCCTCCCTCCCCCCGGACCTATCGCGTCCATCTCCCGGCCGCGTAAAGTGGGCCAAGATAATCGTTTAGATAACCAGCAGCCCTGACACGCGCACCACCTTCCTCGTCGCAACGTATGCCTCCCTTTGCGTCGCACCCTTCCTTTTTACGACGATCCCTCGCTCCTTCGTAAATTCTCCGCGCGAACGGTTTATCGCGAGCTCCGAAATCAGTAGGTGTTCCACGGATGAACGATTCGTAAAATCTCCCTCTCCGTCCCTTCTGCTCTGCCACCCGGAGTCCGAGGAAATCGATTTTCGACTTCGAATGGCTCCGATTATTTATGGGATCATCGCACTTTAATTTTGCACACCAGAAAGAGAGGACGAAGAGGCCGAACAAACGGTGGTGTTGCCACCGCTCACGTTGCAGAGGAAACCGCGATAAGATTTCCACCCTTTGTGCGTTCCGCTCCCCGTTTGGGAAAGGCGCGAAAAACCTTTCGCGCGGCAAGTGCACCGATAAATTTAATCAGCGGACGGCCGACGAAAATCGCAATCTTTCCCGGCGACGTGTGTACACCGACCGTTCAAACAGTCTCCCCAGCTGGTTCTCGGTTTAGCGGGGACGAGCATCCGAGGAATTTCCGCGGACGAAGAGGGAATTTCTCTGGGCGAGGGCAATGCAAACACTAGTCGGCCCTCCCGATTGCTTGCGGTCGCGCGAAATGAAAAGAAAGGATCGCGTCGAGTGTTTTCCGATGGAGCGGAAGGGACGTGGACGGCGTGGCCCCGCGAGCTGCTCCGCTGTTCGGCAACCAACCGCTAATTGCTTTCTTTTCCCCCATGGGCCGAGAGTTAAAAGCGCCGCGATCCTCCTCGTGTCCTCTTAATTCCCTTCTTAATTCCCTCTACTAGCTTTGCCGTCCCAATTAGATCCAGGCTACCCTCTTCCGCCTGCCGTTCGACGCTTTCTTTCCGCTAAACGATGTCATTGTCGTGGACGAATCGCGCGCGACCCTTTGGAAATCTAAGCCAACAGGAAACGTCCGGGACTCGCGCGATTATTCCGAGTCGCGGTTTCGCCTACAGGGCCATCCCTTATTCATTATTCATGAGATCGAGCCGAGTCTCGCTCACGATCCCGAGTACGTGTCCTTCCGCCTCCCAGTGTCCTCGGGTTTCGCGCAGGACACGCAGGAATTCCGCAGTGTATCCGCTGGATTTTCTTATCCGTGCTTCGCGGGAGCCGTTTAACGTCTCTCGGAGGATCCCTAACGCCATGTCACTATTAAATTATCGACAGAGGCGTGGCAAATTATTTCCCGAGTGGAATACGTCAACTGTAGACGTTCCGGACGAAGTGTTGCTTCGATCCTTGCTACGATTATCCCGACTGTTAGTCGCCTCCGGGCTGGCTTCCAACTTGCTAGACTTTCATCCGTTCGATTGGTCGACGAAAGAAAAGGAAGAGTTTCGGATCGGACTTATTGTGCTGGTGGGCAACATCTGGCGGCAAAGTTTCTGCCCGCAACAACGATATCGCGGACGATGGGGCTGGAAAATTCGTGTCGGTGGCTTCTAGGTATCGTTTGACCGGATATATGTTCCTCGTTTACCGCGTGCTTCCGCGGGAACCGTGTGTTTCCGACGTTCGTGAGCTATACGGCGCTGAAACTTTTCGTCCGCGCTGCAGCGTTTCGTTACGAGATCGCCGCAGGTTCGGCTGCTCGATTATCGATGCCGCGATAAACATATCGCTTTGATCGCAGCGCAACGCAGCTCTACGTTCTCCGTTAAAAGAGGAGCCCTTCGGCAGAAATCGAATGACGCGTTCGTCAATAAGGCGATTCCTCGTGATCATGGCGGAGTCGTTAACCCGAATCGACACGGAGCAATGGACTATTCCGCTGTCGTAACAAGTGCCGATTGTCGATTCGATTAGCCCTCATGGGAATCGACGTATTCAGAGGCTGTCAGCGTTGTACTCGACGTCACCGATTACGGAGGAGCAATACTCGATAGCTCGGTGGTTGAGGCAACGACGTGCAGAATCCTAGAGCCTCTGATGTCCGTTTCGATTTGCTTCGAGTCTATGAGAACTAGGGGAGCCCTTGCACGCGTATTCCAGGGCGACAGAGGCTGCTCGAACGTCGGAATATCGAGATAAAAATACGTTAGGAGAAATCGGGTCGTCAATTACTGGGAAACTCATCGAGGCAAACATGCACGGTACTTGGGCGACGTTACACCACGGTTTCGTTTACACCCAGCTCTCACGGTCGTTGTAGTGACGGGGATCGTTAAAATTTTACGAGCTAGCCCGTGTCCATGAACCGGGTTGCCGTATTCGGCGTTCGCGACTGCGGAGGCGTCGATATTCCCGTAATTGGAGCCACGATGCCCGCTGCAAAGCTGTCGTTTTCCAACAACTACCGACTCTTCCGTCGAATGAAAGAATATTCGATAATTAACGCTCTCGCCCTACTCCGCAAATTAATGCCACCTTCTGCGACAAGGAAGCGAAGGTGGGACTTAACGAGAGGAATCAACGGAATCATTTGACCACTCAGCCGGTGGCAAAAATTTCATTGAAGGTTTCCTTGCAACTGGCAATCTTAATGCGATTTAGAAGCAAGGGGAGCGTTCTGTTCGAGAGACCGATGCAATCCGATTCCAAGAACGCTTCCATTCCGGTCGCATTGCTCCAGACTATTACGGCAGTCTGCCGCCTGTCTGTTCGCGACGAAGTCCGCGATTGGATCGCAGCCATCTTCTCCGCGCTGCGTCTCGATCGAAGGATACGAGACACAGTGTCCGCGATTTAGATCCTATCGTCGTTTGCATATCGCTGCTTCCTGAACCCGCACGGGTTACCTCGGATTCATCTGGCAGCAGGTGATTTCTAATTTATAACGAGCTATTATTCTGCTGCCGCTCCGAGTCGTAAACTGGATCGACACCCCCAATCTATAGTATAATCGTGATACTGTTCAGCAGGCACGAGTATTTGCATCTCTCGTGGACGTTCCCACTTTTGTGACACACGTTACGTGGAGATTGCATAAAACGCGAGCGTGTGAAGCGAGATTTTTACACCTATTCTTCTCCCCGAGCCGGAAGACTCTTCTCTACGAGGCAGTAACCCTTTTACGCGCTCCAAAGAGCGATAACGGGGCTCGACGACGTTCACAGGCCCGCTAGTGCCCCTCGTCAACCCCTTCGCCGAGGAACTTACAGAGGAAAATGGATGTGGAAGGTGGGATGATTGAAAACGCGTAGACACGTCGCGCTACGTGCGTCGATCGGCTCGGGAGCGTTACGTCGTCTACGGCGATTAAACGGAATAGCTTGTAAATTTAATATCTCCGCTTTATGAGCCCCATACGGGGCCCGAATTCAATGGATCTGTTCGATCGCGCGTGCAGGCGACTGGCGACGAGCCAACGACCATGAGAACCCCTCCGACCCAGTGTTTCCACGAAAAACCATTTCAAAGATCAACAGCGAGACCTGCGAAGTCTGGTATTGGGTGACGTGCGGCGTAAAACGCAGAAAAACGTGGCTCGCGCAGACTAGTCTGTCGTTAATTTTTCTAGCCGAAGCTTCTCGAGCAGGGTCGGTTGGTTCTGACAGAAGGTTTTCCAGACACGTCTTCCCAGCGTGATTCACGGATTTGCCGGTATGACGAGCCATGTGGGCTTCCACTCAGAAATCGGCTTAGCGCCTTCCGCGATAAACCCACGCTTGCTGTCACACGCCACGAAAAAGACAGAATTACGGTCGCGTTCAAGCACCGCGTGGCACAAAAGGGAGGAAATCGCTTACCTACCACGGTAAATACGTTCGTGGATCACGGGTCCACGTGGATTGTGCGCTCGCCTGGAAAACTGATGGTGTTATTTTGAAATGCAGCTGCAGTCGCGCCCTTAAGGGTGTCTTCGCGCATTGGCTTCGTCTTCGAGATCGCCTCGAAGAAAAGTCTGAGAGAAGTTTTGCGATTCAAACGAGGCGGGACAGAGGTTCGCAGATGAAGGAAAGTGGCAGCGCAGGATTCGTGGCACGATCCTTCGTCGAGGATAATGCATATCGTTGGAGGAGAATCACGCCGCCTCTGAACGGGTGCGTTTCGTTCCCGGCAACTTCGTTTGCAAAATCGAACTGCGTCCACTTTTGCGAATCTCTCGTTCGCATCAGCGATTCCACGTTGGCGAGAGTGCGAGTCGAGATAAGGGGGTGGCGAGAACAACGGGCGAGGCGAAAGTTTTAACGACTTCGTACTCTCGTCGCGACTCTCCTCGCATAATTCGCAAAGTCCGCGAGGATGGCTTCATCTTCGGTGCGGGGGTTCGTGTTAAATCGCCGAGAAGGATTCAGTGTTTCCGTGGGATTCGTTTCTCTTCCTGCCGCTGGTTCTTGATGCGAAAGGAACTGGAACGCAATCGGCCTCTACCGGGCGCCGCACAGTGGGCCGGATTCAAAATTTGCCGCGTTTTGGGTCTTTCTCTTACGATATCGGAATGAAATTTACGCCAAAAAATGGGAAAAAATTATTGCTTTAGAAAAGGGGAATCGATGGCCGATGATCCCAATTTCCACTCGGGGATGATTACAAGTAATTCACGTAAGAATAACGGGCGACAATCGCGGCGAGCTGAACCGACCGCGACGGGAGACAAGATCGGAAAAGCAAAGAGGTGTTGAAAAGGGAATACAAAAGAGACGCTGACTGATATTTCCGCCATTTCTGTCCTGCGCGGGATCGCTCTGATAGGAGGCCGCGGATGGAGCATATCGCGATAAAATATCGGCCTCGTATCCGGTCGGTGGATTCGATGAAAATCTGGCTTCGCTAGCGATAAGTGATCGAGCGGACAGAGGTTAATGCGGCGTGCAGAGCCGGACCAGGCGGTTCCATATAAATTTGCGTTTACCCTGTTTATTACACGAGTGTTTTATCGAGTTCCTGTCACCCGCAGGCACGGTTAGATACAAGGGGCAACGATAAATCTCGGCTCCCGACCGAGGCAACCATAAAGATTTTTCTCTTTATGCTGGGACCGAATGGAGTCTGGAAGGACTCTGATTAATTTACAGACCAACTGATTGGCCGGCTTGTTCAACGTCTACGAGCATCCCTCCGAAATATTCTCCTTATTGCCTCGAAAGCTCGTGGCAGGATCGAGTATCTTCGGTCAACTTCGAGAGTCACTTGTCAGTGCCGATAGATTCGAAAGGAAATTTCGCATTAGTTATCGTAGAGCGCAGGAAATGCCAGAGACTCTTCAACGTAGCTCGTGCGCCAGCCTCTCTGTCGTTTCGTCCCATTCAAATTGCCGCGTCCACTGCACCCGCTGCAGCTCGCAGTTTTTGGCAACGGTGCGCCAAATGGCAACCTGCCGATGCAATTGCATCTGTGCAACCCCTGGCGTTCCCCGAGAACGATGCAAGTTTTTCGTCGAGCCATCAACGGTCGAATACTGGCAAGCACGTGTGAATAATTTAGGGGTGGCGAAAAATCGAAATACCGTCGAGCTCTCCTTGCTTTCCCATCCTATAATGGTATCTCTCCCGTGAGAATCTGTCGCGCCTGCAGGAGTCGCTCCTCCGTGGGAACTGGTCCTGCGCAACCCTACCGTTCCCGCAGTTTTTCTCCCGCGGATCTGTTATTTTTGCGAGATCCTCCGTTACTGATTCTATCCACCTCCCCGCCACCCCAGAATCCATTATTTCCCAAGGTCTTTTTATGGCTCGGCTCATCGACTCGCCCGGAGTTTTCCTTGCAAGGAGCCGCTATTCCTGTAGGTTCTTTTCTTGCTTCGGTTAGCAGTTCTATGAAAGTTCATCCGGCGCGGATCCATCACCACCATGGAAGCTTTTTCTGCAGGGATCGTTCGTTGTAATCGGGCTCACAGTTTCTCCTCGACGTCAACAAACCGCCTTCCCTTTTTGACGTTCGAATTACCAGCGATCCCCTGCTCTATTAACGGATATACCTATCTGGAGACGCGTTTGTCAAAACGGTCCTGTCTAATGCGCTAATTCCAGTATCAAGCGGCACGACGATTATAGATGCCGAGGGTAGATGCTATATAGACGTATAGGGGTCGGGTGAATAGCGAGGACACGTATATACAGGGGAACAAGATGTTTCGGCCTACGCCGCATGTATGGCCCAGATAAGACACGGTTAATTTGGCCGGAGCGCATGCAGTTCTCTGCCATCAGCTTTCACGCGAAAACTCGACGACAGCAAGTGCCTCTATACATTTCTCCCGTTTATCCTCTTTAAGTACGAGATCCGCTTATTTCTCCTGAAAGGAGAGGAAAAGGTGAAAGCGCGGATAAAAAAGGCACTATAGGCAACAGCTATCGCTCAACGTTAAAGACCCCAGGCGTTAATTGGTCCCGTGTATTTCCCAAGAGAAATATCGTTCAAGTGTCTTCTGGAAAGCTCGCGACGGCACGGAAAGAGTTATTTCCATTCGAGGTTGAAAATCTGTTTTTAATGCGCGACGGAAGTTACGTACCTATAACGGGGAGCGAGCAGATTGGCCAGAGAACGTTTACCTTCGGTTTCACAGGCAACCGCGCCATTTTTCCAGCGGGAATTCCTGGCCGGCGGCCGATTTACGATACACACGGACGGCAAAATATACGCGATTTCGACGGAAATGAAATTCCACTTCCGTCCCGCGATAGTAATTGGATTTTCGGGTTCCGATGGAAAATCTCGGACGCGTCGGGCAAAAAATCCGAATCCTCGATCCTATCGGCTCGCCATCGAGAATCACGCTCCAATTCCTCTTCGTGGCTGACTTTTCGCGGCCGCACGTTACATCCACGACACCGTCGCTTGGCACCAAGCGTTAATTAATCTTCGAAACAAAGAGTCCAGACCCAGACGATTCCCGGCCCTGCGAGCTCTAATGGAAAATCGGTGAACCATCGAAAAGAAAAGCTGTCGGGGCAAGCACTCGAGCACTTGGCAGTCCACCAACTTCATAGATCGAAACACGCCGTTCTCAGGCGAAAGCAGATGACCAAACGCAGGATGCTCATCGGTGGACGAGTCCACACACACACCCACACACACACACATTCTTTAAGATTGCTGGACGAATCGCAGCGAGAGCAGTCGGCTAATGTTATTTAGCGATCGACGTACCCTCCCGGAATAATCCAAACCACGGCCGATCAATCATCCGCCTACTGTTTCTCGCAGCTCTCCCAGGAATTCGAGGGGAAGCATCCACCACAACGGCCGATCGATCACAATCGAATTCGCGATGTAAAATGCATTGGGGCGATAATTCAATCGCAGACGAACGCCGCTTCTGGTTGCGCGGCCCGCTCGCTTCGAACAGGGCTGCTCCAGATATGAATTGCTTCTCGGTGAATTATGAAGATTATTTCGTCCCTCCTTTTCTCTCTGACTCGAATAAGACGAGAAACTTGCCCGGGTAAGAGGATTCCTCCAACTTTTTTACGCTTTGTACTCGCGCTTCCACCCTCTGCCTTCTGCGTCAAATCCGTATTCTAGTGGTTCGGCGCTGAATCAGGTCGTTTAAATATACCTACCTTTGCTAGATGAAGGCCACGCTCGACCTGGACCGTCCGACATTCGAGACAATCAGCTGGATAAGGTGGAAGGATAAATCCAAGACGAGAGGCTCTCGACGGATATTTGTGAAGCGCGTAGACAAACATCGAGGAACCACCGTAGCGGAGGGTGTGCGAGATCGCGGTACACGTGCTGGTGAGCACGGGGTAGACACGCTTTATTTGCTCCAGGCTTTCCTTTACACCGGTTCGCGGCGAACGGGGGCTGGGTTTGTGTACCCTGTTTATTTATTGCGCGTACCTAGTCGATTCCAACGAGCCGATTCGAATCCCCCCGCCGGAATCGGCGCGGCACGTTTTCGTTTCAAGCGAAATCGTGGTCGCTGGTATTCCGCCGCACCGATTCATGCCCGTATTTTCCTCCGTCCCGCTGTAAAAGCGTGTTTAACGAGTGGCTGAACGACACTGCGAAAGGGCACGTCCTGACGCGTTAAAAATTTACTTTCGGCCTGCGCAGCGAGCTTTTACGTTTCGAACTCGGCCCCGTTCCCACGCGTAATCTTTTCCCTGGTGCGTGAAATCGCGGGCTCGAAGGTCGAGGAATTATTTTTTACACCTAGAGAGTTCTCGCCCGCGCCTTGCCCAATTCGAGCACGCGATAAAGAGTCGAGCAGTAAAGCGCGGAAAGTATGCAGCGTGCATTCCACGAGGCGACATTTGATGAGCAGAGAGCAGGAGAGGGGCGTTAGCGTCGCCGTTAAAGCGCCTTATCCCTCTGCCAGGATCAGCCGTAAAAGAGCCGGGGCCAGGGCGAACTTCTCGCGGGAGATGCACCGCTGCACGTGATTCCCTCGTTTATGTCGAACCGCGCCGCGTTCCTCGGCGACGTTGCGACAATAACGACGCATCAACTCCCAGGGCACTTGGAATTTCTCCACGGATTCGATGGACCCGCCGCGTGGGAGTCCCCTGAAGAATATTCTAGGACTGCGAGTGGGGAAAGGTCAGAGGGTCGCAGAGTACGGTGCGCCTCTCCTCGACATTCCTTTCCCGTTTGAAAGGCTAAATCTGTCGCGACTGTAGCAAAATTCCGAGTGCAAGTATCGCTGGCCTCGATCCTCGGAGGCCTTCAACTTGATCCGTTTCAAGGATCCCAGCGAAACCAACCGCGGAAGCATCGCTCGAGCGTTCTTAATTGCTCCTGAACGCAATCGATACCGCTTCCTTCGAGTAGGTACTATCATCGTTCGTTGGGTCCCGCGATCGGCCGCGACGAATTCCAGAGACTGTGGCGGATCCTTATTTCGTATTCAGCCTCGTATCTCCAATTACCGTGCAGCCTCTGTAGTTAAACTTATTCCATAGAATCTGTCCCCAATACGGCGTGGCGGCGTATAACGTGGCCCATTGTTCCTGCATTTCCCATTGTGTCGTCCGCGCGCGTTACCTTCTAACCTTGCACACGCGCCACGCCATTCAGACCGTCCTCCGTGGCAACTGAAACCTTGCCCTCTCGCCCTTTTCTTGCTCCGTTTGCCTCGGCAGGAGGCAAAGATGCGTCCCGATTTCTGACGAGAATCTCCACCATAAAAAGGAGAGGAACGTGGACATCCCTCGCCGATGGGAGTCCTTTGAAGGAAGTGGAAACACAGATACGAGTTTCCGCGAGTCAAAGGGTAGAAACACGACTAACTGACGGACAGATTCCGAAGGCTGCTGGTCGCACGCAGAATGGGACGCTGCAGGGTAGCGTTTCTCAAACTTCTCGCAACTGTGGACATTTGATACGTGACTTTTGTCGAGTCGGGAGCACTCCACCGGCCGGAGCTTGTTTCGGAGCAAGCACTGATACTTGTATCAACACGAAGGACATCTGCACGGGACAAAGCCCTGCGGGGAGCAAATCGTTTAGAATTCGCACAACTTGCTCGCGCACCGGTAGGTACGCTCTCCAACTAAGATAAACATTTTCCATCAAGAGGGCTTGCGAAATTGAATCCTCGATGGTAACTAAGGGCGCGAGTCTAGCCAAACGATCTGCAGCTCTAATTGCTTGTTCAGGGTCGTAAAGGCCCTGGGAATGTTAATGTCGACTCGTCTGCGCTCGCGAAAACTAACAATGCTGAATCGCGTAACCCTTCCTCCAGCAACCTCAAAGACACAAAAAGCCGCAAGGATAGGTATCGGTTTCTATTCGTCAACGCTCGATGGCCAGAGGCTCCAGCGTGAATTTGAGAAACGCTGCACTAGCAGACAGGACGGCCAGGTCCAGTGAGTGGCTCGCGCTATAATCTTCTCGACAAAAGCCACCAGCTCTGGCCGCAATCCGAAATCAATAGCCCGCGGTCGGTTGCAGTTATCTGTTCCACCGTCTACACGTCCCGTTTAAATAGATATATACGTATATACTTAATCGAGTATCAGATCGAGTTGGACTCTGCTAGTGGCCGAGGACGAAGACGAGGACGGGGATGATACTCCTCGCGAAACGGTCCTCGGTCCACCCTCGTGCGTGCAGAGGAACGTAAGCCACGCCATATCCCATTTATCGGCTATCAAGTAGGGGTAGAATCCTTGGGGACGTTATAATTCCGACGTCTTAATGGGGGCCAGTGGATCGCTCGTGACCCATTATTCGGGCATTATGGCGCAAGGGGTGGAGCGCGAGCTCGTCGTCTCGATGCATCGTTTACGATCGACTTATATTTTTGTCGGTGGCCCGGCTTTACGACGACCCTGTAATTTATCGCGCTCGTTACTCGGAGCGCCGCGCCGCGCCGCGCCGCGCCGCACCGCGCCGCGCAACGTCTCTCGCTCCTGCAGCGAATGGTGAACCCGTAGGGTGCGAACGACGCTTCCAGCAAACTTTCGACCCCCGTTGAGACGCGGCACAGTTCTCAATCAGGTTCTGCCACAAAGTATGTGGTGCTTCAAAGTCCAACTCGAGCTGTTTCGATCCCTCGTATCGAAAGAGTTCGGAAGTCGAGAGTTAAACGCGCAAGCCACGATCCCCGACGACTGCCTACTTCGAACATCTCAAAGAGCTTTCGTCGCGGCGTCTCTGCATTTTATCGACGCTAACGAGAGGTCGTTATCACGGTGTGTTATCTCGACGGTGGCTTGCGCTCGGATAGCAGGTCCACGGAGCAGCTGACGCAGGAATTCCCGAGGACGCTTCTGCCTCCTGGAATTACCGTTTGCGTAATTCCGTAACCGAACGATCAGATTTTCCGGGTATTACATGGATTTCCCGGGGCAGTAACAGGATGACTTCGACCCCGAAATTTATGCTCGAGGATGCTCTACTTCTATCCATTAGGGGTGAGTGGGGTAAACAGGAACGCGGGGTAATCGCGAACGCGATGGTTACGGCGTTTTATTAAATGAAAACCAATGTTCCCTCTCCACTATTTAACAGTTTAGGTCGTATCCAATGCCGGACAGAAAGTAGTAAATATTGAATGCTCACGCTATTCACGGTAAACACAATTTATTATTTTTATCATGTCTCAAGTAATATTTTGTCCATGTTCAATTGCATGTAATTACTATTGAATTAATGATACAATTGTGATTTTTTCAAGTTGAAATAAAGCACTTTTTAAGCAACATTTTGTGATCAACGCGTCTCCTGAATCATGATTCTAACCTTTGAAATAAATTCTTTTTTATCTTTTGATGTCGTGTGGTAATGACGAAGAAATCGGATGGGGTAATCTCGAACGTTCGAGATTTTTTTTAATTAAAAATTATTTCACGAAATAAAACAAATTTTTTACCATTTATTTTACAATTGTTTTAAACAATTGCCATGTTTTAATAGCGGGGCACTATTTAAAAATTTGAAAAAAATGAAGGTATAGTCCTATTTGTCCCTTTGACGGGCCCGTTTTCAGGAATATCCAAGTTGATAAAGAAATTATATATATCTGTATTTATTGTGATGAAATATATACACACCCACCCACTGAAGACTGGATAATGTGTTACAAATGTAACTTTTGGGCAACACGAAAGATGTAGCGGCAGCAGTGAAAGCAAATCTAGAGGCTTTCTGTGCGATTTCTGCGATATATAGCTCTATCCCACGTTCGTGATTGTCCCACGGCAGTCGGGTAATTACGAACACCAAAGGTTCGGTTTTTTCTTTATGAAGTTATTATTATTATTAGTATTATTAATTAATTAAACGGGAATCCCCATGGTACCAAGTTAATTTTTATTAAAATTTTTCAAAAATTCGTTACAGTAGTTTATAGAGGAATAGTTTAAGTATGTTTGTAAATAAAAAACAAATTCGTGTTCCACATACTTTTTGTTCTGCTTGCTTTTTTGCTTAGGTGTTCCACTCTCCCCTGCTCCTGGCGATCTGCGCAGCTCGTGATACGATTAACTCGCGTGGAATCGTTGCGTTTAAATCAAGCTTCGACAATAATTGCACCGCGTACGGAAGATACCTAATCGCGCGTATCTTTGAAGAACGAACCTCGAAATAGTAAATTGAAGGGCGACGGGATTTAATGGGAGTGAAGCGCCATGGACCGTATTTGCTCGTATAAATCTCGTTTATTGTAACTATTTTTCGGTAATCGCGTAAAGCATACGCGATTTCATCCGGCTTCGCATAGCGGGGATTAAATGAATTCGACCATGGAGGATGTAGCGCTCATACCTACGCGCGGTTAGCTTTGGCATCGTACGGCTGGACCGATACATTGCCTGGGAAATTCCTGACGTAGACTTTAAACGCGTCGCGTCCAATACTATGTCATTGGAGGCGGCCCGATATATCGGGCATTTAATAACGCCGCTACTCTAAAAATGCTTGCGCGGTATGTTGCGGCGGGAATTTCATGGAAATTGGTTTGCAGAAGTTCGCTCGACAGGGCGGCGGAACGGCGGCCACGATTTTTCCTATAACGGACAGGAATATCGGAGTATTTATCAAGAAGCATTAGCTAATGCCGTGCCGGGAACGCTGACGCTGCGAACGAGTGACAAGAATGAATCGATGTCCGTTAACTGGCACAAAGTTACAAGATAAATCACCGCCGACCGATCTCCAAGCTCCAGGGGATAACGATTGTTCGTGTGCAGAAACACTTTGCCGGGAGGTGGCGGGGGGGAAGGGCGGTACACTTTTGCAAGTTGAAAACGAATCCGCGCGCGCTAGTTGCGAGGGCGCGGCTCGCTCTACCGGAAATATCCGCGTCGCTGGTGTTTCGGCCGCGGTTGACGTCGCGGCCGGACTTTATAATTAATAGCGCGCGGTGCATGCCTTCCCCTGGAAACGGCGCCAACTCTAATTCCAGGCTACCCGTCTCCTGATTACAGAAGCCAGCACGTTGCTTTCCTCGCGGACAGCTGAGATTGCAAAGCGTTCCCCCCTTTCTTCCAGCCGCACGCTGACGTCTCGGTGCTGGCTTCGAGGCAAACTCGAAAATGTTCCTCGAATAAATTACCACGTTACTTTACCGTGTATCTTTTAATCGCGAGGTAGGTGGCGGGCGGAGAACCAAAGACGAGGATGAGAAAGTACAACGGAGATTCGTAATGCAAGGTAATAGAAGTAGACTCGTTACGAATTGTTCGACGGGAAAAGTTGCCCGAAACGTTGAAAGATTCAGGAAACGACTGACAAGTAGCTTAGTCCGCCGGAGCGGAGCCGATCCGATGCATTAATAATGCAGCGATGGCCGAAAGGTTGGGGGTCGTGGAAAAATTTCGCCAGCTACTTTGCGAAACTCGTTGGTCGGAATAGAATAATAAAATAATCAGGCTCGTTGCTCGCGAGCGCGACGCCTCGCCCCCCTGGAAACTTTCCCGGGAAGGGGTTTATGGCGTTTCCACGTCGCTTTCACTAGCGCCTTTCATAACAACCAACAACCACTCACCGGAATACGCTTCCGCGCGCGCTGCAAGAAGAAAAAGAGAGCCTTCTGGTAGTTCGATTATAACGCGCACCTCGGGGGAGCTTTCCTAGCGTTCGCTATGAATCAGCAGCGATTTTATTTCGCTAATTCGTCGTTCTCCATCGTTGGAGATAATTTACGTCCGCGCACTTGCCGCTAATGAACCGGACTTTGGACTTTAATCGCCGAGATTAGGGTGTCGCCGCTTAGCCAGCCACTCGAGCTGTTCTCACAGGATGTGTCGTAACTTGGAGGTTTCAAGAACTTTAAATTATACGCTAATCTCGGAGCGTCCTGGACCAGTCGGATCGGGGACGTTCGACGAGGAGCCTGAATCAAATGCAAATTCCCCACGATTCCCCTTAATTCCGAATTCAACAGAGCGTCGCGAAGTGTGACCACGGAATCTCGAATTAACTTCTAACCGCTGCTCCTCAGACGACGCAAGAAACTGGAAAAAGATTAGTGTCGCTCTGTTTAAATGCCACGGATTGCCAGAATCCATCGAATGCCGGCTAACAAGGGGGAAGAATTTCAATTAATTTTCACAGCACACGAGCGGGAAAAGTTCCCTGGTTAATGGATTCCGCGGACCTCGATACGAAGGCGTTCGGCGCATAATTAATATCGTCGGACATGAAAGCCGCGGGAGGTATGAGCCGGAGGAATTTTTACGCGGCACATTCGACGCCGGAAAGCGCGATGATCGCGATCCAGCGGGCATTAGCGGCCCCGCTGGATGGTCGTTAAAATCTCGTTAAGTGTTCGCGCCGTTTTCTCCCGTCTTATGCTAATGTCGTGCCGCGATCTGGGGAAAGAAACAATGCCATTCTCCGCGGTCTGCTTAAAACTCCGCGTATTATTTCCACCGCGGTGGGAAATAGAGTCGTATCGCTGGCGGAGCGACAACAAAAAAAAAACTGGTGACCAGTAAATTGCAACGGCGAAAAGCACTTGCAGGAAAACTACCAGGCCCCGTTGTTCCCGGTATGCACGAGACGGGACTTTGTTAGAGTAGATACATCGTAAACCGGCGCGAGAAAGAAATTTCGTAGGTTTTCATTTTCCGGCCGGAAAGAAAAGGAACCGTGAAATTAGTCGTCGGTAGTTCTAATTGGGCGGTGGTGGTAATGAGTTAAAAACGGGCACGAGGGTCTGGAGGAAGCGGAAGGGACGCGAAGGTAAGAGCAGAGGGCCATGGGCAAACGATAGTCTATTACGCTCTGCCGACGGAAAGAATTACCATGTTGATGAATGGATTAGCATTTTCAAGGGATGCCAGCACGTGCCAGTTCTCAAGAGCGACAGTTACCACCGTTTTACGGCCTCTCGATCGCGCGAAAGAACCGTATTCTCGCCTCTCCGTGGAAGACGCCGCTGATCCAAGTTTATATTAGCAACGCGAGAATCCACCCCAGAAGGATCTGGTCGATTCTCGTCTATCGAGGAACCCGATGGAACTCGAAGGAAATTGCTAGCGAGGCGTTCGCCGCGCGAAATCTCACGCGATTATTCTCCTGAGAGGCGATCGCGGATGCGCGAGAGGGAGGAGGGAAAAAAGTCGGTTGCCGAAGCGAACGATAGAGATGGGTCTCGATCGGGAAACGGCGCTGCCGGTGTCAGCTATTGTTCTCGCGCGAGATAGACACGCGAGACCTAAGGCGGGAAGCAATTTGCGGAAGCGCGTCCGCTGAATGGACCGTTCGGTCCTCCAGCCACGTTTCTTCCATCTTTTCTTCGTCCTTGGCGTACCACCGGCACTCGGCACCCGGAGGATCCTTCGGGGCCCTCTTAATTCCACGGAGCAACCGCGCCGGCACCCAGAAATTCTATTCCGCGTCTGTCCAATTCAAACTTAATAAAGCGTCATGCACACACCGGCAGGCATTTTTCCGCGACGCCGCGTCGCCGAGACGATGGAATTGAATGCGGCGAATGCTCATTTAGCGCCGAGAGACGCGCCCCGCCTTCACCCACACCCACGAGCACCGCGAGCCAAAGGGAGAGATCGTTCTCGATACGACAGCATCCTGCTGGAATCCTTAATATAGTCCGTCGAAAGGGGAGAGCCGGACGGGCACGGGGAGGGCTGAGAATGGAACGCGAAAGGGATGATGCCACGCCACCTTGAAAATTACGTGCCGAGTGCGACATACCTCGTCGGAGGTGCACACACGGCATCTCGCGCAGGGACCGCGCTTTTCGTGAACAGCTCGTCCACGACCAAACGTTTAGTCGTGGCTTTATAAGCAAGGGTTATGAGAGGCGAGAAGGCAATAGGGTACAGTAGCCGAATATGAGACCCATTTCTTAAAAACATCATAACTCTCGACAGAGAACACTTTTATTAAAATTCGAAACACGTTTTAAAAGTAGAATATGTTACTCTTTAGCAACCTACTGGAAAGTACTATAACAAAAATTCGGTTTCTTCGTAATAAAATAAAAGCGAAAGTCATTCAAATAGGCAGATCAAAAATATGGGTTCCTAATAAGAGACCCATGTTGTTCATCATTTAATGATATACAACTAAAGTAAGCCTTAAACTCCATTGCAAGCACTTTAGAACGGTATTTGTTAAAATCATTATACACTTACCACTTTAAAGGTATTTGTAATTTAATCGAAACACTTGAAAAACTTTCTGCAACGTATTTCAGAAATATGTGCTTGCTCAAGATGTTCGATTGATTACAATTCCACTGTGCGGACAAAACAACTAATGCACAGGTTAGTTAGTAAAGAAATAGCATCGCTATGACATTCAAGAGTTCTGTAGCGGAGATAAGCTGGGGTGTCATATTAGGTGAGGTGGTCATATTCGGCTACATTACCCTCCCTACCGTTCAAATTCACCTGCGACAGCTCGCGCAGGGGCTCTGTACGCAGCACCGACTTGGAGTCTCGTCGGCTTCGGCCGTTCTTCCTAGACACTAACCACAGTCACCGAATTTCCCCAGAATCGGTGTTCTACTTCAAGACAATGGGCCCCATTAATCATGTCGTTAGATCAGGATCCGAGGTGGAAATTCGGATTATGCATGCACGGCTGTTCGGTCCTGCTCTCTGACCTGTGAACGCGGAAAGGAAGTTCCGGTTCACTCGTCGGTGAAACCTGCGTTGCCCTAGGTTACACGCTCGTGCAATTGGCGGTCTGATCACGACCTCGATCTCGTGGCAGCCTCTGTTTCCAGTTTCGTGGTAACCCCTCTTGCCTGCCTCCTCCAACTTTAGAAAGAAGAGTTTCCAGTCCGCGATGGCGAATAGCAGGCATTCCTTGCCAACGAAGAATAATAATCGAAGGACCCTTGCGCCGGGAAGAGGCTTGGACGTTCGTTCGCGGTAATCACCAGCGGACAATACGGCTACGCATCGATCGTGGCCGGCAATTACGTTAATGCGCGAAATAATGGCGCGCTTTTAGGCCGACGTGATTTCCACGACGAATAATTTATGGCAAGATTCTTCGCGATTACGCGTCGTATTTGTCCGACAGAAAATTCTTATCTCCCTACCTCTGCGATCGCTTTGCGTCCTTGTCCCTATTTCGCTGCTTGACTTTTCCAACGTTGAGGGGGCGATTTCCACGATCGTTATTGCCAATGGATCAACCAGCACCCAACGCATCGGGAGGCCGTGCTCTATATATTTTATTACGAATCACCCGCGGTCTCGCGTCTGCAATTATATCTCCATGCAAATTATCCGGCGGAATTAGCATCGACCGATTAATTAGCGTTGTCGTTGTTGGTAGCGCGGCTTCCATCTGCAGATCCTTGCCGATCGATCAACTGAACCCAGAGAGAGAGAGGGGGGGGGGGAGGAGAGAGGAGGGTACAGGAAACACACTGTCACGCCGAGTGATTGCAGCTGCAGCAATTAGCATAATCGCGACGTATACGTGCTCGTACGCGCGAGATAGAGAGCCAGAGAGAAAGACAGGGGGAAGAGAAAGAGCGGCGATCGACATTTTCGTGCCTGCAAAGCGGCATCCTCGTTATCCCCGAGCCACGAGACCGATCATCGATGAGAGATCGACCGCGAGACCACGGGATTAGAACAAGGAGTGGAGGACCTTGGCGAGGTCTGACTACGGATCTGTCGATAAAATCCGTTCCAAAGACGATAGAAACTTCCCTACTGCGATCTCCGACAACATACATGAAATTCATTTAACTTCTGCATAAAATTAACTACTCTTCGAAAGTATGACGAGGGAATGATTTTGACGCAGCGTTTATTACCCTTTCACTTTGCTCCGCGAGAGAAGCAATCCCCGTTCACGAACGGAATTCATTAAATCTGAAAATGCAGAATTTTATGACAAGCGTAAGCGCAGTTAAGCCGAGTTCCGTCGTTACGCCCGCGTCACTGATTTCTCCGTTAACCGAGTTAATTAAATATTTCATGAGCTGACAATCAGTTACGAGCTTCCTATCAACCGCGCGATTCTTCGTCCGAAGCCGCACATCCGCTAATTGTAAGTACAATAGTTTGGATCCGCTCAAGTTTCCCGCAACGCCGGAGCAAAGCTTGTAACTTTGTTTAACGGCCAGAATTCCCCGCGCTGACGTATCGATATCGATTACACAGGCGGTATCGCATACGCCGACGAATAATTGCAGCTCCAACAATTAGCATAATTACGCGGCACGCGCGGCGATTCCCTTGCCGCGTTAACGATCCGCACACGCTCCCCGATACATCAAAACGCATTCGTACCGGTATTATAGCGTGCGAATTGAAAAAGTTCAGTCTGCTGGAAAAATAATCAACCGGGCGTCGGGGTGTAACAAACGTTGGATAAAATCCGCGGTGACCATTAACGGGATAAACTCCGCGATTCGTTGATGCCGGTTTCCCGACTCTCGCACCACCGACGCCCAAAACCGTGTAATGGGTTTTTGATCGTCAATAGGTTGATGAATTTGATCCAAAGTTTTAATCGATCCCAGCGGTATTTATCGAGGGTGCTTTCGGAAACGTTTGAATCACGCCCACTGTTCCGCCGCTACAGCTGACTTTGTAAACGCTTATCGTGGTGCCGATACACTGGTGAATTTTCATCTACGATTATCTCCATATTTGTTACATCGGAGAAGGCACGTATCCAAAGAATCCTCCCGTGAATCCCGAAATGGTCTCGTTACCCCTGCATCGAGTATTGATCAGGGTCCATCGTCTGGACAACGAAAGCAACTAGCGATCCACGGAAATCTCGATTCCCCGGGGGCAAAGGAACATCTCCAACTACTCACTGGGAGCTTTCGACTTGGTGTCTCTCATCTTCGACCAGCTCGTGTCGGCGTCTACTGCGCGGCTTTCGTTGCAACTTCAGCCTCGGATGGGCGTGTCTGAACCTCCTCTCGGCGCTGTGGACTTAAGGTATCGAAGATGACGGAGAAGCTGCAAGCTCGCGAGATGAAACGTCGCCCGCGAGATCCCTTCTGCATGCAATCTTCGCCAGCCGCGTTCCGTCCGCATGACTTTTCCCAGAAAGCTTCGGTTTCTGCGCCGGAAAGTTGCGGAAACATTTTCGAAGCTCGGCTCCAAGTATCGACGTCTCCAAACGTCGGGGAAATACTCGCGAGAGTCGCGAGGCAACTCGGAGGAAAACTTAATTCGTACAGATGTAGCAGGAATGCGGACACCCGAGACGTTGCTCCAAGCGCTGACCTCGACTACTGCTTCCCAGCTGCGCTCCCCGCGCTCGCACCGCTCGAGCTAACCGAGCAACGGCTCTTCGATTAAGGCTTTCAATTGTCGCGAGAAGACACTGCTGAAACCGATCTGTCGTCCCTATCCTGGCAACGGGATCGAGAAATTCCAGGCGAACAAACGCGCGAGACGGGTCTGGGAAAAACTGTAGCCACGATGGAAAGGTATCTAGGACGCAGCTCCCGAACACGTTGCTCTCGCGGACAATGCCAAGAAAAAGGGTTTGCCGAGGGAGAAAGGGGTGACGCGATAGAGTGCCACCGTGGAACCCGCTTGAAATATAACCTCGAGATATCTGCGAGGGAATAATAGAGCCGCGGTGCATTTTTCCTCTCTTCGATCGGTTTGCCAGGGATTTTCGGGTGTGCCGACATGTTTTCCAATTCTTACGCGCGTCGACGTTTCAGTGTACCTGGCGGGACAGTTCTTAGCGAGACACGTGTCTCGAGGAAACATCAAGTTTCCCTGGACACGGACGAGCTGAAAACCGAGGGAAAATCAATCGGTTAATAGCGTCGACCCGATGGAATTGGTTCGCGGAACGTTGCGGCGTTTCGACGCTGGGAAAACGGCCACGTGAATCGTCCGTGTCCGCGAAGCGTCCGATGGCCGACGGTAAACGCGGTTGCTAACTGTTTCCAACTATCGACAGAACTTTCTGCCCACGAGCCGGGGATTTAATTAAATACCGCGGAACGCGCTGGCCCCTATAATGCAGCCACTGCTCGAATTTTACGGAAATGCCGCGGTGTTTTTCTCTCCATCGCCATCTCATTTGCCGTTCGACCGTGCGTTAGGCTGGAATTATACCGAGAAAGAGCCGCGTACGCATTCTCCGCTGCTTTATGCGCTATTGCTTTGTAATTAATATCCGGCAATAAAATTCAGCTGAAAGTGTTGCGTACGTTAATTCACGAGTTCCTTCCCACGGAGCACGTGTGACCGATCGTTTGAAAGTGTCACGCGGATTTTATAAACGAGAATCGTTCCGTTTTATTCTCCCCTTCCGTCTTCGCGACAGCAATATCCGCGGCGGCCGTCGTGTCGCGTTTCGTCGAAATTAAAGTCGCAAGATGAACGAGCCGCATTTACGAAACCTCCAAAAAGTTGCCCGCGAACGTAAACGGATATCCTTTGGAGCGTGTCTCGTTCGGAGGCGGCCTTAAAGGGACGTTTCTCGGGCTGCTTCGGGGGAATGTAATTTCGCGAAGAAATTCCACGAGCGTGGCGGGTAAGCTGCAGCATTTTGACCAATGAGCTTCCACCCCGAATTCTACATAAAGCGAACTCGCCAAATTTTTCGTTGCCCTCGGGGCGATATACCTAACCCGCGATAGAGCCCTTTGATCAAAGTAACGTGCCAATAAAGTAGATTAATTTTCGTTTTCCTGGAGCGGCATCGCACTCGACGCACAGAGAGCCCCGTCGATAATCGATGCTTCATTAATTCCAGATAAATTATCCGCGTAAAGACATCCGGCTGCGAATTTATATAGGTACATATACTGTTAATTAATAATTTCCACAAACGTCGATTTCAGATTACACTGATCCGGCGTCAATTGCAGCGCCGGATGAAGCTCGTCGGCGACTGTAATTCATCGATCCTAACTGAAAACCCGGGGAATTCAATCGACTGAATTTTCTCACGACCAAAGCTCGTAAACCAGCGCTCCCCGTCATCGCGGAATTGACAGGCGAATTGAGGGGCCGCTCGGAAGAATTAATCGCGCCGTATATCTTCCAACGACACGTTATAATTTTAACGATCCCGACTAATTGCAAGACCCGACTATTGACGTCACCGATTCCCCGCAACGTTTAGAATCCACCATTCACTTTGCACCACTGAAGGGACCCTGGTTTTCATTTGGCGCCCATATTTCTCGGCTCGACGCAAAGAGGGCCATATTTTTGCGAGAGCCAACTGCTCCGCGGAGCACAGCACGGGTGCTTTGCCGGCGCGAATTTCGCTAATATTCTTGCGTGTCGTTCCGCGTGTTTGAGCTTGAATTATTTGTGCTCGTTCGACGGGGACTGTAATCGCGACGAAATACCTAAAACGGCCGAGGTATTTCGCTGGTCGGTGGTAGGAACGCTCAATCGTTTATTTTTAGCTCGTGCACCACCTTACAACGACCCTGCATTTTATCCCTGCCACCCCTGAAACTCGATCGATATGTTCGCTGTGCGCGTCCAACCGCAAAAACTCGACCTCGAAATATCGGGTCGGCTTTTTAGGCCGGCCTCCGCAGCCACAGCATTTCCACGACAGATTGCGAATCTGTAAGGCTTCCGTTCGCCAAGGCGGGTCCGTGAGTCGCGCTCCCCAACGGAAAACTTTGCGTTTCATAGACAACCAACGAAAAATACGCGCACCTCGGGGCAGCAGAAATTCGTGAAAACAACGCTGCCCGTCCTAAAAAGATCTTGCGAACAAGGGAATTGACAGGGAATAGGAAAACTTTGTCCGCGCGAAACATCCGAAAGGGGTAGAGTCCAGAATTAAACGGACACGCAATGGTGGATGTTAAATCTACACGGCTCACTAGTTTTTCGAGCTAGTTGCTATCAGATTGTCGTTAGTCGAAGAATTGCGAAGTTCCGGCGATAACAAGCGACACTCTAATTACCAAGCGAGCAGTTGAAGGAGCAAAGCGGGGAACTCAGCCCCTGGCTGGGCCCGTAATTGAACAAAAACCCGTCTAATCACCCGCGAAGAAGGAGCGGAAAGAAGAAGCGACGAGGCTGCTCGAAGATCCACGGGAATTCTTGGGGACGAGCAAACCACGCAAATGGAGTATCCGCGTGATTAATTCAGAAGTCTGGGGCGGTGGTGGCACAAAGCGTCCGGGGCACAAAAGCGCAGCTTTTGTTCTTATTTAACGCGGCACAATCCCGAGATAAGGGTCACGGGCGCACAATGCACCCAGTCGCCAAAATTATTTCACTCGGCACAAACTTTTGCGCCCTTCCTCCTACCGACAAGCCACGTTTTCTCAGCGCAAGAATGATTCCTGCGTTCGACCGAGTCAGCTGTGACTTCCCTCCTCGCGAATCCCTGCTGAAAGCTACAAACTGAGTATACAGCGCGGTGAAAGTTGAATATTCTGCAACGGGACCCTGGAGATATGATTTTCGGAAATACCGCGGCGTCGTTTACGCTGGACTGAATTGCTGGGCGGCGGTCGATTTGCGTGCGCGTTATTGGACCGCCATTTCTATTTGTTTTATATTTGCCCGATGATCTACCGAGGCCAGTGAGTGACGTTTAATTATTCCAGCTCGTTTTGCGCAGCCATCGGCGGATAATTTAATAACACGCCGCGGATCGTTCGCGGTGTCACGCGCCGCGTCGAAGCGCGTATCAGCCAGCCTCTCGAAACTAATTTTCAAATTGCTCCCTGTAGGCGCGGTGAAATTGGTTTTTATCGCAGTAATTACTGCTGGCCGGAGTGGCTATAAAATGGTGGGCAAGACTAGGCCGGCCACCCCTCTTTTCGGTGAATAACGAGTGAATAGGAGGTTGTACGTATAATTTGATTATCAAGTTCGCGTAGAAGGAGCAGCGTTGCAGGCTTCCTTCAACAAACTCGTCCCTGGAGGAATGAGATATCGAGGTGGCAGGGCTTATCATTTAACGGAGCGCGCCGATCTGTTGATCGATATCGCCGCGTGACAAACAATCGTCCCAATTAATTATGCGCCTCGTGATTTATTTGAGGGCCGGCCTAGGCGCTTCAACGAGCTATGACGGCGCAGCTGTCTCCCTGTCGCTGACACGAATGGACTTTGGAAAACAATGCGAGACCACTCGCGTGTCCCATTCAAGCGAATCCATATCGTGAAAGTAGATGCTTCTGATGATGTCCGATAAGCGGTGAATCTTCGAGCCAGTTGAAAACCGTGTCAACAACGAGAGGAATCTATGCTCCTCGATATGAATTTTAATTGCCATCTATCGATGGAGACTGATCGACTGACAACTCTCCGAGTACAGACTGAAACGTAATTAAACCGTGACGTAATGGGTTTTAACCGTACTGGCTAGTAATTAAAGCTGCCCGTGTCCTATGGACAAGGCGAGGCGAATCGATCGCTCGACAGAAGGAGCGTCGCCAGCAGCGTCAAGGGTATAATTCAGAGGCGAATGGAATAAGTCGTGGAAAACTTTGCTCCCGCTGTTGGTCCTTTGTTCCGTCGGTCTTTGTTCCGCGCTGAGCGAGATCGGAGAAAAAGGAAGCTGGGGGCATCGTACATAGAGTTAACGCGAAAGTTCATTCAAATTGCACGGGGATCATTCTGTCGGCTCGCCGCGAACCACGCGAGCACATCCAGCTGACCAGTATTGCAGCTACGCTCCGACCAATTCCGACCGCAGCCCAGATCGGCCATAGTTCAGGCTTCGGTCCAGCTTCGACGCGATCCTGGATCCAGCGAGATAATTGACGCAACGATGTCGAACCTGACCAGACGAAACGCCCGGCAATCGACTAATTTATAGCTCGTTAATTAGTTTGCTGCGCGGTCGCGAACCGTGGCCGACCGACTAGCTAGCTAGCTAGAGACGCTTTTTAAACAAGCTAAACCTCTCTGGAGCGAACACAGTTTGCTCTCTGTTTAAAGATTCCGTCCCGAAGGATTAAGCGAAGTTCGAAAGGTGGAATCCTCCGGTTGCCAGATTTTCCGTGGCAGAGGAGCGATACGAAGAGCGCTTCGAAAGAAGTTTACTGTATTTCGGGGTTGGAGAAAGTTTGACGCAGTAGTCGGACTAATCTCCTCGTAAATCCTTTGAGCTCTATTAGGGACTTCGTAGCTGGACCCAACTTGGTCCAACACTCGTGCGCGCGAACATAATATTATTTAATCCTTTAGCCTCGGTCCACTTTTGGCCACCATCGCCGATGAACTCCACGCTTATGCAAACTGGCTGTACACTCGTTATCCGTAGTCGTGGATTAATTCAATCATCCAGCAAACGAGTTTGCGAAGAATTTAGTGTGAACGGATGGCCAACCGAAAACGCATCGACCTGCGGGCATGCTTGCAACGCTAACTGCCTGAATAAACCATCTATAATGACGGCCGCCACGCGAATCGAAACAATGCCCGCGACATTTGCATACCATTCCCCTGATTTATAATACGCGAGATAATTATCTTCGTATCTAACCGCCGTAAATATCGCAATTTGTGCGCAATCACCAGTTCTCCCTCCTACCCACTCGCGCGGCCTCGCTTTCGGGCCTCTTAATACAACCATCCCGCTATTTATTCGCAATAAATCTCTGCTAACAATCGCCGCGTTAATTCATTCCCCTTCGGTTCACTTTTAAACTCGCAGACACGCGTGTTTCGGTTGAACGCAACCGATCGCAATGCCCCGACGGTTTTGCATTTATTTTGCGGCCAATAAGCTGTTGAAACGTAGCTCGTCAGGTACAAATCCGACATAAATTGCGGTCAATGAGCGAATAGGGCCTCGACGTTCAAACGCCGACGATTTCGAGTAGATTCGTAGGTATCACTCATCGGCGAATAAATCCGCGGCGAATGGGATTCGGCTCCTTTCATCCGCGAATCCGATTGAATCTATCAAGACACCGAGTACCATGAAATAGGGAGATTTTCCGTAGAAACATCAGATTTTCCAGCATTTTCCGCAGCTTTCTCCGATCGTCTTCCAGGGAGTAGTCGACGACAGAAGCGTTGACGTTCTGACGCGTCGAATTGAAACTACGCGCGCTAACGAGGCGAAACGAAGCTAATCGGGCAAGGAACGTGTAACAACCAGTGTTACGAAGCACGTCGAAGGGGCAAAGCCATTCGGTTGACTTGCAGCGAGCGACCGCACAGTGCCGTAGGTCGTGGTCGATCGATCGGCGGGATTTCAATTAACCAGCTGGCCGAGGAAAAACCTGCAGCAGCCCGAATGCTAAAGGACAGGAGGGGCGAAAGGCGAACGAGGTGGCAAGCTAGGTGGGCTGAATTCCAAGTTATAAATGCAACTCGGTTAGCAAAACCTCCCGTAGGGTTTTCGTTTAGCGGTCGCCGTCGCTTTCGATCGAGCTCCGTGCACTGCTTACCCTCTTCCTACCCTCGATCACCCTCCCTTTCTCCCTTGCCTGATCTTCTATCTTGTCCCTGTCGTACATAAAGCCAGAGAGATGAATCAGTGACGCCTTTCTTTTGCTTCCCCACATTCGTCCAACCCTTTTGCTTGCTAAGGAGAAGTTTAGGGTGAGAGGTCAAAACAGACACGCATCCAGGTCATCCCAAACTAATTGCCATTCGATTCGTCCACCCTTCGAGTGCTCCGCGAAACTTTCCCACCGCATTTCCCGCTAAAACCTCGTTGCCCATCCGCGAACAAACCGCCGGTTTCCGACTCTCGGAACTTCCGACTTCTCTTCTTCCGCGATTGCTGTGCATCGCAACGGTCAAACACCAAACCGTCGTGATAATTGCTCGGAACACGATTTCGGTGTTCACCTGTCTTTTGTTCCTTACACGGGTCCCGCGTCGTTCCCGTGGGAACTGCTTCTGCTTCGATGCAATACTACTCGCGATCGCACGTTCGATCCAGCTATCCAGCTGCGATTTATTTCCAACTAGAACGTCCAATCCAGGAGCCCAGTGTAAACTTTAACGCTCGCCCGTCGCTGTAAATTCCGACAAATCGCAGGAAGCCGTGAACGACGCGACGACAAACCGTTCCAGTGGCAAGAACACCTGAGAAATCGAGGGCCATTTGAAAGTTACATCGGGAACGCCGTGTCCTCAAACTCGAGGAGCCAGAACGATCGAGTGCGGAACCGGGGGACGGATTTCTCGGCCAATGTACATAATGGAGGACATCAGGGGAACGAACGACCCCGAAAAGACGTAGAAGAAGTCGCAGGAGAGGGACGTGGGGTCTGGGGAGGCCGCGATGGGGGAGGATGGATTGATTGTGTCCAAGTGAGTTAAGGTTGGCCTGAAGAAAGATTCGAGATCGAGGCTCCGGAGCTTGACGAAGGTCCCCGTTTCCCATTACACGGATTCCCCGCGATGCGGTTAGTTCTCGTGCTGGTGGCGTTCGCGGAGACTGAAACTTTCCCTTAATGACACAAGTTTTATTGCGGGCCATCGTTCAAGCTGCCTGCAAGTCGACGAGCCAGCCGGCGACGCGTCCACCCATTGCTCGCGACTGATCCTCCTCAATTTCCACTCTAACTGGCTCACCGTAATTGTAACTTGAATAACAATGATTAAGTGTCCGGCAGAGCAGGGGAGGTCGACAACACTCTTTTACTTATCCGATCGTCTAGGAAATCTCTTCTAGAACCAGCACTCGCGGACAAAGGGACGGTGTGCAGTCGCAAATTGCATTCGCCAGCCACGTCGACGACTAAATGCAGTTTGATTCAATTACGCGTTTCAATTTGGTTTGATAGCAATTTGATTCGCGGCTGCTCGCGGTCGGTTATCAACCGACTGACCAGCCGTTCGGCAAAGTTCCACGCGAATCATATAATTAACTGGAAACCGAATGTTATACCGTCGAGTTTTAGAGAGCTCCGTGTCCCTCGACGACACTCTATCGAGGGGCATCAGTTTTCAGTGGAATCGAGAAAATTCGGCGATCCTGATGGCACCGCGGACCTCGCTATAGGAATGTTCAGACATACTTTCGCGGTGACTGTGAGCTGCAACTACGGGCAACTCGTTTATTACCCAGGCGATTAGTGCTGGTGGTAAATAGCACGCAAGTTTAATGGAACACGTTATTCCGTGTAATCGAAAACGTCGGGAGGCGAGCCACGTTTATCGAGTTTATTAACGGGTCTGTCCGCGCTGCTTCGTGGCCGAGCTTTTTATACGCCGCTGACACAGTTACGTGTACAGCATTAAAGGGTGAGACACTGGCGCAGATTCTATTTCGAGTGTTATCCGTCGCATCGACGTCGCGCTAAGGAAAGATTCTTTTAACTTCTGATCGATAGAATAAAAATATATGGGGGTAGCACAGAAGTCGGGGGGTGTGAAGAATGTTTTCCTACAACCAACGCTGCTTCGTCATTTCGCCTACTGCTTTCTTCCTCCCTGGCTCGCGCGACCGATCAATCTTAATTCGCGAGCAAAATTACCGGCAGAAAGACCGATCTTCCTCCTCTTACTCCCCAAGAAATGTATTAAGACACGGTGTAACGGTGCTTTCCTCTCGCGACCGATACGATGAAAAGCCATTTTCCGAGCTCCCGTCTCGCGTCATTAATTCGTATCGGTTGCTTAACGACGCAAACATTGCTTACGCGCAGGATGACTGCGGTTTTATTACTCGAATTATACGAGTACAATCACGGACGGCTCGTACTGTTTTCCTATCATCGAAACGAATTCAACTTTCCGCGGAACGAGCGCGAGAGGATTCTTGCCAATTGGCGAGAGGAATGCTCCTGAAAGACGGTCGATAGTTGCTGCAACTTACGGTCGGATCGAGTCTCGCTAATCGAAATACCTGGACCGTCGGTCTCGGATTCCTTTCTCGATTCAATCGGGCGATCTCGCGGGATTAAACTCCGTCGGATGATCGAGCGACCAGGGCATCCTCGAGGAACAAAGTTTCCCCGTAACGATAAACACTGTTTCTAGCGACGCGCCAATTATTCTACGCGGAGGAAGCGCCTCGGAATAGGAGCGGGAAAGGGCTGTCGAAGGATCAACCTCTAGAATTCCTATCGCCGCCCTGTGTACGTCGGTGTACGTTTCGCCGAGACGTGACTCGTCGCGAATTTGTTTCGCGCTCGTTCCCGATCGGATACCTATACCCTTGTCGGTCGATAGCGCCGGAATGAAACGGCCTTCGTTAATTCGTTTTCTCGGCCGCGGTGAGCAAAGATCGACGGTGCCGGTTCGAGAATTAGTAAATTGCCTGTCAGCCCACCGGCTGCAATTACATTCGGACGTGTTACGCAAAAATTGCCGGCCTTTGGCCCGATCTCTCTCCAATCCTATCCCCTTTATCGCCGTCCAGGTTATTTCGCAAGAATCTCCTATCCCCGGAAGCCGCGCCGAACTGCACGCTCGGCGTGTATTCGTGCATCACGGTTATGATGTATCGAACCTTTGGGCGGCTTGGTCAGGTGTATTTGAATTATTGAACGATTTCGTTACGTGGAAAGGCTTCCGCCGTAGTACTATAGCTAAGACATCGATAGGAGTACGTGCATCGTACAGCGTAATAGGCATACCGAAATAGATGAAAAGGATCCTCTGTCCCGCAAACAAGTCGAAAGTTTGTCGAGCATATCGGCCAAAATTTTGGGCTTCTTTGAGGATCATGGGGTTGGGATTTTTAAGAAAGCGAGTACAAGGCGCTCACCTTTCACAGCGTTCAGCTTGCTCCCGACCATCTGCTTGGCCACGAACGCTGCCATCTTGGTGCTGGCTGCTTACCGCACGGGGACCAAACTTCCGTCAACCTGAAAGCAATTCATGTTGGTTAGCTTCTCGTTTGGCGGAGAAATCTGACGCGTAAATTGTCATCTCTGCTCGAAAGTCGGCGCGATTCGACGTCGTCGCATGACTTTTACACGGCTGTCTGTAAATCTCTTTGGTCGAAGAAAAAACCATTTCGGATAATAACGTTATACGGTTTCCACCTCGTAAATTCGTTTTATGACGTCATGAAAAGTAATACCGCGTTCGATCCGATTTGAAGTTATCCGAAGTGGCCGCGTATATACGCCAGCCCTCTGCAACCATTTCCCCGGGCAAGTAGCGTTTTTGCGCGCGCATCCGCGGCAATTCGACGCCGCGGTTTATTAGAGCAAACGAAGCGGCGAATGCGAATCGGCTTTTCGATAAAGCGATTCGACCAAATGCCCCGATAAAACGACGAAAATATTTCGTTCGACCAAGGCGTTCTTTATCGCGTGAAATCGCCACTGAGGAAAACAGTGACGCGGCGTGTCGGGCTAATTCGCTCAACTCGAGCGGAACTTTGAAAACAAGAAGAAGAATCTTATATTTGTGCGTTTCTTCCATCGCGTCTCCCCTTACGGCAGCGGCCCTTGGACTGTTTTCATTTCATTTCTGTCTCCCCGTTTTCGCTACGTTCCTCGCCAGTGTCGCGCCAAGTAACTTTTATTTCGACCAATATCTTATGCATTCCGAAAGCCATACGAAGGTTCGACTAATCGTCGTCGAGGGGGGACCTTTCCTTGAAATATTACTCGAGGCTCGAGCGTTTCCCGCATCTCAGCCACGTTTCATTCTCTCTTCCTGCTCGTCCGTGGACCTTCTCGAGCGTTTTTCGGTCGGTGGTTCGGTATGAAAATGAAATACGCCTCCCGAGGGACGAGCGCGACGTCCTTGATCCGACGACGATGAGCAGTATTTTAATCTCGCGACGCGTTCGCGCGAGCATGGGCGTCGCGACGCTCCAATGGAAGCTAGCCCCATGTTTCGCGCGCCACAAAAATGCGACGGAAAGAAGCACGCGAACGCAGCATCGAAGATGATGTTCGCCGGCTCGAAAACTGCCACGACAGCACGCTGAATAATTCACCGCGCAGCTGTAGGTTGCCCTGATGAAACCCCGTGTAGTTCCGGCTCCGCGTCGCGCATTAGACTGTCAAGAACACGGTTCAAACAGCGGGGGTAAACATTGCATTACCAGGTTCGAGTTGCAGCAGGAGGAATCGATGAATTCTGATGGCATTACCGTATGACCGTTCGATTTTCTGATTCGAGAGCAAACAAAGTTCTCTCTCGTTCGTGGCAAGATGGAGAAGCAGAAAAGCGTTATAGTGGCGCAGGGTCTATCGAATTAACATTAGCACGAATTTTGCCTGGCGAATTTCTAATTAAATCTCGTGTTTCCTAGTGCACGCGGTTCGCTGTATCGCACCGTACGTGTCGCGGGTGCACGCGCTGCAACCCCGCGACAGGAATTTCATTTTCTCGCCGAGGATACGTTAATACCTTGGCCCTGGTAAGGGGGAAATGGAATTGTTAGGCGAACGGAAGCCAGCTTGTTGTTTTGTCGCAAATCGCGGCGGTAATTGTGCAATTTCCTCTTCGCGACCAGGTTGCCGCGGCTTGCCCCTGAAACCCAGGGAGAAACTTGCGGGCTGTCCTTCGTCCTTACCGCAATACGCTTTGGACTCCTTCTTTAAAGCATTCCAACCCCGACGCTCATTCGACTGAACTTTCTAACCCATTTAGCCCAGTCACCGTAACTCGAACAAACATCCCCGTAAAGTCGCGGCCCCTTTCTTACACAGCAATGACTTTAGCTCGGACTGAAGAAAACGGATGAAGAAACTTGCTAACTTTTCCACGAACCAAGGCCGTCTCTGTTGATCGCTTATGGACAGACGCCGGGTCCATCAGCGTCGCTTATCTGGCGTCTAACGCCGAAACGGCTGGGGCAGAGAGGACTGTAGTGGTCCAGCCGAAGACAGGGAGCAGAAGGGATCAATAGAGAAATAGGAAAGCGTCGGAGCAAAGGGAGAGGCAGAGAGAAGAGGAGGCACCGGTGGCGACGAGAAGCGGGGCGGCTGCGAAAAGACGACGCCGATAAACCGGCGGTAAACCGGCGTCGAGACGTCTCGGCGCCTCTCCCCCTCTCCTCTCTCCACTCCTCTCCTCTCTGCTTTCATCCCCCGCGTGGCACGGGCGCCCACCCCGTGATTTTCCACCGACGCGCGACAACTTTATCCCGGCGACAATGGACGAAATGAGGCTCGCTTCCCAGGATATTACGTGTTTTTCCCCCCATCGCATCGGAGGAATCCTCAAGCTACCGGAAGTTCCTCGCCGAGTTTTTCGATCGACGCTCTAATCCCGACGAGCTTAAAACACGCTCTCGCTTATCCATATGCAAGCGACCCGCTTCTTCCTCCCCGGTTTTCTGCCTTCAACCGACGATCAAGCCTTCCTCGCTGACTTCTCGTCCGACGAGCGACGTCGAGTGACGTTCCTTGTCGTTCCTCGAATATCTCGCACCAAACATTCCAAGTTTCTTTGGACGACGCGCGCTTTTCCCTCGCGCGATTTCCACCGACTGGATCGATTCCACGGAAGGGTGTCGAGTGACGGGTGAAGTCGTCGCCAGGTCGCCACGAGCAAAGAAATCGCACGCCACGGAAATTCTACACCCGCGTAAAACGAGCTTGCAGCGGACGATGGCAACGCGAGACGGGAAATCGACGGAAAACAAACCGGAAGGGTCTCGAAGCCGTCGGCGCACGAAACAAGGCCACCGAGATCCTCGAGTTTATTCTTTC
Organism: Andrena cerasifolii; assembly: GCF_050908995.1. NCBI lineage: Eukaryota > Metazoa > Arthropoda > Insecta > Hymenoptera > Andrenidae > Andrena > Andrena cerasifolii. Next base: position 12,583,219 of record NC_135127.1, read on the forward strand.
CCGCGGTATCATGTTCTACTCGTTTTAACGCTCGATAAACAGCCACGCGGAGTAAGAATAATATTTGTCGTTCTTGAAAGTCTGCTGGAGCAATTTGGTTCATAGTGAATTCGAGAAGCTTACCTGAGATCCATTGTCGAGCTGACTTCCAATGGGACGGATTCGCGATGAATTTCGTCACTTACAACACAGATATTATAACGAGAAAGACGCTCGCGGTTCCGCGGCTATGGGTTGACTGACACGTAAGGTCATTAAAATGTTCTCCCCTCTCCGAAGTGCGGCCGCGACCGAGCGATGCCTTACTGTTATGATAACACGTCGCGCCGCCGAATGTAGGGGAGACCGGGGCTAGTTGATACGGTCTTCAGTTTTCAATTTTTTTAATTTTTGTTTGCATTACTTACTTACCAACAAATATGCCAAAATATACTTTGGTCCTTCCTCTTTAATATATAGTAAGCTAAAACTTGAGAAAATACATACAAACTGATTGAAAAAATGTTATTTGGACGATCAATTTGGATGTATCAAAACTATTTACTGTTTCTCCATATAAACGAAAACGGTTAAACAAAGATTGTTAACGTCAAGGTACACAGACGTACGCTGGACCGTAGTAAAGAATTGAACAACAAACTTCACATATCTCGCTCAAATGGAGCTACATATGTACGGTGTCGAAATAATTCGTCTCCTCTAATAGATACCTAATAAGTATTGTATAGATCGCGCAATATAACTTTGCCTCCGAACGGCCATCGAGTAGGCCCTACTGAGTGACCGCTCGGAGGCAAAGTTATATTACGCGATTTGTAGTAGGCTCGCGTTGTTGCCAGAGAAGTATTGCTGGGCGGTAGGCCGAGAGAACTATATGTACTACATCTCTATTATAACGAACTCAAGAATATATATGTACCTATTTCATTATTAACCCAACAGTATAGGCATAATACCAGCGAAATCAAAATACGAGCGTTCCTTGATTTACATCCTAAATACCTTATCGTTCTAAAAAGTGCTCTGAATTTTTTCAACAGTCTTGTTGAGGAATCGTTTGATCGGTGGCGAGGCCAACGGCACAGCAGCCGAGGTAAAGTTTCCGTTCCTCAGCGAGCCAGGAAACGCGGCGTAATTCCGCGCGAAGGAGGAGCTTTCGAGTGGAGAAGATTGTGAAGGACTCTTCGGAGGAGAGAGGAGACGGCCCGGCCGCCTCGTTAGAGCAGCGACCACCTCGGGGCATCCTTGCTCCTCGATGCCTGGTGCACTAATTAAATAGAGCAGAGACACGCGGATTTGGCGTTCGGCCGTAACGAAAATCTCGCCTCTGGCGCTGCAAAGTGTCGTCGTGGAAAGAAAGGGTTCAAACGGATATCACCGGATCTCCATTTAGCCGGGGTTAATTATTGCGCCCTCCTTCCCGGCGATTTCCATCGTCGTTACCGTTCTTTCTCGCGCACCGCCTAACGAGCCGCTGGTTTTTCGGCCTCCTCGAGTTGTCGTTGCCCCGAGGCTTACTTTCCAGGGGTGTTTGACTGTTTGGTCGTTCTGTCGCGGGAAAAGACTGTTAAAACTTTCTGTGCTGCGCATCTGCTCCTCCATACGATCGAAAATAAAATCCACTGAATTTACTGTCATTCCCGTTTCACTTGTTCTCATGCTTTTTACATTCTGTAACTCCTCTTCGCCTTCTCGAAAAGCAATGAAAAGTACGGTTTCGCGGTGGAGAGCGAACATGTTAGGGAATTCATCGTGTTCCAGATGAAATTGCTGGTGGAGCCACGAGGAAAGAATTCCATTAGCCGGTCGAGGGTCGAAACGGGGTTCAATTAACGAAACTAGAAATTCACCGAATCGCGCCATAAACGCGATTATTGCCGGCATTCCGGAGACGACTGCGTCCTCGATCCTCTCCTCGGAATCCCGGCAAACTTGGCGAAATGGCGGCCGTTGGTTCGGAGGAGCCGCTGCTACGTGATCGCAGCTGCGCGAGGTAAACGGGGTCGAACGTGACGGTCGGGCGGCCGAGGTCCTCGCGAAATTAAGATCGCCGAAAGGGAGCTGTTTGGTGTTCGATAGCTCCTTAACACGAGAGCAGAGGGAGCAGAGAGGACAGAAGGTGGAAAGGAACGCGGAGGTTTGTCGCGAGCCCACCCTCGCTGGGAACAGCAAGCCCAGGCCGAGTGCTTGCGCGTGTAATCGAGGATCTCTCGCGGTGGACGCTGGCTGAGGCCGCTTTATCGGTACAAGACCTCTTGGCGCGGATTTCTTCCATGATTCCCAGCCGAGGGTTTCCTCTCTCGTTAACGCAAGTGCTGGATTCTTCGGCGAGCAGAGACGCTGCTAATGGAGAAGTTCGATGGTCAGGGAGGGACTCGGATTTCGGCGATTGCCTCCGAATGCTTTCCTCCCCGCGGTTAGCCGCGTTACATACTCCTGTCGTCGAGGGGCTATCCTTTCGTCAAGGTTCCACCTCACCGGAAGGGGAGCCTCTAAAACCGGAGCTCGAGCGATCGAGATCCTGAAAATAACTGCGGGGGATACGCGAGTCTTCTAAAAATGGACTGGAACTGAGAGAGTAGCGGGTGAGAAAGACATCGCGAGTCAGCTGTTTCCCTGTAGCCTTGGGTTCTTGTCTGGGAAGCGTCGGAGACAATCGAACGATTATTTCGAGCAATGGGGTAGAGTGACGAAGCTGGCGAGTGAGAAAATAATTAGACCAAGCTGTCGACCCTTCCGTCGTCACCCTTGTTTTTGTTGGAAAGGGTGGAGCGTTGAACGCACGGAATGGAGGAGGGCAAACGAAGAGGGACACCGAGGCGAGGAAGTGTCCCGTAAACTGGCCACCGCTCCTGCCCCTTTAATTAATTTCGTGTCGGTTCTTTCTGCGGAAAATTACGCGAGAATTTGTCGCGACGCCAAGAGTAATGCACTCCGCGGAAGAATACTGACCCTTTTCCACTGAATCGGGGCGACGAGTGGGCTTGAAATTAGCTTTGCAAACGCTGCTGGTCAGCTTTTCGCCGTTCTCCAGGATTCCGGGCGAATCCTGACAGATTTTCCAGAAGAAATCGCGAAAGATATCTTGCATTTATCTCTAGCACCTCGTTCTCGATTAATTCAACATCTTTCCCTTTCTCGATATTTCCATTGAGACCACCAGCAGGCTACGTAGCTCGGCTTCGATCGCGATTTAATTCCGCTGACAGTTTCCAATCGGACGAGTTCGTTCATCCTCGTGTGAGACTCGCAAACGTAATTTCTCTTCGCGTCAACTTGATATGCCCCGCGAATGGCGTTATTACACCAGGCCCCCGATGATCATCGAGCGATTCTATCGGTCGCTTATCTACGTCACTGAACGGCCAATAAATATCCAATAACGTTCACTAGCGGTTAGAACCAATTTTGATTGAAACCGTTCATCGCCGTAACTTATCAACGCTTTGCAAACGTTGCAACGATATTTCTACTAATTCCTACGATTGTTTTGAGTTAAATGAACATCGTGTTTACAGTATGCGTATAGAAGGCGCTTCGTTCTCTGTGTGCTGGCATATCTTCGTTCGACAGGAGAAGAAGGTTTCACGTGCCCTCGTAACGAAGGAAACTCCCTGTAGGTATACGTATAGGTACACCCAGGCGAATTGATTTTATTAGCACACCTCTCGATCAACTCCGCATCGGAAGGGCTGCCTAGATATAGGATGACCACCAGGCATTCATCATTCGGTTCCCCAGATTGCTGATATCATTAGCTGCACCATAAATATCCAATGCTGACTCGAGTTTCATCGTTCTATATTGGATCTATGCGATCCAACTTAACATGAGATGCAAATGTGTTTCTGTCAGATCAGTGAACGCATTTGATTCTTGTGCCCCCGTTTCTTTGCCACACTTCTGATACCAAAGCGACGACTTTCGACTCGAAATTTAACGGTACTATTCTAACCAACAAACGATTAAAAGCCTTCGATGCACGACCGAATCGCAGATTCGAGGATATTCATACCCAGAGCTGCTGATCGAAATCCTGGTACGAGCCTCGCGGAAGATAAGTAAGAAGTCGTGTAACGCCACGATCCATCAACGGCGATTCATCATAGATGATCCCGCTCGGATTATCCTCGCTTTCTTGGTCATTTCACTGAGATTTTTTGGTTGCGAAACATAGGCAGAGAGGTTTCGAGCGACCTAACAGCCAGTCTGGCGGCTAAACGCTAAATTATCCAGCTGGTTAATGGCTCGAGCGCTAACCCTCTCGCTCCAGTTCCATCCTCTGAATGTAGTAATACGCGCTGATCTTCGGAGAACATTATGCACCGCAAACTACGTAACTCGTGGAGTAATACGGAGCAGCTGTCGCCAGACCGAATAATTCGTGGCTGGAGTGGAAAGTAAACCAGAAATTTCAGGCACGCCCAGACTCGTCGATGGACAGGGACACTCGAGAGCTCGAATCAATAACGCAGTTAATTAATGTTGCGTGTCAATGAGCTCGGATACTGCACCTCGAAAGCGAGAGAGAAAGCCGAAATCTCGCTGCGGAATAGGGAGGAGAGCCTGGTTACTACCGAGTCTTTTAATAAAGCAGAGCGTCGGTTCCCTTGAATCTTCAGAAATTTTATACCGAATCTCGACGGTCGGAGGACTTTCGACGGTATTCTGCTCGCGGGGCGGCTATTCACCGCGGCACGTTCTCCGTTTCAAGTTTCATTAGAAAGGAAACAAAGGTGCAGCGATAAACTGTGGCGAAACAATGGGGAGAGATTTAGAAATTCGAAAAAGCGGAAAATCCAGCCACCGCGAAGTTTTCAAAGTCACCGCGGGAGATGGTAGCATGTGCAGGGCCACGCACAAAGGCGCTATCGGTTTTTTTTCCCCCCCGGTTTTATCGTTCGACCGATGTTTTTTCCTCTCTTTACCTGGGGCACACGCCGATATCAAAGGGGCTCTATTTTCGAGATTACCTTTTCCCCGACGGATTCGGGACACCGGGTTACGAATCTTTTTTGGAGTCCGCTGCGCGAATACCTTTGACCAAGACACACGGGGGATTCGATTTTTTAATCAATCGTCGGACAGGCGGTCAATTAACGAGGGACAAAGGGGAGCTAACCATGGGGACGGACGCCCTTGCTTCTGCCCGGGACAAATTCTCCAGCAATTCTGTTGCACCGAGGTAAAGTATCGAAAACAGATTCCCCGCGTAGGGTGCGCGCTCTCGTAGACAGCTGCGAGGGTGGCAGGGAAAATTAGGCGATCCGTTGCAGGGATCTCAAGAACGCGAAAGCTCCAGAGGAATCTCGCGAAGGAACGCGATCTGGTATCGGTTCAATTTTCATTTAACCGTGTTAAATTCGTGTCGCGACACGTGCTACAATTTCCCGATACCTACACTTGGCGCGCTATACGTTCCCCGGTCTGGCTGTTACACGCGTCTTTTTGTTCGCTCGCCTGGCTGCAGCCTTGTCGGAGAATGTAATAACTCAAAGCCCGCGGGAGCTGGCGGAAGATACACCGACCGGATACAGATTCCCTCCTGCGACTAGAGAAAACTTGCTGCTCTCGTTACTCACCAGCCTCGATCCGGCGTTGTTTATCGCCGGCTGCGCTCCTAATGTAATATCTTCGTCGGTCTAACGGAGAGAAGGAATCGCTCGTCTCGCGATAAATTGATGTCTGATAGCGCGGCTCTGAAAGCGCGGCAACGTGGTTCTCGCGGAGGAACATCCGCGTCTCTCGCGACCCTGCCTCGACGCTCATCTATCGCGAGCACGTCAATTTCGGTAGACTGATCGCCGAATGCTGATAATACACAGGCGAACACTGCACTCTGAATATTATTAAGGTTTGCAGCAACTGCGTGCCAGTCGTAATTATCGGTGGGACCAGGAGTGAATGTCAAGTGACGCAAGGGGCGCAGCTCGCGGTGGCTGGTTTCGGTGAAAACTCGAGTGATGGCATCGCGTCCTGTCGCGTGTGGATTAAGCGACGACTGAAATTCCCTGGCCCGTGACAAATTGGGTCGACGAGGAGACGGCACAGCCTCGCGCTCCGGAGAACGCGCACGGAGAACGAACGAGGATGAGGATGAATGGGGGGGCAGACGGCAAAGACGCATCGCGGGCATTGTCTCAAGGACGATTTTTCCACGAACGAATAAAGGCAAGGACGGAGAAATATTAACGGTCGCACTCCCGATATTAAAGGTCCTGCGAGAGAGATCGGCTGCGATTTGTTCGAATGAAACGCTGCAACAAACTATTTTCCATGTAACGATCGGCTCGTTTCTCTTGTCCCTTCTTTCCGTTCTCTATCTACGAAAATCGCACCGCCGAATTCGTGACGGATGAAACTAGAGGAGCAGCGCCGTCAGTGGGTCCCGATTTCAAAAGAATCGAAAAGAGCACTCGTGTTGCACATCTTGGCTGCTCGTTACTGCTCGCGACATCGAACACCGGTGCGCGCCGGGATTCGCTGCGAGCACCGGGGTCCCATTGTGCCACGGGCAACATCTCCTACAGTTAAATTTGCCTCTCCGTATAGGTTCATAACGCGAGTGAGTACAAAAGAGTGGCTTTAGAGCGGCGGGTCCAGCGCGTACTTTACGAGCATGAGCCAACCGGTCGTACGGCGAGACAATATCGTAACGAGTGACTCGATAACGAAAACTACGGACCACTCTGAAAGGGGGGAAGAGCGTAGAATACCTCTGAAAATGCACTCCCACCGCCGCACTAAGAAACTTCCGCGTCGAACTCGAGCTTCCGTAATTTCCCGTAACTCAGCTTTTATCGTTTTCTTTCTACGCCGAACGAATATGCGCAGCGGAAGCGCGGCCGAGCAAAGTTTTTAATTACGAACGGACTGCCGCTCGGGAAACGAAAGTTTCGAGTACGCCGGCTTCTTAATTGTGAACAACGATCGGCGCAGCACCGTTGAAACTGTTCCCTAAAACACACAGCCGAGTGTGCGAAATTTCAGAGTGCCCTGTCGCGAGTAATACGATTTTAGCTGCGATTCTAGTCTTCCTATTGTAAAGGATGCTTATGAGAGCAATGTTTGCTTTGGAATCGAGCTCCGAAGGAGATTCACTAAGTAGGCCCATACCTTTCTCAGTCTCGTTGCTCTGCCTTCTAGTGGGAAATTCGTACTCTGCACGGGGGTCGGTGGTTAATCTCCTCGCGGCCGATGCAATTTTCGCGGCGCGGGATACTCGCGTGTTCGGCGTGGCGTGTTCTCCGGCGAACGAAAACTCCTGGCTACGCGAAAGTTGCTCTCAGCCACTGGAGAATGCGCTTCCGGCTCCGCGAGCTACATGCTGGAAATCGTGGGTCGGAGGAACTCGGGGCAATTACGGATCGCAGCCACGGAGTGGCGTTATTCCGCGGGAATAGAGTAACCCAGCGCTGGCGCGTGCTCGCTCGCCACGCCGAAAATCGAATAATTCCTCAGCATCTGCCCGGCCGTTCGGTTATTTTAAATTCCGATCCCGTTCGACGCATCCGCCGCGCCGCGATCCCATTACGCGGAGCACACCCCCTCCGCGAAGCAAGTCTCAGCTCTGAGCTCTGAAGCGTCTCGCGACGGCGGATCGGTGAATTCCAGCCCCGTACCCGATCGCTCTCGCATCTCTGATTTTTCACAGAGCCCTCCATTAACGAGGAAAACCGACACCGCGGTAGAAAATTCGCGTCAAAGCGAGTTACCCGCGTTGGAAAAGCACGGCGAGAGGCATGCCGGGAAAACATTTTTCCTCGCGAAAAATATTTACCCCTCCCCCCTCCCGTACGCCCCCTGCGTTGCGCCCGAATAATTTCAATTCGTTTCCAAGAGAAAACATTGCGTCGGGCCACAATTACGGATGAAACGGTGCAAAACATTGAATTCTAGGTTTTCGGTTAATCGTGGAGCTGCAGGGCGCCGCGCCGCGTGCACAAAGAAACGCGTTGGAAATATTGCAGCGGGGCATATTTTCCCGAAGCGAGCTGGAACATCATCATCGACGCGGCTCGGTTATCGATTCGCCGCATACTTTGCACAGCGGAGCTCCGCAAGCCCGCGATACACTCGTATCGTCTGCCGTGCATCAGGAGGATGCACTGATTCAGCGCTCTGACGAGGGTAAACCGAAGACGAGTACACGTTTCGTTCGGTCGATATCGCCTTAGTTTCAACCGAGTTACCGGCATAATACCGCGGCACGGGCAATCCGTTGGAGCTAGAATTTTGCAGGAATGATTGTGTTGATACACGACTTGGGAGAAAATGGGCCAGGCCGCGGCTGCTTCTGCATCGAGGATGGCATTAGACAGAGGATGCATGGAGCAACGATTCGCTGGGAAGAAAACACGTAGCTGACACTCGATCAATACCGCTCTCCAACTCCTCTCTGTTATAGAGCCGGCATTGTTCGTCTCCCTGCCCCCTATTCTTTTCGACAAAACCGCTCGGTGGTTTCCAAGAGGAGCACGGTGCCCTTACGACAGCGTCACCGTCGTCTGGAGACAGACAGGCAACGCGTTGTTCGCCTGTCGCGAGTCGCGCGGAAGACGAAGCCGTGCGACTATCGCTGACAGTCGCGTCAAAGGCGTTATCCGCCGTGAAACCAAGTCTCCGATAACGAAGACTGAAAAGAGTTACGAGCGTGGTTGCTGACGATTCTAATGGGAGTCGACGACGAACTAATAATAGAGGGGATCGATACCCGGTGGTAGTCGAAGTCACGGCATCTCCCTTCGTCCCTGTTCGCTGGGCTTCCTGTCTCTGTTCAACTGGCACGACTGCAGTTTTGCTGGTAACCAGGGATCCCCAACCGGCCGATCGAATCCACGAATCTCCAAATAATTCCAGGGGGTCAGCGATCGCTCAGAGTCGCGGTTCCATCAACCATCAAAGTTGTCCTTTCGATACGCATCACTTCGATACGTAGTAGTCTCTCCCTTTCCTCGTGCAATCTCAAACAGCATTCGAGAGCTACCCGACTCGTGGATCTCGACGAGCCGTCAGCCTCGTTATTGACTCGTACTACCGGCGCGGACGACTCGAGCCCACGGAATACTCTCGTGTACTTTGCAATTGTGTCGCCGATGAGGCCGCTCGAGCGGGCGACTTTTACTCGCATTTGCGAGCAGTCAAACGTCACGAGCGATGAGACATCCGAGCAGAAGGGTGTCCGAACGGCTGACAGCCACTGGCGCGGATTTCCGCCAAGTAGACCGAGACAGGCCTTTAGCAGGCTCTGGGAATAAACGAACGAGACGTTAAAATATTCAACGCGAGCCAACCGCGGAACCTCCTCTTTCTCTAGCGTTCCACACAGCAGGCTAGCTTTGCATCGGAAAAGCCGATTGAAAGTCCTTCCCTGCGCGCGCTTCGATCGTCGGCTCACGAGAAAAGGAGCAGACCCCGTGTGCTAGAAAATCTCTCAACAATCCGGTATCCACGGAAATAGAGGTGTTGATTGTTAAACGTAGCCGTCGCGTGTTTCCAGCGAAACCGAGTTACCGACGATTCGCTTTGCCCACCCACGGCGAATGCCCTTCTATTTCGCAGGATCCTGGCAAACTTTCTAACGTCGTTAGAACACAGGAATTTCCGTTGCCGTGAAATGTCCCGCCGTTCGGCACTGGCCAGGCCTGAAATTTTCAAGAGCGCAGTCGCTGCTACGTGCTCCTCGCGCAACAGAGAGAACGCGGTAACTTAGTTGCCGGTTCGACCGTAAATAATATTTCCCAAAGTGGCTGGAAATTCCAAAGTTTCGCAGTTTCCTATATCAGGCCGCGGCGATCGTAATAAACGAGTGGAGTTCGCCGACACTTTCGCCTGAGGAAATGGACTTAAACAGGGGGAGGACGCGGTTCGGCTTGCCCTCCAACCCCGAAGCTCCTGAAAAGCGGGCAGAATTCCGAAAGCGGTTTCTTGCCTAGTCACGTGTGTTACACTTTATAGCCCGTATCTCCGACTAATCTCGCTGGAGCGTCCAGCTTTCACGCGGCCGTGACGAGGGTGCAGCCGCTAGCCGGGGGAGGCAATAAAAAATTTTAATCCCCGACAGATGAAGCGTCCACCGACGTGGATTGCTATTTTGCAATCGAGGGTGGCCTGCAACTCGTCGAAAATACCGACTAGAGCTATATTTTACAAATCTGTTTGTTATAAACTCCGTTCTCTTTTGTTGCGCCCCGAAACAAGTGAATCCCACCGGCAGTTTATTAAAAGCAGTACCAAGCGTTCCTTGTACCGAGTTTTCAGTAACATCGAAGCCAGGAACGTCTAACTGTGCCGAGGGGAGAAAGAATGCTTGGTCGTAATTGCAAACGCGAACGCACCGCACCAACGCGCCTGTACTCGTGTACGCAGACACGAGGCGTTGCAAAGAAAAGAGGAGCCGAGTCGACTTCGGCCGGGAATTAATGAATGCCCTGCTCTTTTATCCTTTCCCGTGACCCGCTCCATAATTTTCCCGGCTTCTCGCCCAGAGAATCCAAAATCAGATGAAAATCTCCGCTGCGGAATCCCCGCTGGTGCCGATGAAAAAAGAGCGACCAGGCTCCGCGCAGCGTTCCAATGCCGCGCGCCCCGAGACGATTTCCCCGGAAGCTTAAGCGAGCTTTATTAACGACTCACCCGGCGAAATTGTTTTCCCTCTCACGGCCAAGCGGCTCGTATTTATCGAACGCGCATTTAGCGAGCCCGGGGCGCAAAGACCGTCCAAGATATTAATCCCTCGCCGGTGGATTACGCAGCGAGACTGCATCGCCGAAAGCTTTACAGCCAAAGCAGCTGGCGACTGCGTAAGGCCGGTCCTCGACTACTTTGGCCGACTCGATTGGTCTTCGAGTCGTAAACCGCGCAATCACGAGCCCCTGTGGACTCGAAGCTCAACAGTTGCTCGATAATTGCGTTTCAAGCGATGTCCCCCCCTCGCGGTCAAACCTTAATCGATGGCGCTAAAAAACCACCGCCTCGTTAATCCGCCAAGACGAATGGGGACAAGGATCAGCGATGCGTTTGATCGTTCGCTGCCAATTACCATAGAGTTCACTGAAATTACGTAATCAGAGCTTACGCCACTGGGCGGATAGGAAATTACAATTAGGGCGCAGAGTTACAATTAGCCCGCAGCGATCGCGTCCAGTTAAATAAATAGACTGTTAATGTCGCGTGGGGATTAGTGGATCACCAACCTATGGCCCGACGATAGACCTCGATAAATTGGCTGTAATGTTACCTCTGCTAATACGCTTTCCACATAACCGTATACCGAACCTATCTTTTTTTTTTTATTCCGACTGGTGAATCGCTAAAATCATTGGGGTACATCGTTTCGTTAATGCACCGCGGGAATTGAAACTCGGCCGTGGTTGCCCGCGAACGAAACGTTAGCAGAATGTTGCACGGGAAGCTAGACCGCGCAGAATGCTATCTTGTATGCAAATACTGGCTTCATAACCGTAAAACGTCTAGTGTACAGAGTAGTCGTTTCAGTTTCGAGGGAAGCAATTCTCGGGACCGGTAAACTTGAAATATCAGCAACAGAAGAAAACGGAGTAAATTAGACATAGGAGCGTAGCGAGATAGAGAAGCCGATCTATCTGGATCAGTGATAGGCCTCGCGAGCAACAATTCCGCGATTGCGATGATAGGAAATGCGGGAGGGTCTGTCGCAGAAACGTGCGGGCGTTGGTTCCCCTTTGGATCACTCGCATGCCAGATACCAGCTATCTAGATCGTCGGGAGATTCCTCATCCCCGAGCTCAGCGCTCAAAGTGTCCGACGCCTGCGCGAGTAACAATTCCCGGATACTTTGCATTGGTCTCCGAAAAGGGGGTGGAATGAAGATAAATATCGATGACAAGGCTAGCTATCGGTAAGAAACACGAGTACCTCGTCGCGACCCCTCGGTCGTTTCGCAGTTTTACTTAGCACCGCGAGGGCGGATTTGCACATAGCGCGTGACAAATCGCGGCGACTCATCGAGCTAAGTGGAAAGCCGAGAAATGGGGCAAAACGAGAGGAAGCTTGTCCAGAGACACTATTCCGCGACGGAATTCCATTCGACGCGGCGAATTGGACGACGATCGAACGTCTGCACGGAAGAAGCGAGAAGGAGACGCAGGGAAACGAAGCGTTCCGGAGCTTCCATCGAGGACGACGCGTAGAGGATGCTGTAAGCAATGTAAGCGGAGTGTTCTGTCGTATCGTAGCCGAGAAGGAGCGTGTTCCGGCAGGATCTCTCGGAATTTCCTCCGTGCGGCCAGAAAAGAAGAGACGTTCGCGGAGTACTTGAATCTTCCAACAAGATTAGAGAGATTAGTTAGAGGAAAGCAACGTGGAAGTTGCTCGTAGGTTGGAAACGTGTGACCGAAGGCGAGGAAGCGAGGAGAAAAGTTCCGCTTTAACCAATCCAGATATTCGTATCGCCTGCAGATCCCTTCTTCCAGCATCCGAGAAACCGTTTACATTCTAAAGGCACGTTAGGAAATGTATCTGAAATTCCCAGCAAAGTTCCCCGAGCGCCGTATCGAAGGAAGGCGGTAACTGTATCGAGGCGGAGGCGATAAAAAGCAAACGCCCCGTCGCGTCAAGTGTACCGGCAAAACAGAGAGAATGGGAGAAGGACGGGTAGAGGAGCCAGATGGAATAAAAAAGATTCGAGCGTACGATTCCGGGGCGGAATCGACATCGGCGCCGACGAGAAGCGTCCTTGGAGAAATGGGAACGAGACGTAAGCAAACAACGCGTCCCGTAATAGCGCCGCATTGGAATCTCTCATTTCCAGATCTCTGGTCCAAGACTGAGGAAAAGTGGTCGGGGAAAATCGTGCGTCTGCGTGGAGGAAATCGAATCGTCCGCGTCTAAAGTAGGTACGAGAAACGTCGAGGGACCGAGGGTTTCTTCGACGGCGAATTACTTAGCAGCGGGCCGCGGCAAACAGGGATTTACCGTAACGAACGAATTACTGTAATCAGCATCGGATTCTAATGGATAATTGGCCTCGTTACCAGGCTTGGTATTCGAACAACTCCTCCTCGCCTTTTCAGCCCCTCTTTCCGCGAAGCTTTCGGAACTCCGTGGAAAGGCTGGTAGCGGATTGGGCGGGTTTCCGTAGCGCGGAAGAAAACCGAAGAGTCTTAGTCTTCGTTAAAGGTAGGGCTTGAAATTGGACCGTAAAAGTGGAAGGAGTAGGTGGTAGATAACAGAGTCATCGTTATTCACTAGCGGAGAAGGAGGAGAAGCCGAAGAAGCTACGCGCACCTTGGTTTCGCGCTGCAACGACGCGGCGGACGATTAAATCCCTCGCGCTTAACAGGGATAACTGCCGAGGTAGCGATAAATTATTGTCGCGGTCGGACCTGATCGTGGATCGGGCGCCTCCCTTAAATAACCAAAGATTTAATGAGGTGAGCGGGATGACTTTCGGATAGGAATTCAGATAGCAAGTTAACCAAACTTTCAAACGCTGTGAATCTTTCGCAGGAATTTGCCGGGTGCCATTTTCGTTCCGTTCAAAGGATCGAGACCAACCGCGTTACGAACGTTCCGATGCGAGAACTTAACCACCGACGAGACTAGATTCAGAAGCGTTTCCCGCAATTTGTAATAGCTGTTGCGGAAGTTTAACGACCAACCGATTAAGCTGGCCAACTGCTCCTCGATCGAACACCCGTTAACGTCCGGACTAACTTGCAGCAGTTCCCATCGAGCATCGATTTGCTACGGCGAGGGATTCTTCCCGAAGCAGAGAACACATTTTCCACGCGTTTACTCGTCCCTAGCCGCTCCCCAGACAGCCGCGTGTCATCTGGAGAGGAGCATTCCCCCGGGGCGAGGCGAAAGACGAGACAGCAAGACGAGTCCTTGTTAAAGTTCAATTAGCCGACGCCGAACGGCAGGAGGACTCGCGTCGCGGCTGATAACGAAGGAGGGGGGCGGGATATTCCTGGGAATCAGGGGATTTTCCTTGCTAGCGAAGGCTCTTCTTCGCGGAGGATTAATCGTTCTCCCGCGGGAAGGTAACGAGCAGAAGAGGAGGCGAAAAAAATTGCCGACGAGGATGAAGGGGACTTTAGAGAATTAAAGTTCCGTTCGCCGCTGGAATTCCAGTGTTCTCTCAATAGTGGCGATTAAAAGCGGAACGAGAACGGGCCGGATAATGTCGCGAGATGAGGCCGTCCGCGATTCGAAAACGTGGAAGGGTATTCGCGAAGATACTCGCTACGGTATAAACTCGCTCGTGAAAGTGGTCCGGAGGAAAGTTCTACCGTATAACTATCGGGTAATAAATTTTAAGGCCAAAGAATGGCGAAGAAGGAAGAGGAGGCGATTGTACGAATTCTATTTAGACGTAATTCGTGGCTCGAAAAAGGAACAGGCTATTCTCCAACAATGAACCGTGCTCGGCTCGGGAACGTAACGAATCGTTCTCCCTGCTTCTCGGTGAAAATCTCCAAGTTCACGGGACCCGGCGAACCGTCGCCAGCGAATTATCATTCTGAACGGCGCTTTAATTCGCTGCGACGAGGCACCGGCTACCTCTGTTTATGAATTACCCACGGGATTTCTTTCGCCAGCGAGTCCTCCGCTCTCCACCCTCGTGCTCGCGTGCCGCGAATTCAGAGCAGCTATCCACGGAAACGTGGGGCTAGGTACCTACCTACCTACTTCGTAAACGGTGAATGCTTTCGTCGGCTTCTTTGTTTACAGTTATTAGCGAGAGAACGGCCAGGATCGTTAAAATTCCCCGGGGGAAAGCTCGAGCTCGCTCGCATGAGACGATGCCCCGCTCGATTATTCTCCTCTCGCTTTGTTCCCCTGCGCGAGTATCGGCGTCGCGTGCAAGCGAACGTCGGATTTCGGGAGTGAACGGTGAACCCTGGCATTAATCGCGCCCACGCGATGCAGCGACATCGATGCAATTCGCGCCCTCTTCTGCCTAATGGAATCGGGGGACCAAGTGCATCGCGGTGGCGGAGGCTGTGCAAGTGTATCGATGGTGAGACTCTGGGGGTGAAAACGAAAGGGATGGCTGCGTAAGCGAAACTCTGGAACCTCGACTCCGTGATCCAAAGATCAAGCAAAAGTTGCACGCGTAACCAGGGCTCGTCGGATTGCCAGTGGCGACAGGGGAAGAGGGAGACAGCGAGGCTCGTTAAAGGGGTCGTTATCATCAGCTGCGATTACCGGTGGAAGTTTTGCCGAGGCGCCGATATTAATATCGGCCGAAGACCAGCCTTTCAATTAAGCAGCCGCAGTTTAATATTGCCGCGAGCACGATTTGACCCGATTCGTAAGGCGACACACCGCGAGCTCCTCGTTACCAAGTCATTAAGGCTACCTGGAAACTTCCGAGTAAGATATCGCCGGCCTCGGCTATCAGAGATGAAAGTATTTCGCCCGGGTCGCTGGAACGGCCGATAATTTCGTCGGAATTAATGGGCTTTATCGGCTGGGCCGCGTTTTAATCGCCTCCAGGCGACTATCTCGTCCGGATGTACGTATGAAAATGTTTACGAGCCGAGTCGAGCTACCCCTCCGAGTACCAGTTAAATGCTCCAGATAATAATTACGTACAAACGTGACCAAACGGTGGATCCGCCGAGGAGATCAACGGGACGACGTATTATATTCGCAAGGTTATGTAGTAACAGGATCAGGAAGGCTGACTTTACTATATCAGTCCAGGGCAGAGGAAAGTTTCTAATCCTACTATAGCTGCTATAGCTGGAGTATTCGGAATTGAGTAACGCTGAGGGTCGACGGGCTCGTTACCTTGAGTAAAATGTCCTGTAAGTGCCCATAAAGCTGTAACGCGATTCAAAAGGTTACTCGTTAACGACTCGGGCAAGTATTACGATAGGGAGTCACGAAGGTCTAAGAGGGAACGCGTTATCAGTCGACTGCATCATCTTGTAATAAGTGAAGCTGTTCCGCCGCCGCTCAGCCCTGAAATCTTCTGTCGGTACATCAAAGAGGAATCGAAATTAGCCGCAGCGTTTCAGGGCTCCAATCGATACCGCTTCCACTGCATCCACCCACCCCGGCGTCCAACGTTCCCAACGATTCTCGATTAGAGAATCCCTGGGTGTAGGGCTGCGATCGGCGATTGCCGAATCGTCCGTGTTATTTGCAAATTTCCCCGAAGAACATCGGACAAAGTTGGACGCGGAGGTTCTTGAAAATTTGACAGATGATGCCATAGGGTACGTTCCTTAGACCACGAGTATGCGGAGGCGGGACCGAAATTTACATGGAGGTAACGGGGGGGAGGCGGGACCCCCATCGCTGTAACTCAACGTCACGTTTCATCGCGGTCGAACGATGATAAGGGGAACGTTTCTCATCCGCGGAGGATCTACGAGACCGGAAAGTGGCGTCTCGGAAGCCAGCAAGAGACCGCGCTGGCTCCTAGGTAATGACGGGCGTCGAAGTTTCATTGGGCTGAGTGCTCCTCGACGATGCTGAAGGAAATTTTGCGACCCCGTCCCTCTTCTCGACGTGTCGCCTTCCCCCGAATCGATCGCGTCACTCTATTTCGCTTCTAAACACACGACGGTCAACAGGATCCACGCAGGATCAGGATTTCGATGCCTGTTGGAAGAACGGGAATCTCGAGCGAACATATTCTAATTCCCATCGAGTTTGCTCAAGAGGAACTCAGAGCAAAGTTTTCTGGAATGCTGGCCGATTCGAACGATCACCGAGATTGTTTGCTCGGCAATCGCAGGAAAGTCGATGATTTCGGGCTAACGAAATTTATTTAGCCCGATGCGAGGCGTGTACGCGAAGGGTGGCGGATAAACGAGCGACGAAAGGCCGGAATACAGACGACGCGACCGAGGAGAAGAGAATCGCGCGGAAAGTCAATAGCGGCGCTGAAATAAATAAGACGTTCCCGGAGGGCGGCTGCCTCTCCTTATCTTTCACCTCTTTTTACGACGGCCAAGTTTTACTACGGAAAATACATGAGCAGCATGGCCTGCGGGCAAATATTTGTCGAGTTATTTCACCCGAGAAGGATGCACTGGCTGGCGGATGCGAAGCGTGCGAGGCGAGAATAGAAACGGCGGACCGGGAGGTTTGGTAAATCGTGGAAATCTGCGCCGGCCGTTTTGCTTTCGAACAAAGGGGAACAATTTTTGGAACGAATCTCCTCCTTATAGAAAACCGTGCACCATCGGTAACAAAGGTGTTCCGCAAAATCGATTCTCGATAAATTCAGCGAGGCCGAGCCCCAAATATAGACCAGTCGTGCCGAGTCGAGCCAAAAGCAAACGATAGCCGAAGGGAAGCTTGCCCCTCCCGGATGCAAACGAATAAATGCAGTCGAAAGTTCTCCCCGGCGAAAGTTCCTATTTTCGCCTACATTTCCAGGACACTTTACGCCTGCCTGGAAACGGAGGAACCCAAGATTGCCAATCACAGTTGCTAGGGCATTTGTGCGCCAGGACCGCGTTTAATAATTGGAACAGTTTTGCCCCGAGCCAAATGTTGGCGTCGACCGCGCGCAAACCAGCCAAAGAGATCCAGAGTTTCTTTGTTTTTCCTTAATATCCTCCGCGCGAGTCGCCAGACTCCGTCGATGTTCGATTGAAACCGATGGAGTTTAAAGTTGGCACGGGCTGTGTACACTCACTGTTTCACAGAGACACTATCTCGTGCTTCCATATCGCCTGGAATCCTATCTCGAGTAATGAAAAGCTTCGTGTTATCGACGTCCCTGGATCGATTATCAATCGGCCAGAGTAGCAACGTTTGGTTTCAGTTTCCAAAGCTCTCGGGAACTTCCGAAAACGGATCTTTAGAGGGGGATGATGCTGGGGATCGGGAAAATCTTCCGACCCAACTGCCAGCCTGGATCTGTTGGACGGTCACAGGACATTCTTTCTCTGCGATCGATAGAGAAGACGAGCCTTTGAAGAGCGTCACCTTTCAGCAACGGAGCTCTTTTGCCGTGCAAAGATCGGCGAACAGGCAGGGTGGGAAACGACTGGAATGAAAAAGACCCAGCTATCGTCAAACGCTACGAGTTTGGTGTGGTTTCAATCGAACACAGTCCGCCACTGGTTCCTGGCAGGTCCCGGATATAGATATGTTCAGAGTGGATCGCTTTGCCTTCCGCTGGCTGAATTATTCTCTCCTCGCGGTATCAGCTTTCGCGTTTGGCTGCACCACGCGTGAAGTTTAGTCTTCTGAGGATCGAATTCCGCGGTATAACGATATACCTACACGTATGAAGGATAAAGGGAAGGAAGGGCAATAAAATCCTCGACGTTTACGATAGTGCTTTCCCGCAGCTTATCGATTTCTAATCTATCAGGCCCGTCTCTGCGGTTTGAATTCACGTTCAAAGGCTGTGCAGGTACACAGGCGAGCTTGCGGATTCCCAAGTGGCTGACGTATGCCATTGTGGAGGTGAAGGAACCACGAGAAGCTAACCGTAGGACAGGAGAAGCTGGATCGACTTGTGCGGACGCGTTTGCATGCGCCGCAATAATGGCTGAGTCACACTACTGACCTACTCTGGCAACCCATCTGGTCCCTATATTGGCGGATATTCTACTGGGGTTACAAGCGGTAGATGCCTCGCGTTGCCTCCGTACCCCTGAATAGAGGGTGTCCTTAAATCTTCGCTGGTTTCCTTCCTTTTTCGTTCTCGTGGAAACAGAGGAAGCCCGAAATGGATTCCACGGTCGAACAGCCCGGCCGCCATTAGGCACGAGAGCGTGTATTTTCGTGGAAATACGTGGCGGACCTGTGTTTGCCTAAAATTATTCTTTTCCGCTCCATTACTCGAGCACGTAGGGGGGGGGGAGAGGGGAGGGGGTGTTTCCCGTGAAAAGCGAGTGCAAAAGGAGGAAGCACGAGCAGGAAACGAAACGAAAGGGGAGGAACGCTGTGTTGATTTGACAAACGACTGACAGCTGCCGAAAAAAGAGCAGGATCGAATCATCCATCAAGCTGGGTCGATGGTTCTTGAGAAAATTACGCGCTGCCGGGATCGGTCGTACAACGAGTCGTTGCGATATTCCGAAATGTCCGAGCTAATCTAGCGCGACAGAATTTTGAAAATAGCACGAGGACAGATCCTCCGGCGTTATGATTAATTAGCATCACCCTGGGAATGCACGTTCTGGTTCTTTTTTTCGCCAGCGTTCCCAAACGACCCACGAAAATAAAAGGGACCCGATGTCGCGCGCAGTTTTAATTTCTGCGGTGGCCCGATTGCCCCAGCTAAAAAATTAATGAGCTTTGAAACGCCAATACACGTGCACACATGCGCTCACATTCGAGAGGCGGATACCTAGATTGCCCATTAACCTTTGATACCCACACGACGCGTTGGTCCTTTCGCTTTGATAACTCGTTTAACGATCTAACCGCTCTCGTCGGCATTTATTATCTCCATTAGCGATCGCACGCGAGAATAATTACTTTGACGGTCCCAACGTACTCTCGATCCGTGAAATTAACGCGCCCTCAGACTCCCACAGCGATCGTACTTTTATCGTGGAAGTTGAGTGTCTTTATTATCGAAGAGGGTCTTCCGAAGGGGGCGCAACAATCGCGACTCGCTCATTAGTCCAAAATTTCTCCGTCTACTTAATATTGCCGTTGATTTCGAGGAAAAGAGATGAAAGAGCTTGTTTCCGCGCGCTGCACACGCGACTCGTTTACTCTGATTGGATTCGAGGTGGACGGCGCGGCGCGGCTGCTGCGTCAAATGATAAGGGACGTCCGTCCCCGTCTCTCGAGGCCCTTTCTATGCGGAAATCGTATTGGACCCGGCGCAAAAGTACATCAAACAAGCACGGAACGGCTGGAACGTTGCGGGCCACTCGATCATCCCACGAAACGATTTCCTTGGATCCCATAGGAAACTGTGCAATAACACGAGCAACGTCCAGCCAGCTGTTTTTTATGGCCGTAGCATTTGGAGGCACAATAACGCCTTCAGGAAAAGTATTTGTCTCTGCGGACACAGCTCCTCCAAGCTCTCGCGCTGGGAATCGACATTCAAAAGCGGACCTGGAAAATCGATCAATCCTTTCCATGCTGAATCGCTTCTTTCAACGACCGTCTGGGGCTGGGGGTGGTTCTATATCAGCGTAGAGTTTTCTCGGACCTGAACGGCCAAGCAAATACCTTGATTCGCTCTGTATACACGGAGGCGGAACAATTAAACTGCCCTCGAGATATACGATTTAAAGTGAAGATCCACCGACTAACTTCGTCTAACTGCGGTCCGAACTGGGAGCAGCGCAATAAATACACGATATAATCCCGGCCGCCTGAAATGGAGCGTGCTTGAAAGCAGTGTCCAGCCGTCGTGGTCCGCAAGCTCTTTAGCGGACTGGCCCGTCTGGCTCGGAACAATGTAGCACCTGTCATGTACCGAATATTTGTTCTGGCGACCGGAGTACACCCGTATCCGAAACTTCGTTACGTGCCGTGGATGTAGACGGTGGAACTTTCCAACTACCACGCGGCGACAGATGGGGAACCCGTACGCGGTCCAAATCCTGTCAAAATTTTTCTTCAACGTAAACGCCGTTTCCCTTGAAAGATTTTCTAGGGACAGGATCATAAACCACAGCCTGTTCTGAATAATTTCCCCGTTACAGTGCAGTACGTAGCCACCCAACTCCTATTGGGATCAATACTCAGTTCCCTGTATCGATAGGTCGAGCATTTCCTGATCTTCGTAGATCCGATTTACCTTTCTGCGAAGCCTGCTTGCTTCAAGCAACCAGGGCGATCCCTCCATTCAAGCTCCCAGCGTGGAACCTCGGACTACCGCGCGGTTAATTAGCAATTATTCCGCGGCCGCGGCTTTCCGTCCCTAATCGAGTACCAAACAGGCGATTTCGCCTCGATTCGACGCACTTAAACGCAGCCGGACGCAACTGCGGGACGATCCATTCACGAGTTATCGGGCCGCGGACCGGAAACCGCTGCCGCTGACAGATGTTGCGCGCACTCGTGCGCTGCCAGGTTCGACGAAGCGCTACCTTAGCCCCACACTTTGTAGCGTGTGGCCTCAGCACTGACACGTCGATGCCTATCATCTTATCGCTCCGCGACTCGCATAAACGTACCTACGACAATACGACAGCGCGCGCAGTGGATCGCTATTAATGCCCTGCCCCCCCCCCCAAGAAAGCTCGACTTTTGACTACGAAAAGGTCGAGAAGCAGCCTTGGGAAGCCAACCAACCAACGGAGCCCAATCAACTCGTAAAAATATCTTTATGAGAATTTACGAGTTTCTCCAAGGGCTCGCCGTAAAAGGGATAGGCCGGCGGCGGAGGAACACTGAAAGATGTAAGAAATACGAGGTCTCTGCGGTACAGTACACGGTGTATCTCGCTTGACAAGTAGGCGCAGTTCCACGAGTATCTCTTCATTTGTACCGTTTCTCTGTTTACTCGGTCACAAATCCAGTGGAACGTTAACGACGCAGTTACAGTAGTAGCGACCTTGCTCTGGTCAGACAGCGGAGTCTATGCGCCGAAACTGATGCAAGCTGGTACGAGGGGGATTCTGGCTTTTGGGAACATTGTTGGGCTGTCGGGCACCACACAAGCAACGGCAAAAAATTTAACATAATGGCAGACGGGGACAGCGAAGTGTTTGATACAATTACGTGGGGAAAATTCCATGCGAACTCGGGCAGATTTCGTAGTAAGTTTTCGCAGATTGCTAAAACTTCAATGTCTTCTCTATAAGCACCGTAAAGCTCATCTCGATCCGTTTACTACTTCCATAGCTATAATATATTGAAAAAAAGTTAGCACTTAACTTGAAACAGCTGTAAAATCGACATTTTTCAAAATTTCGAAAAATCCTTCGAGATACGTTTAAAAATCACTAAAAACTACAACATATTAAAATTTCAGCAATCTACGAAAACTTACTCCGAAATCTGTCCGAGTTCGCATGGAATGTCCCGTGGGTAACAAAATCTGCGAGGAGCTTTTGGGAGCGCGGTCGCAGGGGCCGGAGACCGGCGACGCTAAAAGCTCGAAACGTTGAAAGCGGATCGCGCGATTTCAGCCCTTGTCGGCGAGTGCAGGCCGCCCCCCGTTTAATTAAGCGAGCCATGAGGAGCTTTTATTACGAATTAGCCGTGCACGGGCCGCTTCATTGATCGCGAGAGTGGTCAATCTCGTTCATGGACGACGGGCTCGTCCTTCCTGGACGAAAATTGCCGGCCGCAGCTTTATTCTCCGACCGTGGACGAGAATCGGTGCGCCCGAATACCTCGGCGACGATGGAACGGCCAAGCAAAACAGAAAACGCGATTACGCGCGTCGAATGTGTGCCACAGCTGCCGGGTCATTTGCCCTTCTCCACTTTTTTAACCCTTTATTCCGTACCTCTCTCACGGTATCGCGGCGCCAGAAAATTGCACGGCAATTTCCGGATTGTGAAATCCAGTGTTTGCAAGCCATCCTTCCGCGGCCAGTGAAAGAAACACGAGCCGCTTTAACGAATTCTGGGCAAGCCTGGAGTAAAAGCATTCTGCCTGCAACCGTCAGATCCTCCATTAGAGCAGACGCATGGCGCTCTTCCCCCGATCGTTGCTTACGTTCGGGGGGAGCGAGTCCTTTGAGAAAGGAAAGGGTAGGAAAGGAGTTACAGGTTTGCTCCGTATGATGCGGAATACGCGAGGCAAGATAACAGTGCACGCTGAACCGCGAAATTTGGTCGTTAATAGAAAATAACCGGTGCGCGAGCTCTCTCATCGAGCGGGGCACAAAAGACGATGCTCGAGGCGTTCCTCTATCTCTGATCAGAAAGGGGATACCGATGCTAGCCGCCATGAAATACGAACGACAATCCGAGGCCGGCTAGCGTTGCACTGAAAATTCATTAGAAGGCACGCGAGAGAATCTGGAACGAGGGTCGGCATCGCAACAAATCGATTCTTCCAATTACAGTTGGAATCGACCGGACCTATTTCCCGACCCGTTTTCTCTTTCGGCCCTCCTGCACCCCCGACCCCCACTCCGCGCACGACCTATACATTTATCTGTCCGCTCGACCGTTTGCCACTGTATCTCCCTATTTATCTTTGCTGCTCGCTGCTTTTGGATGCTCCCCTTCGTGCCACCCTCGCGCGAGCTTTTCTGCCTCGGGAGACAAACACCCCGATCCGCGGATAATACAAGCTGGCAGGCCAGCGAGTAATTAATAGCCGAGGATAGAATCGAGGAGGAAGACGGAGCTTTGCC
Source organism: Andrena cerasifolii (assembly GCF_050908995.1). Lineage (NCBI taxonomy): Eukaryota > Metazoa > Arthropoda > Insecta > Hymenoptera > Andrenidae > Andrena > Andrena cerasifolii. Next base: position 12,606,464 of record NC_135127.1, read on the forward strand.
GACCTCTGGTGACTTTGTCACCGTTTAATGCCGGCCCCGATATAACAATGATCCGGTGAAAAGTGACCCGAGAGGGTTGCGGAATTAGCGTCCCGGCCATGCATATTTCGAGGGAACCAGCCGCGATTCCCAAGGCCAGAGAACTGCGCGAGAAGAATCAGCGGCAAAGGCTCAGGAAGGAAAGGAAACGCAAGAGGGAGTGTAAGAGCAGCACTCTGGCGATGCTCGGAATGAGGACAACGCGGCCGTGTGGACGTATGTAAGTACTCGCTTGGTACCGTCGCAAAGTGCGGCAATAACGAATCTTACTGGCTCCTATAAATTTTTCGCGGCATGAAATTTCGCGAGAGCCTTGGCACCTGACGCTCGACGCCGAAATAAAATAGGGCGGGGGTGTATTTTAGGAAATTACATCATCACGCTCGGATCGACATGGCTGGCGACGGGAAAACGAAATTCAAAGGTGCGCTGGCGACGTGTCACGGTGAAAGATTACGCGAGATAAGCTCCCCCTCGTTGCGAAGCAGTCCCTTTAATTAGTGCTCGAAACTCTTTTCCGCCGAGTGGGCTGGGTCGAAACGCCTCGGAACCTCGGCTTTAGAAAACCTGGGCCACGGATATTTGACCCAGTTTTTCGAGCATCCGTGGGCGCGGGAAAAATGCAGAGACGTATCTAGGCCTACGGCGACCCCGTTCCTTCTTCCTGTTCGCCATCGCCCGCTTCGCGGACGGATTTTCATTTCTCCTTTTTCAAGACGGTTTGTCCTCAGCCTCGGGAAAATAACAGCGAGGGAAGGTGGAAAGAGGAGCGTGTACCGCGGTGCTCGGTCTACGAGCAGGAAAAGCCATCGTCAGGCGGCGCAGGGAACGTTGCTCGACATTATTTAGAAAAGGTGAAATTGTTGTGTCTCCACTGAAACGCGTGGCTTGTCGCGTCGTCGTCTCGAGCCTTTTCAGCGAAAGTAATTTTAATACCCTTTCCTCGTCAATTCTGCCGTTCGTTTAAGGAGAGGTTCCGGTCTAGAGCCCATAAAAACAGGTGATCTTTAGGAATTAATTAAAGGAAAAATACTATACATAATTTAATGGAACTTTTTGCATTGCATTAAGGATATCTTAGATTATAGAAATATATTTTTTGTTTTATAATTAATCATTGCAGACGGCACTGGGGAGTCGTTAAAGTCAAGGCGTCAAAAAATTCATCCAAATCGGTGGCACCTATATCTCCAAAAGTTATTATCCGATTCGACTGAAACTTTTTTTATTTTGAAGAATACACTTCTGGCTAGGGAGAAAACCAGAGCAAAAATACAGAAATGACATTTTTTTAGAAAATAACGACACTTGAAGTTTGAAATCATTTTTTCTCTATATTATTCATCTTTTCAACGCCTTTGAAATTTATCAATTTTCATTTTTTGTAATTTTTTCCGGCACGGCCCTAGCCAGAAGTATATTCTTCAAAATAAAAAAAGTTTCAGTCGAATCGGATAATAACTTTTGGAAATACAGGTCCCACCGTTTTGAGAACACTGTTTCGAGAACAACGCGTTTAAAGTTTTACGTGAGTGCCGAGTGGCCGTGTGTTACCAATGCATTTGCCGCTACTCAAATGCCTATAACTTCGGGAATTTTACGAATTTCAAAAAATCATTTTAAACGCGTATTCATAAAAGATTGAACATTCGAAAAATGAAATAAAAAAACGACTATTAGACCGAAAGGTCCCCTTAAACGTAGAAACAGGCGCCTGCCCGACTAATACGCGAGTTGTACTACTGTGAGCCTATCTTCAAAGTACAGCGCACACTTCAACGATTGCAATCTTCCTCCGTGTTTCTTTCCTAACGAGACTCGTGCAATTTTCACAACACCCAATACCTCGTGCTCCTCTTTCTATTACCTTGTTCCTGCGAGAACGTGTGGGAACGAGGGGCCACGAAAACTGGAGCCCTATCCCACGGCGACCACGAAACTTCTATCTGCAGCGTGATGAGTTCCATTACCACCGCCGCTGCATCGGCGCATCCCAAATGCATCGGGCGAAACAAACGCGTCGTCAAATGCTAGGACGACGTGGCGAACGTTTGAAATCGCAGTAGGTATTTGCAACTTTCCGCGAATGAAGCGATCGAGTTGAAAAAGCTTTCTGCGCGGCGAGCGACAGCTGCAGGAAGCAGCGCGGCGTATTCCATGAATCCCCGCGGGACGGCGATGAAAGCCAGAAAATCGGCTGTCACATGTCAAAAGTTCAGGCGAAACTTTGCGGAAAATATTCTTTTCATTCCTCATTGCTCTCTAGGGACTCCCGATCGATTCCAACGATGTTTGATGACTCTTTATGAATCGGCTTACCGAGCGCTCCGCCGCCGAATCGAGGACGCCCGTTATTTATATCCAGGAATATATGTATCGAGATAAAATTCGGAACGAGATCGAGCCGACCAGTGCGTTTCAGGCATTCCATACGCGGCATGCTTCTATTTTTCTATTGTTATAAATCGTTGTTTCGATAATATATCGCGCGGCAGTTTGAGGCTACATCCGCGACCGCCCCCGTTGTAAATTTTAAATATTTCGCCTGCGGCCTCGCAGCCACCAGATGTATCGCTGGAACTTCCCAGCAACTCTCACCGCACTTTACAGATCCGCGGTCCAGATTTGCACAATTCGTGGACCAGGATTCCCCACATTTCTTACAAGTTTCGATAGGCAGACCGCATCCGCGTGTTCCAACAATGAATGTCCTCTCGAGGATCTATCGTCCCCTAGTCCCCGTGCTTTTCCTCCATATATCTCCTTCAACCTGTCTCTTTATTATTTAAACCCGACGAGAAGCAGTAAGAATATCCCACATCCTGCTGGATCACATAATTCTTCCATCTGAAGTTTCAAATGTTCGAAATGATTTATATGGGCGTTTACATCCCTTCGTTGCAACGTTGCGGGCGGGCCTGGCACCCCACAATGGCGAGAAGCAGACGATCAGAGAACCATCAAACCACGAGAAAGGAAACCGAGTGCTCGTTTATGCAGATGCGGTCAATTATATCCTGTCTGCTTATTTGACACCAGTCTCCTGTCCCTCGATCCCCCGACCCTTTCTCATCATTCTTCCCGAGTGGTGTTGAGCAAGTTGCCCCGAAATACCAGGCTCTGCCGAGGCAGCCGGTCGTGGCGAGATTAGTTATTAGATTACAAGGCCGGCTCAGACCTGCCCGGTAATGGAATAGGTATGGAAATGGGAACAAAGATGGGCCCAAGTGCTGTCGGACGTGGAAACCTTGTGGCAGCCGTTGCACACCCCCTGTACAAGCCACCTCCTTCCATCTACCCGTGCAACCCAAGAGAAATCGACCGACCTGTCTAAGCTGTGCAACGCTGCACGACGAAGACGTTGCCCGAGACACCACCACCGACTCGCACCTCGGTACGATTTGTACGGATTGATACGGTTGAATGATTAATAGCCGCTGGATTAATGGCTGGTCTGATTAATGGCTTCGCTCGATCGATAACTCGGCCAATCGAGAACCGACATCCTGATCGACGCCTTCGATTATTTCGGACGGACGTCGAGGACCGCGGAAGCTTTGACATTCAGCCTTGGGACAATCACAAAAACTTGTGCGCTCCCGCATGTCCGGGATAAAGGCAGGCTACGAAAGAGACGCGCAATATTCGGAGGGAGCGGCAAGTAGAGGAGCCAAACAATTCAGCGACACATCGCGCGTCGAGGCGTATCGCGAGAAGGAGGCGACGGATTACGAGCACGAGACACGAACAAGCTCCCCGCCGCCCTTTCAAATCGCTAAAGTTCCCGACAAGCTGCTTCTTACGGCGATAACATCGCGCAAGTAGCCCTTTCACAGAGAAGCAAGAAGATTCGCCGTAAAACAACGACCAGACCTTCGCCACGGAACGACAATCGAGAGACACTCTGTTCGGCCTCGGGTAAATCGAATAATCGGCGGCGTATTATTTTGTATCGATCCGTTTCACGGGATCCGATAGAAAGGATTCTGGCAAAGAGGACCAAGGAGGAGAGGGAGCGATCGAATGAAAGGCGCGGCGAGGAGAGGAGAGGCCAGGCGAGACGCGAGGTCGAAAGCACTCGGTTTTGCAATTCATGAATCACTAATTACTCCGCAGACTCTCGTTAACAACGAAACTAAAGGACCGCCGGGACTTATCGATTCAGACGGAAATTCGGGGACTGGAGTGGAGAAGGGCGGAATGTACAATTTAAAGGGAAACGACGGACCCGCGGCGGAGCAAGACGTTTAAGTGAGTCATTAATTGCGTTAAGCAAAGTGCCGTCGCCTCGGCGGGAGACGCGCCAGCTCGCCTAAACGAGACGGATAGAAGACTCGCGGAAATTTCGCCGTGAGTTCGACGAGACGCGTCAAGGGTTTCCTGCTCCCGAAAATCGAGGTAGGTATTAGCGAGGCCATTCCAGAGCAGCGCGTCACTCCGATGTAATTCGATTGTCCTTAATCGAGGATGTTTAAATGTCTTATCATCAGCGCGACTGTCAACGTACGCCGAAGCTGGGGATCCAAAGTGGATCACAAGTGTCTAAGGGAGAACGAAGGGAGACTCGCTTGCACCAGCTAGCGAGCCTGGATATCGGGAACGAAGACATCTTCGCCAGCGCTGCGGCTCAACAGCGAGAATCGATGCCGTGGTCTGGTTTGGAAGCGTAAAATATCCGGTATCCGCTAATCAAATACCCAGGGTGTCCTCGGCCGGAGATCGCACCGGTAGCGGAAATCTTGGATCGAGGAGCCAGCCGTTCATCTCGATCGCGGATGTGGATGGAGATCGCCCGATGTTCGTCGGGAGAGGAGCACCGAGAGCCATCTCTGCGATCGGGACAGGAGACGGTGAAGAGCTTGCATCACCTTTGAGCGGTCCTCCGACGTGTCAAGGGCGAAAATTCAATTTCCCGCTCTCTGAACCGTGGCACACGGACCCTGGCCAACTTGCTTTTCCTCCGGACAGATTCTGTCGCAAGGCGGAGTCGCGCCAGCTCGAGTAGCGCGCGCCAGCGAACGGAAGAAGACGGCGCGGCGTGATAAGGAGAAATGTAAGGAAACGCGACCGAGATAACGCTCGCCGAGAAAAAACTGCTCCACTCGTCGCGAGATAAACGAACGCAGACGATGCAGGTGTTAACGACGAGGCAAGAGAATGCAATTCTCGTGTAGAGTGAATTTTTTTCTCCGACTCAAATACTCGTTTGTCGCAAAGAGAGAATCGGCCAGAGATGAGAGATATCTCGCACAAAGGGGGACACGTATCGCGCGAGCGGAGACCGTTAAGCCGAGCATTAGTCAGCCGAGGAGGCAGGGATTCTTGAATGAAAGTAGCACTTGATATCGCGGCAATCATATATCAAGGCGTCTCGAAAAGATAACGAGGCGTTTGAATTCAGAGGCGAGGCCGCGAAGTGGATAAATAGAAGGCTGGGCGCAGGAAAAATGAAGAGACCACTGGCAGTTCGATCTGGCGCACGAATCTTTTGCATAATCCTTCCACCGCGATCCTTTAACACCTCGGTCCACGGATTTCGTTGCTCTCGAGCTTTTCGTGCTTCTCCGCATCAACAGTGCTCCTGTGGCACGTGCAACAACTGCTCGGATCGTCTGGATTCTATTCCAACGCTCTCGTTTCTCCAATTCCCCGTGACCCTCGCATAGAATCGCGATTTTCCGGGACACGAAGTGACACGTATCCTAGGTGAAACTGCCCAATTCTCTCTAAGCAGTTTCTGGGACGAGGGAATGCAATGGCAACAACTGTCTCGCGTTTACATTTTCAATGAATTCGGAGGCTGCCTCTCGTCGAATTTACCCCTTTAATTAGTAGCAATGTTACCAAATTTCTCTGCAAACGCATCCTGCCCCGAGCTGAATGCCCAACAAATTTGAAACCTAACACCTTTAAACGAGCAGCCGTATAATTCCGCGATTAGGAGCTCCATTTCCATAGCCGAGTAGCCCCATTTGCTCACTGCTTTCTGACCCACATGCTGCGAATAGCTATTTACCTGTCGCTCGTTAAACGCAACCAGCAACCTATTGTTTATAATTCCTCGAATCAGGCTGTAGGAGTGGGGGTGGCGCAGAAATGCCTGTTGTTTCTGATCAAAGAGCAAGGGGGAGACAATGAGCCGCCTCCTCGAGACTGTAATCTAAAACTGGGAGGTAACAGAGGGACCGGAGACCAAACCCGAGGGCCTTCTTCGGAGATAACCTGCCACGCCGCTCGTGTTCCTCGAGTATAAGCATACAAACCGCCAGCCGTTGCCATCGCGGTGTACTCTGACCGAAAACAAACAGCCTCGTGTTTCGCGCGTCTGCACTGTAGCCAAGATGGAACGGTGGAAAGGGCAGCTGCAGAGAGATTTCGCCCCGACGCAGACACAAAACAAACGGCGCCCCTCGGACGTTTCACCAAATATTTTAAGAACACCCCGTGTGTCGCGAAGAGGAGCGTTTTTAGCGTCCCTGCCGGCGTATTATCTCTGATGAATAGCTGTCGTTCAAACGAAAGCCCGTTCACGTGAATTAGCAACGAGTTAATTTATATCCGCGACCATTGTGCTAAAGCCCGTCACGCTGATAAACGCGCAGGTATTGTTGCAAGTATCTCCGCACGGCGAGTTTGTCGCGTTTAACCTCAATGATATGCATTGTAATTGGACGCGTATTTTAAGTCGAGCTCGAATAGAATTCGTGACAAATTAACGGCATTGCTGGACTAATGCGCATCGATCGGAGTTACATAGGTATCGCAACTTCTATGCGAGGCGCACAATGTTCCGTGGCAGAGAGCGACGTCATAAACGACGAGCGAGAGATTCAGATATATTAGAATAGCTAGGGAATTATGGTCGAGGCCATCAATTTCCTGCCGCGAGATATAATTCCCCGAAACGCATTCGACACTGTTCATCAGAGGGGAGAAGAACCGTGGAGCGGAGCTAAATGAAATGCAGTTTTATTAGGAAAGTTGAGGCGTAGAGTCAACATTCCCGTCGACTGCCTCGCGCTCTCTTTTTCGACCACCGATTCCCTCTTGCGAATTTATTTCGGCCGAACGGCCGGCCTGAAAAATGCAGGGGCGAGCAATTTTTCATCTCGATCGAATGAAAAAGCTTTTTTCGACATACCGAACTGCCCACGGTTATACAAAATGTAAAGGCCCCGCGCTGTTTGCGCGACGCACTCGACTCAAATTCGCGGCGCGCTCCATGCAACCGTGCAAAACGACGCCAGCGTTCCGCGAAGATGAAAAATTCCGAAACGTGGGCGAGACACGGCGAAACCTAGTAGCCAATCCCTGAAATCCATTGAAAATCTGCAGCCTCGCAAGCTACTGCGTTGAAACTCGAAAAGTTTACAGCTACACAGGTCTGTGTTCCGCGCGCGGTGCACGCAGAGTCTGCATCCGTTAGAGCATCCGCTGGACGCGGCGCGATGAGCTTGCACGCGCGCTCGACAGCTTTTCTCGGCTCCACGACGTGTCTCTTTCGTATGTTTTAGCAGGGTACACACGGAGGATTCGGTCCGCGAACGCGGTGCCGGTGAATAGAGCTGCAGGTGACAATGGGAAGCGTTCGCGAGAGCACAATGTCTCGTCCAGGCTCGTTCGCCAGCGCAACGAGCACGCACGTTGAATACACGGCGCACCGTCCGGCCGATTTTAATTTCTTCCCCTCGTCATCCACCGCCCCCGTCTTGCCCACGTTCCAGCGAATAATCGCGCCCCGCGACGCCGTAGTCGACGACGCGACGCAAGAACGGGAGAGCGGAAGAACAGCCCAGGGGAGCGGACGCGGGTAAACAAATAAATATCGCTCTGCGAGGGAGAGCGCCCGCGCGAGACAGTCGCAATTTACGGTAACAAAAACACGGCCGGGCAGCCAGAGACACGGGAAATGGATGCATCGCGGAAACCAGGGAAAACGTCGATGGATGTTTATGTCGACCCCGCAGAGCCAGCCGCGCGCGCGCGGAAAAACGATTCTCGTCTCTTTTCGTGGATGAGCGTAAGCTTGTTTCAAATGGGGAATAACGAAGTGATATTTCTGCAGGGAGCACGTAGGCGATGGAACAAGCGAATAATCTCGCGCCCGAGAAAATACCCCCGCGATCCAGGGAGGGTAAGTGGGAATGTTTCAACGGATGCTTCAAGTGTCCGCCGTCAGACAAAACCAACAATCGAAAGCGCCGCCTCTCGGATAGAGTTTGGGATTCGTTGGACGTGAGAGTGGCCGGGCAGGAACTCGCTGATCACAGGTAGCATCTCTTGGCTACTAATTAGTCAGACTATCCGCCAATTACGGAAGCTCGAGGAGAAGGCAAATTGGAGATGTCGGATGGGAGCGAGATGGACTGTTTGCCAAATATTTGCCGGCCAACAATGATTAGCTTAATTCTACTCGCCCTTCGGTGCGCTCCGGCGATCGCCAAGGTCTTAACAAGATTTACTCAATCTCCTGCAACTTGCCGTTCTCATCGGGCCGCTCGATCCTTTCACGATCCAGTGTCGAACGGGAAAGCATTAAAATTTTTGGACTCGAGGCGTTTGACGTGTCTCCTAACTAACGACGAGAATAATCAGCTTAGTTCTAGGGAACGTTTAATACCGTTAAAGACCAGGCACTTCGGGAAGAAGATCATTAATCTATCGGAGTGCCCCGTCGAAAGTCCCGCGAGACAATTAGTTCGAAACAACTTGGGGCAGCGCGGGCCTTCGGCTGCTTGCTTTTCGAAACCGTCCAAGTAGTTCGAACCAACAGCCTGCCGAGATTTAAAACCAGCTCGAATCCCCTTGATATTTTTCTCGTGAAAGCCGGCGAGAACAGTTCAAACGGAGGGCGAAGAAGGACGAAACGAGGCCAGCAGAAAGGATTCTTTCAATTAGTTCGCCGAGTCGAGATTCCAGTTAATCGAGTCTCCTCTCTCGGACGTCTGGCCAAGTAATGATTGCTGGAATCGAGGGAAACGCTGGATGGTTCCTCCATTATGCAGCAAGTTAAACACATCCATATTGATAAGCCGCACTCTCGATTCTTCCGCAACATCTATCTCAAAAACGCTTCGAATAAATTCCCGTCTGTTCGTGCTCTCAGACGAAGAGCCGCGACGGCCGAACAACCACGAATGAAAATGAAGCTTCCACGATCGGGCTGTGCTGTGAACTGGTGACACGGTAGGTACCGTAGGAAAGAATGCAGTTACTATGCAGAGTGGATCACTAAAATGGCCAATAAATGCAAAGTTCTGCTGGATGGTCGTGGCTGATGCTGGGCTACTTGCTCGACATTCCAGACATTTTCGGGGAAATAATTGAGGAGCTCGAAGACCTCGAAACTTGGTTCATCTTCGACCGGTATGTGAGCGGAGGAATCCAATGGGAAGATTAGAATTACAGGAAGTTATGTAGGGAAATCAGTGACCGAGAGCTCCGAGGGGATCAAAGGTTCGGACTGCGGCGATAGCTAGTGAAACGAAACGTGTTCGATGCACCGAGCAATTACGACAACGGCCGCAGACACTCGAGAAGTTTTCGAGGTCCCCTGCCACTCCGGACAATGAGTAACGAGTTTCTGAGCCATTACAGAAAGTGCAAGACGAAATATCTGGTCGGTCACGGAACCGCCTTAAAAACTCGCCGGAGAACAAAAAGTCAGAGGGATCTTCGCGAATGCACTTTGCCGGAGGAAGTACGGCTGAACGAGCGGTTAGCTGCGCGTTCGCCGAGAATATTTTCTCAACCATTCTGTTGATCACTCTGTTCGTTACAACGATGAACAGACTACTACTTGAATTACGTACCTACTCTGAGAAGAGATCGGTACTGTGGCGCTGCACGAATAGACCGAATTCTGGGTCATTCTTTCAATTGGATGAGCAGGATCGAAGACCGACCTATAGAGTCAGAATTTACATAAATACTTAAGTGGCTGCCGTTCAGGGACGAGCACCTTAAGAAGTCCCTCCCTCGCCCCGTCCTCCCTCTTTCCCTCAGGAAACAGTGAAACTTAAAGTTCCCGTAATGAGCTCGAAATTTGTCCCTTTCCAGACTTTCCTCGACGAGTTGGCGAGCCTCTTACCGAGCGGATCCTTCGCTTTGACGAACGTCGTCCAAGGACCAGAAAGTCGAGCGACAGGAAAAACGAAGGTGAACTCCCGGAATACGGGATTACTTTTTAATCGTTTCGTGCTCGGGTCGAATTAATAAAGAGAAAAAAAAGCGGGTCGAGGGGAGTGGAAACTTCGTCCCGGAAGAAAGTTTCGGGGTCGTATTTCCGACATCTCGCGCGAAGACGTGCAGCGAGAAAGTTAACCGTAACTTTAAGGCCAGCGAGCCGTTCCGATCGATCTCTCGACGGAATCAGACTCGATGGCAGGTCTGATGAATAACGACCAGCAAACTTCTCTGTTTATCCGCAGGCAGAATCATAATAGGAATTACTGTTCCGCCAATGAATGAAATACAAAGAGAACCATTCTCGCGCGTGCCACTATGCTCCGGGAAAATCAGAAATGTCAATTAAAGGAGCTCCGTTACGGTACTTTATTGTATAACCGACGACCGTCGGAGAAAAAAGGGGAAAGAGCTAAATCTCAATTCGAGTCACTTTGCGCGCAATGCCCGTCAACGGGTGAATGATAAACGACCGCCGATTACGCAGAATTAACATTTCCCTGGGAATTCCGATACTATCGAGCATCGTTATCGATGACGCGCCCCCTCCCCCAATTAATCGGGCCGAGACAACGCGAACTTTGGATCGTTACAAATTACAAACCGACCTCTGCGCCAGCTTCGCGCAATTCATCGTCGGCTAGGAATCAGCTCGTGGCCCACTTTCCGCGAAGCTAATTTATTTAAACTAACCGAGCAACCACCCCGCCCCCATCTCTCAATGGTTCGTGACTTTGGCTTGTAAAAAGAAGACGGTTCATTTGTCTTGCCCTCCCATCCCTGTGAAAAGACACTTTCCGCTAAGCTGCACGCGCGAGTCACGTAATACCGCGTGTAAACGCGTTGTCTTTCGTTATCGGCAGCGTATCGCGAGCACGGAGCGTGGCACGCGTTAACGAAGCGACTCACCCCTACCTGATATTTCGTTTGATCCGTATCATGCCATGTCCCAGTCCGCCACGGAACCAACTAATTATTTGGTCGAGTAGCCACGAGCTTTTCTCCTGAAGCGCGCTGAAAGCTTTCGATTTTGTCTGGCGTCTCCGAATGCGCGCGGAGTCCACGAGTTTCGTAAATATTTCATACCGTCGGAGCACGGGGAGCCGCGTGGCCAGCTCGGTTAAATCGCAACAAACGCAACGCGAGCCCGGAGTCGCGAATAACGGGCTCGTGGATTAGCGATAGTTTCCGTGCGCTCGCTTGCACGCTGGCGCCACGCTCTCGCGAACCAACAGGACCGCCGTTCAGCTGTCGTCGGAAGCCCTTGGATAAAAACAGCGCCCCCCTATCGGGATAATGGAATCGTTGCGAAAAATCTCGGATTAAAAAAGCGAATTTCACTGCCGCGGGAGTCCGCGCTCTCGTTTTGGGATCCTGTTCCCCCGCCCCTATCGCCACCCTTTCGTCCGGTTGGGAAAGGGCATTCACGATCCGCCGGATAATCCCGCGGAAAGCCTAGAATTAAATTCCCCGCATAATGATTTTTCCTACGGGTCGGCGACGAAAATTTCGTGGCACGGCTGCATTATTCGGACGATTAGCGTGGCCCGAGAGTGGCGCGAGCGATTAACCGCACGGAAACTCTGCCGTGCCGCTGCAATACTGCAATTTTCGTGAACGAGTACGCGGCGCTTTCAATTGTTAAATAACTCACCGATGCGCGACTGCTAAGCAAGTAGAGGAGGCGTGTGCGTGCGGCGTACCTGAAACAAAGAGAAGCTTTGTGTTAGCTTTGGAAATGCGAGTGCTGGGCGTGTTTAAGGGAGACTTATCTACCGCATACAGATCTCGCCAGCGTGCAGCATCCAAGCGGATGTCTACGCTTGAAATTCAAACAGATCAAAGATCGATACCGAGTTGCGAGACAACACCGGCAGGCACCAGCATTCCCGGAGCCGTCAATATCCTCCAAGTACTTTCCGATACCAATTTTACGAAGCAGTTAACGCCGCTAACAAGTTATCAAAGTGAGATTGAAGGAAGATAGCCCAAGTAACCCGTACACTTGGCCGTCCCTATAAACTCACTCCAGTTTGATCGGCTTACGGAACTTAGCCCGCGGCTACTTCGGCTTATCGATGGTGGCTGCGCACCGCATACAGACGCTCGCCGATTTCGCCGCCCGTATATTGTCTCTGTGGAAGCACAGAGCTATATCTTCGCGGAAACTTGGAGGGCGGTAAAATTTGCGAACCAGCCTTATCGGCGAGTTGGTTCCGCCTTCGAGCAGAACGCGAAACTGGCAACGACAGCGGCGACTTCGCCCCTCCAGGCACCTCGTAAATGTAACGCGAAAACTTCAGCAGATACTTTTCGGATACTGCGACACTATGGACGGATGGTGAAACGTAAATGAAACTCGCGAGCCGGGTATAAAAAGCAACTTTGCTACTGTACCTACGCAAGTTCCAGGGTGTTGTGCTTCGGGATTTAATTGAATTAACTTTGTATTACGGAAGAACAAGGAAACGGACGCATAAATTTAGGAAAATGATGTCGAGTGGCGCGTTTCATAACGATACGAATTTCCGGAAATAAATCGGGTCTCGCTACGAGCCAAAGTCGTCGCTGTATTCTTCTCGAGAATACTCCCACTGCAAAATCTACATGTGAATCTTCAAGTGTCCACTCGAAAATTTCATTAAACGTTTATCACCTTAATGGCTCGTCAGCCGTGAAATAATTCCCCTGATTTTTAAACCACTCCACCGAGCTGACCCAAAAAGACGCCAGCGCTACGCTGCGTTTCTCTATCCCTCCGCTGAGAGGGTTGAAAAATTTCGAGACCCCGCGGTGCGGACGGGGACGATATTTTCACAGGAGCGCCGGTTTAATGGCAAATTGTGATTCCCGCTGATCGCACCTGACCCCTCTAGGCACGCGAAATACTGGAGAATTCGTTAAAAAGTTTCGGCCAACGTGACGGGGATCGAAGCTCGATCCGAAGCTCATTTCGTAAAAAGCTCCCGCACGGCTGGAGACGAGAAGATAAAGTTTCGCCCGGCGAAGAATATTCGGGAGAGAGCGCTCAGTCATTCCACCGACACGCCTCGAAGAACGATCTCGGAGCCGCGATACGAGCGTGCGGGACACCTCTCGACTGTCTGGCAGCGGAAGTTGGGTCTCCATTACATTAGAAATCATTCCAGTATTTCATTTTAACGGCCGACAGTGGCGGCTGGTCTCTAGACGATGTAAGTACCGGGTGCACGGCCAGGAAGCCCGAGGAAACCAGGTGTTACTCATCGTTGCGAAAGGTTTTCCAGCTCGATTCTTGATATCCTTTTTCCTGGCCTCCGGAGGAAAGTTTGCCAAGACAAGCGCTCGCTTTATCGCCCGTCTGCGGCCGATTACTCGCGCGTCTTACATTAATGGCCAGGGGAATATAATGTTTTCCCTGGGTCAAAGCCCCGCAGCCGGCGTTTAGCTAGCGTTTAGCCGCCATTTCGAAGCCATTCATTGCGCGAAATGCACCGCCGAGGACTATGCAACCGCTGGGTATTCATCTCTTTCCATGGAGACGTTAAACACAGCGGTACTACATTTAAAACAGAAGCATGGTGAGAGTGGAATTACACCGCTCAGTCGCGATTACGCGAAAAATAATAACGCGATAAGTAACGAAGCCCGGCCGCGAGTCTCTCTCGCGGTATTTGCATAATTTTTGCGAAGCCCGTGTACGTCCGAGAGATTAACGCCGGGCGAAGATGTACCAAGACGAACGGCCGCGTTCCTCGGTTAAATCTACCGTGAATTACATCGTCCGGATCATAAGCTCTGCTCCTCCTCGTTAACTGTTACAACGTTCCCAGTAGAGTTAACGCGGTAACGCTTCCAGCCAGGTTAAATGGATGTTGGCTCGGCCATAAAGCGATCCCTGTGCCCTCTTTGTCGCCGCCGTCGTTGTCAATTCCAGGCACATACGTATCTCGGACCGAAGCGACGATTAATCGACGATTAGAGACTCTGGCGAGGCGGCTAACGAGACAATGGAACGGAAGATACGTAGGTTCGCTCGTTAGCGTCGAGCCGAGTCGAGTCGAGTCGAGCAACATCTTCGCGGATATTGCCGGGCCAAAGACGCGGCTGCGTATGCAAATGGCCGACACACGTTCTCGGCGCGTCGGATTAAGCCATAGCTTATGCGTCTAATCCGAGATTAAGCCGGATTATACACAACACATTGGACGAGCAAGTATGGCGGTAACATTTATCAGACCGGGCGAGAACAATCACCGTTTCCAGCCCCAGCTCCCAGTTGCGGAACGTTTTACTTTGCAGACAGCGCTGACCTGTGTCTCTCAATTATCTCAACGCGCGTCACTCGATGAAACGCGACAGGTGAAAATTACAGAGAATTTACAATGGCGATTAATAATCTTCCTTAGGGGTTGAAATAATGGAATCAAAGTCGAGTAGGATTTATGGGATATCGCATATCCTCCTGTCACGTGGACGGTATCGACAAACTTCCCTCAATAAGGGGACCTCGGGGTCTTCTCGACGAAAAATGTAAGCAAATATAGGAAATGGAGAGGCGCGGGCTACAAAGGACAAGGGAGGCATGAAGTTTCGGAGAAGAGCTCTCGCCTGGAGGCTGACTGATCGCTCCTCTTACAAGACAATAACGTCCGACTGAAAAATATGCTTACAAGTTTGACGGGCGCGCTCGTCCGTCGCATTTACGATCGACGGCGGCGGCGCAGGGTTTCGTGGAGGAAATGAAACCACCTTTGACCTTCCTCCATTAACTCCCGGCAAAGAGAAATTTCGGCGGCGGCGGCACCGAGAACTGTTCAAATTTATCAGCTTCGGCTAAGTTTCCGGCTGCCTAAGACCGGAAATTTCTCTTCGACTAAAGCTTCTTATAGCTTTCAGCGAACGGGCGCGCGCCGGCTGTTGGCTGTAAGGAGTTCGGGGAACTTGCTGATCCGAGACTAGTGCCCTGGATATCGATTTAATAACGTAATTTTCTTCCAACAAGCTATTTAAATATAAGAGGAAAAACTAAGGAGGATCCCGAGGAGGATCGATCCCTTGTCGGTTTCGCTGATCGATACCGAAGGGAAGTAAACGAGACTCGGAGTGAAAAGTTGCTCCCCCCGTTACTTTGGGCTCGTGGGCGAAATTCGCTACAGAGCCATTAACGTAAAACACCGTCCCCGATATTACGAACGGTATATAGGTACTCCCGAAATTACTTCGGCTCGTACCTCATCTTAGACAGTACATTAGCTCGGTATAATTAAACGAGTAGCCAGGAACCGTGGCTTACGTTAAATCGTCCCCGCCATTTAGGTAATGAGATCCACGGAATCCTTGCATCGGGGAATTTTTCGAAAGTCGTGGGCCGTGGCCCCTTCCCTTCTCGACCCTATTCCGTCGCCCGTATTTATATCCCGGAATTGGTCCTTTTCCACTTGCAGCTACCCAGCGCCAGTGCATTTGTCTGGCAAGGCGAATTTCCCGAGGAAAAGCCTTCCCTCCGATAACGGGCTCATCCTGCTGTCTTTCTGACCCACGGACTACCATACCGCTCTCGACCCCCTCGCTCTCTTCTTAACCCCCGCGGTTCCATCTTCGGACCGAATCGAAAATTGATTGCCCCGGGCGATCGACACTTGGACGAAACTGTAGAAATGGAAAAACGAAGCGGGGAGAACTGGGGGAGCCGCTCCTTGTCTCCTCGCCTCCCCGTCCAAACGTAATCGAGCCAATTTGGTCGATCGATCGCCCTGCTAGTCGGAAATGGATTCGCGAATCCTGGCGAAACTGGAAGCGAACTTTTCCCACGGAGGCCAGACATACACGCTTTGCTCCCTCGCGGCGAGACTTGTTTCTAGAATCTAGAGATTCGCCATCGGGCGAACAGCCAGACTCGGAATATTTCGGATAGAAAATCCTCCAAGCTCGGATACATTACCTAGGGGGGTGAGGAAAGATTCGAATGGATGCAATCGACTGCACGCGCGCGTCCTCGTCCGCTGTAAGTTGTCGTGGTTGTTTCCTATTCAAGAAGCTTCTTCGTCGGGCTGCTTCGTGTTCGTTACTCTACAAGTTGCCCGGAGAAGTGTCTGGCGTCCCCCCGCGGCCCCGCTGATCCTGCCATTTCGCTAAAACGACTGGCAAGCAACAAGAAACCTCTTTACGTCTTGCAGAGTAGGAAAGATCAGTAGTAGTTCTCGGGCGGCTGCAGGGGGCGCAGTTGCCAGTTGCCAGTTACCAGTTTCCAGTTTCCGGTCCATGGCGGCGTACAACTTGCCCCGTAGTTCTGATCGAATTACCGAGCCCGGGGTGTATCATGGTAATTGTGAGAAGTTACACTCCGTTCCACGCCTTGCCAGCCAAGGAAAGGGGTGGTTTCGGGGGCGAGGAAGAAGAAAAGGGGAGGAGACTGCAACGGTGCAATTCAGCCACAGTGTCGTGAGCTGGCCGTGGAAAGGCCCTCTTGGGTCGGTCTCACGGAAATTAGACTTAATTGTCGGTTACGGGAGGAGATATCCAGTGTCGACGAACGCGTGTTCACCACGCCTGGGTGTCGTTGGCGATGCTCTTAGCATGTAGGTCGTGGCTCTTTACGGCATCCCGACTCTCCGATGATATCTCACGGGAAGGCATCCGATGCGGTGTACCATGCACTTGGCGTGGAACTGCGGGTAGAATGTCGATTATCGAGCACGGGGGATCCCAAAGCGACTGGAGAACTCGGAGACGTCCTTTTCGCTCAACTGCTTTGGCCAGGCCAGATTCGTCTAATTACGAGATCGAACACCACTTCGATCATCTTAGAACGATCTTAGGGTGTGAAAGGTTCTCAGTGGATGCTCGGTGCGTCGCAAAATCGCTCTCGATTACATCCACCGCGGGGTATTAAATAATAATTGGGGCCACGTAACGGGCGGAAACGAGCGGAGACGCTCGGCAGGGCCTCTTGGGACGACACGTACCTACTACAGTAGCTACCTATAGGCACGCAAACACGCTTTGACTTTCACGCCCTTTGATAGACTGGCATTTGCATAATGTCTGACGGTAGCGAAGAAGACGGAGGGTCGCCGATAATCGCGGGAATTAACACGGTTGGCTAGAATTAGCACGGATACGCAGAAGCGCCTGGCAGTTACACAACAGGAGCGGCAAGTTCTCCTGTTCGACGATCCCAACTTATTTCGAGCGCAGCCGACACCGACGACGACTCCGACGCGACGGAACTTGGCAAAATATCAGGCTGTGTAAATCAAGAGGTCTTCTACAAAAGGACAGACAGGATAGAGGACGCGAGACTCCTGTCGACCTTATTGAGAATGTACGCGGGGGGCTTAGCGGTATCTGAGATGCTACTTCAATTTCTATGGAAGCTGCTAGAATGTCAGACTCAGCGAACCTCGGGCTGAAGGGTAGGTATAGGGGTGGTCTCTGCAGCGAAGTTTGCGGGGCTTTAAGCCCAGGCTTCGTCAAAGGTATCACTAGTGCTCGATCATGCGCTGGAATCTCAGCTGAATTAATAAACGCCGCGGTAGAAATTCGACGCTGCGTTTTCTCTGGAAACTCGGCGCGAAACATCCCGCGCGCCAAGACTCTGGAGTGCGTGCACAGACACCGGACAAGTTGTCTTTAATTAGGCGCGTGGAAACTTATTGTACGCGTGGGAATTGTCTGGCGCGGCTATCTCGCGCGCGGATAATTTAATATGTAAATCTCATTACCGTCGTAAATCCGAACGAAGTTCGCATGGAGCTCGCTGGAATATCAAACTATGGAAATGAAGTGCTATGACCTACATGCGGCTGCTGGATAAGAATCTCGCCAGCTTCCGTTAATGACGGTTTCGTTTATACGCGTGCTTGGTCAACGAGATCCAGGAGGAGTCCTTGAAACGCTCCCGCGTCACAGATCCCGCCACTATCGAGTCCTTATTTCGTCAACGACAAGAGGATAACTACGCTGCCCCGCATTCCAGCGAATACAATTTGCAGTAAACCCTGGGTGCAATATTTTCGCAGCGCGGGCCGGAGCGAGTGCCGCGACAGAGATACGTTTCTTTTCAATCTGCCCGGGAAAGAACTCGAAGAAACGTTAAAACGTTTGGTGGAATTCGTTATTTTAATTAAGACGCTGCGTCGTGTGGGCCGAGATCAAGATACCGTTCTCCATCGGCCGTGAGGTTGCACAGCTCGGAAGCTACTCTTTCATTTAAATGCAAAGTCAATGAGCAATGAGAATTTTATTCTTCCGAGCGAGCAGACGGACAGCATGGAAGATCTTTGTTTAGCCTACGAGCGCGAGGGAAAAGTTGTAAAGATAAAACCGAACCGACACACTGGGAGAAAATGAACCGTATCTGTGGAAGAGGGCAGATATGCAAGTGGCCCAGTTCCACGGGGCACGCTTACGACCCATCACTTCAGCGCAGTTTGCGAGATAAATTGTAAAACCGTGTGTCGGTGCCTGAAAACTTGACGCGACCTAAACGAACGAGATATCGAGGCGACCTATAAAAGTTCCTCTTGATAAACTTTGCAAATTTGTCTGCACACGGCCAGAAAAGGACAACCAACTCCAGGTTTCCTTGATGAAAATATCAAATTTCCCTTTGCCGCTACGCAATCACCACTCGCAACGTCACTCTTATGCCTACCATTACACAATATTAAACCGATATATCGATCTCGGAACAGCCTACATATTATTCAACCTATTGCGCAATAGCTAGTGTTCCCATAATAACGTGATAACAAGGTGGACGCGCAAGCGTCCTGGACATTCTAACAGCGTCGGTTCTCACGAACGACAAAAATAAGGAAGGGATACCGAGTCCTGTCTTCGTGCTTACTGTCAAGGACATGTCCAGGTCCTTGCTGATCGTAGCCTCGAAGGAAGCCTCGTGGTCTTCCTCAAGTGACACCTGGCGATCTCGATTGCTTCCGGAGTGTTTGATATCTCGTTGATAACCAAGTGTCAACTGGCTAGCCTCCCCTGCGTTGGCTCGGTGTGTTTTTCTTCCAACCGAGAGACAGTCATATTTCAGGGCCTCGCCGTAAATCCAAGCCGCTGCAAGCGTTAACGGTCGTCGATAAAGCATCGGGCAAGGATAAGCGGGGCTAAGCAAGCTCCGAGCATTTGTCGAGGCGCGAACACGGGACGGGGTCTGGGGGTTGAAAAAGTTGCTAAAATATTGACGGCCCGCTGAGAGAGTTCCAGTGTTCGGCGCGGAGATCTAGTCCCTGGCCCACTCCCCCTCGGCAACGCGGATGAAAACGGCAACACGAGGGCTTAGCCCACCGGCCACCCTTCTGCTTTTTCTTTTCCCTCTTCCTCCAGTCCGTTCTCGCTCGATCCCTTTCACCAACACCCGCGCAAACCGACTACAAGAATTTATGCGTACGAGGGGACCGGAGCCAACTGCGTCGCCGTTCGATCGCCAATGCGTCCCGCACAATCCAACCCGTAGCTGCTCCGACGGTTTTACATTATTAAATCCCTTCCAACTGGCCGAATGTTTAATGCATGGACCCTCGTTTGTTGGCCGCGCGGAAGCAAGTCGATCTTCAAACGGCTGGACAAGCGAACGGGGTAGCTTTTGCCTTCGGACTCGATGCAACTAGGCCGATCGTTCTAATTAGTGGAGATTTCGGTCCTGTGATCTCGGTGGGGACCGATATCTGATATCTGCATAGCGAGCTTCGTCTATGTCCTTTGTCGGCCGCTAGTTCCTAGTCCGGTGACCCAATTGCTGGCTAATTTAAAAGTGCAGCTCCCCTGCGATCCGTTGCCTACTTCTGCGCCACAGCTTCTCTTCGCCAAGTACAAAGGAAGTTGCTCGATGGGGGCATGGAAAAATTATTCCGAAGCTTTTTGCACCCGGTGTTGATAAAAAAAAGGGTGGAATATTTCGAAATACGATCGTGTTCAGGATACTCGATAGGCGGTGATGTAGAGCAAACCTCTGCTCCCGATATCTATGCGTAGCCGAGATTCCCCTCTCCGAAAGGAGGACGATTATTTAAGAGTCGCTTGCGAATCTCGAGTTGCCGTAAAAAAAAAACGGCGCGCGATAAAGTAGTTGGCGAAAAATTGCCTCGTTCTCTGAAATCGCGAGTGACGCATAGGTAAGGACCTCTATACCTGCGGTACATTATTCGCGATAGCGTCGCCCTTCCAGTTGCCTCTTTTTTTCGCGTTAAACGAATTCTTCGTTTAAATTGGTGACGTCCCCACCAGCTCGAGCACCACCCTCTCTTTTTATGGAGCGTAAAACGTAAACAAAAAGTTGTGGCCGTAACGTTGGAGAGATAAACTCTTTCATACGCGTGCTGGTTATTAGCGAGACGAATTTCCCTGCGCGGCCTCGATAAACTCCGAATGGGTGGTCGTGGTTGAAACGTAGAGCCAGCGAATTAAAGCGGAGCTAGCTAAATAAGTCGTAATGCCTCTAGTAAAAGTAAGGATTCATGAATTCCAGATGGAATTTCAAAGAACCGTGGGTGCCGAAGGTGCGCGGAACGTCCTCGGCCACAGAGACTCGAAACGGAGGTCGAGAAGAGGCCGCCGGAAGCGAAGAGATACACTTGCAGCTTCCGCGGCCATTATGAAATATGTTTGGAGCGTGGACGGATGGTACCCGAGGGATACAAACGAGCTTTTCATCAAACGTTACGGGGCGAAAACCTCGGGAACTTTCCACTAACACGGGCTTGTTAGTTGAATCCTTGACAAAAGGTGTCCCGGCAAGGCTTCCGCTACTATTTCGTCGTCTTGCCGGTGGCTCTGCCATCCAACCCCCCACCCCCTGTGCTAACATCGCTGCATCGTGCCGCAGAATGAAAAGATACTCGCCGGATACGCGTCCCGATCCTGCATCTCAGTCAGCTTTCAACTGAATCGGAGCATGAACAGCCACGAGGAATCATTATTCCTTCCGGTGTCCGTGTCAACTCGACTATCGAGAGTCCTCTTATAGCTACCGCGACAGGTATCCTTATTAGGGGAAGGTTCAGCTATCGATTGAAAGGTAACCTTTGTAGATACCGCGCGATAAACAGAAATTCCGTGGCCACGCAACGTTGAATACCAATCGTGGAATTTAATTTTCGATACATCTTGGGCCTCCTTTGAAACGAAGGCGGTAATTCGGCGCGATACAGAGGCCGTGGAGCGTGGCGAAACCACAGCGAGCCATGATGCAGGCCGCCTGCTCGCAAAAGTAGAAATTAAAGTTTACATCGTAGCATGGCCTGCTGAAAATCCAGCCTTCAGAGACGCGCGTACATTCTTCGGGGCAACAAACGAATTCCAGCGCCTCGTTTTCAGCGGAATTCCGCGCTCGCAATGACGCGATGTCGGATGCCTGGCCTCTGAGCACAAAGCTGCATATACAGGATCTCGATGGTGCGCAACCCCTCCCCGCCCCCAGCCCTACCCTCGTTTCACCTCTCGTAGCTGAGGCATTGTGAGGCGCGATGTATACATAGCCAATGCGTTACTGTACCGTCGATAATGGCTCTGCTTTGCATGTTGGCGGCCTTGCCAATGGCACACGATACAATTCACGTATCGGAATCGATGTAATTAAAGCCAAGCCGCCGACTTTACCGTTGCAGACATTCCGAACGGACAGAGGGGATGAAAGTTTTCGTTGTGTGGTTCGGGGCCAATGAGCACGCGTGCCGATTCCGTTTCCAATTCTCGTGAAATATGGACAAAGGCGGGCCGATGAAAGCGCAAATTCATTTCCAATTGGGATCGGCTGGCCCTGATATTGACACTCGCCACTTTAAGCCTACCCTTGGCCTAGGCGTGCTGGCGATGGTCGTTTAAACGCTCGCTTTTTGATTATCGCCGGGGAAATTGGCTTCCCGCCCCACCCGCACAATTTCGACTTCACAACTGCTTAAATTTCCATCGTATCAGGGAAAGTTTGCGATTTATGGACCACCGACGGGAGAGGTGCGAGCGTGTTAACAGATTCTTCGGGAATACTGAACGATGACAAAGCACCAAGTCGGTGCAAAGTGTTTCCAATAAAAACTCGCTTGGGAACTCGGCCTGGCCACCCTAAGCGAATCGAGCATCTCCGCGAGGGTGACCTAAGTTGTACAATTTCCGAACCGGGGGAGGTCGCGTATTTCGTTGAGGCCCGATGAAGGGTAAAGTCATTCACTGAAAATGAACCGAGACACGTTAGTTTGTAAAACGACGAGTGCGCGTTCCATGAGAAATTGACGAGGCAAGACGAGACCAGACGCCTCGTAACAAGGCTCATCGACTCGGAACACCAGCGACAATACGGAGAAGCGTCTGAAGTGGATGCACAAGCGTCTCGCGAGTGGCTCTGTAAGAATGTCCTTCAGAAACAAATAGAAAAATGTCTGAGATCCGTTGAATTATTGGTATATCGATCTTCCTGCTGCACGCTCGAGCGGCTGAGGTGAAAGAAGAAGCATGATCCTCGGTAGTCGTTGTCTATTTTAAAGGCTCCATGTATTACACGAGATAAAGGGCCGCGATATTGGCTTGCCGACCAGTCATGCTATGCCGCGATTTGTGTGTCCTTACGAAACACAGGGTGGCATCTCAAAGTGCAATTGTGGGTGATTGAAACGGCACATACTCAGCTTCCATTTATCGAAACGTCGTCCTTCGCGAATAACGAATACGCTCGAGGTTCCATTCCGAGCGATTTAATTCGAACAAAAGAAAAACAGGATACTGCGAGTCGATACCGCCGACCCGATCGTTCCGTGCAAAAAGAACGCGTTTAACAATTGGGCTGCAAAATTAACTGCAGCCAGGGAAGATGGAAAAAGTTCTCACGGTAATTCTCCGACGTAACGAATCGAAGGCGACGTGTTCCGGCGACGAGATAAAAATAATTTCACAGGGAAAACGTTGGCGGCGTCCAACTACGAGTCGTTGATTAAATTGAAATCGGAGATGGAGTATTGGATCCTCTTTGATGTAACATTTTTCGTGAAAATCTTCCGGTCACGTAGCGGGATGAAAAAGGGGGAAAATTTGTATCGCTCGGTGTGCTCGAGAAATTAAACATGTCTGTTCAAAAAAAAAAGATGAAGCCAGTCGATATATCCACTGGGGTTCTGCTCGAAGAGAAATGAATTCGAAACACGTTTCGAGCATTCAGATCGGGCCAGGATAATAAATTCACAAATATTCCAGCTATTGCAGCTTCCACGATATTTTATTTAAATATCTCGACGTTCGCCTTTAAAAAACTCACACGAATCAGCAAACCCGCGGCTGATCTTTCTCACTAGACACGAACGACAAGAAAACCACAAAAATGAACCTTCTCGCAGTCCACTGGGCTTTGAAGCACAATCACGATCTAGCTCGTGAATAAAATTTCAACAAAGCTATGACAATTGATCCGACGAACGGGCGATACCTTTCACTGTCCACGGCAGCGTCAATGATTAATTGTGAAAGAAAGTTTAATGAAAAGATAACTCGCTGCTACGCCCTCAGCTAATTACGCAATACCGAGGAGACTCGGTAGCGAGGCGTAATAGGATTAATTTAATCGAAACTCTTTGTCGAACGATTGCGTTGGGCACGGATCTTACTCGTCCTATGAATTATGGAATTCCATTGGACGAACGGCCAGGACCATATTCCCATTGCGATCGTGGGATAACGAGCCGCGGCAAATGGCTGGGGAAATTTATATTACCGGAGATCAAATATTTCGCCGAGGAGCGATGAATTGAAACCAAAATTGTATCTTCGAACGGCTCGGATATCGATAGCTCGCGCGCCCGCTCAACAACCGTTCCGTGTATTTAACGATTATTCGCCCGGCAAACTGCACGGTTTATTTAAACCCGCGCCGGGCAAACGCAGCATGTTCGACACTCGAATAAAGCACGCGATATTTTCGACCGCGGCGATCGTTCGAGTTGATGGTAATAACCAAGCGTCTGTCGAAATGACTAACGCGAACGAGGCCCGTCGCGGCGAAGACTGCTCCGCGATTCGGGTTAATCCGATTCACTTCGCCTTTCGCGAGCTTCGGCAGTGATAGCGCTTAATTCTGTTAAGAAGTTAGCCATGTTTGCATTCGCACAAAAGCTGGTCAGCTTCTGCCCTCGGTAATTAATCCCAATTTCCCGGCCGCAAGATCCTCTGCCGTGCGCCGGAGCGGGCCGATGCTGCTACGAGTGTCTGCTTTTAACAGTGACAATGAATGCCACGAGTGAAAAAGACGCTGGCGAGGTCATGCCCGCGAATGCATCAACGTCGCGCGATCACCGCGAAAGCATCCGCGCGCGCAAACCCTGCCTCCGGATGCTCCTTTTTTGTCGGCGGAATGCAAATTGCGGACTGGATGCGGTCTCGAACCTACACGCTGCCATTTATGTGCAAAAACGTGAACAGCAGTTCCGGCCGCGCGGGGCGCAATAAAAACGGGGCACGAGTGGTTTATCGTTCAAAATTTTGCGATATCGTCGACGGAGGGACGCTGACGATTCAACCAATCGGGGCACTAACCACCTTCGATGACTGACAGCAAATAATAGCAGCTGAATGGCAAAAAAAAAGAGATTTAAAAAAGCAGACGATCATCGAAAGTGCGGTATAACTGGGAGCAAGCGGGAGAGCGACAGAAACCTCGTTCCAAAATGTCCAGAAATTTGTAATACATACGCGTACGACCATTCGACGGAATAAGGGTCTCCTTTATTCAAGGGGAGAAGGGCTGGGGTGCCGCGAAATGTCTTCAGCATTCTGGTACCTGTTACATAAATTCAGAGATCGCTGCTTCGGAGATACACGCCTATCGTGTGCGGGGGTGGAAAGCTTTGGACTCGACGTTTCGTATTATTCGCACGTTTTGAAGAATAGCCGATTCGTGGTTCGCGGGCATGTAATGGGCACGAGTTACGGTCCTATTTAACCTTTCCTTCGACCTTTCCGATTACTGTGAACAGCATGGTGCTTGGATGCACCGGGCTGCTGCTGCTCGGGACAATAGTTTCTCTTTGGTTTTATGATATTCAGTATCGAGTGAACAGGGTGAACGGGGACCAACGGGGATTCGGAGCCATTTGGAGGCTGGATTACTGCAATTTTTCGAATGTCTCGGATCGCGTCGAGTAGGGTAGTGACGTGGATAGCGAGTGAGAGTAAACAATAACGATATTGTTCGCTTTCAGTCCCGGCGGACCCGTCGCGTACAATCTCCAGCCTCTGCATTGTCTCGTTAATTAAACGGATAAGCCGTCGAGACTGCGAGAGAGAGAGGACGTCGGCGTGGAGTCGACTCACCAGCAGGCCGGCGTCGCCGATCGCGCCGAACTTGACGCGAGCGGAGCTCGCCGCACAAAGCGTCGGAAACGTTTGACGGGGTTGACGGACGTACCTGGAGATAACGAAGTTGCTACGTTCCAGTGACATCGGGGGTGAGGACGTCACCGCGAGCACTCGAGGAACAGGGGGGACAGCAGCCAGAACAAGAAACAAGGATAATGATGCCGGAGACAAAAGAGCGTGACGGTTGAGCTTGGATTAACCCAAGAAAAAAAAGAAAAACCGTCTCCCCGAAATCGCGTTCAGGCCACACCACTCAAGGATATTCGGGAACCTTGATCCTTCGATCCAGGATCTCTCGTCGAAAGTGACGATTAATTTGTTTGCTGAGAATGGCTCATTTAATACTAATCATTTTTCAGTAGACTGGAGATATTTTTGGTTGAGGAACGACACAGTTCATATTCGAGAAACTGGGCCAAGAGAAACATATTTATATACCGAGAAATGGATCGTACAAACGACGGGTAGTCAAAGGTACTTTTGCAGTCTCGAGTATTACGTTTCTATCGAGAATATGCGACTGTATTTAAGCACGAAGCTCCAGTGCCATAGAGGGTGGTGGAAAAAATGCACAGAAGGCGGTGAAATTCGATAAAGTGAAAACGCGAGAATGAAACGAAAGCCAAACATGGACGGTCCGAATCGCTTCGAAAATGTAAGAGTACCGTGCTGTGTAAAATATTTTCCATCGGTGCCAACGGTTTCTATCCTTCGGTTAATTAAACCTTTGCCGGGTCAAATATGCGAAAATCCCGAAATATTCACGACGAAAGCAGAGGAGACAAAGAAGCGGACACGGAATCGCCGTAAGGAAGATAGAAGCTTATGAAATAATAACGGGAAGACTATTACGAAGGAAAGAGGAACGAGAAGGTCGCGATTCCAGCAGCTACCGTTCAACATTTTCGTAAACCAGCCTCGGAGCAACGAGATGCGGGAACCACTGAATACGATTTTCCGCGGCACACTCTGAAATCCTAACGACAGTTAAAGTTTCCTCTTAAAAGCTGAATTATCATGAGCCGCGGGATCGCGCGACTGAGGGAAGATATTAAATTTCATACGCACAGCGGGTATCTCGTGCGGGACCAAGTAAAGTCGTATAATTAAACATACCTTTCAACCTGTATAGTTTCACCTTGTCCTCTCGCTTAAAATTTGTATAATATTCATTTGCGCCGTTTCGCGGCCACCGTGAAACGATTATCTGAATGTTAAGCTCGCTGCGAGCTTGTCCTTGCAATTGTCGTTCGTTATGAGTCAGAAAATTCAACGATTCACCACGATAACTGAAACGTGCGTCTAAACGGCCCTCGGCGTCCGGAAACTGCTCCGATATCCCGCACGGTTCACTGATATTTTGCAAACGGAATCGTTTCAAAGAACAGGATTGCCAGAGGAAACCGTAAATTTCATCTATCCACGCGTTGCGCGTGACTGAATCCGAAACGCAGCGTTCTTCTCTGCATTTCACCATTTTGTCCCCCACAATCAGCCTCCTCTGTCCTCGGGAATATTCCCCTAACGTCATCTGCGATAAACACGAGAGGAGGATGTGCGACGAAGGGGTGAGAAAAAGCGAGCATCGAGCGACGAGACGGCGGGGCGCACGATGTAGAATCTATCGTAGCTGGATAATAACCAATTGTCACGAAATTTGTTCGCCTCGTGTCCCGACACGTTCATTAAATTAGCTTTATCAACGACGCCGAAGATCGATGGCGTGCCACGGGAAATTCGAGGTATCGCGGAGGCTATAAAACACCCGGCTACGAAGACAACGCGTGTGTAAAAGAAATTATGGCTCGCGTTGATGCGCGGGTAAAAACTTCGCAGGTCTCGTGTTCTCGCCAAAAATCCTCGAAGGAGCAGGAAAAACGATGCACCCACATTTGTGGGGCGTAACGATAACGGTAAGCAACGATAATATTTTTACGAGCCTGTTTGTTTTATCCGAGACCGATGGAAAACTGTCTGACCGAGAAGCGACGCGCGGTAAAATTATTATGGAAAAATCGCGCGAGGTGAAGCCTGCGGCGGAAACGGTGCGAGTGGTATAACACGCGGATTAAGCGGACCGAACGCGAAGGCGGCTGGACGCTCGTTCGTATTTCCTTTTTCGTGCTCGTTTTGCAGCATCGTCGCTTCGACCTCGAAGGCTCGCGGGCGGACAGGACCAAGAAAACGAAGCAGAATAGCGAAGGGAAAGCGCAAAGAAAGGGTGGATGGTCTCGAGGGAGGACCACCGACACCGCCAAACCTCCGATCAATTTTTCACTTACTGGAATTTCTGCCCTACACAATTTTCCGACGTTCTATTTGCCGTGTCGAAGTTGCCACCGGGGAAGATCCGATCGGTTTTCGAACTGCTCTCTTCTTCTCTGCTTATCTTCGAGCTACCCTTCGCTCCCCGCACAATCCTTGGTCTCGCGTCGAAACCAAGACGAGGTAACGTCACGTGTGTCGGTTGTTTCGGAAAAAGCTCCACAGAAATATGCATCTCCCGGGAGAAGAAGTACAGTATTCCGAGAAGTCTACCCGTTTCCCGGGTATTCAATTACGCCTGCGAGGAAGTTGAAGGCGGAGACGGTTCCAGACACCTTATTCCCGGGTACCGTCTTAGCAGCGTCTGCTGTTCGATAATTTAATTGGCCGTCTGTCCGCAGCGAACGAGAATCAAAAGGTGTCTATCCGTCTGCGAGAATCGAGTGAGTCATTAGGGCGGCACGACTCCGTGAGAAATTAATTTATAAGCGAAATGGTCGCGGTAATTGAACATCAAAATGTCCATCAAAACTCTCTGTGCATTCATAACGCAATTTTCTATGCTTTTACGTCGCTTCACGCCTTTTCGACGCCGACCATCGGCCCCGTCCGCCGCCCCCTCACCCTCCTCGCTTTTTGCGACAACACCGTCAAAGATTATTAGCCCTGCATAGTGTGACACGGAAACGCGCCACTAATAGACACTAAATGCATTTGCTAAGAGTTACGTGATCCTTCGCTGGGCCAGATTCTCCAGCCCGGAACAGAATCTTAATTAACGCCGCGAGATTCCATTAAAATGGTATGGCGCCATCTAAAGGATACCCGTTTATCGCCAGCGGACTAATAAGCTGCGAGATAGCACACGCGAACGCGATTTGTTCGCGCGTTTCGCGCTTTAATAGAAAATTTACAGCTTCATCTGGCATAGAAGCGAGAGAAGCGGGAGAAACGAGGGAAACGATCCAACGAACTCGTTATACACTCCCCCCGGTGAAGCTTGAAATTAGCCTAAAGTTGGCGAGCTTCGACATAATTGAACGAAGAATCCTCCTCGATTGAAGGAGGTCCCGTAATTATTGAAAAAAAGGATCGGAACGGGCTAACTTGGGAGACGGTGCTCGGTATCCTCGGTCGTTAAGGCTCCTCGGCTACGAAAGATTCCTCCCCTGAGAGGCGTTTCGAGAGATTTAACAATTCCGCCGTGGCGAAAAAGGGTTGCGAGTCGTTGTCGGTCCAATTCCGACGGTAAATCGGCGCGTACACAGAGAAGGAAGCGGATGAAATCCCGGCGAGAATACGGGCCTGCAAATGGCTAACCGGTGCGCCTCGGATGCTGCCCATGCCCCTGCTGCCGCTCGTTTCAATTTCGATGTATTTGGGTAACGTGCCGCGCTGGACAACCTAATAAAAACCGTCACCGGACAAGGGACAACCGGGGATACAATGGCGAGGCCGTGAATAACAAAATTACGAGCACGTCCAAAGTGATTGGAGTTTTCCGGGGCACACGCCGTACTAATTATGCGTTTCGAAAACTGCTCTGCCCTCCTGGATTTGTAGAGCTTTGGGAAGTGAAATATTGGCAGGCGAAGAACGGAGGACGAATTCGAAACGCGTGACCGAATAAAATTTCCATTTCCCACGGCTCGACCGTGCCACCGCGAAGGCAATCTTTCCGTTCCATAAATCGTGCAACGGAATTCAGGGCGTAACGTCTCCGTCGCTGGTCTGACTTTACGCGAACTTGGCTCGACGGTGCGTGATCGATTACGACGATACGTGATCCGCTTTGAACTCCTTCCCACCGGCACTCCTCCCACGATTTCGGAATAATTGTCAGCGCTGCATCGCAGGGAAACAAAGAATGTCACGCCATCCTGCAAATATCTTATTCCCTATGAAATCAACTCCGTCTGATTTCGCTGCGCAAACTACTTAGAATGAAGATGGATATCCATATAAAATACATTCGAAAGTTTCGACTATCCCTGGAAATGGACCATTCACTACCATCCTGTCCTATCGGTCAGGTACTTAGCCAGCATCATGATCTTCCCGAAGGTTGATTGATTACGAGATTATGGTCTCCCGGCAAAAACTACGGGCGGGCGTAATAAATCACGCGACTGGATGAAATCGATCGATACACGACTTTCCCTTTTCTTAATGCGCGAAAAAATACCCGGAAAACAGGAGACTTTAAGGGGAAACCGAAGAAGGGGAAACGACAATGCCTGGAGGACCTCTGGAATAATACTTGCCAACTTTTTTAATGCTTCCGCCGGAGCGAAAAACCGTTCCAGTCGACGTCTGATTTATTCCTCGATTTGTGTCCAATCGCCAAGCAATTACTATTCGTTTTTATCTCTCCGAACGTTCCTCGACTACAGATTGAGAGGCCCGTGATATATCGCGCCTCGCAAACTGCGCCCATAAATATTTATGGAAAAAGATTACTGGGAGGGACCTGGCGACCGAAAGAGTTAAACGAGGCTAAAGTAAAATGATCGATAGAGGTTCTAAACACGGGGTGGAGTGTGGGTATAAGTTATTCCGCTGCAATCTGTAACGACCGAGGCGACTATCGCGCGAGATATTGGCAGAAAGTAGGCTTCGTCTGCTAACAATATTCGACGGTTGATGAGCTCATCAGGCGCGGAGAGTTTATTAGCAGGAAATAAGAACAATATAGACTCTCTCGGCCCGCGCTCGTTGGAAACCCCCCGAGGGAGCTTCTTAATCGAAGGATAAGAGAAAGAAACTGGCTCGCCGACCGCAGCCACTTGACGCAAAATAATTGGCCCAGTTTCTCATCTTTTTTCCACCGTAATAACGGAAAATGGGCGGTGGTAGCTTCCATTCGAAAACACGAAATCCCCGGGGGCGGCCACAGTCGCGCCACCAGTAATTTGTATTTAACTCCGCGACCAGATTCATCCTCGGTAAAAGTAGCATTCAAAAGATACCCGCCTGTCCTCTCGCACAATGGATGGAGGCAAGATGGAACGAAAATGTCGCGAGGGGTTAACACGGTGCACGGTGCACCGTGCACCGCTAACCAGACCCCGCTAAGCTCTCGCCGGCGAGGCGGGAAGCAGCCGCGTAACCAACCCGTAAAATTCAATCCCCGAACTTGCCTCTATCCAGACTGTACATGCACACCGTTCGTCCTTGCGCCGGGCCTGTGGATAAAGCTATCGTCCTTGAGAGTGCACAGAGGAAGCAGGGAGCACAGCTGCGCGCAAGAGCAACAGCCACCGAGGAGAAAGATATCGCGCCGTTCGATGCCATATTTTGATACGAGGAGGCGACACGTTACGGCCGACCAAGATACACCGAGACAAAGGTGGAAAGGGTGCAGAGCGAGGAGAGAGGCAGACGGAAAACGCGGGCGTGCGCGCCAGTCGAAGGAAGAGAGGACCGGAGGATATTACAGATGGCTAGATAAAGACGGTCTCTCACAAAGGGCTCGAGAGAGAGAGAGAGAGAGAGAGGGTGCCCTGAGGCTAGGGAGACAGAGAGGAGCCAACGAATGTAGCGCAGAGAGAGGGGAGGATGAATATAGTGGACATGGGGGATGAGTCGGAGGAAAGAAGTAAAGGTAAAGGGCGAGAGAATGAGTCTTTGAGAGGGAAACCGGCGAGGTTCACGCCCGAAAGCCTCGCAAAGGCCGGCCACAAGTTCGGGTATATTATGCAACGACAAGCCAGCCAGTACAGGTCCACGGTAGGGTGCATTTTGCGCCAGGTCAGGCACAGCGGGATAAGGCACGGCAATCCAGTGCTTTACCACCAACGAATCCTGACGTCCAGATTTACTCGCTCTCCTATACTCGTGAGATACTGTAATGTCCCTGTATCCCCCGCTAACGGTACAATTTAATCCTGACCAGGGACAAGGGGGTGGCCGTATTTCTTGCCGCGCCTTCTCGCGTCTTTCCAGTCGCGCCTGATTTCGGATCGTACGCTTTACGGCCAGGCTACGTGGAAGAGACTCCGTCGGAATTTTAGTCACCACCCCTGCTTGGTAGAAATGATTACTATCCAATCAGAAATCAATTGCGCCGCATGCACTGCGAAGCAACGCCTGGTACGCCCCACGAAGTGAAATAGATAAGGATTTCATCAGCCGGCGCGCGGATGCATTGTGCAAGGAGACAATCCGTCCTACACATGCCAGCTATCTGTATGCACCGGCGGTATGCATCTCAAATATGTGCAGCGAGGCACTCGACGGATTAATCCAACTGGTAATTTGCCGTCCCGCAAATGAGTCCCGACTCCGAAACTCAGTCGGCTGCACATGCTACCCCGAATACAAGCCTGTACAGGCGCTCGCGGAATATTTCCCGCGGCGGAGCACAAGTTCGTTCCTCGTCCTTACGCCTCGCCCGACGAATGCTCCCGAGGAGAGCAAGAAAAGTTCCACGCGAGACTGCATAAGCTACGCGGCACAAGCTGTTTTAAAAACGACGAGGCTATAATAATTTATCGCGAAATAAACGTGACGCGGTGTACTTAAACGTACCAGTGGGCCACGGCTTGAGAAAAATAGCGTTCAACTGGAATATGTATGGCGAAGATCTAGCTGGAACGCGGACTGCGACAAAAGGACGGAAAAAGGCTGGTGAAAAATAACGCCATTTGCAACCTCAAAGATGTCCCGGACGGATCTACTAGCCGTACATCGCGCACCGTTGCCCATACGAGTTGCGAGACCATGATTTATTCGAGTCGCGGTAAGGAAACTTTTAAAGTGGCTCACCGCTCCAGCAATATATCGGTCAAGAGCTGCTCAGGGGGGTAAAACTGAAAACGAACCTTCTCGCTTAGCACGCGTTTCCCCAATTTATAGAGGCAATGTTAATATCGGGAGCAGACTAGGTCAGATGTGCCCCTCTAGACCGGTCTCCATTCTTTCCCCTCTAAATCGCACTTTGCAGTCGCGCGCGGGAGAAAAATCGGGACACGAGTGTAAACGACGCGAAAATGAAAAGGTGTATTATGGCACCGACTAGCTTGCCATTTTTTAATGTATACAACCCGCTGGAATATTCGGAAATAATGGCGGCATAATTGAATAAAACACGACGCATCAATACGCTATTGTATTAAATGGCTCTGCGCAATATATTGTATTAGAGTCCGTAATGTAGTATAATTCTGTTACGCTCATTATGCAGTCATAATGGATAATAGAAAGGGCGCGTAATTTAATTATGCTAGCATGGCGGCGAGGCGCTACTGTAAAATTTTCAGTTCTCGGTTTCACGAGGAAATTCACCGCGCGGAAGGGTATCGCAAAGAAGAAAAGAGAACCGGGGGGCCCTCTCGTCGACTTATTACCGAAATGTGCCATCCGCCGGCTGTAGCTTCCGGCCGCAGAAATTACGAAGTCAAATGGCCGCCGCGCGCGGGTTAAAATTTTTATTCCCCTTTTTCGCCCCGGTCCACCGTTCCCCCTTCGGATGCAACGTAAATTACCGTGTAATAGGATTTTGAATCGCGGTCGATGCTAATCCTTACTTTAGTAATGTAGGTCAGGTGCCAAAGATTTAGCGTCACGTCCCTGATAACTCCTCCCACGTAAACGAACGACTTTTTCGGTGACTTATGAAAGGTACATTATCAGTGCGCTCGCTGGTTACGCGATACCCTTGACGTACCAAAAAGTTCATCAATTTCGAGCCAGCCAAGTACGCCGAATTCCACCAGCATTTTTTCAACCCCTGACATTCCACTGCTCCGCAAATCAGCCCGTATTTCAACGCGGCAAGAGATCCCGGGAAAATAAAGTAACTCGATTTCGAACGTTATCAATTATAACGCTCGCGCGTTAATAATGTGCCGCGGACAACACCGTGATCTAGGTCAATTGAAATATTTTGCCGGCTGCATCCGTTTATTGAAACAGCGCGGGTGTAGACCATAACTCATAAAAACAAGTTGCTTCGAATGCGCTCGCACGCGAAACAACTTACTTTTCCCTTGATGTTTCTGCTACATGGACCGTAGAACTTGCATTATCTGGACATCGTATCCAGCAGTTTGTTCGGATAATCGAGATGCTACCGTGTTTCCCTGCCGTTCCGATTGACCCAGATCTCATTCACCGAATTATCGATGTAGGTCGCCCGAATTATAGCCTCGCTCTCATTTAAGTGGTCATTTGTGTGAAAAGTCTGTCCCTCCAGTTAAATCTGTTAAATGACCATCGGCCGAAAGATGGCTGGAGCGAAGAAAGTGCATTAATTTCGCGACCCACCCAAGTAATCTCGGCTGTGGTTTGGGCTTGTCCAATCGAGGCGCTCGTTTTTGAAGCAAAACGAATGCCACGGTTTCACGCGAGCTGATCGTTCGGAAAATTCAGTTGAAAGCAACGAGGTTACAACGAATCGACCACCGCACCGGGAAAGACCGAATGGAATGGAGAAGAAAAGGCCGCGCGAGCACGGTCGATCGTCCGACGATACCACGAAAGGTCACGGCTCTTCTTGACAAATGGCGTCCTTGCGCCGCCACCGATGGGCTCACAGTGGTCTGTAGGACAGCCAAAGTACATTATGAAAGCATTTGCAGCTTTCCGCTGGCGTTGTCTGGGAAGCTATACCGGCCACCACGGGCTTGCCACGTAGACACATGAAGATACGCGAAGATGCATCTTGGAATCCTGCCCGAACTTCTTCGGCGGCCCCCCAAGGGATTCCCTACATCTTACAGGATCCACTCGATGGAACTTTATTTCCCCCCGACTGGCTGACCGGCAAACTATAGCGCTGCCAAACCTGATCAATAATTTGCCGACCTTACGAACAAGAAAGCAGTTACCTACACTTGTGACCAGACAGGCCGTATAATCCACGTGCTAATAGAAAGTCTGATAACCGATGAAAATGAATAGCTTCGAATAGACCAGCTTTCGACGTCGCTTTCCCTCGATAAATCCCAATATCCTGCTCGAAAACGCGGCTAAAACGCAAAGACAGGGGACAGGATCGATCCGCTGTTCGTCGGGACATGAGAATCTTAGGGGGAAGGATTAACCGCGCGTCAATTAATATCGAACAAGGGTGACCCAATTTCCAGAGATTAATATGTTTACAGACAGCGTTTGACCTTTGCTCCTTTACAAGATTAAAAGCAAATAGGCAAATAGGAGCGGGTCGATCACCCAGTGTGTCTTGTAACCGTCCCAATCTGCCCTTTTTCGTTTGCATACTCCAAGGCAACGCGCACTGGACACGAAGGTGATTAAACAGATGTTATAAAGAAACTGCCTCCGTGGGCGGAATTCGCTTGCAGCCAGTAAACCTGGATAGTTTCACGAGCGGTGTTAAACACGTTCGGGGGAGACTTTAACGCGGACGACTCGTGGCTTTTATTGCTGGGAATTTTAGTGGAACTCGAACTGACCGTCGCGCCGAGTATCTTCTCCCGTTTCCGCGAAAGGTTGGTTCCCGTGCGCCAGCGGGGATTATCACCGAGTGAAATTGATACAGGGTGGCTTCGGCCAGGTTGCACCGCTACAAAGGGTTTAAAGTTTCGCGCGGGACCGATCGCGTTATCGAGATAATATAAGCATGATCGAGTTGACGGGCGGTGTGCGTCGTTTCGCCGAACTGATAATCAGTGATAAGTTGTGACCGCCGATCGATAATCAAGGGGCTTGGCTCGAGAACACGACTCATCGCGTGTGCAACCGCGTCAACGCGACGAAAATTATCTGAAACGTCGGGACACGTACTTAACGGCCTCGTTCGCGGAACGCGACTACGAGCTCTGTCCCAAAGAGGAAATTAGAACGCTCGGACGCCCTTGCTCGGTTCTGTTGCCCGTTCTAAAAGGGATCGCGAGAACGAGCGAGCATAAAGGGAAAGGGCAGGCACGAGAGACTTTCAAAGGGCGCGCATGATAAACAAAAATGGGGGCGAGAGACAAGCGGAGAAAGTGGGTGAATGGTGGAATCCTTTAATTCCGTTCTACCGAAATAGTCGTTCCTTTTTAGAACTCCCTTTTCGAGTAGAAACTTCAAAATGTTGGAAGATTCAAGTCCCATTGTCAATAAAATACCGAGAGGCTGCAACGTTTCAAAGAGAGAGGACCGACACGACTCCTTCCCCCGTTAATTCGCGTCGAGCCATCGAATTACGGATTACAGGAACACGGAACTTTCCTTTCGAAACTGTTTGGCTTCGGGTCGAGCGCCTGTCTTCGGCCCCGTAAAAGTCGTCCCTTTTCTTCTCCGCTTTTTTCGAATCGCCCGAAAGGTCGCCCCGGTTCTCCGACTTCGCAATAGCGTCCCGACATCTGACAGCACCGCTGCACTTTCCCACAATGGACCAGCTAACGAGGATTCGGTTAAACGGCCCGCCTCCTTTTCCTCCATTAATTTAACCGAATGTCTTTATCGGAGTCTTGATCGCGGCCGCAAAAAATCCCGATAAGGCTAGAGGCAGAGATGGAAGGTCGAAAGGGGAACAGCCTGGCCGCAAAAACCGAACGATTTCATTCTCCTGCTATCTTAAATATTTTTACGAGAACGAGCAACCAGAGCACATGTTCGAGAGCTCTGAAATCGGGTAATGTAAATTGTTCCGTCGCCTGGAAAAAACGGGCACAAAGTAGCGCGGAGAACAAAAAGAGGGTGGAAACGAGAGTCCGCAGTCAGAACAAGGGCGGATCGACGCAAAATGGAAGAACACGCTGCGCGCAATCGAAGTGGCTTAGTTAGCCGAATTCAACTACGCGTTCGAGGTATTTCAATTCGAATTTTTCTGAACACAGGGCGCGTCGATCAAGAGGCGCATTCAAGTGCGGGGAGAGGGGCGATCAGATTAAACAGGAAAACTAGTAAACAGAGAGAGAGAGAGAGAGAGGAAGAGAGAAATCGTTGCATTGTGATGAATCGATATCGACGCGAGCTTCGAGCCCTTTAATATAGTATGTCCCGAGTTTTCGTCCGTCCCCACCCTGATCTATCCCTACTTCGCCAAAGCCTTTCCAAAATTACTTAGCAACTCACGGGGCCGTGAGTCTCGACTGCTCGAAATTAGTTTCCGCGAGAGCCTCCCCCCATTAGGTATGCACGCTTCCGAATTCGTTAAGAGGAAAACTGTCGTCCCTTCCCCCGGGTTCCCTGGAAGCGAGCACCTTCTTTCATTCACCGGTAAGTCTCCCCAACCCCCCTGGACGTTCGCGAAAGCGTCCTCTCACCCCGGGAAAAATATCACTGCTGAAATTGCGGGACGGTAACGAGGCCAATGCTCCTTCTACCGGAAAAATGCCGTCCTCCAAGTTCGAGCTCTCATTTTTAGCAAGTCGTTCCCCTGGATAAACGGTATAATTCCGTTTCGAATTGATGGCCCCTAATTCATTTTTCCACGCGCCGCCGCCTCCCTGTTCCCCGTGGCGGTTATTATAACCGTTCCTCCTTTCTACCGAGGAAACGAATTGTCCCCCGTTTAATGACTTTTCTGTATCTCGACTTTAAGATGCCTCCTACCGCGTTAACGGCATCAAACGTGTTGGAATTCCTCGAGCTTTACCCTCGAGGCGATTGAAGCATCGAGTATCTCCACTGGTGTTCCGTGTGCCGCCGCGCGGAAGAATATTTCGATCAACACATATTAGGTAGAACGCTCGAAGCGGCCTCTCCGAATATCAACCATCGAGTTTCCGGCTGGAGTGATCCGCAGTAGATAATGGACAGCGTTGGGTCGGACAAGAAAGCTTCCGCCACCGCGCGATACACTCCACTTTACAACCCCAGCTGACCGCGTTAAAAGGGCGCCGCTTAAAGGATCGCCCCGTAGATAGACCAATTCGATCCAACTGCCCGTTATAGAAAGTATGACACCGATTTCATCGAGGCCTTCTATTTCCAGCGATATTCGGCCGAATATTAAAGGCAATATAAAGGCGCGCCGTTCGATATCGGCGGGTTCGGACCGCGGAATTTTCTTAAATAACAGAAAGCTATCGAATCAGTCGATGGGCCACGTTATTTCTGGTCAACGCTGCGATATGGGTCAGACGTTCCGCCGAATCTGAAAGTACGTTAGGGAGCGCAATAAGTCAGGGTCTGACCTATCTGAAATCAGCATCTCCGCGGGCTAACCGTAAATTACGAGCAGCGAGATAGCAGGCATTCGAAGGAAACGGCAAAATAGGAGGAAAGTCGGTTTACACGCGATTTATGCGTCGGAATCAACGGGCTCGATTTCGCGACGCCTCGACGCCGAGGAACGGCGCGGCGCCAGGGCAGCCAGCGGGGGCTATCGATTCGGTTCGATTGCCGAAAAATGGTAATGCGGTCGGGCAGAATGGCGAGGAGCTCCTCCCCAGGAAGGACGTCTCAATTTCGATGCTACGTGCTATAGGAATGCGAAACGAGGCCACTCTATACGAGCGAACGGAATGTTCATGAGGCTACGAAAGGGAGCTTCCGACCTGCGAGCCGAAATTTCACAGTTAAAGAGACGCGGCAATCCCTAGATGATAGAGGGGAAATCTAAATCGCTCGGCGTACTCCGACCTCGAGAAACTACTCGCGTGAAAATCTAAGCGAAATGTCCCCTTCCTCTGAATATCAATTAGGTACCCTAAACACTTTCCGCGACCCCCTCCCACGTGAGAAGAAGGATCCGATGGATCTTTCGGCGCTTTACATGTTGAATACACCCCGACTGAGCAGCTGGGTGTAGCGGAATTGTAGAATTCGTGAATCTATGGTAGCGCACTGATGCCCCAAGTACTTTCGACGATCGCGAAGCTTTCGGGCACATCGGTACAGAGCTCCGTGATTCATTGGGGCCGGGTTAAGCCTATTCGCATAATCAGACAGCGACGTATCACCTCCGCCATTAATTACGAGACCGTGCACGGCGCATTTATCAAGGTGAATGGTTGGGGAGCCACCGAGATTGGGTAAGCAGACACGCAGAACTGGCAAATGGTCGGGTCACGTTCCGATGAACTAAGGAAAAGCCGAACCGATCGATAAAACTTTAAAGTAAACGCGCGAAGGTTGGCAACACGGTGTTTCGGTGCATTAAACACGCCGAAGAGCAGCGTAACGATGACAAAGAGTATTTACGTCGCAAGTTGCGCGTAGATTGCAGAAGCCTCGAGCGTGGACCAAGGAAATGGAAGATTCGAGGAGAATTTTATTCCAGAACCTTTGAAAGTCGCGCTTCCTACAATTCGCGAAGAGAAATTAATTTGAAGGCAGCCGCTAATACCTTGACGCCAACTTAATCCGAGTTCGCGATTCCATCGCTGGCAGAAACTTTTTCTACCAAAGAAAATTTCAAATCCTCGGTATCATGGCGGCAAATGGATTCGTGAATTATTCGCGCGCCAACTTTCGTACTTTAAATATCAATTGAACTTGGCCAATTCGAATCTGCATACCAGCAGTTCCCAGGTCGGAAAAACGACCTCGAAAAATACCGCGCGAGACAATATTTTCCGGGAAATTCCGCGATACAAGATAAACGGAGGCCTGCTTAATATGCTACGAGAAGCTAGATAAGTCGAGCCCTTGAATAATTAATTCCTAGACCTTTCGGTCTATTTTGCCTAGGGCGGGGGAATATTATAAGAACGGATAACTTTATAAAGAAAAGAGGGAAAAGGAGGGGAAAGAAGGGAAAGAAGCGACGAGAGTTCGCTAACCCTTCGCCCGTCCTTCTCCGACCTTCTTCAACCTTTCGACCGAACCCTCGCGCGTTCTTTCGCGCATTCATCGGTACACCCAGTCCCTGCCAAGCACCTACACCAGCAAACAAAATCGTTTTCCACGCTACTACCAGGGAAACGTAAATACGGGAGCGTGGATCCTTCCTGAATTAGACATCGATCTAAATGGATTATCCTCGAGAACGCGAGTGCTTCAAGGAAACGAACCATGCCCTTTCGATACAACATTGACGTCCCATCCAAGCGTATATATCATAGAAATGCTTCCCTTTTAACTGCCACTCAATTTAAGACCCACCGTGGGTACACGGCGTTCCCTAATGGAACAAGTTTTATGGAGAACGATAACGATACGTCAACATAATACTCGGAATGTTTGGAAATGGAATTTCAGCATTTCATCCGCTACTCAAAGACCGCCCTATTTCCAGCTCAAACATTACACATTTAATATTTTACCGCAGAGAAAAGGAATACCTAGGCCATTTCAGAACCGCACCAGCTGTTTACAAATTACTTATTACACGTTCTTACGTCATACCATATTTCCTCTAAAATGAAACGAAGAAGACGAGAGTATGCTTGAAAATGTATACATTAACATTTAGAGAACGTAATAGAGATGCTCCGGAGCTTGTTCAGAAATTCGGAATAAATTAAACTCCTTTTGAAACTACAGTACTAAAACAGCTGCGACTGATCGTGAGCGTAAACATCGCGAGCCTAACAATGGAATAAAGATAGGAACGGGGATGGGGCTCGTACGTATCGCGAGAAGTACAAGGCCACGAAGGTAGACCGCAAGGCAGAGATAAGGACGAGTCGAGGAAGTCAACAAAGTCGTCCTTCGGAGACTTTGACGACGAGTGAGTG
Organism: Andrena cerasifolii; assembly: GCF_050908995.1. Classification (NCBI taxonomy): domain Eukaryota; kingdom Metazoa; phylum Arthropoda; class Insecta; order Hymenoptera; family Andrenidae; genus Andrena; species Andrena cerasifolii. The sequence goes on from NC_135127.1 coordinate 12,646,858, forward strand.
CATCGCTCGTGGACGACTTTACGGCCGGGAAAAGCAAGGCCTCGTTGGAAAGATCGATGATGGAGAGTAGACCTGCAGCAGCGGCCTAACCCTTGCGTTTTATCGAGCCGCGGCACAGGTACCTACCGCGACGACAGGCCACGGCAATGGGCGAGAGAGAGAGAGCACGAAAATACGGCGGCGACAAGGAGCGAGAGCGTACGTCCGCGCGAGTGTACCGTGAAGCTAGCCGCGCATCGCCACGACGCGTTCGAAATATCTTCAAGAGCCGCGGGTTTCTTCGTCTCCGTTGCATCGCGGCGAACTTCACATTGCTAATATTCCAACCGAATCGACCCATATATGTAGGGAAAAAAGCGGCCGGTTGTCTTTCCTTCGCTTCGGAAACGTAATGCGCGGGGAAAAGAGCGAGTGCTCGTCCAGTGCCGGCACGAGAGGCAGAGCGCGCGCGAGAGAGACAGGCATAGGACGGTTCGAAAAGAGACATCGACGGTCGCGGCATTTCGGAGCACCACTGCACGCGAATCGCGTCGCGTCGCGTCGGGCAAAGGAGTATGTTTGAAAATTCAAGTTGCATGGAGGACTCACCTTCGGTGACAGGTGACTCGGCGGCAGACGAGGGGCTCGGGCGAAGTAGAACCGAAGGGCTGGCTCGAAAAACAGTGGACGACGAAGGACTACCGGCGAGGACGACGACGTCCGTTCGAGTCTCACGTTTAGACTACGTGCGTCTGCCCGGTCGTTGGAGGCGGTGGTGGTGGCGACGGCGGCGGCGATGGTGGTGGTAGTGGTGGTAGCTGCTCTCTGTCCTCCAAGAGAGAAAAAGAAGGGAGGTGTGGTGGAGAAAGACGGGGCGAAACCGATGAGATCGAAGTCTCGTGGCAAACGGTCGTGGACTGAGTGAACCCGAGTTCCGACTGAGCGGGCGAGTCGCTGTGGCGGCGACACTGGCGCCGCTCCGCGGAGGGCTACCGAATCTCCATCGATCCGTGGAACGTGGTATGGGAGGTAAGCTGAAGCTCACGCGAACTGCGCGCCGAGGGGAGAAGGGCTGGCGCACCGACCGAGGGTCGTAGAGGGTGCACGACCAACGGAACCCTACCCTCGGTCTTTCGGGAGGAAAAGGGAGAGGGAGAGCGACGAGTCGAGTTGGGAAGAGGGCGGGGCGTGCGCGCACCCACGTTCCTTTTACACCCCTCTCTCTCTCTCACCATCTACCCCATCCACGCTCTTTCTTGCTCCATACAGTCATACACAAATGACCCCTCTCTCTATACTCTATACTCGCTTATTTCTATGTTTCTCGAATACTCTTTCCCCGATGTGCTTTCTTGCCGTTCCTCCCAGCCTCCGTCTCTCTTTTTCGCATCGTCGTCGGAGGGTATTACTTTGGGGATGATTTCGGCACGCCGAAATGGTAAACAAAGTTCATGCGTGGAAACAGGAATTTGTGCACTTCGCCTTTGTAGTCGGAAGCTTATTTTCCAAGAAACTGTTCTCGTAGGAACTGCTTTCGGCTCGAATACAATCTCGGAAGACTTAATTGCGAATCAGGTGCCTCGGTGGAATCAGAACCTTCGGAAAACGGATAAACAGGTAGGGAAAATACGCGCGGCTGTTTTGTTCATTGCTCTTCTTCATCCTCTACTATCCTGCAATCTGTTCCCTTTCTTCGAGTTTCAAGCTTTCCATCTACTCCTTTGATGCACTTCTCCATCCCTATCTCTTTTTGCACTTTCCCTGCCACTGCTATTTTCCAACCCTCTTCGGTTTCTTCCCAGATAACTATCCAACGGGGTGTAGGTACACCAGACCTCGGGACCATCGACGAAACCCCCTAATAGATGCACCGGGAGAACTTCCCTCGTGCGGGACTACAAAAAGGGGGGAATATAGGTCGAACGATGATGAGAATTTCGGCGTTACGTTGCAACGTGCTTTTGCCGCGGATAAGATGAGAAATTTTGCTGTTATCGTAAACGTTTTAGCCTTGGAGCATCCCATAAAGTGTTTGACGTAAATATACCGCTGGCCGTCACTGTTATATCTCATTCGAATACACCGCTATAGATGGTTACGTATTTTATGAATCGATAAAAGAGCCGGAGCTGGTCGTTGTTGTTTCGTTCGTCCGACTCGATACCTAATGCGGAGGCACGCTTCGTTTGCAGCTCGTGCGATCACAGTTTCTGCCACGTTTTGCGACAATAAAAGGCGTTCGCGTAGGCATGCACGTATATCGTCCTGGGATCCATTAAGTAAACGCAACTTCCCTACCAGCTTTCAGCTGAGAGCGCTCCGTGGAAAAATGTAAATCTGGGTCAACGTTAGTCTGAATAGAAAACTGACAGAGAAATGGAAACGTACATTCAAGTTAGCGCGATATTTTTTCAAGTTTCCCTTTCAAAATCCGGTTGTCGCTTATATCGCGGGTAAAACGGCAGCAGCGTAGAAGGTGCACCGAAAATAACGAGTTGTACCAAACGTTAAAATATCTTCCACCGAGTTAGTAAAACGCAATCCTCTCGTGTTTTTCGAGTCAATGCCCAGCCACCTCCGTGTATCAGCTTGAGCATAGGTACCAGCTTGTACATCGACAATGCAAGACCATAACGTCGGCGACATTATCGTGAAAAGTTTACGAGAGTCTAGAATCGCTGCTTGGCATGGAAACTTATTGGATACGCAGAGTTAATGGCGCGACATAGCTCAGCTTTATCTGGCGTTGTCGGATGAATCACGAGTGATCCGACGATAAATCGATGGCTTTCAAAGGTGAGCCGAGGCTGATACTTCGAAACAGAAATTGATCAGCAGATATCAAGCAGTAAACGCGGCAAGTCAGAGCATTAAACAGATTGCTTATCAAGGGGAGAGAGAGGCGTAGAAGCAAGCTTACCTCGTACGAGTTTGTAATTGCGATTTGCGTAAGCTCAAGGATCGATCGTTTTATCGCGCGATTCAATTAGCGATCCCCGATACCGGTTCGGTACATTGAAAGACGCCAGCGATCAATCGAATCACCCCCAGGCAGAATGTCGAGGCTAACAGCCCCTTGGAGCAAGCGTGACCGCGGTAAAATTAAACGTGTCAGCAACAACGTTCGATAGCCGGATAGACAAACGTGTCAGGAGCACCTCGCAGACGGCAGAAATCCTTACGCAAAACCGTGAAACGAGCACCGACTCCTCACAGGGAAGCCGGAAATTACCTAATTTCCTTGCATTCTGCCAGGAGTTGAACGCTTTATACGGGACACGACGCCGCCCCGGAATATCCAGTTTCTAATCGAATCAATAATTACAAGATACCGCGCAAAGGAAGGAATTGGAAACCCTTTTTGTTCCCGGAGACCACCATCGCGCGATCGTACACCGTTTTCCTTTCTCCCGTCTCGAGCGGCTGTCCTTTGCAAGGAAAAAGGAAACCGACCCGTAGAAAGGAATCGCGGCAAGTCGGATCCTCGATCTACCTATCCGTGAAAGGTACGCGTGTTTTCACGATGCCAAGAAAAACGGTGCACCTTTTCTGTGATAATTTTGCAAAATTCGACCGCGTACTCGTCGAGAAGAATAAGCGGCAGCCTTTCCGCGACTGCCTTGGAACATTACGGTAGAGAATTTCCAGCGACAAATCTCCGTGGGCAAAAGGGAAGCGCCTATCGTCTAGCCAGAACAAAAAAAAATGGGTAACTGTACGAGGCATATATCACATTGCCATGTCCGTATGGATTCTCGGTGTTCCTCGGATGCCCGCCAGACTTTGGTTGCAGGAGCTACTGCTGGAATCACGTCCTGAGACTGGCGAAGTGCAAATCCATGTTAGTGGTATAATGCTCCACTATAAGTCTCGGAATTATGTGGACCGTGATAAGCATGCCGAAAGCGAGAAAACACGATTATATTTCGTGCATTCAGTGCAGGATTATCTCGTCGCGTTTATACTTTTCGTGTTAAGCGCTGCTTTAATAAACCGCGCTGCGCGTCACGGAAGGGCGGAGGATGCTAAGTAGATACCCAGTGACGAGTGATTTCCGATTTGGAGCGTGACTAAGTGTCTTCTGTTCCATTCCCGCGGAGCAATTATCAATGGCTGGCGAAGATTTGTTATTAAACGAGTTACGAAATTGCTGACAAGCTTAACGCGCAAATGGAGGCGCGAAAATTCCAGCAGACTCGAAAGTTATCAATGGCACTTTTCGCAATGGGGCCGAATGAACGCGCTGCGTGTACTAAAGATATCCCCTTTAAATATAGTTCAAAGTGAGCGGTAATTTATTGATCCACGCGACGTGTTCAATCCGCTTTCAGAGATTAAGCGGAGACTCGCGCAACAAAGAGGCTAAGGCCGCCGCGCCGCACTGCGTTGTCATTCTTCCTCCCGGTTCCTTATTTTCCAATAGATCTCTCGTCGAAAAAGCACCGTGGAGCCGGACAGCATCGGCGTGCAAGCTATTTCACACTTGCCGACGAGGCAAAGCTTGTGGACACACGTCGAGCCGTCCCTGCGACGCGCCACGTTCTTACGAGCATCAACGATGTGCAAACGGACGTAAGTAAATTGTAAACACCCTTTGACTATCAGGTGTAAGGAACGAAATTCAGCTCCGCGTCCAATCCGACTGCGTACGTGTATGCGTGGAACGTGAAGCGTGCACGAAGGTGCTCGTCACCTGGAAAATTACACGGCATCCGCTCCTCGCATTTAATTCATTAACGATTTGCTTGCCGTTGTCTGCGTTCGACTAACGAGCATACCCCGAGATCTCGATCAGCGAAATGAAATTGAAAACATCCGAGAGACAAGCCGGGACCGTGAACCCACGAGTTCGATGAATTAAAGCAGGATTCGCGGAACGAGGAAGATCGAAGCACGAGCTTCTGCGATCAAGATTGATGGGAATGGGTGTAGGGGCTAAGGCTGTTTCGCGAGATTTCAACGTTTCGTAAAAAATGCGGACGTGCCCGGACTCTGACCTAATACACTTCCCGCGATGAAAAATTGCTGCGAATGAAAGCAATAACCGCATTCTTGCTCGCGCCGCCGTTCAATAAAATGAACGCTAGACTATGCCGAAAGGCGTCGAATATTAGACCTAAGCGAGCTATAATAGTTGACGCAGTTACCGTGAGGATATTAACGGGCGGGCGTGCGCGCTCGCGCCAGTGGCTTAATTAAACTTTAATTACTTCAATGGATCTGCGATCGCATTTCTCCACTACGAACCTAACGCACCGCTGGAAATGAACTTGTTGATCGCGGTTCCCTGCGACTTTCAAAACATTTCGAAGCGTCGCGTCGCGTCGCGTTGCGTCGTTCGCCGCGAGAACCCTCGTTAAAAAGGGGGTGGCTATTTCACCGCGACGAAGGCGAGCCTCGTTTCAGAGTATCAGTCAGAAATTCCCACCCCCCGGGTGAATGCTATTTCGATTGAAAATATCCATTTTAGAGGAAGGCACAAAGCGCGCGAGATCAGAATGCGCTTCAATTTCGTGCTCATCGCTGGGTTCTTTCTCGTCCCGTCGACCGTTTAACAGTCGACCCCGCCGCTTTTTAATTAGTATTTTAACGAGCGAGGATCGAGGCGATTGTTATTTGCCCCCGCCCCCCTCCCAGCCACCCCTATCCTAGAATCGAGTGCTTTGAGAAAGCAATTAACGTAAGAATCTTCTTCTCGGTCCTCGCGCCAAAGGGCCGCAGGCCAACTATCCGAAAGCCTGTTTCCCTGCTGAAATCTTATAGATCGCGACGGAAGCCTAACGTTTCACAAAAATTTCAGGGCCCAAATAATTCACCAATCGAATAATTCAAAACACTCGCAAAGTGGTCACGGCGACCTCCGTCAGAAGAATGAATAACTGAAGGGAACGGAGTTGATAAGTGAGAGCTCTGTAGCCACTCTTCCGTCATTACTCCTCGATATTGAATCGATGAAGCACGTTTGTTACGCGATGCGGCGTTAATTTAACATTCGTCGCTCATACCCGCACCGGCGCGACAGAAAGTTATGCGCCACCGTCGCGTTTCAATTTCAATGTAAATGATTTTCTGCTCCCCGTGACGTATGTGCTTACGTCGTGACGCAAGTTCCCGTTAATATCTTTTCGCCCGCACGCTTGTGCATTTAGACGGATGTGCCGGCATTATGGGGAACGCGGGAATAAAAATTGAAGAGCGCGCAAAGTCCGCGCAGCGGGTCCATTGTTCTCCGCCTATGACACTTGGCGTTTTTGCAAAACTTCCTTTGGTTTCAACAGCAAACGCGACAGGGAAGATGTTCCAGTCCCGATTCAGCCGTCAAGGATATAAAGCCAAGAGCAGATAAAAGACAAACTGTTGTAGCAATTCGCGTCGGGAGTTCATTCAAAGTCTGGCTTCAACGTTGCCAAAATGCGCCGATATCTCGTCCCCGGGTAGTCGAGGGTCGGTTTTTTCTGTACCCTCTGCTTTCGGGCAACGACGAACTAGTTCGCAGGGGATTCCAGTCACGCCTGGCCAGAAAATTAATCCATTGTGCGCGGCGTTGTTGTGGAAAGATAAACAGACGTTTACTTTACAAGGTCGCCGTGTGGAAAGTAAATGCGTACAAAATGAAACTAGAAATATAAAATCGCCGGCAGATACGGGTGTCTCGGTTCTGTGCAAGGTGACGCAAGCCCGTGACGAAACCGAACGGTGACTGGCAGACAGGGTTATTGCTCCGGACGCGAATCGACCATTCGGATTGGCACGGAAACAAATTAGAGAAAGTGGCAGAAGGAGCTGGTATTTTGGAGCTGGAAATTTCACTTCGTGCAACAGTCTTCGCTGGACGGTGCACGGCGGGATCGATATCGCAGCCAGCCTCGTGACAATTTCAGCCAGCCGAAACTATTATTATCTCTGACATGCTCTTATGCCGTTGGATATTTCAGCGCGCATATTATGAATAATGGTGGCAGCCATGCAAACGTCCCGTTGCTCGCGGGTCGCCGGGTCTCACCGACACGTCCGAAAATGCGGAATCCAAGGGGAACGTTGCGTGTCATGGTCAGCCAAGATCAGTCAAGATCAGCTGACGCGGACGTTGGCAGGAAGGTCAGCCGACATTCTTATCTTTCGCGGTGCCGCTGATTTCCGCGAATCGAGGGAAAGGATAATAACTCGCTGCGCTTCATCGGCAACGACACGAAAGGATTCGTCAAAGAAGTACCAGCGAATCGCCGCGGAGAGCCGCTTCCTCGACACGCGATCCGCGTCGCGTCGCCACGAGTGAGAGGGAACTCTCTCGGGTACGCCAAGGCCGATCGTCTTCGCGTACTTCCATTAAATCGTCTCATTCTGCATGCAAGGTTTTTACGGCGACGGGGACGGAAAAGCCTCGGTAAACGATCGCGTAATTGAGGAGTCGATTGTGAGACGGGCGTGAATGAACGAGACGTTGAGCCTGCCTCGTTTCATTCCCCTGGTTCTAACTAGTGGCCAAAGTTCCGACGGCTGCAAGTGCCTTCGACCACCAATTTCTAATATCTACATTCTAATTACTGGAATATCTGGAATTCTAATCGCGTCCGATGCGCGCGGTGGATTAAGTGGCATGACGAGAGCCTGCGAATATTATATTAAATGATAATCGTCCAGGGAATCGTGATACAATGCCGTAACCGCGGCATTATCGCGATTCGCGGGAGACTCTCGCACACGCCCGGAACGTTACGACACGGTGTTTCGCCGCGGTCTACTCTCTTCTCAAGGAGATGCCAGAACGTCTGAGAATGGAATCTCCCCGACGACGACCACGGTGCCGCGGTACGCGTATTAATTCCTAAAACGAGAATCGAGTAGGGTAAAGGCAGGTAATGCCCGATCGCGTCACTCTTCGCCGAGAGAAAAGCGATCCTCCACATTTTTGTTTTCGTCCCAGCGACCGTGATTTGCCGATCGCAACGAAGCTTCCGCTATCGCTTCTTCGAAAAATCGGCCACACCTCCGCAGCTCCGTTTCCCTCGGAACCGGCACCCGCGAATCGAGCGTTACCGCTTTATTTATTGTTGGCGGGGTACATTCTGCCGAAAACGATCGCGCACGGCCGTACCCGAAATCGAATTTATCCGTGGCAATTTACCGGAGCAATTTAGCGGCACGATAGATGAGGGGGGTAGGATTATTGGGCCGCCGATACAGCGATATCAAAACAGCGGTAATCAGTGCGTAGAATATTAGATTCGAGGCCGTGGCACGCTCAGAATCCAATTCCCTCAGCGAAGTATTAATTGCATTTGGGTGTTGGCAGCAACCTTACGCCTTGAACCATCGTCAGGGAACACCTTACCGCGAGTGGAGGAACGATGGCGGTTCGCAGAGTCGCCGCATCGGTGCCTCGCGCGACCAACCCTTGCGAAATAGGGCGACCACGAAGAACGCTACGTGCTCGCGGTTCGTCACTCCTGTAATCCGCGTTTTACAACTCCAACTGGGTTGGGAGAATTCATCGTTAACTGGGTCGTTGTAATTACTCAAAATGCCGTCAAACCCTCTTCTGCCGTCTACAAAACACAATCACGAACAATACCCGCCTCTAAAAGCGAGCGTAACAGGCGCTTGCGGGTTATCTCGAGCCGCGGAAACCTCTCGTGGACGTCGATCCGGAAGTCTTCAGAGAAGAGGGAAAGAAGATCCGTGCGAGTGAACAGGATCGAACTACTTGCTTTTCCTCCTCTTCAATTTCGACGGTGGACGCGTTTCGTCGGTGAGTAAAGGATTCTAACGAGACCATCCCGCCGCGCCTGTGCGTTCTCGCGTCAACTTTCTTTTTCCTGGATTATCGCGAGAACACGCGAGATGTTGCCGTAACCGTGGTCCCGCTGCTACCGCGAGGATTCCGTGCACTTACGATTAGTAGAGCACGGACGAAACCAGCCGTGTAAAGACATCTCCCTCGGCCTTCTCCGATTCCCACAATGCTAATGGGCGAACGCACAATGAAGCTGGATCGAAGGCGAGCAGGCCTTTCCAGCACCTCGATGAAGGATCGCCGCGCTGCGCCGCGCCGTTCCAAGGATCCAAGGATATCCCGTGGCGCCTAGAAAGCGTTCCCTTGATCGCCAGCTATTCACAACCATGGAATTATCCTTCGCTATAGCCAATTTCGTTCATGACAGCCTTACGAAACAATCGGGCATCCAGACGATTTCGTATCCTCCAATTTCGTAGCATCGCCGTTCCACTTTTCCGACACTGACGAACGACACTGCCAGTATTGAAATTAGCTTTCGCAGCGTTTCTTCTGAAAAGCTGCAAACGAGCGACGCCGGGGAAACAATCAGGGAAGGGATTTTACGTGTTCGCGGAAGCGGCGCGCTTGAAAAGATCGCTAATATTTTCCGCGGAATTGCTCGTCGTTTCCTGTCAGCGTACGATTCGTAAACAAAACTGTAACGTTGCCTGCAGTTACCATAATTTCCCGTTATTCCGATCTCTTTGGGGCACCGGTAATTCTATGCAGCCGATGACATTTCCGTGTCTCGTTGATCCCAATAGCCGCAATAGCGGTTGATTAGAGGAGCGCGCGCCGGCGCGTTTGTCGAACAAAAGCGGAATACATACGTGCTTTCCTTTTATTATACAAAGCATACGCGTTCGATGCCAGGTATCCGTTCGTAGCCGAGCCTCAAGGCTTTTATTAGTAGACGAAGGAGGCCGCGATAATCACGGCCAGCGAAGACAAACGCAGCCAGACGTAATTACGATCGGCCGATTATAATTTCGTCATTAGCGGCATGAAATTGCACGGCAGAATGGTTCGTCCGATATCAAGAACGAATCTCGATTCCGTGCGTCTGGAAGGCGAAGAAGGTTCGACCGCGAGAGCCTTTCCTTCGCGGTAGGGTAAGCACGCCAGTAGATGGACGGTTTAGCGGATTCCGATGTTTACATCAAGGTGTTTCTTAGAAAAAAATCAAACGCTTTGCACGTAAAAATGTATAAATTTAAAGAAAAAAATTACTGTCAGTAAAAAAATTAATGTATTTAAGCATAAAATGATGAAAATTCTACTCATAGCCCGTATCACCAGTACCTACGTACAAGTAAATGTGTAAACTTTTATTTATTAAAAAAGACGGCTTCAAAAGGTTCAATTCTATTCTGTCCATCTACTGGGCTTAGGTTAGAAAATGCATACCAGTACATGGACAGTCATTTTTATAAGTTCTATCGCTTTATTTTTCTTTGTTTACGTGTTTATTTATAAATTGACAATATTTCAATACAATCATCTATTACATACCTCTTTACGATACGTCCAAACACGTTTTTTATTAACTCGAAGGCACGAAAACGCTGAGAAATGTCTACCAAGAATCGAACGACTAGCGCATACTGGCCGTACATATAAATACTTTTTCACATACAAAAAAAATTTCAATAAATATAATATAGATTAAAATTCTAGTTCTTTCAATATTAACAATTAATCAACGATACGTCCATCTACTGGCCTGCTTACCCTACCGTGGTCTTCGCGCTCAATTAAGGCGATCCAGGAGAAGCACGGCAAGTGGTAAAATGAGTTACACGGGCTGGATCGCGGTAAAGCGTTTCGTTAACGTAACACTTGAGGCGACGCGAACGCAATAGCGCCCCGGCTGTGTTACATTGCGACAAACTTTGGTGGGACAATTCGTACCACGATTCAAGCACCGTTGGGAAACGTTCATAGCTGTATGGCAAATATTTGGCGCTTCGCCGAGCCAAGTACCAATTTATCGCTGGAAAGAGTACAGCGTACAACTGACGCGTGCAAACATCGCATCGATCATCGTTTATGTTTGCAAAATCACGTCATCGTTGCATTTCACGGTTCAGCAATGCAACTCGCATAATCCGTTAACGAAACGAACAATTGCATAATTACTTGAATAACCGGCGGGGATCGTTACCCGGCCGAGAGGAGATCGATCCACTTCGTGACCGGGATCCGTTATGCGTAAACCGGGTGAAATCTCCCTTAATTCGAGAAAGCCGCGTAAAAAGTTAATGTCAGTCCCCATCAGGCCTCTGGCATCACGGCAACGGCAGACCTGGAAGTCGTTGGTATTAATTGGTAACCGCGTTTCCTGTACGCAAGTCGTGCATGCAATCAAGGTGGCTGCGTTCGTTCAGGCTCGTTCCTCGGCTGCACGCGAGTCCACGTGCAATTGTGCGCGGGTCAAGGAGTTCGAGTGAAAGTATTAAATATCACCGGCCACTGAATGCAACTATGTATGTCTCTTCCACTCGGTGGACCTTTGTTTCTCCCGCGAAACGCGCGCTTGCAGCTATTATTGCCCGCGGCGGAAGACGCCACTCTCCCGAAAAAAACGCGCCGCCAGCTCTATCCCACCGATGAACTTGATTAAACTTCACGGTACCCGCGCCGCTAATTCAGAGATTCGCGCATACCGTCGATTGGTTTGCCGTGCCTGTGAGAAAACTTGATGGAAGTCCGCCTGCTAGGCTCGCTCTTCCATAATCATCCACGCTTCCCGCCGAGTTTGGGAAAGACTTATGGAAATATTGGCACGAGTTGCGAAAGAAAAATGCCAGCAGCTCGAGCAAGTTCCCTGCGGATCTCTACCAACTCCCGCCGAACCAATTAATGCAGATCAGCGCACTAAAAATGATTCCAGATCGAACTGCGATCCTCGAGCTTTCGATAATTTCGGCTGGAATTTCCTAAATTCGGGTGCGCCGAGGGGTCGACTGCGCCTCGTTCTCACCTCCGTGGTTTCTCGTGGTTGCGCCAAGAGAAGCTACTCGTTACGTAACGGAGGAGCCGCGTTTCCAGCGGCTGCGCGACCCGCTCAACATTTTCCACTCTGTTTCGTCTAAATTGCACGCGTTGGGGACAACGCAATCCGGCGCATCTTAAAAACCGTGTCGGGATCCTTTGTTACGATCCTGTAGGGATCTCAGGCCTCCGCCGCGTTGCAACCCGATTGCAGCTCCTTCCAATTAACTGGCTAATCGCGCGCGTTTATCTCGAGCTCTTTAATCGTCGATCAGCTGGCGTGGCAGCAACGGGTCGCGGAGTTGCGTTTAACTTCCACTCGAAAACGCGAGGCGACTCTTTCATCGCGGTACGGTACTTTACGAGCCAGTCAGCTCGGCCGGGCCATTTGTCATGCAGATAAAACACGGCGGCCGAACGGAGAGGAAGGATGCCGCCGGTGAAACGTTCGAAACCGATCGGGCCGCGGTTTCGGGGCCTCGCCGTTTCTTTTTCGCAATTTATGAACAATTAAAATTCAATCCTGCGCGAAATCTGTGTCAGGAAGGCGCGCTCGCGGCAGCTTCCCGAGATCGTGGTAATCCAGCCAGAGATACAGAGAGATATCACAATCCATAAATAATCTTTCCCATTACTTCTCGGCTCGGTCGTGTTATCGTTCCGTGCCGCTGATTCTATGCATACTTAAGCGTTTTTTATGCAATAGCTCAAGCACGCCCGAGCCTCATAGACGGACATAACGCGACGATTGAGCAGCCGTTAACGGCACGCGAATGCGCTTGGTGCGTTTCTCGGCGTCGCGCGTCGCTAGAAAGGGAAGAATCGCGATCGAAAGGTTCGATGGGTGTTGGAGAGGCGACTGCTGGCGACAGGAATCGAAAGTCTTCGCCAAGGCGTTAGAGCGGATAATCATCCTCTCGCCTCTCGTTTCATCCTACTTTACGGAGAGGGAATCGATTGCAGGGAAGAGGCGTAAACAGAATGACGGAATGGAATGCGGTCGGAAGGAGGAAAGGAGCAGAAGGGAAAAGCCGCGGTTTTATGAGAAATTATGCGATAGTGGTCAAAGGTGTGAAAGTTTTGATTGCCGGAAACTTGCTAGAGGAGACATACGGGCTAGAGTGTCAATCATCTAGCGGCCTTCCGCTACCAAAGCGTCGCAATCTCTGCGGAATGGCTTGATGAAACCGCTGGGTCGGCACTAAAACTTTGAGCTGTCCTAAAACTGGCATGCCGAGATCTTCCGGGCGGAGACGTTATTAAAGCTCCGCTTTAAGCAACCTTAACGCGTTATCGATCAGCCGGCCGGCCCGTGGCAAGTTCAGCCCCGAAAAATCTTCAAGCCACCGTTTGGAAGTGGCGTCGCGAGGCAGCCTCGCTTCCATTACTCGATTACACCTCTCGACGAGTGGCAGAGTGAAATCGCCGGCTCGAGAGAACGAAAATTCATTCCCTCGTCAAAGGAGGCTTCGACTTGGCGCTTCGATGGCGTCTCCTCCAGAGAAAGTCTTCCTTCTATGGGCCCCGTTGCTTGCAACCACTTTCGCGTTATGTGTCGCGCGAGCCTCGGGGATACGAGATCCGCGATGATATTAGTGCGCCGCGATTAAAGACGGTCGGATGTTACGCGGATAAACAGGATGGCCGTTATGCAACAGGGAGAGGACCGGTTGTCGCCTTTGGAAGAGGAAGGAATCACGGACGCGTCGAATATCTCCCTTTCTCCGGCTCGCGCCTCAGCTGGACTATGCACGGAGAAGATCCACAGCCCCGAATCCAGCGATCCTTCTTTCTTCCTTCCTTCCTCTCGACGCGATCGTTTCACGATTAATTTCGGAAGAAAGTGATAGCTGGAGATTCAGCCACCCCGCTGTGTAGGCCACTAAAAAATTACGATCCCAGCGAGCGTCACGCGCCAAGAAGCGTGCCGCGGAACGCGTTCTTGTTTTCGTTCCGTTTCCTCGCCTTAAATTAGAAAATCAATTTCATCAGCGCGTTCGTCAAAACAATTTTCTCTCGTTAACTCATCGACCGGATTCATTAACTTGGGTTAATAAGCACGCTCAAATGCCAAGTGAAATAGAGGAGGCGAGCGTGGCGCATAATTGCCGTCCCCCTAATTACGCGTCCTTTGCCGTCTAGTGCTTACGCTCGCTCGCCCCTCTTAAGCTTCAACGGGGCTTCAGGAAAACGTCCCGGAAAAATTACAACGGAGTTCACTGTTCGAGCCGGGCAAGTGGTATCCAACCAGTCGAGAGATCCATTTTACCGTGTCTTCCACGCAACCGTGAAAGCGCTAGCGAAACCCTACACGGTGTCGTTGAATGTTGAATGATACGTTAGACGGGACCTTCTTTCCGATCACGCTGCTTTCACTTTCAACGCGCGTCCTTGCTTTCGCGGTTCACTCGTTGTCAGTGTTTAGGCGGCAACGGTGACTTTTGAACCGCGGCAAACACCGTGTCATTGCGAGCTTTCGGACCGAGCCTTCGCCATTGCGTTCCTTGCGCCAAAGTGTTCGCGCGACGTATATTTTATCGCGCAAGGTGCTGCTGTACTGATCGCGCGAATTGAGCTCCGCTGATATCAAGAAGAGGATTACGCGTGAACACTCTAGAAACAGAGCCGCTTGCCCGTGTCCGCGCTGGCGAATGTGATTGCGAGCGATCGGAGCTGGACGCGAATAGATCAGAGAAAAGATCGCGGGCAAGATCTGTGCGTGAGTAATAATCGTATCTAATTACCAAGCGCGGTTCCCTCGCCTCGCGGACGGGCGACGAGCCGCAGAAGGCGGTTTCTAGGTTGAACAGAAACCTCTTGGTTTCTGTTGGAACACAACCGGCCCGCATACCAGTCCAGCCATGAAAGAATGGAGAGCAGCCGATGCCACGAAATCCTCGGATCCGAGTTCTCGTCCAGTTGCGGAGAAGCTTTCTATAATATCTCATAAAAAGCAGCGATGTAGGTACTTTCGAGTCCGCGGAGCTCTGCGGAGGTTCCGAAGCTACGGAGTGGCAGAGGAGTCGTTCGACTCGGAGGAACAAAAGGGGAAGAAAGTTCTCGTTGGACGTTTTCCATAATCGGTGTTGGTAATTCCGTAATAACGTTCTTTCCTCCGCTCGAAAGTCGCCAACACCGCGGCTCCGAACGCCGTTCTCATAATTATTCCGTAATTGTTACTCGCAACGCAGGCAAGATTAAATTTAATCACAGGCTACGAGAGAGTGCTTATGACGAGGAAGAAAGATCCTTTGAGCGGGCGGCACGTGGAACCTATTATCTTGTCGCGACCAGCGCTCCCAGGGGACCCTAAACAAATGTAACCAGCCATTGTTACAGAAGACAATGATCAAGTGACGCGTGTAATCGTTTGCCGTATATCTTCGAATCACACCTGCGACAACCTGCTCGCGTCCCATAGCCGGCAGGCCAGCCACGTATGTTTCCCATCGAGCCCTCTCCACTCTTTACTCCGCACGCATTGCAAACGGAATGAAAAGTTGCATCGCCTCGCCTATAAGCCAGCCTCGATGCATCAGTGAACCCTCTCCACCAGGAGAGCCGCCGGAGCTTCGTGTCAACGGTTATTTTACCAGTCGCGTTAACCAACCACCTACCAACTTGGATCCTACTCGTGATGCAAACTCCAGCGACCATCTCGCCCGTCCAACCTTATTATTTTCTTCCCTCGTCTCGTCCCCGCGTCTAGCTTTAATGCAAACGAACGCGACGCCGCGCTGCGAAAACCTAATTACGGTATCCGCGTCTTATTTGGTCAGGTAATATGTATACGAAGCGGACCGAAACAGCCTGACAGCTTCTCGCAAAACAGAATCGCGTACCTAGGCTCGAAGTTCGATTTTTTTCAGACCTCGGTCATATTTATTTTTGGAAGCCCGCCGAGTTTCTCGTTCCCTTCGACGGGCTAGGTTTTTGCTGGTCGGTGAATCGGTGGGTTCATGCTTGACAACAAGGCTGCTGATCGTTACTCGAAACAAAAATCGAGTAATCGCTTCAGTTGCGAAAAGGCGTTTGCTCGGTTGCTCGCTTTAACTATGCAACTGCGTTCCTCCACTTTCATCCCGACCTACCTCATTCCTATTCGTCGTGCGGCGAGCCGCGGGGGCACCGAAAATCGCAATCACCAGCGAAAATACCAGCAGAGGGAGGGCGCGCAGAGACAAATGCGTCGGCGTTATTTCATCCGTATTAGGTTACATTTCTCTCCTTGCTTTCAAGGACAGCTCGTCTTCTGGTAGCCATTGGTCTCCCGACGATCGTTCATTTGAACGAGGAGAGGCGGGAAGGAACAGGGGAGATACTTCTCCTGGGAGTACCATTACTCGTCGGCATCCCTTCTACGTGCACAGTAGTCCGAAAACGTCGCGCGATCGAAAGGAGCGGAATGGTAGAGAAGAAGAGGAAAAACACCGAGGGTTGGACGAAAGTGGGAAACTCGACGCAACTCCGAGTGACGGATTAACAGAAGCAAACGCAGCGGGAGGTAGAAGATAGAAGGTAGAAGGGTGAAGAGAAAGAGAGACCTAGGTGACGCAAGGCGAGCCGGTGATCGTAGTGGGATCGACAAAGCTACCTCGATCCACGACAGCCACTTTCAACGGCAGTAACCACGAAGACGCCATGACGACACGATCACCCACATCGTCTTCCACTCGGCTCTCCACTCTTGGTCTAGTCGCAGCGGTCTTGATTCTGCTGGCAACACGTGAGTTCACCTGGCAACGACAAAACAGATCCTCTCGAAAATATACCACCGACGTTACGCCCGTTCATTCACGTTCACACGCTACTACGCTAGTCGATTCCGTTAAACGCGGTGCAACCTTGAAACCGCGTCGTCGGATACCTCTGCACAAACCGCGAAAGGAATATTCGTTCTTTGCTCGGAGCGGGATTAAAATCTACCCCCGCGGGCGAAGGAAACCACTGACACAGCCTTCAAAGCATTTGGTACCCGAATCGCTCAGCTCGAACTTCAGCCAGTCGCAAAACCTTTTGCGCTACCTACTGTTTTGCACGACGCTCCAAACGCTTACAGCGTGATACGTTATTATCAAAGTTTGCAGCCGGGGTTGTCTGTACGGAGAAGTACATATTTACGAGGGGTGCGGGTAGATTGCGGAAGCAACGTGCCGTTTTGTCGCGATGCTCCTCCACGCGCCGCTCCCCCAATATCGTTCCTCTTGCAGTAACGATAATTTAACGTCGCCCCTCGCGTATCGCGTTTAAACTACCGTTTGGGATAGCGACGTTACGATCTGAAGCTTGTTACGAAATCGCCGTCAAAGTACACTGTTGGTCCTCAAACGTTGCTAACTAACGCGGTAAATCGCGCCCTAGACAGTCGCAGCATTCCCAGAAACAAATCGAAAGACACAGTGTCTCTGGGAACTAGAATAAGCGCGATGGAAGAGCGATCAGGCAGAGGTGAAGGGAGGCGAGGAAATTTGAGCAGAGGGATCGAAACGCGGGGAGATTTGGTGGCGCGGGCCAATTACTAAACGATCCCGAGCGCACTAATTGTCAGAGCCAATTACCGACGGCCTGCAAGCTCGTTCGACATCGGTGTGTCTCGATTTGCCGGTCTGTTTCGCGCCGCGGCGCGGCGGCTCGACTTTCGCGTTCCACGCTTTTCCTCCGACGATCGTCACGCGGAGAGGAGGAAGATGTTCGCGATGAAAAGAAAGGGGAGAAAAAACCGCGGCATCGCGGTCGCACAACGATTCCGCGAAGGAATTCTTGGCCGCTTTCCGCTCGAGATTTCGGACGCTCGCGAAAGTATTCTACAACACGGATCCAGCAGCGCGCCACCCGCGCCGTAATTCGTTTCAATCGAAAATGGCATACACGCGGATTATATAAACCAGTGAACGATGAAATTCAATGGTGCAGACCGATCTCTAGGATTTGTCAGCCATCTCAGCGATCCTCCGACAGGGAACTTACAATCGGTGACTGGAAGGTTCGATAAAGGAAGGGATATACGCTTCCAGAAGCGGTCAACGGATAATTATAGCCGTGAAATTATTCGGGCATGTAGTTAATGCGACGGTCTACTGCGGATTTATTTTTGTCCCACTACTCCAGCTCGGTGCACGCCGCGCTCCATTAAGCAGTCGCACAAAACGCGCGCAATTGTACGATTGGCGATCGTTGACTGGACGCGCGGGTAAACAGGGAAACGCGTTGTTTACGAAGGAATGCTTGAACACCGATCGGAGCCACGGTGATAGATCGCTTGATATCGAGTTCTCCCTTTGGAGGATCAAACGGCACCTCTCGCGGTGTATTTCAAATCGTAGATCTCTGTTGCCAAAGCGAGGGATACAACGCGACGACGATGCACGGCGAGATCGCGGTTCTCGCTATCGCCGCAAATCCATAGAAGAAATACGTGTGTTGCGACATTAGACTCGAGAGTCGTATTATGTACAGCTTGGCAATTACGCTTGTACGCCTTCTGCTTTCTCTTTCGTATGAAAATGTCAAAGGTCTGATATGTATCTCTCTCTCTCTCTCTCTTTCGCTCTTCCTGCCTCCTTCCATCTCTGTCTCAATTTTTCTCTCATCTCGACTCAGCATCGTTGACCTGAATTCGCCAGTCGCGTCTGCTCGGTGCTCTAATCAGCCTGGACTAACCGCAAATTCCCCATTGATTCCACCGATCCTCCGCGCAGTTTTTATCGTAACCGCGGCTCCATCGAACCCAGAGCCACGATCGTAACGATTTAATCACGTCCCACGCTGTCGTTACCACGACAATAATTACGCGCTAATGGCTCGCAGCCGGAACGACGTAATGCATCCTCTTGAACCACGAAACCGTCGCTGCTTTGACGCTTCGGCTTCTCATTAGCGATTGATACCGAACTCTGTGCAGCCGTGCCCTAAATTGACGGAACGATGAGGCTGTCGTGCGCGAATCTCGCGCCGATCCATTCTTCAAACCGCGATTTAAGTGCAGAAATTCTGCTGGCGTCCGTTATCGGTAGCCAGAACACGCGCGCCCATGCGTTTATCCCAATTAATATTGCTGCGTTTCCTGATCCATGGGTGCCAGCCGATTGCTGGAAATAAAACTCGTGGAACAGCAGCGTCCGGATCGAGAAAGGAATCCATAGAAAATCGGCGGAAACGAGAACTGGTCTTCCCGCCTTTCGGATCGATTTAATCGTCGGTCTCTCGCATCGGCGCGGCGTAGATACGGTTTACGTAAGAACTGGCAATGTATCGGACCGATACGTCGCGTCGCCCTGTTAATCCTTCACGTTCGCAAAAAGAACCTTCTCTGCGAAAAAATCGCCCTACCCCGTCCAGATGCATAAATGAACCGCTGCGCTGCGCCGTCCTATCCGGTCTTGAAGCGTAACAACGCATTTTTCTCCAATTATGAAATACCACGGCGGGAAACAAAGTGGTACGCGCGATCCAAGCCGTGTATCTCGTGCACGTTACATCACCGATTACAAGCGACAGTTAACGGCACCGCGAAAGCTCAAGCACGGATCACTCTCCAGACGTATCTAGTTTTCCACGGACCGCGAGCGACAATTTTTCCTGAATCTTCGATTCGACCGTGTCCGGGACCAACGTTTACCCTGCAAACCGTGCACGATTTATGCTCGAGCATGCGTCAATCCCGTCGGATGGACGATATCCTGTCCACCGTGAGAGCTGTAACGGTACGCGCGCTCGATCAAAGGGTTAGATGCGGGATAGATCGCCGACCGGTTCTCCGATTCGTTAGCATCTATCCCAGCGATCCACGGAGGGATCGCTCGATTGGCCTTGACGTTCGATCCATATTTATGCGAGCACGAACCCTGATTTCCACTGATTCCACCTGGTCGGCTCTGACCGGAGCCGTTTCTCCGCGCGCTCGGCTAGTCGCGTAAAAATTCATAGGGACTGTAATGGTGGGATTCCATAAAAATCCTGGAACCTGGAGACCCGAATAGATGACCGGCATTCCGTGATCCCGCGAGGTATATACGAGTACGATCCGGTCCACGTTCCAGCTTCCAGCTTCCAGCTCCCAGCCAGGCCTCAGCACGCATTCGAGGAACTCGACTTTGCATACCGCCTCGATCCGTAACGATCCGTTCTGCGGTAGGATCGATCCTCTACGCGACGCGACGCAACGACTACCGTTAACCATCCATCGACGTCGGTGGATCGGTAACCCGCAACGGACGGAATTTATTATTCTAACCAGCACGATTCTGAATTCAATTAGTTATGCATGCGACCGGTTCTGGATACTCCTTCGAGGAGCATTCTGTCGTTTAATTATTCCGCAGGCAAATTGACGAGCGGGTAACTTCTTGATGCCCGTCTATCAAGGGTCAACGAGTTTCCTCTTCCTCGTCGAACATTCGCAAACAGTCGAGACTGGGAGTCGGGTCTGAGGGACAGGGATGAATTAACGAGCGATTTCTTTTTCCCTCCCCCCCTCCCTTGTATCTAGCCGTTAATCCCCGATGATCAATCAATCTCGATTATGGTTACAGAGGTATGCAGCGAAGCTTATTACGGGAAGCTTATTGGCAAGCTGTCGGAACTTCATCATGGCGTCAGCGGTGAAGTTTACGCCGTGGACGGGCGAACTCTGTTCATCAAGGACTTCACGTACGACGGCGAAGCGCCAAGTTCGTAACCAAGAAGCGCGTGCAAGTTGCGGCTCGCGGCCAACTTTCTCGTCTCCAACCACGAGTTGATCGCCCGGTTTGCGCTTTCCGCGGAAAACTCCGAGGCACGCGAATCTTCGTTCCAAGCCATGCATCTCTCGCGGTACTTTTAAGCGCGAATATGTCTAACTATTTAAGCTGGTTTCGATCATTTGCTACTATCACTTTGAAATCGAAGGGGTTGATTCACGAAAGACGCGTATTTTGCATCCGACGCTCGCGACGGTCATTATTCTTCCTCAGCGTCGGCGCGATGGGCCCTGATTGCAACCGGGCGATCGACCAAGTGGCACAGATTGAGTAATCGGTCCCAATTGGCGAAAGCTGCAATTATAATCATCTCTTTTCAGCTGCCTACTTTTACGTGGGAAGTACCAAAAGCCCCCACGGAAATGGAATCAGACTTCGGGACGAGCGTGGATCGTGAGTGCTCGTTGCGTTACTTTTATCATAGCATAAAGTATAAAGGCTGTTTGAAAGTTAGAGCGGCGAATAAGTTACTGGAGTTTGCACTTGTAGAGAAGTGTTCTGATCCGTTCGATACGTGAAAGATTTGCTCGGTTTCCGACAGAACGGAGACGCTGAGGCGATACCGGAGGAAGGACATCACGCTCACGTTACCCGATGGCAAGACTCTGAGCAACGTCAAGTGGTTCTCGGTGTGGTGCGACGAATTCGCGGTGAGTAAAGAATACATCATGCTCGTGACCTTCGGTGTCGCGTCTATTCTACTTGCGCGATACAGAAACCGGTATCGTTTTTCTTGCCGTGCAACTTTCACGCTCGTGGTTGTTGCCACGCGTGCCTCTGCAGACCAGCGGGATAGAAAGTAATCGCCTTGGTTGGCGCTGCGCCATACGGGCACCGCCAAGTCTCTCCGCAAATTGGATGCTATTGCCCCTAGGAAAGTTCTCGGAACAGAGAAGAATCGAAAATCCGATTATCACCTCGAGAACCGCGCGCTGAAAACTTATGGCTTATATCGCGGTGGAAGTTGCGGCAAAGAATCTGTCGCGGAACAGCTGAACCCCTGACAAACTTCCTGATAAACTTCCGCCGCGGAATTGAGACGGAGCTAGCAGCCGCACCGCGTGCGCCGCGGAATTTCAAATTTAATGAGAAGCCTGATAGATGCACTCGTCCGGGACTGACCAGCTTATCCGTGGCAGTTCGCATAGATCGTCGATTTACGGTCTTGATACCGCCGCCGCCGGCGCGACGCAAATTTATTCCGAGTCGGGGGTGTCCGATGGGCGGCACCAGATACCCCGCCGCGCCGTGTGTGTAACTCCGCTATGATAAGCTCGATCATGGCAGAACGAGAGCGAAACGCTCGAATTTCCATTTCACGGGCGGGCTTGGCCGACGATAAAGTGCAATCTGTTCGCGGCATTATTCCCGTGGCTTATGAATTCTCTCTCACCTAGGCAAACGACACCCCCTCCCGCATTTGAAACTCATTTAAACGCTCTTTCCACTGCTGAAAAGAAACAAGGCTGCACTTTAGGTAAAATAGTCGAACTGTGTTGCTTCAGGTGAACTTCGGGGACGTGAGGATATCACCGGGATTTGACTACCCGAAACCACAGAAGTTGGCAGCTCTGAGCGGCGTGCACGGCGTCAGTTCCGAGCCGATCGTCGTCGTGGACGCCCAAACTCTGTTGATACCCAGCTTCAGCTACGATGGTGAAGCGCCCGGTAAGCATGCCCTCGACGAACCAATAGAATCGATATTCTTCGACGGTTCTGTGGATGAAATTCTTTGCCGCAGACGCGAAATTCTGGGCGGGAGCTGGTCCGTCGCCGTCGCCGCAAGGTATTCGCGTGCCGGACGAGAATGGAAAGGAGAAACCTCTGCGTCGGTACGATCGCAAAGCTATCGTGCTCACTTTGCCGGGGGACCTGACGATCCACCAGATCGGCCACTTCGGCGTCTGGTGCGAGGCCTTCACCGTAGACTTTGGCCACGTGCAAATTCCGCAGAGTCTTAACGTGCCACCGTCCCTGAAGATGCTCGGAGTCTCGCCGCAGGTAAGCTGGAAAGCCTCCCTGTAACCACTGGCTCGCTGCAACAACAGACGCCTGGCCTGCCTGCACGCCTTTCAAACGCGATGCCCCAATTCACGGTAGACGTTTCGATCGGCTTGTCTCAATCGCGGCGTCACTTTTCATCTCGGTCGTTCGGTTATATTTCTGGATCGCGACGCGGCCTCCAAGTGCGTACGTAGTATCTGCAGATCGTCCTCGCGCGCCTCTTGAACGAACGTTATTGTACAGACTGCGATATCTCCATGCCAATCACGTTCGAGCCGACAGGAGGAAACGGATTTGAACAGGCTTTTACCCGTTCTCGATCGATTTACATCGTCTTTAGCTGACTCGATGCTTTTGTGTCACGTCCCGTAAGTTTCCCCGGGCCGAGCCGGGACCAACTTCCACATAGTTTCATATTCCGTCGACATTTCGCCAGCTGATTTGCCCCCCTTCTTGCTCGATGTCGCGGATGCACTCGCGTCTACTCGCAGGATAATCCCGGGCTTTTCTATGAGAATTCACTCCGCCAGGAATCGGCAACAACCAGCGATTTCGTTGCTCCCTGGCGCGCCTGTCCCGTGCACTCGATCGCGCGCAACGCGCGGAAACAAACGAGCCTTTCACTGGAACCGTCGATGCAGACTCCGTATTGTCTCACGGCGAATTTGTCTGTGTCAATATTTGAGTGGATATCCGGCTGTCGACGGAAGTCGCTCGTCCCCGACAAGCCGCTCCGAGTCGCAGATTCGGCTAGATTCGGTTAGTTGGAGACCGGGCCAGGACGTTGAGAGAAACAGGCGAAAAGAAGGAGCTTCGCCTCCCTTGGGGTCGTATGATCGTACGTCTAGCTCACCTCTCGTTCGCGTCCCATTTATCTCATCGAATAGTGCACAAGAGTCTCTGTCTCCCTGCCTGAATTCATCTCGCCACCGACTCCGCTTACGTCTCTACCGCCGAGTATCGCCGCACTGCCGAGAAGACTATGAATTTGTTCGCTTGCAAAGACCTTATGCATAACACCCTGTCTCTGTCCTTGTGTTGCAGAACGTGCATCGCGGAGGGCAGGGACAGACGGTCGGTCTGGCGAATCTGTACGAGCTGGCTACCTCGTCGCCGTCGTCTCCTTCTCCTTCTCCTTCTCCTTCCCCTTCCTTCGCGAGCGCGTTGCTAACCCAGCAACGTCCGACGACGTACCGTCCGTTCCTCCGTGGAGAACATCAGGTCCAGGTGGTCCAGGCGATCGACTATCGAATACCAAAGAGCCTGCAGCACCGGGAACCCCTCGCACAACAGCTCCACCGCCTCCAACCCGCCTCCCCTTCGGCCCAGACCGGAGAATCGGCGACGACCGCTCAGTTCGGCGGCGACGTCGTCTCGAACCTAGACGACGCGTCCACGTATCAGGACCAGCCAGCGGGACAGCCGAGATCGCATAGCCAGCTGACTGGCGAGCCCCAGGCGAACTCGTACGCGAGGCTGTTGCGCTTCCAGGGAGACAGAAGGCTCGACTCTTTCGTTCGTTATTGACAGGGGCGCCGACGCTCGTCGGTCTTAGACGGGGCGAGAATTCCTGCTGCGGTATCGAGAATCCAGTATGCGTGCAATATTTCAAAGTCACTCGAGTTACAAGTTCCTTGTTTGCTTTTCCCCGTGATAAAGGCGCGAACCAGCTGAACCCCGCAGCCGGAATCCTTGAACTGTCTCCGCTTCGTTAGTCCGCCAATCGCCTTTTCCAAAAGCCTCCGATCAATATGTCCGTTTTGCATAGTAAAAATCGACCTGATCCGATCCGCCATAGTACCTCCGAGACCCGCGGGACCATCGCTCCCAAAGGATCTGTCGCGCGAGTGGTAGAACCGCGCCGTTAATCAGCCGGCAGACCTGGCCGGAACTCGGTCAGACACGCGTTTCGGCAAATTAGCGAAAGTCCCTCTAAGCTGGCCGCCTGGTTTACCAACGATCACTCGCTTTACCGTGGAAAACTCAGGTGGCACAGCTGCCAGAATACAATTAACCGAATGTTCGCCCGTAAAGCTGCCGCGGCCTGTCGCGTGCGCCCACTTCTAAAACTTCGTCCGCGAGAATACGAGGAGTGGCACGCGACCTTCTTCTTATTTATTTAACGCCAGGTCGGCTATCCGTTAAACGAAAAATCTCCGAACACACTTGGAGCACGAGCACACTCGTACAGGACTTATACAGGGTGAGACGTTTCGGAGCACAATTGAAAGTCGAAGCTCGACGTTATTTCTCGCGAGCGAGGGAAAGATTCGTTCCTCTTCTTTTAGCTTGTCAGAGCGTTCACCGAACAGGTCTCGTGCCAATTCGAAACGAATTCACCCTATATGGAAGCTCGGAGAAGTAGACGGAGTGTGTGTAAGTAGTTGCAGGCCGTCCCATGGATATACATGTATGCCTACGAGGCATACCTTTAATCTCTCCAATCCCTTCTAGTATTCCGTTCCAAGAGACGTACAATCTCGCCCCCGTGCAAGTGGATGTGTCGCGTTCTCCTCGAACAATACAAGTCGCCATAATTCACCGCTTTGCCGTCTCTTCGAGCCCGCATGAAATATGTGTCGATATTGGTGACGGTTGGATATCGGCTTGTCTCTCGGCTCATCTCCGCACGCTCCGCGAATACACCTACCCGCCTGACCAGAACAAAATCGACCATTGTCAGCATTGCTGGCCTTGTCGATGCGAACCCTTGAAAGTTTTTTACGCGATGCGCTGTACATAACACTGGAAGAACACTGCGCCGTTTGTTGTGCCATCAACGAGGACTCTTGCGTTCACGATCGAATTGAATTCCGTTGAAATATCTGACCGAACGACGTGCGATTTGTAAGTCGATTTGGAGCGTCGCAAAAGTTGTAAAAGCCGAGCGTGCGTGGACGGGGAACGTGAGGAGCAACGGAATGCGAATGCTTTTGGCTGTGATACGAGGGTGGATCGTACTTATTTCCGTGGTCAGAGAGGAGGCGCGCGTTACTCCAACAGACGAAGGACTCTTCCAGCCTAGCCCAGTTCTTCCTTTTAGTATCTGCAGAAACTTCGTGCGTTCGGGATCACACGTATTTACCATGTAGATTATATTTACGCGCACACAACATGACATTATTTTTTCTATCGATTTTTGTACGTTACTACTTCAGATCAATGCGAATAAACGTATTTTTCTTGAAACACGAGTTCCTTGACTTACCAAGCGAGTTGCCTCTTTTAGACTAAACAGCGCGATCCACGTGCCTGCTATCTCGTTTATCTCGTCGCGGGAAAAAAGGGTGCTCGGTCGAGTCGGATTTACCACGGGAGTACGCGAGAGAGGTGGACGATCGATCAGTTGTAAATAATCCCGAAGAGTAGTCGGTGCAGCGAATCTCGAGGAAAGATCGATGTTGATCTTGTAGACGATGGTAAACGGTTTGTCGTTTGATTCCAGTCGAAACTGAACTGCGAAGTTCTCGAGGACAGGCTGGCGTTCGAGGTGCGATGGGCCGTGGCCGGAGACAGCATAGTCGCCCAACTCGTCGGAAAACTTGGTGAGTATATATTTCCAAGCTGTCCCGCGTGCACGCCTCGGGAAAGAACCCAACTGCTATCGCACTTAGCGAAAGTCTCCGTGAACTTTGTTTGCGACTGATGTTTTCAAATTCACGAGAATCCAAACCGGCCCTATTTGCGCCCTCTAATCGCTGTTCCGGAAAAGGGGGGCAAAAAAAATCGCGTTTCACGGTCTAATTAACGCGCGGTGCCGCTTTAAACGGGCCTTTCGGTAAATTGGGATCCACCCTACCGGACCGGATTTCTCACGCGTGGCGGAAAATAAATTTCGCGTGGACGCCCCACCGAAATTAATATGCATCGCTTGAAGCGAGAGCGCGGATGATCGGGGTATGACAAAGAGAAGCGGACGAAGGGAGACCGGGCACAAAACACTGAACAAATTCTCGTGGTTCCCGGGGATTTACGTCCGCCCGTTACCATCAGACCTGACGACGATTTTACGAGTATCTCCGCGCTTTGATAGCCACCGAAAATCTCCGTTCTCCTCCATGCCATACTTCTGAACGATCATTTAATACGTCGGGTTGGTAGATGACGGGCAGTACATGGCTTTCGGATTGTCGGCGAACCCCGAAAGGAGCGCGATGGTCGGTGGGGACGTCGTAGTCGCCTGGGTCAACAAGCAGACTCTTCAGGGCTATGCGGTGGATTATTTCTTGGACTCCAAGTCTCAGTGCTCCGGCGGGCGCGGCAGCTGTCCCGATACGCGCATACAGGTAAGTTTCATCAGCAGTCAGGTAACGTTCGGATGAAAATGAAGCACGGGGAAGAGGGGAAATAGTAATAGTAGCTGGATAAATGATTTATCGAGGCGATGGACCGTCGCATGGGGCAAATGGGAGCCTCTAGGGACAGGGTTAAATTACATTCCTTTACGTTCCATTAACTCGTCTGAAACGACGCCGACGGTTCGCAGGAGAACACGAATTCCATTCGATTGTTGAACGCGGCGCTGGTGGACGGGTACAGTATAGTCACGTATCAGCGGCCGCTGAAGACGAACGACGAGCTCGACCATCAAATCCTGACAAACGGCTCGCAAGCAATCATCTGGGCCATCGGTCCTCTGAATGAGAGGCAAGAGGTCAGCTTCCACTCGGACTATCTGAAAACCGACCGCTTCATCGACTTCGGTAGACCACCGGTTTGGAATTGTCCAGTTCCGGACCAAGAGCAATCTCAACTGTTGGTGGACAAGGACGAGAAAGCCAGCGGCAATCAGGTAGATCGATAGGCCATCTAGGATCCTTGATCGCCCAGAACGATCACCTTACGATATTACCAATGTTTCGCTGGCCGCCCCGCGGAACTGTTGCCAACGTAGTGATTTTATGAAACAGGAGCTGAGTGCGACCACGAGGAGATTTCAACGAGTACCAGCCACTCCCGCGCCGGCGCCTAAAACCGATGCCTGGGAAATTCCACCGATCCAGTGTAACGAACCTGACGACGGGACGTTTTACGCCCAGATGGGGCCCACTGGAGGAAAGCACGGGTATCCTGCTATCACTGGTACGGAACAAGTGAAAGTGTGACTTTTACGTTTTTTTGCGTTTAATGAAATCGCTTTCCCCAGGTCACGTTGGTTGGGGCATCTCCTGGTACATAAATGGCTTGCTAATTCCGGAGATCAACGTTGTCAGAGGGACGACGTATACATTTGTGGTAGAAGGAGGAGAGGATTCCGATACGCCCGCTCGTTATCATCCGTTCTACATAACCGACGATCCCGTTGGTGGATATCAACACAAGACAGCCGAGGAGAAAGCTGTGAGCTGAAAATTTTCTTTCTTTGGCAATCGTAATTTAGCTTGACGGTGTAGAAGCATAAAAGTGTAAAGGATCGAGAAATGGTGACAAGTGCGACGGGAGAGTAAAGGCAGCTTTTTCTCTGAACAGAAAGTAAAGATATTTGCCGGTGCCGAACGTCAACGCGGGGTATATCGGCCGACGGGCGTCGGGCGTCTGTGCAATTGGATTCCGGATCAGAATCAACCCACCGCAGACGAGTTCGCATCGTTCGGTGCTTATCAACGCACTCTCACCCTAGAGTGCGACCATGGCTCTCCGGGTTTCGTGGAGTGGACCCCGAACGAGAACACACCCAACACCGTGTACTATCAGGTATGTTGCGTTGCGAATCCATGCTTACGCGTCGTCTATACGATACCGGATACACGAACACGATAATGTTGGGCGGATGTTTAGTGCTTCACGCATCGCTACCTGGGGTGGAAGATCAATGTTCTGGACAGCTGCGACCTCGGCGAGGCCGCTGCCAGCGAGAACCACGAGGTTTACGTGGACCCGAAGAGCCAACAACCGATCGGAGATCTCCAGAGCAGCCCTAGCATCCGCGTCGCGAGCAAGGTAACGCCAACGGCGGAGTTTCTACAGCAGCCCCTTCATCTTCATCGTGACCACGGGCTTCGTTACCCTTATCATCCAGCGACTAACCCCGGCAAGCTAAGCACATCATACACCCAGCTACTAACGACTGCTAATAACAACAATTACGGCCGCTTGCAATCACCATCATCGTCATCGTCATCGTCGTCATCGTCGTACGAGGAGCCGTACGAAGGCTCGAAAGCTTCCTCAGCGTACAACGTGCCGAGCCTCGGGGTAGCGCCGCATCGTCACGAGGTGCGCGTGAAGGAAACGTATCATGCGCACCTCGACGGGGATCTCATGCAGCAGCATCGTAACCACTACCACCACCATCATCATCATCACCAGCCCGCGCCGATCTATCGCGAGCAATCGGTGATGGGAGGCAGCAGACTGGCCGCCGCCTCCTCCTCCTCATCCTATCCCAGCCGGCAGCAAATCTCGGAGATCGAGCAGGAGCTGCTTCAGCAGGCCTCTAACCAGCAATTGTCTAACCTCGTTCCAGATAACCCGCGACCAATGAGCCACGGGATGAAATACACTTATCCGACTGTCACCGGCCCGCAGATCCTATATTCCAGGCCGATGCCTCCCCATCACGCCACCAATTACCACCATCTTTATTCTCACCCGCATCATTATCACCACTATCAGCCGGATCAGAGGAGCCAACTAATGATCATCAAGAGACCGATGCTGACGCGTCGTCCGATGTTGCAGAGCCCTCATCACGCGATGCCCCAGCCGACTCTCCCCTTACCGTCCAGACCGGTCTTCCTGGAACGGAAGAAGGCCGTTTACAGACCAGCCTCTTCTACTTACAGGAGAACGCCCGAGAAGATTGCGCCCGGCGCCGGCAATCCGCAGATCGCCAAGTTTAAGAAAATCGACGCCAAGCAGCGGAACAAGATAGAGGCCAAATTATCCGACGTGGACGGTCCCAATGTCTACGCGATCACCATGAAGCCCGCTAGGAACACGGGGTTCAACCCCGACTCGATAGTGATCGAGGGTGGCTTCAAGCCCATCATCAGAAACGTCGACAGGTCCACGGACGTGGCTCAGAAGAGGATCTCCGATAGAACGGAGCAGAACGACGCGATCGTCCAGGAAACCAAGAACCACAGACTTGTCGACAGTTTCGAGCCGGTGTTTATACCCTCGCCCCCCGTCCCGACCATCGACACCGCCGGCAAGTCAAGAAAGAAGAACGCGAACGCGAAATCGCACGCGGGCGAACCTGACGACATGGAAATGGCCGCTGATAGAACGAACGCGTATTACTTACCCCCTGCGCCCAGCACGATCTTCAACGAGTCGCCATCCTCGTCGTCGGCCGAGGTACTCATCACCTTCGACGGCAAGAAGGTGAAGGACTCCAGCTTGGCCAGATCGATCTCCGGGATCGAGGAACACTCCAGGGGCAGACTCTCTTCGGACATCCTCAGTAGAACACCCCAGTTCGGGAGATTCAAGGGAGAACTGCCGCCGCTGATAGGCGGGGAGGTACGCTCCGATGGCTCCCAACTCGAGAAACGGCGCCTTCCCTCCATGGACCTGTCCACGCCCGAAATAAGAGCGATAAAGAACACGAAGCTGACGCTGATAACAAGATCGAAGAGATCCCCGAACGAGGGCTACGTACGCGGTATAGAGTCCCAAGTAAATCACTCTGAGCATAATCATCATCATAGTGACCATCACGAGCATCAAGACTCGACGTCTTTGCTCGTCAGCGCCGGCCAAACGTTCGTGGCTAATTTCGGGTACATCCTCTTGACCGTTATCTTCTACTACATCATCTGAAACAAATGGTTATTCCAATTAACAGCAGCATCAAATCTTTCGGTATTCATCGGAAACTGATCGCACGAGTCGAAAGGAACGTCAAGTTGCTTGGTGCCGTGAGCACAAATCATGAGAAAATCACGTCTGCCGGATGAAAGCAGATCCCCGTACACTACACTGGCTACTCGATTCTGGACAAGATCCAGGATCGTCGAGCGCGGAATAATCGTTAGGTATTGTGAAGTGAGTTCGCAGGTAATGGACAAAGGTAATCGACGCGATAACACGGGAGAGGCATACGATTAACCACGACATAACGATCCCCCATTTACATACTCATTTAGATATTTATTAACGGATTATTGCCCTTTATTATACAAGGAAAAAGTTGGAACACGTATAACACTGCCGAACAGAGCTCTGTATAAAAAGACACGAGAGTAAAGGTTTGCAGATTTGGTGTTTCGAGGTGGAAGGAGAAACAGTGAAAGGATTATTTTTCAGGACAAGATTTTGTTGAGTTTCAGAGTACGCACTTGTACATAAGTTACACTGATTGTTAATAAAGATCGTAAAATGGATCAGATCTTCCTCTCTCCCTGCGTAGCCGCTGCCCCGTTCGTGGAAACCTTCTCTTCTTTTAAAGACACCACGAGGAAAAAGCAGCGCAAGTACATACGTACCTACAATGACAATCGTGTTGTTCCCCGTTCGAAGAAATAAAAGAGATCGTGACTAATCGCCTGCGGGACTGTTTTGTAGATGGGTGGTTCGTCACCAAAGTGTCAATTTCCTTGTGGGCTGCGTTTACAGTTTCCACAGAAAGAGAGACAAGCGGCGGTGAAACCTAATAACCAGAAAGGAACTCAAGCGTCTGACGTTAAGCAATATTTTATTGTATAGAAAAAAAAAACAAACAAATCTTACAAAACAATCAGCACACTAACTACTGTACACGATCGTATAGTTATAATATAAGAGCGTTCGAGCGACGCATCAGCCTGCCGCTAATTACTTCGAAAACAATTGTCAACTGGAACGGGGTGAGCAAGGATACGCCGGTGTCCGTGAACATTCAGACCTTTTTCGGCCTCTTCCCTGGAACGGGAAGAGCTGCTGACGAATCCACACCTGCATTCGCAGTCGGCGTACCATTTCAAAACTCCCATAATCAGGTATTTTTAAGTATCTCGTTGATGGCACGCGGCGCGGTTCCTCCGACCGTTAAAAACGTGATCGCGCGAAAAACTCGAGACGTAAATCACAATCGGCCGCTTCTAAAACTGCGCGCTATTCATCTTTCCTCGATCTCGTTGTAAAATATCGCGGTAAAGATGCCGAATGCCGGTGACGTTTGATTGCCCAATCGAAAAATATTAACGATGCTGAACCGTTCCAATGAACAATTTCACGATTATCGCGAATCACCTCCGAGAAGCTGGATGACTCCCCCTTAAAAGTAGTATCGCGCCTCATGAACGCAAATTACGTCCCCGTATTCATTATTACATGTAACTAATTCGACGGATGTATTTACATATGTTACACGGCCTCTTCCATCCGTAACGAGACACAAATTCATTAAAGTTCATTGAGTTCTCTTGGATGCTAGTGGACCCTACGATCACTTAAGGGTACACGATGTTCCGGTAAGATCGAGTGCAAAGAATGCAAACACCGAGTGTTGATTACATCCATAAAGCATCCACTCTACCAGTAACATCGTTTCAATTCTTCGTTTTGATACCCCCCCCCCCCCTCTCTCTCCCTCTCCCGGCCGTCTCTCTCTCTCTCTCTCTCTCTCTCTCTCTCTCTCTCACACAACGTAGCCACTTTCGAGTCGGATTGATCAACAGCGTTCCCTTTTCGTTTCTATAACAGTCGCGAGAAGACCTCATTCTTCGGGCAGCCAACAACGCGAGTTGGGTACATTGAATTATCGTCGCATGATTATTTCGAGGTTTACCTCACTTACAACTAGTCACGCGATACGCGGCTAATGAATTTAATACTAACGATAAACGCCAAGGATACATTCTCCAATACGGTTCATCTTCGTGCACGATTCGTTTCACCCTCTCGTATTACTTATCTCTCTCCATTCCCTCTTCAAACCATGGCGGGTGGACAGAGGCTTTCCGATCTATTGTTATGCCTCCATTTGGGTCAGCTCGTCCGAGACTTTGCGAAATAGAACGTAATAGATGAAAATGTATCGTCGTACATCCGGACGAATAGAAATAGATCAGTCTCAGCTGCGGATGTAGAATATACGCAACGTTGTGACACCGGAATTTTACAAAGAGCAACGCGATCGTCGCCGTACTGCGAAAGTGTCGTATATAATATATACAATCGGGGCAGCGGAATGTTTCTCAGAGTTAAAACAATTTGTTTGCTCCTACGCGCTCCACGGCAATAGAAAAGAGAAGTACTGTGCCTTGAAATCGTTATCGAGAAGTATATATATTCGGATCGAAAGGAGCAACCCACTACTGTTAGTGAAAACACTACGCTCTCGCGATCGAACCGTCTCAGATTAAACGGTACATACTTAAAACGGCGTCATGATTGTTATCTTTCTGCTTCCCTACGAATCGCTAATGAAACTAATTCCGGTCTCATCGGCATTCGTCTCGGGCCAAGAATAAAAACACTGAACACAGGACACGTTTTAACAAAAATGTCTAGCTTAAAAATAAAACGTCCGATTCCTGATGAATCATACCTTTAACAAAACACACTAAAAAAAGAGACGGGATTTATCAAAAAGTATATGCTTAGGAAAGAAATTCAGGCTGGACGCGAGCGACTGCTTCGCTAAAAGGAGCAGGTCGGGGCGAGGGAAACGAAAACAAAAAAAAAAGAGAAAAAAAAACGGCAGATCATATCATATGTATATCGAGATTTGTTACCTAGAAGGAGGGCTGTATAGCGCAACAATGGATCGATCTTACTAAACTACTGGCTCGTGCCAAACGATCTTCCCGCTAAGGCAACCCGACACAAGCAAACAATGCCTAGGAGAGAATTTCGTACTGACCACGATACCAGAATGAGTAACGTTCGTCGCCAGTTCGTGTAGCTGCACGGACTCGTTGAACGAAGGAACACAATTGGATAATTCCGAGCAGTCGTTAGAGAACGCCAGCAATCGGACGCCGTATCCAAATGGCGAGCATATCAGTCGACCATCGGCCGAGAAACACAACTCTTTGATATAACCGGAGCCCACGTTCGGCTCCTCGATGTAATGCGTTAACCTCGGCGTATTTTGGTGAATCATACGATTTCTCGGGATCGCGTACATCGTCTGTTGGCCTTGCCTGTTCTGATTCTGAACCCGTGTTCTGTCGCCGATAATCACCACGGTATTATTGCTCGATCTGGAAATCCAGTCACGCTCCCTTCTTAGCCTAGCTTCCCTGATCCCTACATGAGCCTCCCACACATCGGTTGTACTCATGTGCAACTCTATATTACCGGCAGAAAAGTTTTGGAACCAACGCGGTCTCGGTGACCTGGGATCGTGCTCCGAATCTCTGTCCGAATCCCTGTCCGAATCCCTCTCCTGGTCACTGGACGCTTCTTCGTGCACGATGTCGTTATTGTCAGCCGCGTGAACGTCCCTGTCTTCTTGCCTGGCATCGTGTCTATCCGCTCTTACCCGAGAGTCGGACGACCCGGAACCCGAGCCAGCCTCCACCGAACCAGAATTCGCTCTCGTCGCGTTCCTATCTGAGCGCGAGCTTCGCAACTGAGGACGCGACGATGGCCTGCTCGGATGGGCATTGTCCGAAGATACGAGCGAGTTCAATGTCATGTCGGGCATAGTGTGAAGTACCCTCAAGCGATTCGCAGTCTCTGCCAGGAACGACGACGTTATACCGGACCGGGAGGGCTGAGGTTGTTGGAAATCTTCAAATTCCTCTACAGACACGTCATTGAACGGGGGCGTCGTGTCTTCTCCTTCCGTAGCCTGATCCACCGTGTTGGACACATCGCGTTCTTGTATGTCGTGAACGCATGTCCACTGGAACAGAACAATAGGGAACGAGATGTAGGAAAAGAATGCAAGAACAGAGTGCATCGAGTTGGCGATATTAAGAAAACCAACCTCAGACTTCTCCCCGTTACTGACGTTCCTGGACAAGGCGCACCATCCCTGAGGATGCACTTGCAGGCTCGATATTATCTCTGCGTCGTCGCCGTCTGGGAAATCCGTTAAAAATTCTACTCTATTGTGTTGTCGTACATGGGAAAAGAGGTGCGTGAAATTTGTCACGTTTGGTATCGTGGTCTGGGACGATTGCATCAATCTGTACATGTTCGGCTGAAATCGTAACGTTCCCACGGTTATTGTAAGCTACAGATATCGCAGGAGACACAAACGATTTACTCTGGAAACTGAACGTACCTTAAATCCTGTTAGGTCTTGAGTTAACGTGCTTAATTTAAGATTGTGTATTATAATGAGGTATCCGGAGGTGGTGCTTATTAACATCTTACTGGCGTCTGGACTGAGTCATTCGTGTGAAACACACGCGTGTATAATATACTATTCTCCGTAAAACTGTTAATGTCCCAAGTATATATGCTACCATCGAATCCGCTAGTCAATAATAACCCATCCTTGGGACTGTACTCTATATTTTTCACCCAATTCGAATGTCCCTGAAGCGTTCTGATTCTCTGCTTTAAATTCCTAGCATCCCACAGAGCGACTGTGCTATCGTCCGAGCATGTCGCAAACATACGTTGGTCCAGAAACCTATCGTAAATGAAAATCACCGTTAAATTTTAACGCGATACTATTGTCTTGTCCATTTTAAGATACATACCTAACACAATTCACGCAATCGTTGTGAGCATTTTCTATAGAATGGATTAGTTTCCTTCTCAGGGGGTCAAACATTAAAATAGTTTTTCTCTCGCATGCCGCCAACAAGAGCGAGCTGCAACAGAGGAAAGAAACAAGTGTTAGAGCACATTCGTCGTCGCAGTTGAATCCAAAGGTGAAACATTCGCGAGCTAACCCGTCTGGAGAATATTCCAGATTGAAAACTCCGCCGTGAGTAGCCGGAGAAAGTGCATGGTCCCAAGAAGTTACGGGCTGTATGGCAGAGTAGAGAGATTTGTGAAAGAGATCGGCGTGTCCCAAAGGGAACTTTATACCCAGTTCTCGTTGCCTCAACCAGAAGGTGTTCGGTTGCCTGGTTCTTATTTTAGGCATTTCATCTAGCTGTGAGTTTCACCAGCATTCAATCGAATGTGTTCAGCAGCTTATACACGACGCACGACTCGAGGAACTGTGCCCAGGGAAGCAAAACTTCAATTGCAGGTGGACGATACTTTTTTATAGCCGTTCGTTTGGTTCGACGACGCGAACGATCGTCGTTGATACCGTGTACGGATCAATCGTCGTAAATAATCGATGCGTTGTCTGCGAGAAGGGACGGCATGGACATGGACCTGGCGAAATTTCACAGGTATTTCGGAGTCGATCCGTGCAGCGGTCGCTCGGGCCTGAGGTTAAGAGCAGAGATAGCTGATTAGCGGGCGATATTGCACGTGACTTTTGACAGACGCGTTCACGTTTCTTTCGCTCGACGATGCTCGACGGGACCGAGAACAGCATAAACAGTAAACTGAAGCGTCGCCACTGCGTGGAATGTCAGATTCCCGAGGGATTCCAAAGAAACTTTAAACACCTGACACAACACGAATCAACGCCATCTTTGCTTTGACATAGAACGTCGTATGTGGGCATGCATACCGTGTTCGGTACGCCGAACGAAAGAGAGAACTAGGCGCGAGTCTCGAATTCTCCGCGATTCCTCGGCAAGATTCGCGTCACGCCGCACTTACAGCTAAACTAAACGATTAATCATTTCGTTCTATCAAGCGAGCCATTGTTTCCCGCCTTCCTCAATTCCCTTGGAAACAAGGGAAAACCTACAGAGAGAGAAATCCCGAATCCGAGCAATCTAGCAGTCGATTCCCATTAATAGAAAACCGGTCTTACTCATCGCCTACAAATGTGTCCGTCAATAGCGGTAATTAAGGAATAAGTAACGCAAATTTATAGCCACCGAGCGTACATGTGCATTCTGATATATTTCTTTAACAAAGGTAAGGAGACGCATCATTTACCCGAACGAATGTACATACCTATCACATATATGATACGTGTGTAATACATTTACAATAGACAACGCAATAATAACAAGACAATTCAACAATATAACCACGTAGACGAAGATTCCTCACAAGTAAACATTCACTTATAGTGAATGGATTTTCCCGATTTGGAATATATTTCTTGAAAGTACTCGTAGTAACTACAAAATCCTGAAAATTATATCTGCAATGGACCTATTTTACTCTTGTTATTACTCTTGTTATTATCTCCAAAAAACCGATTTTTTATCTTAGGAAATTTTTTTACACAAAAAATAACATCATATTCGGATTCAGCAGCTGAAAAATATACAGAGATACCAGGTTTTAGCCAATTATTCTTAAATAAGAGGATTATGCCATTTTCGCGTATATCCCAGTAACATGAGTATAAAAAAAAGTTTTAAAAAAATTAAAACCGACTTCAAAAACATAAAAATATACTAAAAAATAAAAAATATTTGTTTCCCTTATTTAATCTACAACTATCATTTTTTTGTTATGTCGACGCCTTATCATTTGCACTGTGTAAATCTGCTGCTGACTTAAAAAAAAAAGATAGTTGTAGATTAAATAAGGGAAAAAATATTTTTTTACTTTTCAGTGCATTTTTATTTTTTTGAAGTCGATTTTAATTTTTTTTATTTTTTACATTTTAGTTATTTAAGTTACATAACTGCATTTATTTAAAAAGATATGAGTACAAAAAAAGTACAAGAATAAGCGACTTGAAAAAGTGAGAATAAGGATGTCTCAAATTCGTTACATGTGGTCTACAACTGAACACGCGGAAATACTCTAAAATGCGAGAATACATGAAATGCATATTATGTAATGAGGCGAAGTTTGAATTAATATTGATGCAGTGTAGAATGGGGCCAGCGGGCGTCGCCGTCTTTCGAATAAAAAAAAGATCATCAAAATCGGTCCATATACTGGGGAGTTATGCGGGGACAAACATAAAAAAAAAAATTAAAATACATACGGGTCGATTCTATAAACTTCTCCTTTTTGAAGTCGGTTAAAAATAGGTCCATTGCAGATATAATTTTCAGGATTTCTTAGTTACTGTGAGTACTTTAAAAAAATATATTCCAAATCCGGAAACTCCATTCACTGTAAGTGAATGTTTACTTGTCAGTAGACGAACGTTTATTCTTCGCCGTGCGAAACCAGATCTGTATAACAATTGAGTCCGACTTCGTGTAGATGCTTCGTGATCCATTCGTCGAATCTTTTAGACAACTCCTCGGACATGTAGTTCCTCCAGTCGCCGACCTTGCCCTTCCTTATAAATTTATTCTCATTCTCCGCCGCGTCCGTTTTCAGGAAAAAGTCTTCCATATTCACGGCTGGATTCGCTGCCATCGTCGAGAATTTCAGGTGTTCGCATAGACCAGCCATTTGCTCCTCCGTCACGCTTTTACCCAGAAACTTCGCTGTTCTCTTGATGGCCTCTTCTTGATTCTGGCAATGTATTGTTCGTGTAAGACTCGAGGTGCTATTATTTTTTGATCGCGAATGGGGTAGGACCTTACCTTCTTCATCTCCTCGTAGGTCAAGAAGAGCACGTTGTCCTGATCCTTGAGCGCCCAATACTTGAGCACGTGGTCCCAAAACGGACCCAAGGGTGCTAAAGCGACAAGAGTTTTTCTGAGTAACGATTTCATCGATTGTCCGCTCGATACGTACCATGCTCTTGGAGAAACAATTCCGCAAACTCGTCAAAGCTGCCCTTTATATTGTGCACCAGCCTACAATAATGATAGAAGCTGACGCACACGTCCTTTGGATTTCTCGTGATGTAAATCACCTGCAACGTTCGAAAGATCGATGTAATTATGCTACGCGATTACACATTTTCTTTAATTATTATTATTATTATTATTATTATTATTATTATTATTATTATTATTATTATTATTAATTGTTAAATGCCTTTATTCCTCGTTATTCGTTAGCTGCGAGTACCTTTGGCTTCTTTTGGAGGATTTGCAGCGGCAGCAACTCCAAGGGCAGATGACTCTTGATGTATCTGGTACGGGGCATCTTCGCGACCATCTCCACCGAGTCGCCTAACTGCGCGAACGCCTCCACGTAATCCCCCGAGACCATCAAGCTCGAACTCCTAAACCAATAATGCTCCAAGTCATCTGTCTTTGCATTCTCTTTAAAAATTAACGATTAGATCGTTAAATTGAAACTCACTCGAGAAGCGGATTACGTACGACCACTAAAGTTTTCGCTTTCTCGTAGTCGAAATTGTTCCCGATACACCACACCATCTCCTGCGCCCAGTTGCTGCCTACGATTTGCGAAAGGAGAACGATTAAAGAACACAGAGCGGTGGAAGTTCGTTACCAATGACTTCGATGGGAATTTACCTGTCCGTGGGTACGATATCAACCACACGTCGTCTTCGTAGACTTCCAGGTCGCGTATCCTGGACCCATAGAACACGAATTGAGGCGGTACTAAACAGTGCCCCGGTTCTATTCTCAGGAAGCTGGGCTTCACGCCGAACATCTTGTCCAACAGCTCTCCCATATCGCCCTCGACAGTTGTGAAGCTGATCGACTTCTTCTCCATCGCGAACGGCGAGAAATGTGATCGCAATTGTTCCTCTGTGCTGGTACGATTACAATCTTCCGCGCGGCGCACAAACTTTCCCAAGATTCAGGAGAAGATGCTGGTCCAGCTACAGACCGCCGTGAAATGAATGTCCACGACCTGAATCGCATCTCCTCGCTTCATTCCCAGTCCATTTCTTTCTCTTATTTTACTGCGAGCAACTTTCAATACTTGAAAGCCGCCCTGTGTATAGTATAGTACATACACGTGCGCGTACGCAAGGTACCGGGGGTACCTACTGACTTTTTTCTTTCGGTACCAACGAGCGAATCGCGCATAAATGGAGAATTGTGAGATGTGTGTAGATTGCTAATGAGGGCACGATTTGTTAAACAATCGCATCGAACATCAAGGTGGGATTGATTGCGTTTCAAATGAGAACGCCGATGTGACTTGCGTTTTGTTTCAGAGTGTATTGCCAAGCGTTTTGTACCGTGTCACTTGTAAGTGTGGTGTTAGCTACGATATGAGCAAGGCTGATGCCGAACATGTTACCTATATTTCGATGCCACAAACTTTCTCGTCTCCAGAGATTTCACTCTTGGAGAAAGTTGCTGCATCATATGTTTGTATGTATGTGTTTACTCAAGAACTGACTGGCGATGCACTCAGGTTTACGAGTACGATCAGATGGAATCGTACTTAGACGTCTAGATCTATAGACTATGACATATACAGCTGGAAAAGTACAGACATTATCCTTAGACCCTCCACAACATGTTCAATAAAGTGAAAATTCACTGAACCCGTCACTTTCTTGTAAGTATGTCCAGGAACCATTAATAACTATTTAATTATAGAGAAAATCAATTCAAATATTGAATAGAAAAGTAATCAAGGGTCTATACTCTATATTTTAAAATATAGTTGTAAAAGTGTATGAATTACATACTTGTAAACGGACCATCATTTATTCAATAATGTTAATATTCGCTAAAGTTGGAGTCAAATTTCTTGTTACCCTGCTCACGAACTGTTAATACCTTACTTAATTATAAGCAAAATGTACTTAAATATCACATGGGAAAGTGACTCTTATCAAGAGTCATGACTTGTATAAATTTCATTTATAAATCAACAGTTAATAATAAAAATACGTTTTATATATATTTTATATTACCGACCGCGATCCCTACATTATCCACAAGAAGTCCCTAAGTTGGCAATTCCGACCAGGAAATTCGCTCGAGGTAATAGGAGTACATGATACTAAAAGAGGTGGCACAACCGAGCTGTGTGACAGAGAGAGCTCGTGCGTGCGACAAGGAGGGAGATAGATGGCGTTAACATTACACAGCTACTGGAAATTAATGAATTTCTCGTTTCCCGCGAATGTTCTATGAACTTTTAGATACGCGTCTCAAAGAATAGACCCTGGGCCACTTTCCTATATGATCTATCCTCAGATTTTGCATATAATTAATTAGTTATTAACGGTTATCTGAGACGATGACGAGAACAGTTCCGCGGTCCTACGTAAACACTCAAGCTTCTTCGATTATTAGTACAGTTTCTAGATGTAATTTATCAACTTTTGCAGTTTCATCCTGAAGTATGGACCCTTGACTACTTTCCCACACGATAGTTGTAATGATTCAGATTATAATTATGCAGCTATGAAGTGGTTTTGGACAGAGTTAGCAGTCTCTCGCCGCGGTTAGTGAATGCATACTTTGTTCAAGGATTTTTGATCTTTTCAAAATGATTTATACATTCGTACAGCTGGATTTGAGACTATAGTGTTGTGACAACGTTCAGTAATCACTCGTATGCGTTTTATTTACGAATCGATACATAGTTACTAATAAAAAAGCCTTTTATATAGGTTACATTACCGTCCGCGATCCCTACATTATCCACAAGAAGTTCCCGAGTGTGCTGTTTGGACCAGGAAATTCGCCGAGGTAATAGGAGTACATGATACTAAAAGAGGTGGCACGGCCGAGCTGTGCGAGAGAGAGCGCTAGCGTGTGCGACAAGGAGGGAGATAGGTGGAGCGTGCGAGAGAGAACGCTAGTGTGCGCGACAAGGAGGGAGATAGAAATATTACGCAGTCACTGGAAATTCACTAATTTCTCATTTCCTGCGAATATTTTATGAACTTTTAGAGTCGCCTCTCAAAGAATAGACCCTTGGCTACTTTCCTATGTGATCGTTGCGCAGATTTTGATTACAATTAATTAGTTATTAACGGTTCTTTGAGACGATGACGAGAACAATGGCGCCGTCCTATGTAGGCACTCAAGCTTCGTCGATTGTTGGTGCATTTTCTAGATGTAATTTATCAACTTTTGCAGTTTCATCTTACAGTATGGACCCTTGGCTACTTTCCTACGTGATAGTTGTAATGATTCCGATTACAATTAAGCAGCTATGAAGAGTTTTTGGACAGAGTTACCAGTCTCTCGCCGCGGTCTTATGTAGGCACTCAAGCTTCGTCGATTGTTGATGCATTTTCTAGATGTAATTTATCAACTTTTGCAGTTTCATCTTACAGTATGGACCCTTGGCTACTTTCCTACGTGATAGTTGTAATGATTCCGATTACAATTAAGCAGCTATGAAGAGTTTTTGGACAGAGATACAAGTCTCTCGCCGCGGTTAGTGAATGCATACTTTGTTTAAGGATTTTCGATCTTTTCAAAATGATTTATACATTCGTACAGCTGGATTTGAGACTATAGTGTTGTGACAACGTTCAGTAATCACTCGTATGCGTTTTATTTACGAATCGATACATAGTTACTAATAAAAAAGCCTTTTATATAGGTTACATTACCGTCCGCGATCCCTACATTATCCACAAGAAGTTCCCGAGTGTGCTGTTTGGACCAGGAAATTCGCCGAGGTAATAGGAGTACATGATACTAAAAGAGGTGGCACGGCCGAGCTGTGCGAGAGAGAGCGCTAGCGTGTGCGACAAGGAGGGAGATAGGTGGAGCGTGCGAGAGAGAACGCTAGTGTGCGCGACAAGGAGGGAGATAGAAATATTACGCAGTCACTGGAAATTCACTAATTTCTCATTTCCTGCGAATATTTTATGAACTTTTAGAGTCGCCTCTCAAAGAATAGACCCTTGGCTACTTTCCTATGTGATCGTTGCGCAGATTTTGATTACAATTAATTAGTTATTAACGGTTCTTTGAGACGATGACGAGAACAATGGCGCCGTCCTATGTAGGCACTCAAGCTTCGTCGATTGTTGGTGCATTTTCTAGATGTAATTTATCAACTTTTGCAGTTTCATCTTACAGTATGGACCCTTGGCTACTTTCCTACGTGATAGTTGTAATGATTCCGATTACAATTAAGCAGCTATGAAGAGTTTTTGGACAGAGTTACCAGTCTCTCGCCGCGGTCTTATGTAGGCACTCAAGCTTCGTCGATTGTTGATGCATTTTCTAGATGTAATTTATCAACTTTTGCAGTTTCATCTTACAGTATGGACCCTTGGCTACTTTCCTACGTGATAGTTGTAATGATTCCGATTACAATTAAGCAGCTATGAAGAGTTTTTGGACAGAGATACAAGTCTCTCGCCGCGGTTAGTGAATGCATACTTTGTTTAAGGATTTTCGATCTTTTCAAAATGATTTATACATTCGTACAGCTGGATTTGAGACTATAGTGTTGTGACAACGTTCAGTAATCACTCGTATGCGTTTTATTTACGAATCGATACATAGTTACTAATAAAAAAGCCTTTTATATAGGTTACATTACCGTCCGCGATCCCTACATTATCCACAAGAAGTTCCCGAGTGTGCTGTTTGGACCAGGAAATTCGCCGAGGTAATAGGAGTACATGATACTAAAAGAGGTGGCACGGCCGAGCTGTGCGAGAGAGAGCGCTAGCGTGTGCGACAAGGAGGGAGATAGGTGGAGCGTGCGAGAGAGAACGCTAGTGTGCGCGACAAGGAGGGAGATAGAAATATTACGCAGTCACTGGAAATTCACTAATTTCTCATTTCCTGCGAATATTTTATGAACTTTTAGAGTCGCCTCTCAAAGAATAGACCCTTGGCTACTTTCCTATGTGATCGTTGCGCAGATTTTGATTACAATTAATTAGTTATTAACGGTTCTTTGAGACGATGACGAGAACAATGGCGCCGTCCTATGTAGGCACTCAAGCTTCGTCGATTGTTGGTGCATTTTCTAGATGTAATTTATCAACTTTTGCAGTTTCATCTTACAGTATGGACCCTTGGCTACTTTCCTACGTGATAGTTGTAATGATTCCGATTACAATTAAGCAGCTATGAAGAGTTTTTGGACAGAGTTACCAGTCTCTCGCCGCGGTCTTATGTAGGCACTCAAGCTTCGTCGATTGTTGATGCATTTTCTAGATGTAATTTATCAACTTTTGCAGTTTCATCTTACAGTATGGACCCTTGGCTACTTTCCTACGTGATAGTTGTAATGATTCCGATTACAATTAAGCAGCTATGAAGAGTTTTTGGACAGAGATACAAGTCTCTCGCCGCGGTTAGTGAATGCATACTTTGTTTAAGGATTTTCGATCTTTTCAAAATGATTTATACATTCGTACAGCTGGATTTGAGACTATAGTGTTGTGACAACGTTCAGTAATCACTCGTATGCGTTTTATTTA
This sequence comes from Andrena cerasifolii, assembly GCF_050908995.1. Classification (NCBI taxonomy): domain Eukaryota; kingdom Metazoa; phylum Arthropoda; class Insecta; order Hymenoptera; family Andrenidae; genus Andrena; species Andrena cerasifolii. The sequence goes on from NC_135127.1 coordinate 12,690,524, forward strand.
CGAATCGATACATAGTTACTAATAAAAAAGCCTTTTATATAGGTTACATTACCGTCCGCGATCCCTACATTATCCACAAGAAGTTCCCGAGTGTGCTGTTTGGACCAGGAAATTCGCCGAGGTAATAGGAGTACATGATACTAAAAGAGGTGGCACGGCCGAGCTGTGCGAGAGAGAGCGCTAGCGTGTGCGACAAGGAGGGAGATAGGTGGAGCGTGCGAGAGAGAACGCTAGTGTGCGCGACAAGGAGGGAGATAGAAATATTACGCAGTCACTGGAAATTCACTAATTTCTCATTTCCTGCGAATATTTTATGAACTTTTAGAGTCGCCTCTCAAAGAATAGACCCTTGGCTACTTTCCTATGTGATCGTTGCGCAGATTTTGATTACAATTAATTAGTTATTAACGGTTCTTTGAGACGATGACGAGAACAATGGCGCCGTCCTATGTAGGCACTCAAGCTTCGTCGATTGTTGGTGCATTTTCTAGATGTAATTTATCAACTTTTGCAGTTTCATCTTACAGTATGGACCCTTGGCTACTTTCCTACGTGATAGTTGTAATGATTCCGATTACAATTAAGCAGCTATGAAGAGTTTTTGGACAGAGTTACCAGTCTCTCGCCGCGGTCTTATGTAGGCACTCAAGCTTCGTCGATTGTTGATGCATTTTCTAGATGTAATTTATCAACTTTTGCAGTTTCATCTTACAGTATGGACCCTTGGCTACTTTCCTACGTGATAGTTGTAATGATTCCGATTACAATTAAGCAGCTATGAAGAGTTTTTGGACAGAGATACAAGTCTCTCGCCGCGGTTAGTGAATGCACACTTTCTTCAAGGATTCTCGACCTTTTCAAAATGATTTATATATTTGTACAAGTGGATTCAGTATTCACTCGCATAAATTTCATTTATAAATCAACAGTTAATAATAAAAATACGTTTTATTTATTTTATATTACCAACCGCGATCCCTACGTTATCCCCAAGTTGGCTATTCTGACCAGGAAATTCGCCCGAGTTCATAGGAATACATGATACTAGTGGAGGTAGCACGGCTAAGCTGTACGAGAGAGAGAGAGAGAGTGCTGTGCGTGCGAGTATCTTTCTCTCTCGCGCATAGCTCGGCCGTGCCACCTCCTGTAGTATTATGTATTCCTATTAACTCAGCGAATTTCCTGGTTCAAACAACCAACTTGGGGATAACGTAGGGATCGCGGTTGGTAATATAAAATATATAAAACGTATTTTTATTATTAACTGTTGATTTATAAATGAAATTTATACGAGTGATTGCTGAATCCACCTGTACAAATATATAAATTATTTTGAAAAGATCGAGAATCCTTGAAGAAAGTGTGCATTCACTAAACGCGGCGGTAGACTTGTAACTCTGTCCAAAAACTCTTCATAACTGCTTAATTGTAATCGGATTCATTACAACTATCGTGTGGGAAAGTAGTCAAGGGTCCATACCTCAGGATGAAACTGCAAAAGTTGATAAATTACATCGAGAAAATGCACCAACAATCGACGAAGCTTGAGTGTTTACGTAGGACCGCGGCACCGTTCTCGTCATCTTCTCAGAGAACCGTTAATAACTAATTAATTATAAGCAAAATCTGAGGATAGATCACATAGGAAAGTGGCCAAGGGTCTATTCTTTGAGACGCGTATCTAAAAGTTCATAGAACATTCGCGGGAAACGAGAAATTCGTTAATTTCCAGTGGGTGTGTGATGTTTCTATCTCCCTCCTTGTCGCGCACACTAGCGTTCTCTCTCGCACGCTCCACCTATCTCCCTCCTTGTCGCACACGCTAGCGCTCTCTCTCGCACAGCTCGGCCGTGCCACCTCTTTTAGTATCATGTGCTCCTATTAACTCGGGCGAATTTCCTGGTCCAAACAGCCAACTCGGGGATAATGTAGGGATCGCGGTCGGTAATGTAACACATATAAAAGGCTTTTTTATTAGTAACTATGTATCGATTCGTAAATAAAACGCATACGAGTGATTACTGAACGTTGTCACAAGACTATATTCTCAGATCCACCTGTAGAAATTTATAAATCATTTTGAAAAGGTCGAGAATCCTTGAAGAAAGTGTGCATTCACTAAACGCGGCGGTAGACTTGTATCTCTGTCCAAAAACTCTTCATAGCTGCTTATTTGTAATCGGAATCATTACAACTATTACGTAGGAAAGTAGCCAAGGGTCCATACTGCAAGATGAAACTGCAAAAGTTGATAAATTACATCTAGAAACTGTACTAATAATCGAAGAAGCTTGAGTGTTTACGTAGGACCGCGGCACCGTTCTCGTCATCTTCTCAGAGAACCGTTAATAACTAATTAATTATAAGCAAAATCTGAGGATAGATCACATAGGAAAGTGGCCAAGGGTCTATTCTTTGAGACGCGTATCTAAAAGTTCATAGAACATTCGCGGGAAACGAGAAATTCGTTAATTTCCAGTGGGTGTGTGATGTTTCTATCTCCCTCCTTGTCGCGCACACTAGCGTTCTCTCTCGCACGCTCCACCTATCTCCCTCCTTGTCGCACACGCTAGCGCTCTCTCTCGCACAGCTCGGCCGTGCCACCTCTTTTAGTATCATGTACTCCTATTACCTCGAGCGAATTTCCTGGTCGGAATAGCCAACTTAGGGACTTCTTGTGGATAATGTAGGGATCGCGGTCGGTAATGTAACACATATAAAAGGCTTTTTTATTAGTAACTATGTATCGATTCGTAAATAAAACGCATACGAGTGATTACTGAACGTTGTCACAAGACTATATTCTCAGATCCACCTGTAGAAATTTATAAATCATTTTGAAAAGGTCGAGAATCCTTGAAGAAAGTGTGCATTCACTAAACGCGGCGGTAGACTTGTATCTCTGTCCAAAAACTCTTCATAGCTGCTTATTTGTAATCGGAATCATTACAACTATTACGTAGGAAAGTAGCCAAGGGTCCATACTGCAAGATGAAACTGCAAAAGTTGATAAATTACATCTAGAAACTGTACTAATAATCGAAGAAGCTTGAGTGTTTACGTAGGACCGCGGCACCGTTCTCGTCATCTTCTCAGAGAACCGTTAATAACTAATTAATTATAAGCAAAATCTGAGGATAGATCACATAGGAAAGTGGCCAAGGGTCTATTCTTTGAGACGCGTATCTAAAAGTTCATAGAACATTCGCGGGAAACGAGAAATTCGTTAATTTCCAGTGGGTGTGTGATGTTTCTATCTCCCTCCTTGTCGCGCACACTAGCGTTCTCTCTCGCACGCTCCACCTATCTCCCTCCTTGTCGCACACGCTAGCGCTCTCTCTCGCACAGCTCGGCCGTGCCACCTCTTTTAGTATCATGTACTCCTATTACCTCGAGCGAATTTCCTGGTCGGAATAGCCAACTTAGGGACTTCTTGTGGATAATGTAGGGATCGCGGTCGGTAATGTAACACATATAAAAGGCTTTTTTATTAGTAACTATGTATCGATTCGTAAATAAAACGCATACGAGTGATTACTGAACGTTGTCACAAGACTATATTCTCAGATCCACCTGTAGAAATTTATAAATCATTTTGAAAAGGTCGAGAATCCTTGAAGAAAGTGTGCATTCACTAAACGCGGCGGTAGACTTGTATCTCTGTCCAAAAACTCTTCATAGCTGCTTATTTGTAATCGGAATCATTACAACTATTACGTAGGAAAGTAGCCAAGGGTCCATACTGCAAGATGAAACTGCAAAAGTTGATAAATTACATCTAGAAACTGTACTAATAATCGAAGAAGCTTGAGTGTTTACGTAGGACCGCGGCACTGTTCTCGTCATCGTCTCAGAGAACCGTTAATATCTAATTAATTATAAGCAAAATCTGAGGATAGATCACATAGGAAAGTGGCCGAGGGTCTATTCTTTGAGACGCGTATCTAAAAGTTCATATACCCTATAGGGCGTCCAGTCGAATGGCAACTTAGAAATACGCTATACACTGCGAATAACTTCCATATCGATCCTTATTCTTCCATGATTACACAACTTTCTCGTTAAAACACCAAAAGGAAGACCCTGTGTTTCTGTGCGTTTCCAAAGCATCCACATCTGTAACAAAAAGAATCAGAATTTATGCTCTGATGATGACTAAACTCTTTGACTAGTATAAACGGTATAAACGGTATAAACGTATTCATACGTTCGATTAAATCTGCATATAGGTATGCCACTTCTATCAACGACGTGTTTTCACGTCAATCTCGGGATGGCATGGAAAGTATTTACGTGGCCATGCGTGACCAATCCTTTTTCTACTATCCATTCATGGAGCTATTCTAAATTAAGTACAATATACTCCGATTTGTAACGAATGACTTTATATTTGCAATAAATCCTATTAATTAATACATTTTAGACATTTGTGATACATGTCATGAATAATAAATTCTTCGTAAATGATTATTAACTTTACAGATCCTGTATTAATATTATTCTCCATAGGTTAAGAAACAGCACGTCTCGGGTAGCGTAGTTAATTCATTGTTGCAATTTGAATAGAGAATTTTGGAAATAAAAGTTTGTGACAGCAATAAAATGTCAAATTTAAAAGAGCGCCATTTTATGTTATCGCGGAAGATTTGGTTAATTGTATACCTTTAGAAAGCTCGCTACTTCGAATATTAATAACTTTCAGTTGGAATTTACATGAACAAAGCATTTTACCCGGTGATATGTTTACCATGAATTAGTAGATTTTTCCAGCTTTTCGATACATTGCGTTTAAAAACGGTTGCGTTGGAACCGCTTCGGATTTCAAGGTTAGTCCAACTTTCTTTGTTTGTTTATCTATTATGACTATGATGAAGCTGCATCAAACTTAAGCTACTTTAATTACTCGTTTCTTTCACATCTTTTAGCAATAACTTTATCCTACCGTAATTATAAAGACTGAAATCTCTTAGCTGTAACTTTGCATTACAAGAGTATGCGTGCGATTGTTACATCTCGTCCGAATTACTTTCAGGGGAAACTATATAAGGCAGCAATGGCTCTACATAGCGTGCCTCCAAAGAGAAAAGAAATTTACAAATACGAGGCACCATGGCCTTTGTATAGTATGAACTGGTCTGTCCGCCCTGACAAGCGTTTCCGTTTGGCTCTCGGCAGCTTTGTAGAAGAATACAACAATAAAGTGCAAATAGTTTCGCTAGACGAAGAGACTTCTGAATTCAGTGCCAAAAGTACTTTCGATCATCCTTATCCGACGACAAAGATTATGTGGATACCGGACAGTAAAGGTATTCCTCTGTTTTAGTACTTTTCCTATAAGATTTTCTAACAAACTATGAATTCGCACATGTTCAACCTTTGTCAGGGCTGTTTCCTGATCTTTTGGCTACGTCTGGAGACTATCTAAGAGTCTGGCGGGCTGCTGAACCAGAGACTCGTCTAGAGTGTGTTTTGAACAATAACAAAAATTCAGACTTCTGTGCTCCTCTCACCTCTTTTGATTGGAACGAAGTCGATCCAAACTTAATTGGCACTTCGAGCATAGACACAACGTGCACTATCTGGGGATTGGAGACGGGACAAGTTTTGGGTAGAGTCAACATGGTTACAGGACACGTGAAGACACAGTTAATCGCTCATGACAAAGAAGTGTATGACATAGCGTTCAGTCGTGCCGGTGGTGGTCGGGATATGTTTGCGTCCGTTGGCGCAGATGGTTCTGTAAGAATGTTTGACCTGCGACATTTGGAACATTCAACGATAATCTATGAGGATCCGCAGCATACACCGCTGTTGAGACTTGCGTGGAACAAACAGGATCCCAATTATCTTGCAACGGTGGCGATGGACGCGTGTGAAGTAATAATATTAGACGTTCGCGTCCCATGTACACCAGTTGCGAGGTTAAACAATCACAGGTGAATGACATATTTATTTTTACCTCTTTACCTGTATGTGTTATGTTAAACTTCCCTTTCAATCTCTATCTCCCTCTTCAGAGCAAGCGTGAATGGTATAGCTTGGGCGCCACACTCGTCTTGTCACATTTGTACAGCGGGTGATGATCATCAAGCATTAATTTGGGACATACAGCAAATGCCAAGAGCCATCGAGGATCCAATCCTTGCTTACACGGCTGCAGAAGGAGAGGTGAATCAAATTCAGTGGGGTGCTACGCAGCCAGACTGGATCGCGATTTGTTACAATAAAGCAGCGGAAATTCTCAGAGTGTAAAGAAAGTATGTATCGTCTACTAGGTTTATAGCTTAATACGAGTAACGAAGTTTCTTTTACAAACTGTTACTTAAATTCATTGGATCGTACACAGTTTCGTTTGAATGTTCGTATGGATTTCTGCTTCTGCCATACACACTTAATGGTATCCTTTTTTGTACCTGTAAAATAGGCATATACAAATACTAGTTATTTTTAATGATAACGAAAACTCGATAGGAAGAATACCTGAGCGGTATCGAATGTTTTGCGATCAGAGGATTATACGGTGTTTGAAAGATTTTACTTTTTATAAATTTCAATCTGTTCATTTGGTTACGCGAGATTAAATTATTGAAATCAACGAGACTGGACCGATCTGAAAATATCGAGTATGTGTACATGTTAACTCAACGATAATGCAACGTGTTATCATTGTGCCACTGGTATTTATGTATGTATTTAAAATCCTCAGGATTGTCAAGCAAATGTACACGTGATCAAGTGAAATGATGCAAATATAAGAGCTCATCGAACGATAGTTAAATAGTAGTTATAAAATTTGTACAAGATTTCGTACATCTTCAATAATCGATAGATGGATATCGCTATATTCTGGAGATACGACATATAGAGACTGACGAATCATATGTATATTTATAATAATGTAAATGACCGTAATCGATGTATTTTATTTTGTAACTATAAAACCCACAACCGTCGAGTTTGGGAAATCACAAATTCACGAGACGGCGCGATGCGTTAAAGTATCGGGCCAGATTCGAGTGAGCATCTTTCATAAAAATGGGATAAAATAAAATATATCCATTACGTTAAGCAATTGTATATATGTCTATATTTATATATTCACTTGGTTTTTCTTTAGAAAATGATAGAATGTAATAGTGATATGTTTTCCATACTTTGTAGAATCATTCAAAATATACGCGATAGTCATTATTACGTTATAGTACATTGATGTATTCGTACTTTGATAAGAGGGAAATACCGTTTAACTCTTATTGCAATGACAAAAGTTATAGTGGTAGTATTGGTGATACTAGTATTAATGAAGCGACTTATGTGATATCACTACATACTTACGAGTTTTCAAAACCCTGAAGATGTAAGATTGTGTCATTAAATGTGTAATTAAAATCGGTTAATTTTTATACGTCGATTATTCAAATTAATATCAATTCGAACAAGAATCATATCTTCCGCAGCGAACGTAACACGATAGGATCCGTGATTTAGAAAATTTGAAAAAAAAGGCAGACCTTTCTATTGGTATCCGAAACGTCGTATAATTTATAGCTACAAAATGAGCGAAATGCATTATTTACAATAACGAGGCGCGAGTACATGAGTCAGAATGTTAGCCAATACATTAATTATTCGCAATAATTTTCTCTCCGTTTTCAATAGAATTCCTGACACCTTCGCACGGCTATAAGATTATACTATTATATATACTACCGCTACTTTAATAAATATTATTAACTCTGATACAGAGTAAATTCTTCATTACCTATCAGCATAGTCGAGTGATTTCGTATTCATATGTTTCTCCGAATCTTTCCATTTCAGGATTTAATATCACTAAATATTTACATTTAGCTATGCCAAATACAGTTCTTTAAAATATTGCTAAGAGTAAATTTATAGTAAACTTTGGCAAGGATTATTGTCTCAAAGCTCTTAAAACAATTATTCAAATTTTGCGACAATTGTCATCAAATGAAGAATAAACGCATGCACCATCACACTAAATCACATTTTTACCGATTTACTCCTCCAACAGAATTTTTCTTTCTTTCAATTTTATCCAGAGGCATGCATACAAAGTTACGAACACGCACATTGCACTTCTCTAGAAAACAACAACGTGTAATTAACGATAAAATATCAACGGATAGCCCGTATAAATCACCTCGTGGATAAGCGTGGAAATGCAACTTATATTCGCCGTGATCCTTTGAACTTTTATTACGATTAATGCATCGCAATTGTAATAAATTAAGAAGTCATGTTCTTCATTTTAATACTTCCGACGTTTATAATTATAAACTATTTCTGACTAAAAGGGTGGTTGAATTACACTGAGTGCTTGTTCTACAGGATGCGTAGATCAAGCTCAGTTTCTTTTACCTAAACATTCTGTATACGGAATATTTAAAGCGCAATTTAGCACACAATACGTCAACATTAACTTTATGGCTTACATTCTTTCCTTCAAGGTAGAACACGATACACTTTTAGATTAAAAATCTCAGACTACGTAAAAATTGAAATTCATATAAGAATTCTGCCTGTACTCGGAACCAGACACTAAACAACTTCGATTAGTGCTCCCCTCTAATATATTGGCGAAATAGTACATGTTACTTCCAGAATTCCGAAAACGTACATTCGCTCGGGAAAACTTGCGGAACTTTCGATCGCAAGCGTTCTTAAAGGACGCATAATTTGCTGGCTATGTAATGGAGATGTATAACGGTGCATCCCATGGTCAGCATATTCCCCATCGCGATGTAAACATGAACACGTCGAAAAGCTTTGTGGATTTTCAAGTAATGAGGACAATGCTTCAGTGGGCCAGGATTGTGACGTCCGATTTCATTGCCTACTCCAGCAGCACGCTCCAGGCTGTTCTTTTGCACTATTAGTTGCAGAAGAGGTGGTGTAAGGTAGAGTCGTATTAACAGTTCTAGGAAGAAAGCACCAGACATGGCAGAGACCTGAAAGTATATTCCTTGTTACGCTTACTACGTAGATTCCTTTCTGAGGAAATCTAAAGAAATTAAGCCTATCCAAATGATCTTATTATTATTTCACTGACTACAAACCTGAGTGGTTATTTCAGTGTCCCATGTATGAGTCGGGTGATGTTTGACAAAGATAAGAAGGGTAATAAGGCTGAGACACGCATTAATGGTAAAGTATCTGGGAAAGAGGATACGTTGAACCTCTCCAAACGCGTGTCTTGGCAAGGCAAAATATAGCGAGAGACCTGCAACATCAATAGTTCAAATAGGAACAAAGCATTTAGCGTTAAAGGTAAAGATTATTGGCCTTTGGCCTTTGTTACAAGTAATTACAAAGAGTTAGAATTACCTGAGACAAATGTCATCCAGATTTGGGCGCCAAGGTGCATCACGAAGGAGGCAAGGTAAATGAAGGAAGTTATTCTCGAGTGAGGGTGGCCAGCGACTTGCGCTCTGTCTTTTGCTGGCACTAGAGCTGACGTCACACATAAAATTGCTGCGATCATTATTATATGAGCCGGTTGTGTAGTGTAAAACAGGATTCTGTAACAGAAAAACAATATTACATGGATATTACAAGTTCCTTTAGGGCTGTATCCTTAAATCATCAGTAAACTGATCGCCCCTATAACTTTTACCAAAGAAAATTATTTCAAAATTATTATGCAAATGAGGTAAAGCGCACGTTGGTGGCAGTATAAAATTTATTTTGGCGGTTTTGGGCAAGCGAGAAGAAGATTTCTAAGAAGATTACCCGATCGATCCATCATTCCCGAGGTAACGACCTGTAATTTCAGATACCGGGGTAATCGTTATCCTAATTAGAATTTTCTATGGAAAGGAATCTCCAATAATACGGGGCTGAGATAATACTAACTGTAAGTCGAACAAGGAGTGTCTTACAAGCATATGGGGGGCCATCGTGCGCATCGATGTACTCATAAAAGCCGCCAGCTAAATGTTTCAATTTTTCCTACGCTTCAGTAAAGTGGAGAAGAAAGAACGATAAAAATAACAGAAGAAATCGCTGGTACAATTACAATTCCTGTTCCAGTGAATAAAAGAATACCCATAAAGTCCGAATCCGCGTCGACCGATCTAAAAAAAAAAAAAAAAAAAAAAAAAAAAAAAAAATACTTTCCCTTAAACGGCTGCCGAGATTGGCCGAAAATTGGCCGAAAATTGGCCGAACATTCAAGAGAACATCATCGGGGGATACAGTTTACATGCAGCTCGCGTGACCGTGTCTCATTATCGAATCCGGTTCTTCCGTTAAGTCCAACTCACGAGATACTCACTCAGCATCGCCGTCCTCCTAGGCGCCAGACGCTGCGAGGACCCGATGATGCATTGGAATTTCTTAAGTCCGCAGGGATACCAATATTCACGAACTTCGATCTCGATCGCAAACAAAGTTCGCAACAGAAATCCGTACATGTACATTCGAATAAAGACACTCAAAGCGACCTTGTACTTTACTTTTTCTGTTTAATCTTGCGATCTCGCTTAGAAAAAAGAAAGCGATCTCGCTTAGAAAAAAGAAAGCGACCTTCGTCGTCACGGCATTCGTTTCGAATCGTACGTTTCAATTTATTGCGACACAGTACCGCAAGTGCCTTTGTAATTAAATACAGCAAGGGCTGGGCTAAAGCAGAGCATGATGTAACAAGGTGTTACAGAGATCTATTGTGGGCTGAAATTTTAGCGAAACTCGGTACGCTGGCGTTAAGAGAAATGCGGGGAAGCAATCAGTGCGGCAATTTAAAGATACATTATCTTGCACGGTCTATCGTGAACAAACACACTTCGTTGCGAGCGCGACGAATTTGCTAACTGTTTCTTTTTTTCTAAGATAACGTTGTCTGGTGTTGTGACATCGGGTGAAATAAAGCTCAAAAAATATGTGGATCAAGGGGGATAAGTAAGTGGTATTCCAGTTTCGAATGTCGCGCAACGACGAGACATTCGAAAATATGACGCGGACTCATTGCTGGGCGCACTAATAAGGGGAAAACATATTTGCACAAAGGCTACTGGCGCAGACTTGGTAACAGTCAATATTTGCTGTAGACCTGCTGCCATGTCGATGTAATCAATTCGCACGTAGCCGTAGACTGGTTGCATCACTTCCCCACCACCGAGGAAAGTTCCGTGTAGGCGCGTCGGTGCCCGATATCTTCTCGAAATGAAAGACTTTCCAAAAAACTGTCACCAATCCTCCCCGAACACAAAGGGATATCAACTTTCTATTAATTCCTTAATAAACAATACACCTCAATGCTACCGAGCATTCTGATAATCTATTCAATTTACATAAAAATACAGTGTGGACAATGATTTGGGAATTCTGAAGAAGATCACCTTTTTGGTTTGAATGTACAGCGTGTGCTAAAAGTATGCATCGAATCGTTACACGAGTGTTCCTCGTGGCGAAAGAGATCGAGAAGTCCCTCACCATTTTCCACGCGGGGCCGTTTTTTCAAGATAAGAATAATTCAGAGTTTTAAAGCGTGTTCTACTTACGGGCGCGCCGTTTAAATCGTTAGTGATCGAGCGTGTGCGCAAATGCACGCGATCGCTTGTCATTTAAATCAGTGGTGAGCAACCTTTGGTCCAAAGTCGGCCACAAGTGGAAACCTACTACTCTATGCGGGCCGCAATATTAAATACATAAATATACTAATCAAAGAATTTTAATTTATGGGATGAATTTATTATTTCTGACATTGATTTACACTAAAACATTTTTTTAAATTTGATTTACTGTTTATTAGCAATACATACACAGTGATATACCTACCTACATATTATAACATAAACAGGTATATGTACGTATATTTTTCTAATTAAATGAAATTAAATAACTATTGAAATTTACTTAATGAGATGCTTGCTTCTGTTTCTCATAAACGAGCTTCAAAATATTGGGCGCGATATTCGAAACTGCAACTCTAATAAAATTATTTAATCGTTCGTCAGCGAGTCGATTACGACGATCACTTCTTAAATTTTTCATTCTCGAGAATAGTTGCTGACACGCAAATTATAATTATACAACATTAGAAAGGGATAATTTTATCCTATTTTTTGGCGGAAAATTCATTCCTATATCTTTTACAGTTCAAAAGATATATGTACGGAAATGTTTAGGCGGGCCAAATGCGGGCCGCAGGTTGCTCATCGCTGATTTAAATGAGATGCGAGCAGGAAATCGCGTACTGAAACTTTTAATCGCTCGTATCTTGAATACAAAATGCTCTATTGATACATGGTAAAGGGCTATTCTATTCCTCCTGGCTCAAGGAAGCCTCCTGGCGCATACAGTGGTTCGTTCGATAATTTTAAGGCAAACTACTCAAGCATTTCATCTTGAAGGAGATTTCAAGTATTTCAGCAGTGGAATTTTAGTATAATTAAGTAAATGGTTCAGTAGCTCACCCAGAGGGGGCCCAGGATCCCTAGCATCCTCCAAAGAAAGAAGAAAAGGAGATTAATGTAACCCCGACTGAAGTAATTCAAGAGCTGTGTAAAAAGAAAAGAAAGCTGGATTTTATTCGTTAATTAGATTTTTATAATCAGCTAATTTGCATTGCAAATATTTGTGTCCCTTCAACACGGCTCCCGCTATATTAAATCCTGAGCGCGCCGCTGAAATGGTTAATATCCCATTTCTGTCATTAAATAACTTTTAATCACCGTTCCCCTGAGATCCACTTTCTACATTTACCCAGCGATTCTTTTGTCAAGCACGCGATATATAATACTACAGAAGATCTAAGCACGGCACTCTGAACAGTTGTATGGGAAGCCTGTCTTCCCTGCGCGAATCAAAGAGGTGACACTGTCCTGCAAGTATGTCGAGACACGTGGTCTCAATACTCGCAAGTAGACGAACCTTTTGCTTTCTGTATGCTTTATTGTGCATTACGTCTGAGGCTTTCTCAGTCGGTGTACGTTACACTTCGTGTGGTTAAGTGGTCGTATCCGAGGATGCTGTGCCACTTCGTCGCTTATAGGGGCTGGGATTTTTAAAACGTCGAACTTAAGCCCTCCGAATGGTCCGAAGAAGGGTTTCGACTCCCAGGTCTACGAAAACGTGGGATTCCCAAGAAATTATGTAGCAACGATGCGCCAACGAAACAAGTATAGGTAGTAGAGGAATACCAGTTTGTTTAAGACGAACAAAAAAATTACGGTGGAGGATGGAAAGAAATAAAACGTCATAATATCATAGGAAAACTATTAAACTTTTATATTTCAAATTCTCAGTAATAATAAAAAACAAAAAGTAGCTGAAACTTTGGTCTAAATGAAAAAAGGCCGGGAAGTATCGATTTCGTTAAGGTGCAGGTAATTTGGAATACCGGTATTCCAATTTACCTTCGCTTTATATACTTAAAAACGTGTAGATAATAAAATCATTTTCTTTCGTGATGTAATCAGGCTGAAAAATCACAATATAGGAATAATCTTAGGCAAATATAAATGGACAGCGCTGGCCCAAACCGGCGCGACGCGGCGACAGCCGTTACGCGTGAAACAAAAGCATTGCTAAGCTTTGGAATATTCCAAATTACCTTCACCTTCGGTATTCCGAATTAGCAACATGGCATTGAAACCTAAAATTTCATGTCACGCTTTGTATTCTCGAAATTATCGCAAAACTGACACGGAACCATAGAAGAGACATCCAAATGAGTAGATAAAGTGGTTCACTCTAAAGTTTTGACATATTTTAACCATGATTGGAACGATCGAATTACTTGCTGAATAGGTTTTGCAGATTGACGTTTTCTTATTCCGCAGATTAAGTCGAAAATGTAAAAATGGCGGTTCATCCACAAATCGTCATTAGTTAACAGGTCATTAGCCCCTATTATCTGCGGTGTTACAAATTAGATAACGTTAGCAGTTTATTAGATACGTCGGTATTCGAAATTACCAACAGTATTCCAAATATGCTGCACTTCCTCTAGCATTGATAACGGCCGTCTGCGGCGAGCAACGTTAGGGTTTCGTGATTACGTCAATCATCCAGGATCACTGCACGGTCAGCGTCAATTCTCTCACATCAATTATTTGCGGCACGATTCGAGGTCGAGCGAAAGAGATTTCCATTCCCCGTAAGGGGAATTCGGGATAATCTCTGAAATAATGTTTCATGTTTAGCTGACAAGGGAAGATCCCCTCCCTCCCCGGATATTCCAAAAATTACGAAACTTTTTTACTGCCAAAACTCTAAAGGGGTGAAATTGACCCCTGAAAATTCGACTGTTTTCAGATTTTCTGTTATAACTCGCGTGTCACTTTTGCCAAATGATAGTCGTAATTAAAAGAAGAAACTTTCGTTTGAAAACTTTTCTCTTATCTGTTAGAGTTGGCCAATTTCGCCCCCTTAGAAATACAGACCTATACATCCTCTACGTATCCCCAAAATTGCATAATTTTTTGAACTTGCGAGAACTTGGGGATCTTTGAAAATGGATTTCAAGTGTCGCTGTTACGGGTCCAACAGTTTTCACGCGAAGGGATCAACGGTTCCAGTTACAGGGTCGTAATTCGGCGGCCGAATATGTTAAACTCGAGACTTTCTGGCTTACGAAACTGATATGCAGCGAGCCCGGAGTTATGAGCCAGTTATCAAGAGGCACCTGGAAAACGTGCGAGATGGCACGCAGCCCATCGCCTCGATTGCACACGAACGCAGCGCGACTTGCAATTGCCACTGCGATTTAACGATGCTGGTCGGACAATGCGCCTCGCACTTTGTACGCGGTAATTAAAATCGGAAGGCGCCCCAGTACACAAGATACGCGTTCAGGAAAAGTTAACATCGAAATTTTACAACCGAGACTCACGATTCCATTAGGCATTTTCCAAACAGATTTCAAAGGGTGGCTTAGAGTATTTATTCAGCTGCTTTTGGCAGGCTGTAGGATCGACAGGTGCATTCGCTCAAATGGCAGGCAACGCGAGTGCGACAAGCTTGTATTTTAGGGTGGAGATGTCGCCACGACAGATGAACGACTTTGACACACCCCCCCGTCGCATTCCTGGCTTTCAAATCCTCTTGTGAATTTGAAATGTGGCTTTTTAGCCAACCCCTCGACTCGCGCTCCCCTTGCCAGATGTCCGCCGAGATTATCGCCATTAAAATTCCTCCGCAACTACCTGCTGTTTCTTACGAAACGGGCGCGCAGAGGAAAACTCGGTTCCTAAAATTTCATGAATAATTCTGGCATCCTCGCTTTCCTGTCTACAAATAGCTGCTACCTTTTTGTCAACCACCTCGCAATCAGGGACGAAGCAAAGAGGCAAAGAAAGAATGCGCCTTGCTTTCTTTCTACGACGAATCCTTCTGCTTTACGCGATACTTCGTTTAAATAATTAGAAAAGTTTAATGGTACCTATTAAACTTCTGCAAATGAAACGTTTAGTTAAGAACGGGACCTGGTTTTTACTCCGCCCGAGAACCGTTAATTTTTATTACCATGCCCGCTCATACTTAATCGACGATAACGTCCTCTTCCAACAGCGTTAATGCTTTTTCAAAGTTTTCGGATTCCCCCGAGCAAATATTACGACATTGAACGTGGGGAATTCTTCCCTCCAGTCATCGGACTGCATTGTTGTGGTCACGCGCAGAACGGTGTATTTTTATTCTTGAAAAGTGGCCAGAAGCGATCGCGTTCCATTTTCAGATTTCAAAAAATTCTGAAAATAACGGTCACGGCACTCGTCTTGCGCCAATCAAGGGGGAAGAGGCACTTTGGCGCGAGATTCGGCCACTCGAACGACCGTGAATGAGGGCCCTCGCCTTTATCTGAATTTCCTCTGATGTCACCGCGCTATCGAACTTACGCTTCGATTATATAATTGTCGCGATGTTTGCCTATCCGAATCCTTACGCATACACTCGGAGAAGCCGGTGCTCGCGTGCCGAGGATCACCCGCGAGGCATAGGTACCGGACTTATTATTCAATGCAGTTAATTTTAGTCGCAAGTGAATGCACTGTAAGAAGCCAAACACGATAAATTTAAACGGTAGCGTATTTGTATTCAATGTACTCAGGCCCGAATGTGTGCTATGCAAATTTAAACGTACATCCGAGACAGTGGCGTCAACGCGGGAAATACCGAGGTGGATAGAAAGCTGAAAGTGTACCTAACAGTCGTATGGACGAGTATTGAGTCTGTGTAATTGGCATATCATTTTTACTCAATCACTGTCGATTGCAATATTCGATACTCAAACGCCCCAGCTGCTAGCAAACTTACCCATATATCCTTTCGCAAGGGAGGGAATATACGTTTCATCTGAAAGATAAATGCAAGCTGAAGCAACGCACGGAAGCACGCGGAAGGAGATCAAAAGCTGAGCTTGCATCAATAAATATCGGGGATAAAAGACGGAGAGGATGGTGATTCACGTGTGTTCAAAGTTCTGTAGCGTATTTATCAAATAAACAGCGAGCCTAGCCTCGTTCGACCGTTGTGCTTCTCCCTTTACCACGCAAATAATGGCGAATAGAATTACAAACGTATGAGATTTAGACGATTGGATGATTGATAAAGCTGCTTGCTCGATGCTGAAGATAATTAGTCAACAGATCGTTGCGAATTTTCGAGCGTAATTAATTTCAATTGCCTGAGTAAATCATTCACTTGTAACAGTTGAATGAGGCATCGTAATAGGCGATATCTACGTGAGATAACCATTATTGGGGACTCGATGTGTTAGTTATAGGAATCGGACCGTAAATTTCACGCCTAGAGTTACGCACATTAGGCTAAATCTTCGAGGAGTGTTGAGTAGACGCGAGGATTTCGTCTGTTATCAGCAAGAGAGCGCTACGATTTCGATCGTATCAGCGTACGGAATCGCAGGAAATAAATTAAGATTATCCATTGCATGATAACGTTCCACAGACTTAAATTAAACTACTGACTTACATTCCTCCGTCGGGTGAATTCGAGGTCCCGTACGCTCTTCCGGCGAGGCAATTGAAATTTATCCGACGCATCTGCGTGAGAAGGATCGATAAGAAGATGATTATCGCTTACCCGTGTACTCGTGTAGAACGCAATTTTTTATCAATCGTCAGATATTCAAATTTTTAATCTCCGTCTAAAGTCCTAACACAACATCGCGTCGACGAATCAACGAGTCACACAAGCCTGCACCTCAACGAATTTAGTATTCCTATTCGAATCTCGAAATAATATCAGTAAGCAAGCGATTTCTTTACGAGACAACACTAATCGAACCTCGTCACGTGATCTAAATAAAATCGCACGCCTCTGACAGGTTATGTTCGCCTCGTGAACCCAAAAATGAGTACGTGACTTTTAAAAAGAATCCAAATAATCACTCTGCCAGAACTCGCGTAAGCTAGACAGTACTTATATCTTCGTGGCAAAGGAAATCAGAGTCAGAAAAATTGCACCAGAGCGACAATTACTATCTGTCCTCTAAACTTGAACCTTACCATCGGGCTAGCTACATTCTTCTTCCCACTGACCGAAATAATAGGACTTTCTACTTTACTGCGAACCGGCTGGACGGTCAGAGGAATGTGACAAACCGGGAGAGGGAGCATCCGTCGTCACTCATGCATCGTTTTAGTTCAATCCCCTTTCAGGGATCCAGTATAAGGAAATATGAATAACGAGCACTCACTTGAAGAACTTCGTTTGCTGCACCGCCTCGTAGTACTTGGCCAGAGCTTTCAGAAGCGAGCTGTAATTTATTGTGCTGGCCCTCAAGATGTCATCAGCCAGTTCAGGTATGAAAACCGCTTGGGTCTTCTGCTGCTCGATCATCTCCAATTCTTTGGCCACCAGGTCATCGTGCAGCTTCATGTACTTCTCTTTAGCTTTCTGCAGCTTGTTGCTCTGATTGTGTACCACTACCGGCTCGCAGGTTTCGGTGCCGACCAACGTACGTACACACATGGCTATTTCCCTTCCGCCTGTCGGGATCGTGCGTGACAAATAACGAGAAGAATATCAATTCCGTCTAAACGTGCCGAATCGTATCTCTGCCAATTGCACACGATAATCGCCCGGTGAATTTCAAACGTCGTTTGGGAATGAATTTGGAAAATCGGAAGGCAAACCGACACGCACAACTCGTACTATCGCACAGTGTGCCGTGCCGCGAATGTAACCCGTTTTATACCTCCCCACCATCGATCCACGATCCCACCAATCACAGGATCAAGTGATCGAGAGGGGTTGCCATCAGAGAAACCCTGAATTCACGAGGGATGAGTTCAGTGATCCGTAACGATTCATGCACTTTAAAATAACGCGTATTCAATTAATATTCCTTCCCAATAAGCCACGTAATCGAGACAGTATTTTTACTTTTATGATGCGATAATGTTACCATAATGTGATAAATATAGTTTCTTTCCCTGCCGTACCGTCGATTTGATCCATCGACTGACGAATTGAAAATGATGGCGGTTTAAAATTTCGTAACTAAATTAATATAAGCAATACGATGAAGAATGCGGAAAATACTTCGAAACGAAAGCGGAAGTATTTCGCGATCCCATATACATATATCGATTTCGAAATCCACTGCAATGCATGTAAAACGATGATATCGGCATAATGTGATTCATTTATTTTTCCCCCGCCGTTTCGCGTTCGGGACTTCTTTTTACTTGATCGTAATGGAAATCCTGAGCAGGAGGGACAGATGTCGTTCTGATTGATAGTAGGGGGAAAGGAAGAGAGGATAAATCAGATTGCAGTTAATTGTCTTATCGACGTATCGATAGGGTCTCAACTTACAATACGCGATCGCACGATAACACTTGTGAAACAGGGTCACTGTCCTTGCGGTGCAGCTCCACGTGCCATGGCAGAAGCATTCGACGACCCGAAATCTGCACGAATCTCGTTAACAATACGTGTCTATAAATGTTGTAAGCGCACGTAACGCGTCCTCGCTCTTTTCCTGACTTTTATCGTTGCCATCATTCACAGGGCCGATGCGGGATGATACACGAGAAGAACGCGATGCATTATTCAAACGGCACGAAAGTTACGAAGAAACCGAAGTCGTCTGTGCACCAACATTCGGCAATTGCTGCCTTTTTCCACTCGGTCGACTTCATAGTCTCGTAACTGGGCGCGTTGATGAAAGATGCTCGAATAATAGATGTGTTTTGAAGGTGACCTTTCATCGAACGCCCTCCTAAACGGTCACCTTTCAAACTGATACAGATGTACTCCTACAAAAGTATAATTTAACTTTGAAATCTAAGGGCGATGCGGTCAGTCTACCGGGCAACGAAAATACATTTTATCACATGTTTCTTTCATGAAATAAAGTGCCTTTCGTTCCTCTCTTTGTATTCTCTTCTAATCGTAAACACTCAAATTTAACTGCTGGTCATCTTAGCGATCGATCCAAGTTATCCCAGTAGATAATAATGATTAATTTGACCAACGTGCATCGCGTGCAAATAGCCGACTTTCTAGTCGAAACAGGGTAAGTGCTTAAAGAGAGTAAAAGTTTACATTATTTCAGGAAGGATATCTAAAATTGAATTTAATTCCCATCAGTGCGAGACTTACGACAGCAATCTGCGCCAGGCGTGTAACGTTTCGTTAGAAGCGATGCGCGTAATTAATGCTGACAAGTCGATTAGCTTGTATCTGTACATTCTATCGCATTGCGCGCGCGCACGCACACAAGCGCAAGGAGTTAAAAGCGGTTCATCTTACAGGTGCCTACGTGATGCCCTGCAACCTACGTTAGACATTTTGGTGCCATTGCGTTCGGAGAACTTTCAAAATATAATTCTCACGTAATCGAACTGTTTCTCACGACATTCACCCCAGCTAATGAGTCACGCCGATCCTGTCGTTCTCGTAACTTGAAAGATAAATCCTTTTTTCCGAGGAGCGACACGCCTTTCTATTCTGCTTAGCGGAGGACGTGATTTGCGGCGGATTTTAGAATTAGGTGAAGGACTGGAACTTCCATGCACGCATGAGGTTCGGCACGACTTCATGAGAACTGCAAATCGAACCTCGGGCGCTAAATGTTTCGGTAAACGATGCTACGAGAAGGCTTGCACTGCATTTACAAATTTGCATATATAATTCGTGTCATTGCTTGCAAGGCATACGTGCCAGTAATAAATTCATGAGCTATTCTCTGTGAATGAAGGCTGTTGGAGCATGTTTGGACACGATTCATATGGGCGGCAATATATAGAAACTGACGACTCTTAGTGTCCTTGAATAAACAGAGAATAAGGTGGCGAATCCTGCGTAAACCAGGTCTGTTTGGTAATGCTCCATGTGACACTTTTTTTTGTTTTTATAATAGAATTTAAAGGTGCAGCTTAAACTACTTTTGCGTTTATAGAAATTGTGCTTTCATAGAAACAACTATATACTTTATTAATTCATTACAGTTAAAGATGAGCGAAAAGGAAGTGATAATATATACAGATAAGACATTGTTCTGGTTATGCTGGAGCGGCAGGATGGGCAGCTACCATATTATTTCAAGATTATAGAAAATTTTTTTTTTAAATCTTATTTGCTTTTCCCTATTCCACTAATATTCTGTTGTTGAAGCGATATATCATCCAAGGAAGTGAAAGGAACTCCTCTAACTTTTTCATATAGCTTGCTAAATACCTCATGCCGCTTATTTTTGATCAGATTCTTTAAATATTCTGTTTTATTCCCTGCCTTGTCAAAACAAAGATCATGGAACTTTTCAAAAGTGGTACAAATATTAATTCCTACTCCATATAATATCTTAGTCGATAAATTTTTTGGCGTAAAAAGTTCCTCCTTGGCTAAGAAGTGATTTAAATAATTTTCTTGAAAACATGATGTATGGAAATTTCTTAAAATAGAAGCGGCATTATTTCCTGCCATGGATAATACATTTGATAGATACTTCGGCCTAAAACCTACCTGATAGAAATCATCTAAAAGCTGTGTTTTATTTCCCGTCTCGTCGAAACAAACATCATGAAAATTTTTTAAAGCAGAACAAATATTAGCTTTTGCTCCGTGCAATATCCTAGATAAATTACTCGGTGCAAAACCACCGTGTTGCTTATTTGAAAAATGGTATAAATACTTCTTTGTCTCTGCTATAAAACAGAAATCATGAAATTTTTCTAAACTATCCGCTGCTCCACTCAGTATACTACATAAATCACATGGCCTAAAACCTGCTTTACATAAGTCATCTAAAAGCTTCGTTTTTCTCCTTTTCTCATTAAAACAAACACTATGCAATTTTTTTAAAGTAGAAGAAGTACGAAGCCCTGATCCACATAACATGCAGGATAAGTTGCTTGGCTTAAAACCTGCCTTATAGAAATCATCTAAAAGTTCTGTTCTCTCCCCTTTGTCATAAAAGCACACACTATGCAATTTTTCAAAAGCATCTTTAGCATTGGCTCCTGCTCTACTTAACATACCAGATAAGTTATGCAGCGTGAAACTTTCTTTCCCATTTTTTTTCTTAACAAAGTGCTGTAAATATTGAGTTTTATTGCCTTCTGCATCAAACCAAAGATCATATAATTCTTTAAAAGCTTTTGCAGCATTAGCTCCCGCTCCACCTAAAATACTGGATATATTAGATAGATTTATTCCTTCTTTTTCTAGAGTTTTTAAATATTCAGTTTTATTGCCTTCTGCATCAAACCACAGGTCATATAATTCTTTAAAAGCTTTTGCAGCATTAGCTTTAGATCGATGTAAGATACTGGACACATTAGCTAAACTCACCCCTTTTTCTTCTAGAGTTTTTAAATATTTAGTTTTATTGCCTTCTGCATCGAACCAAAGATCATATAATTCTTTAAAAGCTTTTGCAGCATTAGCTCCTGCTCCATTTAAAATACTGGATATATTAGATAGATTTACCCTTTCTTTTTCTAGAGTTTTTAAATATTCAGTTTTACTGCCTTCTCCATCAAACCAAAAGTCATATAATTCTTTAAAAGCTTTTGCAGCATTAGCTCCTGCTTTACCTAACATACTGGATACATTAGTTAGATTTACTCCTTCTTTTTCTAAAGTTTTTAAATATTGAGTTTTGTTGCCTTCTGCATCAAACCAAAGGCCATGTAATTCTTTGAAAGCTTTTGTAGCATTAGCTCCTGCTCCACTTAAGATACTGGATATACGGGCTAAATCTACTCCACTTTCTTCTAGTTTTATTAAGTATAGTGTTTTTTTTCCGTTCCGATCAAACCAAAGATCATATAATTCTTTAAAAGCTCTAGGAGCATTAGCTCCTGCTCCATGCAAAATACTAGACATATTGGCTAAACTCATTCCTTTTTCTTCTAGAGTTTTTAAATATTGAGTTTTATTGCCCTCTGCATCAAACCAAAGATCATATAATTCTTTAAAAGCTTTTGCAGAATTAGCGCCTGCCTTACTTAAAATACTGGACATACTAGATAAATTTATTCCTTTTTCTTCTAAAGTTTTTAAATATTCAGTTTTATTGCCTTCTGCATCAAACCAAAGATCATATAAGTTTTTAAAAGCTTCTGCAGCATTAGCCCGTGCTCTATTTAAAATACTGGACATATTGGCTGGGTTTATTTTATTTCTTTTCATAATTTCTAGTCTTTTTTCTCTAATTAGAAAATCTAAGAACTGATCAAATTCAGGAGTTCGATCTCTACCAACCACACTTTTAGCAAATTTAGTTTCTTCATTGTGCAGCCTCTTTGATACTCTGTCACCTTCGTCTATAACAGAACGCCTCCGTTTTCTAGAGCTAGGACCAGCGTCACTATTTTCCTTAGCTGAACTCATTGGACTCTGTTCAGATGTGGTAGCTCTAGCATCTCGTAATGGCTTCAAAGTCTCTTTGCCTAACATAAAAAACACTCCTTGTTTTCATTATCACAGTCTTATTATTAAAGGGTATTTAAAATAAATATAATATGTTTAAGTGGAATGATAAAAGTATATAAAATACGTAGATTTAAGGGAAAAAGCAGTGTCTTTGATAGAAAAAAGAAAAGCAAAGGTTGAGGTTAAAGAGCTTTTTGAGATAGGAATAGCAACACTATATAGATGGCTAAAAAACAGGGTTTCTGACCAAGATTTCAGAGCGACAAAAATTATTGGTTTTATTTGATAAATGGGCCCAAAAATGCTTGCAGACTATGTCAAAGAACATCCAGATCATAAGCTAGCAGAAATGAAACAAAACTTGTGCTTTGGAATAGAGCTGTTACTTTTTGACCTCAAGCAATTGAATATTTTATTGTCTGTGGTATTGTTTGATGTTAGCCAAAATGATCAAACAATACCACATTCAATGGCTTGAAATACAGATTAACGCAGCTAAAAATAACTTTAAAAAAAAGCACACTATATCAAGAGCGCAACCAAGAAAATAGACAGCAATTTACTGATACAATCTCAAAAATAGACCATTCTATAGAATGCTATACATAGATGAAGCAGAAGTCGACAATAGGTTATATAGAGGAAAAAAATCTATGCAGATATTCCAGGCAAAAAAGAGGGTAAGCAGGATTCGTGGCTGGATTGGACAAAGCTTTATTGCATTAATGTTAATGACTTTCACAGGAGAGTGTAATAAATATGTATTTAATGGATGGCTATTTAGAGCAAATGTTATTGCCACAGTTACAGCGTGGTACAACTATAGTTATGGATAATAGTACATTCGATAAAGATTAAAACTCCTGAAACAAAGTCATCAATAGAGTCCTTTCGCTGCCATTTGCTTTATTTACCAACATATTCACCTGATCTAAATCCAATAAAACACTGTTGGCACACCATCAAAATGGCATCCTTAGAGCATATATACAGGGATCGGCGGGCTTAAGCTACGCTGGATGGAGGGGGAAACACCTACAGGAGCGGTGGTGATGTGAAGTGATCCTCTAGGGAGTGATCGGTATAACCGCAGCCATTTTGGAGCAAACCGCAAATAACATAATCTAAACGTTTATCTGTCTCTTTCTATCAGTATTTCTCTCTCTCTCTCTCTCTCTCTCTTTCTGTCTCTTTCTTTTTTACAGTTTCTTTCTCTGTCTACTTTTGCTTTTGCTCCAAATCGCGGCAACCAATCAGCGACGACACACGTTGTTCCGATCACTGCCTAGAGGATCACTAGTAATGTTGCATGAACTGCGCCTGCGTCCTAATTTAGGAAGCTATACATCTCTCTCTCGCACCATATTGGCGACAGTTTTGAGTTTTCGTTGAGACAACCGTTGTGAAGTCAACAATGATCAGTCCTCCCTTCGGTTGGGAAAATCAGCACCCTCTGGCGAATTGTGTCCCCTACTAAATGATAAAAACCGGCAAAATTGAAACCTCGAAGTCTCAAAATATTTTTTAAGAACTACTTCTTACAAAAAAAGCCCCATTAAAATCGGCGTGTGCGGGTTTGATATGTTCCCTTGTAACCATCTACAAAGTATAGGACCTATCACCTTATGAGACTACGTGTCACCACCCAAACTTGAAACAAACTGTATTATTATTCAGAAACACCTTCTACATATTCTTATCCAAACTCCGAGCTTGCAATTTCAAATATCTATGGATTTCCTTAAGGAAGTACCATTCAGGTATCAAGAATACCAATTATTTATATGAATTTATCCGCATAATAGGCCTTTACAGTGTTACAATAAATTATAAGTTATATAAAATCACTATTTTCTTGTGTTCATTATCGAGGTTTCAATTTTGTCAGTTTTTATGATTTAGTAGAGGCACAATCCGCCAGAGGGTACTGATTTTGCCAACAGAAATATACGGAAACACACCCCCTGCTTTGCAATCATCAACTTTGATTAATCCATTCCATAAAGATTTTTCAATTACAGATTGCTTTAGATCAGGAAAGATTCTTCTGGATCTCAGCCTAACGTTATCGCCTTAATTTGTCTGTATGCTAATATCAGCTGTTTGCAAGACATAAAACACTTAAACCGGTCCGCAAATACCAGATCAACCGCAAAATATTTGGCAAAGCGGCACCCTCATCTGTGGATTCATAAACATCTATTTTTAGTATGCATTAACTAACGCTAAATACCGCTGCCCTGATGAAACGTTGACGGCGTGTTTGTATAAATATCGAAGGCTTTCCGTCGGGATGCAGTTTACAGAGCCTTTAATGTCCGGGAAGGGAAAGTAGTAGGCAGCCTTGCTAATAAATTTATTAAGGAATCGCGCGATAAGTAGGTCAGTATATAAGACACGAACACGTGCAAGCAGATTGAGCATTAATCATAAACATTTAGGTCGATTGGCGCAATCGAACGTTCGTAAACGTGATGACCGCCACACGATGGAGATTCGATGAACCATTAGCGGTCCGTCTGAAATAAGATTAATTACTTCGATCGATTATAATTCATATGGTTTTCTTCCTTTTTTTATTGTCAAACGGCAGCCGGAAGCGTGATCGCAAGATGCTTACAATTGGCAAATTTTTATTTCTGTAATTTATACATGGCGTGTTACATGAAATCACATTCATCTCAAACTACGTGGGTTCAGATCGAAGACAATAATGAAAAAATAACGTATAGAAATAAACTATGAATAATATGACCGCAAAATGCATGGCTAACAGCGATCAATCTGAAATACAGAAAGGATATTTTAATCGCGGGGGCTTTTAGCTTTGATCCATCGCGTTACTTTCGTTCACGGTGTTTCCGCTGCAATCCTTTTGGATTATCTCGAAGAGTGGTTGCAACTCGGGCGTCGCTTTTATTTGGGTCACGAACTCGCACAGCGATGGATTCTTATCTGTAAAGAGAAGCTTATCATTTGTAAAGTGAATGTCCGAGCCACCTTAATTTGTTGGAGGTCGTTTTACCAGCATCGGGGATAGTTAGCAACGCCGCTACAGCCCTCAACGCCGAGCGCTTGAGTTCGTCTTGCTTCTCGTACTCCTGCTTCACTGAATTTGCCTTGACTTTCATTGTACATGTGCTCTTCAATGGCTCGACTAATCGCTCCAGCCCTACGCAACGGTACAAGTTATATTAAAAGCTAGCGATGCCATTATCCACGAGTAACACTTACTTTGCAGAACTGCCGTTGGACACAGCTGTGCGAGTCTGGCCGTCATTAGATATGTTAGCATCTTGATGTCATAGTGATCCCTGAGGCCGTTCTCAACGTGATTCAAGAAATTGAACACATCTAATCGATCGAGACAAGAGTCTAGCAACGTATACATGCACTCGAACGCTGCTTTTCTAAGATCCAGACCGTCGTCCACTGTATGTTTAAAGGGGCCCATTTCAACCTCTCTTATCAATTCTTTCTGCATTAAAAAGAAATCTATTAGCTGGCCAGAAGAGCTAACGTATCAGTAAGAAACGGTATTTAACGTCCTCGTTAATAGCATACCTTTATTTTAGTTTCGGTGTAGAGATGTGGTAACACGGAGTCTAATAAATCCCTTATGAGCATTGGCTTGTTGTGAGCCGCTGAATTAAATGCAACTAGAGCTACCCTCCTTACGTTCAGATCAGGGTCCTCCAAAGCGACTAAGAAACTGCCCATACATTGTTTTAACATGCTATCGATTTGCTGGGGCTGTACGCAGAAGATTATAGATCATTTACGAACCGATGTAGTAATTGAATGTATAGTTATTGTATAATGCCGTGTGTGTACGTGCACCTGATCGGAAATGGTGAATTTAACAGCGGTAACTGTGGTGGTTCTCATAAGTGCGGATGGTGATTTCAAGGACTCTTGTAATCTCGGTAACAAAGTAGCAGGATCGATCAATGTGAGTTTCCCCAGGCATTCCGCCACGACATTACGTGTACCTTCCTCCGTGCATTCGCAGTGCCTGTACAAAAGCATCCAAATCGAAGGCACGAGATTTTGCAAATGAGACACACCGGATGGACTGGCAGACTGACACGTGATGATCTACAATGTATTAGACTCTCGAGGTGTTTAATATTTCTAGTAAGCATAGCACGATGAAACACACTTCCATAATACTCGATATACTTTACCTCTTTTAACGAATGCAGAAGAAGATATTGGCGCTTTGGTTGCGCCTCGATTTCTATCAGTATAAATGGCAAATATTCCGGAAGATTGCCGACCGCTATGTTTCCCAACGTGTAGCTGGCTGCTGATTTCACCTCCTCCGAATGGGACGAGAACGAATTTAGAATTACGTACTTCAAGTGGTTGATTTTACTCAGATCTCTGGATAGAGGGGGATTAATTGAGAATGATGAATTGATAAGTAGAACACGGGGAAGCTGACGTTACTTACATGTGTCTACCTATTTCGCCGATAACCAACAGTGCAAAAATATGCTGAGCGTCGCTCTGTGGATTTTGAACGTCCTGTAGAAATTGCTCTATCACCGTCTGGGTCCCTTGATGCCGCGTTATTGTTAACGCGGCCGCACATTTGGCAAGGGAATGATACGCTTGCTTGTGAAGTACAGTTTGATTAACAATCGCTATCAACATCGAGAGCAGTGCCTTGTAGCCGAGGCGCGGTATGTCCGCCTGTACTAACGCTTGGAAAAATTCTAACATCGAATTCAACGCCACGCCTAAATCATAAAAACGAGTCAAATGCCGTTCCATTATAATAGAAACGTGGAATAACTAGTATGCTACCTTGGAGAAGTGGAGATGTTACAAGAACTAATATTTCTGGGAGGATATTATCAGACATCCTTGTCTGAGCGATTGGGTGTAGTTTGGCGATAGTGGTGAGAAGATTGAGAGTCAATTGCGCGATATGCAGATCAGTCTCGTTCAATAACGCTGGTAACTCTTTAGTCACCTAGCAAAATATTCATTAATTACAATCCCAAGGGTTAAAATATTCCATTGCTCCCCTTAAATCTTCTTTTTCAACATTCTTTACCTTATCTAGCAAATCTGGATGGAGAGCAGAACTGTAATTTCGTACCAGAGTGTCTAGAAGCGGCAGGGAACACAGTTTTAAAGCTCGCTGATTCTTTCTGAGGAACGACCCAAGAATTGGGATTGCCTCTTCCTGTAAGAAAGCACAATAATAATAATGATACTCTGCGTGCAGATGAAGAGTAAATATTTCGACGCGTCCACGTACCATGATTGGTTTGAGATCCACTCTCAAAGGCGACGATGCTATACACGTTAAAGCCTTAACCGTCGTGAGCCGCGTGATCTCATTACGGAGTCTATCCAAAAATATAGGCAGGCATACGTGCAATTCGTCGGACAATGTATCTCCGAAATGCGCGAGGATCTGGCCCATGCAAGCGATCGCTCTTTCCTTCACTTCTTGGTCGATGTCCGCTGTTCGTAGTCTCATCAATGTGCAACGATATATGTCGCCGGATAATGATGTGAAGTCGACGTAGCATGGTTTATCTGAGGACAACGTTTAACGGTTACCCGAGTTCTGCACACTTTTGCAACGCGACGCGGAAGAATGTCTTGCAATTTACCGTGCGGTCTAATCACTTGGACGAGCTGCTGCAATACCAGCAACGCTTCGGCCGTAATTTTATAAAACGAGTCTCCAACGGCTGCTATAATCGGAGGCGCCAAGACTGCCATGTGAGCGTGAAACACCTCGGGCTGGTGAGTTATTAGTAACGTGTGCACAAAGGCCAGTGTATCGATCTTCATATTCGACGAAGAATTCTTGTCTCCCAAAGAGTATTGTATACCAGGTATCAACGCGGGTATGTGATTGCTCAAAGCACCGGGCAACACGAGTACCAGTTCCTTTAACAGTGAAAAGCAATCTTGCCGTGTTTTAATACTCTTCTCTTTCATCTGACGATGGACAGCCTTGACTATCAACGGGACTTGTTGTTGCAATAACGATATCGGACCGTCGTCGTCCTCCATTGCATCGGGATCGAGAGGCATGCCGGTAGCTGGTCTCGTTTGTCGCAGGAGTGCAATGTACGCGTGGAAAATATCCGACTTTACGTTTTCTTCCCTTTCTGTGAAAATAGAATTCCCTTCTGCTGATACATTCACCGTTCAACGATCGATACAGTTAGAAATACAAGCCCTTGCGTTTCATTTTACGAGAGAGGTACCTTTGAATCTTGAAATCAAGGCTGGAGAAACAACTTTGTAAAGGTCAGGGAGAAGTTCTCGTCTACTAGATACAACAGCTTCGAGACATTTCGCGGCCGCTCTACGAACTTTCCAGCTCATATCGTCATCGTCTGAATACTCATCTTCTCCATCCTCCTCTCCGTCTTCCTCTATTTCCATAACGCCGCCTTCCCCATCGGACGTCTCATTCATATCATCGTCGTAATTGTAGTTCGGATCGTACGTAATGTAAACCAAACAAATATCTATAATCTAAACGACAAACGTTCAGTGTTTCCGACGCACAGGATTACAAGTGATTCTACTTAATCTGGGAAACGAGAAGGGCTGCTCACTTTATTTATGTGCGGCGTAATTTCTTTGGGACATCTGTATACAAATGATGCAAACGCTTGCAAACAATACTCTCTCAGCTCATCGTCATCCTCGCTGCTATACTGTACAATTAATGGCATGACTCTTTCTATTTGCTCTCCGAATCTGTGGCCCGCTTGTCGACTGCAATTTCATGGCGAAAGTAAAGAGAGCGAACGCAAAAATACAGAGTCGAGTAAAGAGGAACCCCACTTACCAGATAGAAGCGATGCATTGTATATAAGTACGTATCACATTTTTTGCGGTTTGCGTAGTAAGACCTTCAAGTAAATGATCTAGAAGTTTATTGTACAAGTAATTGTTACTCGAAGTCAAAAGATGGCTCAGCGCCACTATAGTACGCTTCCGAACTGCTTGGCGTGGAGAAGAGAGTTGTGGTAGTAAAGCGGCCAGAATGATCGAGTGAAACGTGACTAGTAAAGCACCAAATCGAGACAGTAAGTCAGCCACAATATCAAGGGCCTCAAGCTGCACGGATACATCTTTCTGCTATACAAAAGTCAATTATTTTTATCAGTTTGAATTTGTATCTGTAGAAATTGAACAATAACAATTACTTTCTCAATAGCACTGCTGAGTCGGCCAGTTATTCGTTTACAAACATTTGCGACCAGTGCACTGGATCCCAAAGGAAGCTCGGAGATTACAGTTTTCAAACCGATACTGGAAATATCTCTCAACTGTTCCTTGTCCGATACCATATTCGTGCACAGCGCGTCTACGATAGTTTCCACTTGGTACTCCTTTACCTTATTGACTAATGGGCCCAAACTGAAATCGGACACGTTTCTGTAATCGTGTCCAAATACAGAGAAGATCTTGCGAGCGCAAGAAAGAACTTAACTGACGTTTTGTAATACACAAGAATTATTAATAAACTTCCAAACTAAAGCATTTATGTATTTCAAGCTTAATCCACATGTAACTGTACCATTTTACAGCAAGATTTTGTACTTCTCCATTTTTGTCCTCCAGCAGTTTCAGAAGCATCTTTACAACTTTGCGCTCCGAATCGTCGTCCAATTTGATGCTGTCTTTTTGTAACTCGCTCATTAGATCGTTGGTAGCCATAAATCTAAAATCCTTGTCACTGGACGTCATCTGAAATAATACGTTTTATTAAAATATATCTACATGCTGGATCGACGAGGCATTCACACGAATACACCTAAATCTGATCCAAGAATTACCATTGGGAGATTATTAAAAATATTATAACCATTATGAAAGATTATAACCATAACGAATACATATACAAGCTTGAAACTTTTATCGAACAAATGAGAAAGAAAATCCAACAAAAACTCCCTTATATGACAGTTGAAAACACCTCGCATAATCATTAACGCATAAATATGCTTCCATCGCTACTAACAATAAACTGTACAGCTACATTCCTGCGACAAGTCGAAATCACTGTCGCATCTAACGGATTATCGTGATAAAGCAAGGTTATAGAGAATTTCAATATCGTTGAGACTGCCTATCATTACTCCCAAGTCTTGCTCTAAACCAATCGGCGAATAACCATGTAATATCCAAACGGGGTGAAAGTATATTCCGCGAGAAAAGCAATGCATACCTTCTCCAGCAAGTTTGCGATTTGATAAGAGACACTAGCCATGATCGAAAACTTTCTCACAGCCGGTTACAGTTGTCGTTCCGATAACCTACGTTGCAACTGAACGAAAAGAAAAGAAACTTCGCGAAGTTTCGTGGGAACGGGCGACACCGACTTCGTTTCAGTTTATTCGGCGAAGGATCCAGTGTTAGAAACCCTATTTTAAGAAAATTTCACTTGTCGGCAGCATCTCAATACTGCGATTTGCGAATCCATGCGAATCTTTACCGCAACTACGACTGCCAAAATTTTGATGGTAATTCTGCGTCCCTAAACCCATTCGAACAATAACCATGCGGAAAGGAAACATCGAAATGCTGCTACGGAATTGGTCGATCCATGGATCCCTTGTTGCGCGATTCCGTGAGGGATTTTAAATTAGACGGCGGGTCCGTGCCCGTGGAGCGCTGAAATAGAGCACTAAAGAGGTGAGTATGCGCATCCGCCATATTGGGTTCTGTGGAGAGAGAAGATTATTGAGTACCCGCCTTTTTGAGCATTGTCAGATTCACTTTATAAACAAAATATGCGTTGTTGATATTGATGCGTGGTAGCACGACATATTATATTATTAGAGTATATTTTTACATTTAAATTTATATTTGGTTTATAAAGCGAATTTGACAATACGCAAAAAGGAGGGTACTCAATAATCCTCTCTCTCCAGAGGACCCAGTTAAAGTGATAATAATAAATAAGCTTTGGAGTAGGAGGTAGTAATATAGGATATAAGACCAGGAAAAAAATGTCAATAAATACAGGAGAGCGAGTATAAAGGGTATAGAACAGAACATACGAAGTGTATAGCGAGAGGATACGACAGAATGATACTCGGAGGAAAAGGTTTGAGTGAGATATAGATAATAATGAAACACTGTGATATGAATGAGAATGAGAATCTGTATTTGAATATGTAAGATACAGAGAGCGGAGTGTCTAAAGTTCGTTGGGCTATATAGGGCTGTTTCCTAAAGTGCCATTCGCTAGTTTATAAGAAACTGTAAACTAGGGGAAAATAAAAACCTAACCTAACCTCTAGAGGACCCAATATGGCGGATGCGCATACTCACCTCTTTAGTGCTCCAGCTGAAGCACTCAGCTCACGAGTTTGCGCGAGAATTTCAATGATGGAAAAGAAATGGAATGAAACACTTTCTGGATAATTTCTAAGACTGGATTTTAATGAATAGCTCGATGTTGACTGTATTGCTAACAAATTCGATCTGCCGTTTCTACAAAGTCGCTCTTCGCTTGTGCCCTCTGAGCGCCCTGCTCCTCTGACTCCGGGGCATCCTTCGAAGTTCCTCCTCAGGTTCTTTCGTCCAATCAAAACGATGACATCCTTCAAGTTTTGTCAGTGGGTTGTCCTCTAGCCGTCTCTCCGTCCTTGGCCCATCCTTCGCGGTTCCCTCCACTCTCGGCTGCTCTACTGTTCGAGGCACGCTTCCGATTACATAGTTTACATAGGCTACTTACTATTTTCGCCTTGGCCTAACTGTAGCTTTGAAAGTTATTGAATGCAATCTCAGGCTCTCGTACGCCTTCTGAGTTCAGGTATCAGCTACTAATATTGTACGAGCATGTTAAAAAAACTGGCAAGGAAAAACCCTCGAAAAGCACCACGCGTTCTACGTGTTTATCAATCCTGGCAAAAAAACTCTTCCTCGTCCTCCGCTTCGATCTCGCTTAGCTCGCTTCGAACCCGCATGCCTACAATAAATCTTTCTGCTACAAAGGATTTTGAATTACGCTCTCACATCAAACTTTGATATCCCTATGTGCTATAGCTAACTTCACATAACACATAGATTCACACCAGCGGAGATCGCAACACCCTTCGATCCCTTCTAAAGACCCTGCTGGCGATCGTGCGTCCATTTCGAGCAATAAAATATTATTTATTTATGGCTCAGAAAAGGTATTTGAAAGTTTAATCAGTTTATGGACACGCAAAATCTAACGGCGGAAAAGTTAACTAAAATACGAGCCATTTATGTTAGACCGCATACGCATGTAAATTTTCGTAACGATTGGGAATTCCTAAATTCATCAAAACTTTACCAATTACCACAATTTTGGCGCGTTACATTAACGCATTTGTGTTACATGCATCTTAAGTTCCATATTTTGTATAATAGTCTTTGATTCATCATGATTTCATTGCAGAAATAAGTTGACGCAT
Source organism: Andrena cerasifolii (assembly GCF_050908995.1). Classification (NCBI taxonomy): domain Eukaryota; kingdom Metazoa; phylum Arthropoda; class Insecta; order Hymenoptera; family Andrenidae; genus Andrena; species Andrena cerasifolii. The sequence continues at coordinate 12,723,832 of NC_135127.1, forward strand.
TCAAATTTGGGATTATAAACAATTCTTTTGTGTATTGAGAAAAATCGTATTTATATTATATCGCGGATCAGTCAAGCTACGAGTCGTCTTCGTTATTTGTGCGATTTGTGCTTCGAGAGTGACTAAGTAACTGTATTTGTTCATCCTTGTTTTATTACACCGATCATGCGGTTCAGTAAACAGCTAATAGTCACTTCTTAGTAATTCAACTCTGCGTCGCTATAACTCCCGAATTCAGACTGTAATTCTCATTCAGAAAGTTGTCGAGTAATGTATGTACTCGGATTGTAAAACAGTGTATTAATTTGTACACGTTTGTTGCAAGGAACAACCCATACACACGTGTACACTTCTCACATTTCTATGTAAAAATTGTCTTAATGTTTAATTAGTAATTAGGATTATGGCGTCTGGCTTAGAGAGTTACGTGAATCGTATCCTTTTCTAATCTTATGTTACAATCGTAGCGTAAGATCCTTCATAATTTATAATCGCAACGCCTGTACACCCTTAACAATTCACAGACACAGTTTCTATTATTACCTCCGATGGTAGGAATTTCATTGTAAGTATATTAATTTTAATTGCTTTGCTGCCAATGACTGTCGATGGTTAATTTTCAATAAGTGTATTGAAACTAGTGAATATTAACCATTGTATTATAATTATTATGCTTTCAGGGTACATTAAAAGGCTTTGATCAAACTATCAACATAATATTAGATGAATCGCACGAACGTGTGTACAGTACAACGCAAGGTGTGGAGCAAGTCGTTTTAGGTTTACATATCATCAGAGGCGACAATGTGTAAGTAGTGTAATTCATTGCTTAAACGCTTCTTTATTATCGCTGTTATTCATTTTAATAATATGGAGGTATCATATTCTATATTTTATTGCTTACTTTCATCTTATATGCACTTCTGTGTATGCCGTTGCACATTGATAAATAATACATCAATAATATTAATTTTTCTTATTCTGGCAGTTCCAGAAGTTACACTAATACTATCGTATTGAAAAATATGCAATTTTCAAGTTTCTAAGTCTCGAATCATCTAGTTACGCTTCGCCTAGCATTTACATGTATGAAAATGGCTGAATGGAAATATTGTGTTAGCGCATTTTTTCCCTGTTCTAGGGCAATCGTAGGAGAATTGGATGACGAAATGGACGCACGTTTGGATCTGTCAGCCATCAGAGCTGACCCCCTAAGTTCTATTGTACATTAATGTAAGATGGCTTTAACTATAACTATTATTGCTTAAAAAACAGTGATGATAATAATCGTATAAGAATCTGTATCAGTGAATTATAGTTGAATGTATGTATGTATGTACTGCTTTATTGTCTTCCCCTTAGGGTTACAAATATCCTCTTTGCATCTTTATCCACGCCTTTACATCCCAATCCTTAAATTAACTTCTATTTCTTAATCTACTCCTCTGCTCCCCTTTCTCTTACCCTATGGTTACACTAGTCTTAACCTATCGCTTTCGTCTCTTAATTCTACGTTTTTCGCCCTTGCTTCCGCTCGCACCCTCCGCCTTCGACTTCCATTTCCACTCTTTCATTCCATTCCTTCTTTCGGTCCTTCCTTTCTTCAACCCTCCCTCCTTTCCTTACCCTTTTCCCCCGGTTCTTCTTCTCACTCCCTCCTCTTTCCCTCTAACCTCTTCATCCATTCCTCTCCCTTGTCTCCTTCGTCCAAGATTTCTCTTATCTTGCCACCTCCCTTATCAACCTCTCCCTTTCCTCCTCTTTTTTCCTTTCGTACAGTTCTTTGTACTCCCAGAACCACGTTATTCCATCCACAACTATATATATCTTCCCATAGCTTACCCTTACTCTTTTTCCCTTCGCCTCCTTCTCTGTATCCTCCTCTCCTTCCTACCCCTTAGTTTTCCTTTGTTCCTCATTTCCTCCCTCATTCCCCTAATCAGACTCTCCAGCGCTCCGTCTTCACCTACCCCTTTCTCCTCTGGCGATCTCTGAACCTTACTGCTCTTCTGGAACGCCCCTTCCCCTAGGCACTCCTCTTCCTTCTCTCTTTTCCTCTTCCACATCACTGATATCTCCATTACGCTTCCTCCACTCATACTCCTTTCTCTCATCAATTCTCTGTATTCGTCATCCTCCCTCTCCTTTTCGCCACTTCACCCTTCTCTTCTCGCGTCTCCCCTTCATTCTCCTTTTCCTCTCTCTTTTCCCCCTTACCGTCATTTCTTCCTTATCTCTTGCTTATTTTTCTCTTCCTCCGCTCCCTTCCTTATCCATTGCTCCGCTATCCCTTTCACTCTGTACCGCCCGATGTCACTACCTTCCTCTCTCTCTGCGCTTTGCCGCCTTTTCCTGTCCTGCTGGCTCTTTTTCCGCCTTACCCTAACCCCAAATTCTCCATGCCTCCTGCCTGCTTTTCCTCTTTACCCTGCCTCCCCTTTTCTTTGCCCTTTCTCACCCTTCACTCGCTGTTCCCCTCTTCCCTCTACTCCGTATTCTCCCTTTTGCCACCTTTTCTGCTTCTTCCTCTCACACCGCTCAGACACATGTCAAGACTCTCATTCCGGAAATGGAAGTCCAATTATAGTTGAATGAAAGTACAACTCCTTACATGTAGGATAATACACTGTATGAAGCATGTCATTTTTATATATCCATATTTAGAATACTTGTATTTTAAAAAAAAGTGCACCAAGGAAATACAACATTATTTACAACGTTAAAACGAACGATACAAAAATCGTATTAGAATCAATGATTGAACTGTACAAAAAAAGATTTACTATATGATAGTAAACTTTATTTTTTATAAATGTAATTTTTCTTTGTAGTATCATAGGAATAGTAGTAATAATAATAATAATTATAAAGGAAAATATAATCGTTAGATTAACACTGGATAATGACTGAACGATTCGTTAAATTTAAATATACTCTGTCTCTAACATTATTTCTCAAAGAGGAAGTATTCTTAATCTGCGCTTTAACAGATACACGTTTTAGACATTTATACGAAACGTACAGTTGTACCACGAAACCAATAGATCTAATTACTCGGTAGAAGTTCCGCTAGTAGCGTAAAACCTAGATCGCAGAAGTCACGTCTACTCGAAGGGTTTTCTTTTAATTGCAACTTCTACGGAATTTAAAAGGAAATTTTTTCATGTAAGTACCCCTCCATACCTCTTCAATTCTTATGCAAGTAAAAAAGTATGTTCATGTACAACTGTCTTCAAAATTCTTATAAATACATTAATTTTTACAAAATATTGCATTTTCGTACTGATTAATCGTACTGTCGCTTTAATTGGTGTTTTCAATGTCTGATAACAGGCCTTAGGCCATCGAATGGTTGAACGATTTATGCCATCACGGATTTGAATACAATTCAGTAAAATCTATATGCATACTAGAAGCCAAGATTACTGGTGCGCACTTCGAATTATATACGATGCATTAATATTATGTACTATATATGGAAGACATAAAAAAAGAAATATAAATCAATCAATGTAATCAACGAGTTTCATTTGTCACATCTTACGTGTTAAATGCTTAGAGCATATATATATATATATATATATATATATATATATGCTCTAAGGTTAAATGTCTTCGTATGGATGATACCTTTCAATATATACAGATACGCCTCCGCCCCAAAAAAATTTAATTCCCTATTATATCTGCAGCCTATTAGATGTGTATTCTGTATATAATATCGTTCACGTAGAACACGATTTATATTCTTAATTAAAATATAGAACGTTACGTGATTATGAGCATTATTCACACGATGTTGAATGGTGTGTATGTGTGCGGCGCGCGCGCGCGCGCGCGGGTGTGTGTGTGTGTGTGCCTCTTAACAAATGCTTGAAAGTTTATATATTCATTTACAATTCTTAGATATTCTCGATTCCTTTAAACCTTCTATTCTGCTACTTTTGTAATCACTAGCGAGCATTTGACACCATGTACAATTGACACAATCAAAACAATCAATCTGGACCGCATTAAATGAATGCATTATATCAACAATGCATGCTGTACAAAAATTTAAATTAGAATGAGAATTATCACCAGGTACTTTGCTTATGTACCTACTCGAAATTGCTTATTGCCTTAATTATTAGTGACGATATTGGTCCTGTTACGATTCCGTCGTCTGATACGCCCTCCGCGTCTATTCTGGTTGGATCCATTCCACTCTGGCCCGTCCATCCCGAAGTTTTGGTTCGGGGGGCCGTTCGGATTGAATCCCATCATACCAGAATCTGGAGGTGCCGGACCAGGACCGGGACCAAAGTTGTTGAAATTACCACCGGAATATGTGGATGCGCCATCGTACGAAGAATTATCGGGTCCGAAGCCTACGCCAGGTGCTGGGCCCAGAAGTCCAGCTCCATTGTTCCGCTGAACGTTGTAGCGCGGATCGAAATTCATCTGATTCTGTGGCACGCCCGGTCCATTCATGGCCATTCCTGGAGGCATATTGGACATCCCCGTCATTCCCATCGGCGGTATATTCTGAGGGCCCATAGGCGCGTTCATCATGGGTCCCATAGGACCCATGTTTCCAAGCATCGGGTTCGGACCCATAGCCATCATGCCCTGCCCTCCTTGCATGCTTTGGGCCCCGGGCATACCCTGGGGGCCAGGCATCCCGCCGGGACCCATCCCCATATTCGACATTTCCATCGGCGACTGCTGTACAGTTTTCATCATGGAAGCATTTACATTTTGAGAAGATAAGTTGGAAGCTTCGAGAGCTTTTCGACGCGGATCGGATCGGACCTGCGGGGGCGATTTCGGAGTGTCCGGTTTCACTGGAGGCGGGGACATAGGGGAGTCGGCTAATTCCACCTTACCGATTCGAAAGATCTTCCTCAACCGTGGATCGTATTTAACTTGTGCATCATTCTTGGTCAGCTTCAGACCTGTGTAATCGGGCCTCGGTATGTCAACGACGTACACCTTGTACGTCATCGGAGGATGCGAGGAGATGCTCGCGTCTATCTCCGTACAAGGTACGTGGGACGGGGCCGGCTTGAATGGTAAACTTAACATCTGTCGCAGATCAACGTCGGACTTGGTGGATGCATCTGTGAATCCCGCGCTGACCACTCGAAGGTCAGTGTCTCCGAAACCGGTTTGAAATCGTTGCCTAAAGTCCATATCCTTCCTCCTCAGATCCTGATCCGTTGTCGTGCGGAGGTCTGTGTCCATATTGGTATCCACAGCGGTGATACCGGAACTGTAGATGCTCGTTTCCAATCTAAGGTGTTTGGACTCCTTTTTACATTCCGCTCTACTAGGGCTACTCGATTTCTGCTCGTCTCTGCGCTGTCTAGGATCTCGGGACATGCGAGGATCTCTGGATATAGGCGCAGAACTCGTCCCTGGCGAGGAACGCGGACTCGACGTCTCGTTTTCTACCTTCGACAACTGAGTCGACGAGCTAAATGTACCGGCAACGCCCATTTTATTATGATTACTGGAATCGTCCGACGTTCTATCTGGCGAGGATTTAACTTTCGGATTATAGTCCTGTCCGTTAGCATTTTGTTGGCTAGACTTACCAGACGTCGAGCTATGCGCCTTGATCGAAGATAGTAACTTGGAAACTTCGGCACTGATATCGATTTTACTTAAATCACCTAGTTTATTGACGATAGCTGCTGGCTGTGGTATGGCCGGCACCGAAGTCGTCGACTGAAACTCCTCTTTGATCATAATGTTCTGAGTCTTCTCGGGGGACTCGTTCTCTTCCTTTGAAGTATCTTTATTGGAAAGTACTATGGTAAGATTGCCGCCCTCGTCGTCGTCGTCATCGTCGTCTTCGTCATCTGAATACCAGTCTTCTAATATTTGATCTGTGTTCCGCGCAGAGCATTCGTTCTCCATATTCTTAAAGCTATCTTGAGCGGCCCGTTGCTGCTGTTGAATACGCATGAACAATTCCTGGGCTTTCTTCGGTAAATGCGCCGGTACCTCTTGCTCTTCTGCGCGCGGTGAAGATGCATCATGATTATTACTTTCTTCGTTTACGGCACACGTTTCTGTAAGATATTTCAAGATTTTTTTATTACACGAAATGGAATGCATCCATTTGCAAAAGTGGAGAGGATCCTACCTTCTTGATCTGCACCTTTGTCTTTCTGTTTATCATCGTCCTCGGTTGGCATTTCTATAACAAGGTCCGTCTCCTCGTCCTGGTCACTCTCCTCGTCGAACTTAGACTTGGTAAGATTCGCCACCTCGTCAGCTATGCTAACAACAGGTGGTAGCTTCTTCGAAGTTTTTAACAATTGTCTTAGATCTACGTCTTTAGAATTTTCAAGTATCGAAGTATCTTTCTTCTTTGCCTGAAGGAGAATATTACCAGCATTTTTACATCGTTGATACGAAATGTTGAGAAACATTTGTCGTATAATAGAATTGTAATTATTATACCTGTTCTAAAATTTCGTCCTCCTCCACGTCCTTCGTAAAATCTTCTCTGTCCCGTATCTTATTTAGTGCGCTTTTATTCGATTCGGAATTAGCCTCGGTATAAAACTCCATATTTGGCATAGTTTGCGGTATCAATGGTTTTGAATGTAGCTGCTGCTGAGTTGCTAAACCCAATGCAGCATTGGGAAGTTGCAAACCGAGTTCATTAGCTGATTGTAATAGCATGATTTGTTCGTAGGGAACTCTATCTTCATCCGAACCCCATCGAGTCTTTTTACCAGACGGTTTTCTTTCCCTAACATTCTTCTGCTGAGGTGCTTGCTCTTCTATATACAAAAATTCTTATATGTATTAATTACTCAGAGGAACTACTATGGAAAGTGTAATTGAAAATGTTATGTATAGGGTACCTTTCTCTTCCTTTTCATTGTTCTTCTCTGCAGCATTGGTTGGCGCAGTTACATTTAAATCAAATAGACTAGGAATCTTTTGATTCGTCACTTCCTGGCCTTGCGCTAATGACCTTGCGGTGTTATTTATCATTAACATCGCTCCTTCCCTACTCAAACGTGGAAAATCACCAAGAATCTCCTTTGGCGCTGTTTCTAAATGCTTCAGCAAAATTCCCTTCACCTAGAGGACGTTTAATCAAAATTTATATTTGGATCTTGTCTTTTTCAACGAAAGAAAGTACAATTCTTACAACGCCTGAACGCCTTATTAACGCTGATCGGTACCTGTTCGTTCAATGGTTGATGGGAAAATTTACAATTCTCTCCCTGATTGCATTTCAATCCTGTATGGAAGAATTTACATGGGAAATCATGATGCATGTAAAGACATTTATCTCTCTTCGCGCAACAGTCCATAAGGTAAAATTTGCAGAGCTCCATTTTCCTAGGTGGCAAAGCGTTGTGTGAGAAAGGGCAATCGTCTCCTCTGTGACATTTCCCCTGCATGTAATAAACACATATGGCGTCTGGATCTTGACCATGATCATTATTCTGATTTCTCCGTCCGTTTCTATCGTTTCGCATTTGCCCGCGAGTCTTATTTTTACCGCCGCGATCATTTTTGCCACCCCTACGTCCTATCACAATACAAACATGTTTTATATAGGCATAAGAAATATATAAGGATAAAACGTAACAAATATATGAATATATAAACTGATTTGTTATTATACCTCCACCTCCACCGCCCCTTGTATTGACACGCTTAGTCTCATTCTCCCTATGTCGATTTACATTAGGCCTCTCCTCATAGTCAGAGTTACTATCGAAAGTTTCATGTTCATTAGCATGTCTCGGAGAATTATTCTCCTGCATATCTTTCCTAATAGGTGAAGCACCTCTAACAAATAGCATTTCATCCTCATCGTCGTTAACATTTTCATCATCGCTCACTTTCCGTCTCTGTAAATGATACATTTACAGCACAATTATTCACTGTTCTAGCACGCCATCGTGCCAGATATAACAAGAAATAATGTATTTTACAATTACTAAGAATGTCATGTATTTCAAAACCTTTTGCTCCTTGTTACGATCTTCTTCCCTTTCGTCGCGCAACCTTTTCCTACTCTTGTTCCTATTATTCTTGCTCTTAGATTTAGAATCTTGATTTCTAATACCATCCTCCTCTAAAGCAGCTCTAATAGCTTTCTCGACATCCCCAGCCCAATCTTCCGTTGGGTTTTTGTACTTTATAAATCTGTCGTGCTTGCTACTTCCTTGAACACTCAGCTTTTTATTTTTACTAAACTTAGAGTCAAAGGTTTTAGTTTTCGGTGCCTCCGCCTTTGATACATTTTTAGCAGCAACTGCATCATCAGTTACTGTTGGTGGTACAGGCTCATCGTCTTCGTCCGATGGAATTTCACCATCTTCCAAGTCATTGTCATTATTACTAGACATACATTAAAATTATATTATTAGCTAAAGGTCTGCAAAGCGTTTAAAGCATTTGCTTTACTGCCTTACAAGATGTACGCATTAGGATACGAGATTCAATATCTGCAACGATGACAAATGCCAAATTTCTCCGTGCTCGAATCATCTGTTAACTTTGCGTAGTTATACGCCAATCAAGGACTAATGTAATAATGTTAATATATCGTCCCGAGAGAAGAAAGGCTAAGATATTTCGAGAGTTCTCCTCGGAGTGTGTTAAGTAAAAATCGCATTTCAAACTACTTTTATGCGGTTGCATAAAATCATAAATTATGTCCTGCTGAACAACTATTTTCAGTACTTTTTAATGTAAATGTACTGTAACTGTCTATCACCCTAATATCCCTAATAGCTTGGAGAATTTCTTTGAAGGATTAAACTGTAAAATTAGATATGTCTTTTTATGTCCATCACCTTATCATTATCATCATCATCATTATTTACAAATGATCGTGGAAGAAACGCGAAATGCGTCCCTCCGATAACGTAAAGGAAAAAAATTCTCGTGGAAAAGTTAGTCTGTGCTCATAATAGCTGTCAAGGACATTATCAGCAACGGTCATTAGATATATCATGTGGGCTTGTGCGTCGGATAAAGGGAGCATCGAAAACTTTGGTCGAGCAGAGTATAGCCCAAAGGAGCTTCTGCTACTAGTTGAGCTGAAAACATTAACTTGTCTCTTTGGGACGCGACCGACGAACACGTAGGCGCACCAGGCATCGATCGATGCAACTCGAAAATATAGTTTAAGCTATCATTTAAAAAGTTATCATTTCTCCACGATGCGGGCTCCCTTCTCGACTTGTCCCGATCGCGAATCGATGCTCACCAGAAATCTATGACGAAGATCGCGCGCCAAGCCTCGTATATAATATTTAAAAGCGTGGAATTATAATACAGGAGAAGGAAGAAACCCATACAAATTGAAGCGTATATAACCATTGCCACGTTTAAACGAAAAAAGAAAGAAGAAAAAAAATGAATAAATGTAAATGGAAAAGTAATTGGCGAATTACAGGCGCTAGAACTTTGTTAAAGGTAGCACAATAAAAATCGCGTCGTCTGCACGTCATATAAAGAAAATATAATAGTTTGGAATCTCCTTACCCACAAGTCACGTTCATTATTAACATCATTATCATCATCTCTATCATAATTTCATCATCATCGATGCAATGGCATAAACATTGGATCGATATATAACATCACATTATCTGCGGCATATATCTCATTGTCATCGTTACAGCATTGCCAACAGTGCGTGTAACATGTTTTTAATGTCGACGTCGCACCGCCAGAATATTTCTTCGCGTGTAGAGGACCCCGTTTTTGCCTCTCCTCCGTTCCGTGCATACATATGCACATATATACACGTGTGCGCCTGCGTCATGTATCACCGATACATGCCACAAATTCGCATACACGCCTACATGTGCCCATATGTGTGCAAGGGCACCCGTCTGTACATCTGTTACATGTGTGTCACGTATATGTCGTGTGCGATGTGTAAATATATATGTGTATCTGTTGTATTTGTGAACACGGGAAATGTACGTAGGAATGTCTTACTCTCCGAAGATCCCGTGCATATTTTCTCGACTCTACGATCCTCGTTTCTAAATGGAAACTTCATGAATAACGTATAAGTTCTTCAATGCTCGTGAAATATACCACAGCTCCGTATATAGTTACGTGTCAAGCATCTAGACTGCTACACGCAAGCACAGATGTTTACACAACTCCATGTAACTGAAAGTTCTAACACTACTCGGAACTCCATTCCCCATCTACATACGTCAATACTCGGAACGAGAGAGAGATGCATCTACTTCATATATCCCTTAACATTCGCAAATACTCCCGGGCATGTATCGGTTACGGGATGACCTTGACCTTACGAATAGTGTCAAGGCAGTATTTCGAGGATCGAAATACAACGGTGATCTTAGAATAGCTTTGGCTGGCTTAATTTCAGAGCAATGAAGAACCGTGACGAACATAAGCCGAAAAAGAATGAGGAGTTACGTGTAACCCGAAACACAACAGCGTAATGGGGGCTCCGTTTTTCCCCAGTGCTATACGGCAGTGTATATACCGAACCGAAAAAGAAAGCAGGGGGGATAGCACGGAGCCTCCGGAGAGAGGGGGGGGAGGGGGTCAACGTGTAACGTGAGTGGTAGTGAATTAACAGTCATAGAAAAATTTCGACTGTTTCGTTTTGGTGAATAAAAAATGTGGAGGCAAACCTTTGGATTAGAGTCTCAGCCGCGGAAACACTCTCTAATGCCATTGTTTTGTCCCGATCGATCGTGTTTTGTACCGTACGATATAGCACTGTGGCCCGACGATGATCATTCGATCGATTGACGCGACCACACTCGATGGCTCTTTGCTTGCGAGATAATCGCGTGCCTGAATTCTAGCATTTGAAAATTTTGGAAAAAGAAGATGTGAATCGTTACAGGGCACAAATTAGCCTACAGAATATTGTCCCGTTACGTCTCTCTCCGTTTCTCTTTCTCTCGTGTCCTTAATGGAAGGCGCGCGTGCGCGCAACAACGAACTGAACGTATGCTTTCGTTAATAAAAGCTCTCCGTCCCTTTATGCTCAGCTCGGTTACGTCCCCGGCCCCGTTTTTGCTCTTTCCTCTTTTTTTTCTTTTTAATTCTTTTCGCTATCTTTCTCGAATATTCTTCTCGCCAAAGCACAACGGGGGCTAACGACTCGTACTAAATGCTCTCTCTCTCTTTCTTTAATTCTGATCCTCCGTTTTATCTGGATTTACTCTATTATTGCACTTCAGATCCGGCGTAACATTTGTGTTTCACTTGCGAATGTCTCCTCTCTTGGCTATTACATTTCGTTAAATGGCGCGATCTCGCCACTGCAACGTCATTCTAGCTTGACGTGGCATATGGCTGCCCCGGGCGATAAGTTCCCAGGCGTCTCTTATTATCTTTTCCCCGTGTAGACGTGAATTGTGACTTGGCAGGTGCTTGAAAAAGACAGGGCGATGCGCGATTCTTTTTTGCGACCGGTGATGATAGGACGATAGGACAATCTCAACCCGGATTCCCCCGATAGTACGAAGCCTTGATGAAATGTATCGTAAAGCGTAGCCTTCTCCACTTTGACGATTCCCGAGTTGCAAGCCGATAACGGTGCTCTCTTTTTCTTTGTCTCGAAATTTTTTTTTCTTTTTCTTGGGAGAAAGAGAGAGAGAGAGGTGTGTATGTGTGCGTGTGTGAGAGATAAAGAAAGGGAGCGACGAATTGATCTAGCCTCGCCGTAGAATACAAACTGCGTGCTCGATGGGACCGCGGCGGTCTGTTAATCGGCGACTCGAAGCTTTATCGAGACGGAATTGTAAGAAAAAAAAAATCCACGGACTCTAGAACGCGATTCTTGTCTCCCGATGGTACTTCCGCGTTCGGAGATCGATCTCGACAAAAAGAGAACATATGGTCTTTATGAACGAGACTAGCCGCAGGCAGGCGAAAAAGTAACGATGGTCGGACAGAGCGGTATTACTGTGTCAGCAGATAGTATAAAAATGTATCAGTTATGAGACGATGAGCGAAAACTTCAAAGATCAAACTAAACATGGCCACATCTGGAACTATTCTGAGCGGGCAGCTGCACGGAACCTCCGAAGAAGGGCGAGCGAACGGCAACGGGTTAGGAGGGAAAGCGGCGTTCATCACTCTCCGCCAATCAGGGGCCGGGCTGCCTCGTCACGTGCCCGCCATTCCATTATTTGCATTCCCCCACTCTGACTTCCTCTCGCCTCCCCCCTACGCCGCAGCCCCCTCGCCACCTATTTTCTTCGCCATTCCTCTGATGTGGAGCAAATTCTTCAAGCCTGTGGCTGACCCTCGGTTTTCTACGCACAACTCGCTCGGAAGCGAGCTTACATGATTCTATTACTCGTATAAAAAACATCGCGTCCCAGAAATCGTCACACGTCACCTCCGCGCTTCCTCCGTTTCACACGGCACGCGCGTGTGTAAATCTTTCGACTAGCAAAGCGCCCATATATTATTGCCGAATTGCGCTTTTTACATACCTGTTCATAAGTACATAACTGTTCCAGCAACTTCTTCATTCGGAGTTCGATAACCGCTTAAAAATACAGACAACTCGTATTGGAATAATAACGGGAGATAATAAAGAAATATAAAAATCAACATTGTAGTACGATTATTTCGAAACGTATTATTTCTTAACTCCTCTTTGCGAATAGAAAAATATTTAATACATACATGATTCTATATTTCCATAAACAAGGATTTATTTTATATGCTCGTGGGTTTGCGCAGATTTTATACTACTTTCACTATTCTACTTCCTTTTAGTTCTATATAATACATAATACACCTGTTTATTTGGAGACAACCATATCGATGTAAACATTCGTATCAATGCAGTTTTCATTATTAAAGAAGATATACTTTCATTGAATATTCTATCTTCTGTACAAAGGCTTTAGCAGCTTTCTAGTAGAAGTATGGCAGTGTAGGAATACAAAGTCGCAGAAACTGATTTTACTACACAACAGTCTCATTTTACTTGCTCGGGTGAGCGATGATGAAAAACAAACGAAATTCCGCTTGACCAGCATTGTCGTAGCGGTAAGTCTGGTAAATTTCGTGGATTATGGGAATGCCTCCAATCTGACAAGTCCGAGTTGCAATCTGATTGCTCAGGAGGTCCTTTCGCTTCTATGCCATTAATGCACCTTTTGCATTTGAACCTAAAGTATGGATACGAACATGTATTCAATTGCATTACTTACAAAAGCAAACCTAATGCTCAGTTTAATTCCTACTCACTTTGCATGAGTATCTGATATCGTATTTTCTTCCAGTTTAAATAAGTCTCGTAAATCGTTCAAAGTGAAATGCCTTGCAACGTCCTCCTCTTGATCAACTACTGTTGAACTTAGAGCTTTTTTATGCGCTTGTCTTTGGAAAATCTTCTCCTCGATAGTGCCAGTCTACAACATATTTAAGTAGATTTAAATGGTGTAAAACTATCAGAAGTTAATGTAAAGTTCCTGTACATACACAAAGAAAACGATAGACAAAGCAGGGTTTCTTCTGACCGTCCCTCCAAACTCTAGCCATAGCTTGATCGTCATTTGCAGGATTCCAATCAGGATCGAACATGACGAGGCGATTCGCGCCGATGAGATTCAACCCACAACCACCAGCTTTAGAACTAAGCATGAAGATGAAATCGCTGCTGTCTGGATCGTTGAACTTATCCACTACTTTCGCCCTTTTCTTAATGGTCATTGTACCGTCGAGCCTGACGTAATTATAGCACCGTTTGTGACACAGCTTCTCGAACAGATCAAGAGTTTGCGTGTAATTCGACACTAATACAATTTTATCGTTTGTTGTTGTTTTAATGGATGCCAGAAGGCAGTCCAATACCATTAACTTGCCGGATAATTCTGGTTGAACTTCTCTGGAAAGAAAATTACAAAGATGAGGATAATACTCGTTAGTATAAGTTTTAGTAGTACTACTGCATACTTAGTACTGTAATTTGCAGGCATTAATTTCGCAGCCCTTTCAAATCCATCAGATTTCTCCAGTATCTTACTATAAACTAAATCAGGGTGATTGCACAACTTTTTCAAAAGTGTAATTGCCGAAAGAGCAGAAAGACTCTTCCCTTTCTTGGGTCTGTCGGAGTCTTCTGTAAAAAGATTGGATACGTGACGGTGTAATGTAAATGATTCCAAGTATAATAAAAAAATCAAGGACACGAACCTTCCATTGATTTTTTAATACTATCGCTTTGTATAAAATTTCTATACAGATCAGCTTGCAATTTTCCCATTTTTATGCAAACCACGAGCTCGTGCTTTATAGGTAAATACTTGGAAAGTAAAGCGCTAGTACGTCTAATGAGGCATTTATTAACAGCAGTTACTAATTCTGTTAAACGTTCCTGAGCGAGTTTCCGTTCGGTGTCTGTTGCGGCTGCGTCTTGGCCGCGTAGAATTGGTATTTCAAATTTTTTTCGAAATTCCTAAGCAATATAGTTGCAATATAATTTACACTGCTGTTGGAGATGCTTCTAAGTTTATACGAACATTTATGTACCTGCGCGGTTCCCAATAATCCCTGATTGACAAAATGTACCAGAGAAAAATATTCTAAAAGATCATTTTGAATAGGTGTTCCGCTAAGCAGCACTCTTCTTTTAGCTTTCAAGCCCATGAGTGCTTGATACGTTTGATTTTCGGAATTTTTCAAACGATGGCCTTCGTCGCACAGCACAAGTCCCACTTCGTCTTGATGGAGAACGTGCGCATGCAAGCGAAACGTTTCATAACTGATTATTAAAATGGGGTTGGCGCATCTACGACCGTACGTCTTCATAAACCCTTTCAGCTTCACATCGATGTCTGCTTTGTTTCCACCATCAATGGCTAATGGTTGAACTCTGTTTTTCAACCACTTGAAAATCTCGTTGTACCAATTTTTAACTAGAGAACTCGGGGCGACGATAATAGCCTTCTCTATCAGTGGCTTAGCTTCTGGCCCTTCGAAACACAATCGTCCAATTAATTTACGGCTTAATGTTGTACTTTGTATATAAGATAGCGATAGTTCACCTTGTTTTAACAGAGTCCACAAAAGAGTTATACATTGCAAAGTTTTCCCAAGACCCATTTCATCTGCCATAATACATCCGTAAGCGTCTTCTATACGCTTTCCCGTTACACATTCGTACATAAATTTCACACCTTCTCGTTGGTGAGGTCTTAATATATTACATAACAACGGATCTACTACTACGTGTACAAGTTGCTTGGTTCTGAAACATAAACATAGCATAGTCACAAACAATTCGAGAACATTTCGGAGAAGATATTTTATACTTACACATCTATCTTTAGTCTGTCGTGCTCAGATAATTCGGGTGGTGAATATACAATAAGTGCGTTAGCTTCATTTGGATCGTATAATGACCTACGAGGACCGGATAAACGTATTCCCAACAAACGACCTGATAATGAGTAACCAGGGATCGGTATCTTAAATGGTTTGCTAAGAAGCTTCCTTACTCTCTCTTCCTACGAATACAAATTTCAATTTCATGGAAACTGTAAGACCAAGGTATACGTCTTCGATTGTTTAAAAATACCTACATGATCAGAGATTGCTCCTTGCGTTGTTTGTACATCGTCAGCTGAAAGAGTGACCATCTTATACTCTGGTATCTGTACATCTTTGATATTACGGCAAAGCTTTTTCTTTGCCGGCTGTACTTGCGGCGTAATTGGAGATACAATCCCGTTATTGGATATTTCAGAAAGCAAGGGGCGCTTGCCTGTCTGACTGGGAGCCAAAGATCGGATCTATCATGCAACGATACACATGAAATTAAAATCTTTTAATATAATATTATGATATTTAACTGTACGTATAATAAATCTATATTTCATTAGGAACCGAATTCCTGTTGTAGTTTTACATTTGAAAGAAATTTTATGAGACTGTACCATTCTGTATTAATGTCCAGAAATTGTAAGTTCCTGATTTAAGATACTTCATCTCGTCACAATGAACTACTGGATGTTGTTATTCACATTCCGTTGATTAAATGCATGTTCAATCCTTTTCCCAAAGAAATAACAAACTTCTGAAGTTTCGCGGTTATGAACTGATACGCCGCTGTGTTTTTATACAGTGATCCTCTTCACTACTGTTTTGTATTCCAGCGCACCTAGTGTGCATAGTTGAAAGCTGATGCCGCTTAATTTCAAACGGGTTATAATGGAAGTAAAACTTATAACAAGAGAAATATATGAAACAACTTTATTCCATTGAGTAGACTCATGTTTCTGCAAATATGTTTCCCAAGAAATTAACTGACAGATCATCGTCGTCCTTTGCAGCACACTTATCATCACATTTTATGTTCAGTGTATTAAAAGTACATTTAACTGGCTTGGATAATTTAGGATTCATGTTTGGTTTTATGCTATAATTGTTTTCTAGAAATTCCAATACAGCTTGCTTATCTTGTAAGTTGTTGAAGAATATCCTATTTTTCTTTGGGAGAAATTTTTCTAACATAAACACGAGGTGATGATGGAAACACATAAACTGTGTTGGTATAATTGATGTAATGTCTAACCAGTTTTGTACACAACTAAGGGGTGTGATCGAATGCCCAGCGAATAGAGCTGGATTCGTCAAAATTCCTCGCGCAGCCATCACTGCGTCGCAATTACTTTCTGTAAAAAGCCTTTCTGCGCTCTTTAGATCTTTCACGTCTCCATTAGCAATGAGAGGTAACTTAACACTGTCCCTTACTAGCTTTAGATTGTCTATATCGATCGGGTCGTTTCTCATCTCGGGGGTTCTAGCATGAACAGTAAGGAAAGAGGCTCCTGCCTTTTCGAGAACACGACAGTACTCAATAGTTCTACGAATATCCTTTAGCAGCCTTATCTTCACAGATACAGTAAAGGGATTTGATATCCGGTTTCTCACTTGATATATCAGATCCTTCACAAGATCCGGTTTTTGAAGCAAATCGGCTCCATACCCTTCTTTCATTGCCCAACGCTGAGGGCAACCACAGTTTAAATCAACACCGTTACAGTACCTACAAACACTTTGGTTAATCGGATACCAAAATCTATACAAATGTAGCTAGTGTACTACTGAAAACTCACGGAGCAACCATTTCTGCCGCATTAAGAAAATCATGTAAAGTATTTGCAGCGAATTGCACAATTAGTGGTTTATCCTCATTATTGGTCGAAAATTCATTGTCTCTAGCTTTGTCGGATCGTATGAATGAATCAGCTAATATCATCGGCGTAAAGCATATGTCACAATTATACTGCCTTACTAGAGATCTAAATTGTAATCTGTAAATAAAGCTCTATTAAATTGAATTCATTTTATTATATATAAAATTTATTTTCAGCCTCAATGGCCTTGAAAAGGAACTTGGTTTTACAATTTTTCTAGTCATTCATCCACTCTGACATTCCTTCTATCTTATAAACTACAATGTAACTCATCTTTCCTTTCTTTTAAACTTCCTTTCTATCTCTCTCATCCACTCTACTATGCTCCCATTTACTGTCCCCTCTAATACCCTTTCTATATTGTATCCTAGTCTCTCTGTTTCCGTGCAGTCTTCAATTAGATGCTTTAAAGTCCCCGTTCCTCTCTGGCACAGTCCACATCTTCTCTCTTCTTCCTTCATCCGATACCTGTTATTCACCTCGAGATTCCCACACCTCGCTTTGGCTATCAGTCTCTGGCTATTCCCTTCCCCTCTTTTACTTAAATACTCAGGCATACCTGTACATCTGATTAAGTTATAATATTTATTGTACCTGGACTTTTTAATACTATTAAATTGCACTTGTGCCTGTACTTCCCTATCTTTCTCTTCGAGTATTGTATGCATTTCCCTACCCTCGTGCTCTAATTGTGTAACCCCTTCTTGGTTATGACCTTTTTTTATCGATCATTTTTTCCTTTATGCATTCATTCCTTTACCCATCTCCGGCTTAAGCCTCCCTCTTCGAATTTCCTTGCTCTTTTCCTTGCTTTTATTCTTATTTTGTCTCGCTTAGTTTCTTCCAAAACTATATACCCTGGTGTAATATCAAAAGCCGTACTTAAATCTACAAAGAATACATATACTTTTCCTCCTTTCTTAAATAATTCTCTCTCTACTATGTGGTGTAGTACATAGATATTGTCCATCGTACTCCGCTGTTTTCTGAAACTGGCTTGCTATTCGCTCAGGATATTCTTCTCCTCCAAATCTGCTTTACATAACAAGCTCACTCCTCTGTAGTTACTTACTACATTTTCATCTCCCTTTTTATATATCGGCAAAAAATTTCTAATTTTCAGTGTTTGATATGTCATGAATGTTTCCTCAAAATTTGGGACTGAAATTCGCAAAAATATCAAAGATATAGACTCTATATCCGTTCTATTCCCCTCTATCCTTTGCTCGTTTTCAAATTCTCCTCCTGTTTCTGAGGTCTGAATCTTATCTACCTTATTTTCAAGCCTCGTGACCCTTCTAGTAACCCCTTTCTTTCCTCTTCCCATTTTTGTTCCCTTGCTTTCCATTCTTCTGTTAATTCTTCTCCTTTATTTCTTTCATCATTCCTCTCATACAATCCATCATTCCGTTTATTTCCTGTTCTTTCCCGCGTCTTTCTCTCCTTTTCTTATCAGAAAATCCTCCATCCCTATCCGCCTTCCCTTTTAATTTTTCACTTCTCAACGTTTTTTCTGCTTTTATACCTTGATTTTCTATCTTACCTGCCTCAGCCGTACCTTTCTGATTTGTCCTATTCATTTCTTATTCGCTTAACCTCTTCTATACAGCGGTTATATCCTAACCTAAAATCTTTCCTAAAAGCCTTTCCCTGTTATCCTTCTTTCCGTCCTGTTTTCTTCTTCTCTCCCCCCTTTCTAACTTCCATCTACTCCCCAGACCTAATTTTTATATAATATTCTCCTAAAACCGAAATTTTTCGCAAATTATTCACCCACCACGCTTCGCCCGACGCTGACTCTCACACCGCAAAAAACCAAGTTCCTGAATTCATTTTATTACATGAATATTAAAAGAACAAACGATCGTTATCACTTACTTGCTGTACCTAACCATCGGTGCGCATACTTTTATCATTCTTGGCTCTTTAAGTATCTCTAATATATCGGACGACATTTCAATCTACTTTTATCTCTCCTACCAAGAAATAACATTTGTTAATTGTAAATTTAAACATGTATATAGTTCATTGTACGGTATTGAATAAAGCTTTTTACAATAGCAGAGATTAATTAATCAATTAATTTCATTGAATGTATTCCAATAGTGTTCCTTAAGTATTACAGTATGTGAAACAGGTGAAATTTACAGTTAGGTAAACACTGTGCATGTCCCCTCAACAGAACAACATAAAATCCATTGACACATCTTTTCTCAATCTGTACAATTCATGTACTCATAATGCATTACAATAACCCACGTAAGTATCGTATAACTTGATTTGTTTTGTAAACAATACAGGTACTTAATAACTGGAACATAACCTCGTTAATTATAACGGTTACTTAAAACTAATTAACATCCACAAACTTTGTGAAATACTTTTAAGAAATGTGATTTAAGAAATCAGCTTATAATATTATATCATTCTGATTTTAAAAGGCCTTACAGAAGAATGCCCTTTGACAAAGAGTGGAAGTTATAAACAGAAGTTGAGCATGTACTGTGGAGATGGTTTGAAATTCATTATAAGTTGCTTTACTATTCTGACTATTTCCATTACGACAACTTTAATTCTACAAATACTTTATGCAGACAAAGCTCCTCAGGTATGGTTGTTATTATTCAAGAGGATGTGGAAATAATTATAAATATTATTTATAATGCTACTCTGCATTAGGATAAAGCTGGTGTTCATGGCGCAGTTGCGACTGATTACACAAATTGCTCACAAATTGGAACTAAAGTATTGCGAAAAGGTGGTAACGCAGTGGATGCCGCTGTGGCAGCTACGATTTGTATGACAGTAGTAGCTCCGCATAAAACTGGTCTTGGTGGGTAAGTCGCGAATGAAATGCTGTTAATATTTATCATTACTGCAATTGCAATTACAGGGGTGGTTGTGTTATGATATATAATCATAAAGAGCAAACGAATCCAGTTATTATTGATTTTTCCAATAATACCGCTGAAGGTGCATATTTGAATGTCACTTTTAGAAAGAATAAACGTTCAAAATTTACCCATAAACATTTCGTATTATTGACGTAATCTGTGTTAGATATTTCCATCCAAAATGGAATGCGAATACCAGCTGTACTACGAGGATTAGAACATGCGCATACTTTAAAAGGCAAATTACCATGGAGCGAACTTGTTAAGCCTTCTGTAACTCTAGCTGCAGAAGGATTCGTTGTATCAAAGGAATTAGCAACCGAAGTATCAAAGAATATTGACTACGAAGTTTTATATGGACAGCTTAATGCAGGGGATATATTGAAGTTGCACGACCTTAGCGATACATTGAATGCAGTAGCACAACATGGTACCGATGGTACATTTCATATTTTTTGCTACGTTCACTATAATTAAGTAACTTGGAATTGACTATCTTTCTTTTCCCTAGTATTGTACAATGGAACTTTCTCACAGAAAGTTCTACAGGACAAAAACCAGCATTCAAAACTGCTTATTCAATTGTCAAAGTATAAACCTACTATGTACTTAGCAAAGAAATCAAGTTTTTATAAACACGCCGTGTACTATCCTCCACATATGTCAACATTACAATCAATGATCGTGTCATTAGAGAATCTTAACATATCTGTTAAAAATGCATCCACAATTGAAACACAAATTCATGTAGCTGAAACGCTAACACATTCGATTACACTCCCATTTCAAATAAAGCAAAATGGTTTGTAGCATTTGTTATATAATTATCTTTGTTTTAATACGCTTTACAGTAGTACTAATTTCATGAAGTAATTATAGCCGAAGAAGAAAGATATACCGGAGTTATGGCAATGGACTGGGAAGACACTTATGTTTGTATCATAACGTTAGTATTAGAAACTACCTATACATTATAATGAATGAATTATTAATTCAGCTGCATTACAGTGGACTCGCCGCACCATTTGGTCAGCGGTACATGTCGAGTGCAGGTTTTCTGCTAGATAAAAGTGATACCAACAATAGCTTGTCTTTGCTCGCCCCAATCATTTATCATAATGAGAAAGTATTATGTGGGTTGCGCGGTGTATTTGGAACAGATGATACTTTAATTATCGGACAATTGTTATACAGTATCATTGTACGGGGATTAAATGTTTCTGAAGCTATCGAATATCCCAGGTATGAAATTTCGATTTTTACTTTAAATCCTGATGATCGCAATGAAAACATTCATTGAACTCTGCCATTACGTTTAGGTACTATTTTTTAATGGACGAGCTTGCCGTAGAGAGCGATCAGAAACATTCTGTAAATACTTTAATACGAAATCAATTGAATTCAATAGTACCAGTACTACACGTGGATACCGAGCTGGTATTAAAAAGTGTGAATGCAATCATAAAAAGAAAAGACTTAATGTCAAGTCATTCGGACAGTCGCGGAGGCGGCCTTGCATCAAGATTTTAAATATTTATTTATTCCCCCTTCTTAAGACTAATATTCAATAATACTTATTATATTATAAAAATAGTAGTTTTTTAATGATTGCTTATTTTTATACATGTTTTTATACAATAAAACTAATGTGTTCAGAATCAGTAAATGGTAAAATCAAATAATTTATTACACTTTCAACAGTTGCTTCTCCTCCTTATATCCTTTACTCAAGTCAAGTTGCCTTATTCTGGCATATATCGCACTAGCACCGAGCACGATGAAATTACTTATCCACCACATGAACGATTTCTTTTCATTGAACCAATATGTCGCCAAGACTGTTTGCACGCAAGCTTTAGCTGTTCCACTAATGTTATGCGTCAATGGGGATGTTACCTTTATCTGAAGTGCAGTGACGTAGCCGATAGCAAACCCACAAATGCCACCAATGACCATGGCAGCCCAGAAAAGCCAGGATCCAATTTTATCGTAATTATATACAGTGATGTGTTCCCCATTAGCTACCATTAGTGGAAGAAATATAATAACGCTGTACGCGTTGTTATAATAAGAGAGTAGCCAAATATTTTGGTTCAATTTAGGAAGAACTTGCTTCATGTGAATGGAATATATGGAAAGTGTTAATGACCCGAGTACACCGAAAATTGTCCCTATGACAGATAGAGAACCGGCGAGGTGTTCCTGGTCCACGCCAAGCCAGAATCCGATCACGATTAATCCACAGCACGTGATACATTTCAGAGAAGTCTTTTGACCTACGAAATTATAATAATCCATTATGTCTATCGTTTAACTTCGGAGAGGAATTCTTACCAAGTATAAGGTATGTGAAAATCACGTTAAATACAGTCGTTAACGAACGTCCCACGTAATAAAATGCAACATCGACGTATTTCAAACATAGGTTGTTAGTTGCGATCATCCCAGTAAATAAAAGTGACAGTGGTAATATCTGCAAATATAAAAATCGTACATGTAGAAAGGTTGTTATGCGACACTAGCAATTATTTTTCTGCTAATTGTAAACAATACCTTTCTAAGAGTTTCCATAGTATAAGGATTGCCATCGGGGAACGTAACATATTCCGGAAACCACCTTGATAGATGGCTAAGAGTTGTACAAATAAATAAGCTAACTATACACTGACACCACGTCACAAAAAGTGGCGCATCCAAATTTATAAGATCGCTAGACAGGAGAGCTTTGTTTATAAATACTGTCAGTATAGAAACGACCCTGCAAAAAGATTCTGCTTGTCATAACTGATTATCAACAACACTCGACTTCATTCTTTTCTCAACTTACCAGTACGCTGCAACTACAAGCGTGATATGTATCACTTTGGACAGAAATCCATGTTGGAATTGCGACATTATTAGTCTTTTATTTATTCCGCTATTGGTTGCTTTTTTAACATTGCAACGTACGCATCGTTTCTCTGAATGAGAGTAGAGAAAAAACGATAAATGAAATAAAGGAGGCAAGGAGGGTAACACAGATATGGAAATTTATAAATAAGGAAAGGAGAAGGAAGATGGAGATAGGGGAAAAGAGCACGATCAAGGAATGGAGAAAGCACTTTATCAAGTTGTTAGAGGAAAAGAGTAACAATGCAAAAGAGAAAAAGGATAGAGGCCGAACACGCGGAAGAGGAGTGATGATGTGATAATGGTAGCAGAGAAGGAAGAAGATACGAGGGAGATGTTGCGAAGATTGAGAACGTATCTAGGTAGGAAAAAGTTGGAACTAAACGTCGAAAAGTCGAAGATCATGGTGTTTAGCAAAGTGTTTAGAGGAAAGAAGAAGAAGACAGAGTGGAAGTGGATTGGGAAGGAAATTGAAATGGTTAAGGAATTTAGATACCTGGAAGTAAAGCTGCAAAAGAAGGAGGACATCGCAGGACATATTAGGAAAAGGGAGAACGCAGCAAATATGGCAGTAGGACAAGTGTGGGGCATAGGGGAGAGATTATTTAGAGATGACTGTAAGAAAAGGATGCTTCTATTTGACTATTTAATAGTGGGGATAATGATGTGCAGGGTGGAAATATTTGGATGGAGAGATAGGGAGGAATTTGAGAGGGTGCAGACAAAGTACATAAAATGGTGCCTAAAGCTGGACAGAACGACGCCGGACTATATTGTACTGGAGGAAACAAAGAGGGAGAAGCTACAAGTTAAAGCGGGAGCAATAGCAATTGGATTCAAGGAAAGAATAGAGGATATGGGAGAACTTTGCCTGCGAAGGAGTGTCTAAGGGAAAGGAAAAAAGAGGGGTGTAATACAAGAAATAATAGAGAGAGGACAGAGTATTTAAATAGAAACGGGTACAGTCAATTAAGTATAGAACTATAAAAAGGGAAAGGGAAGCAAGGTATAACAAAATGTATAAGTACATATAAAGGCTAAACTTACCAAAATATTTGGAAGAGAGAGGAGTGAGAGAAAGCCAGAGCTTTATGGCAAGAGCAAGATGCAGAAATATGGAAGAGGGGAATAGATATTGGATGAAAGAGGAGGGTAGGAGGTGTAAGTAATGCGAAAGAAACATAGGGTTGTTAAAACATCTGACGGAGGACTGTACAGGGCTGGAAAGAATAAATATAAGTGTGGAAAATATACTTCAGGAGAGACGGGTAGAGGTGGTGGTGGAGTGGTTAAGGGGTATAGAAGGAAGCAGGAAAGAAAAAGATAAGGAGAGAGGGCAAAATGATACCAAGGAATAACAGCGTGTAATAGAATAGAATGTTAGGAGAGGGACTAGTTTTAATAGAAAAGCGGATAGTATAGGACTGCGTGGAATGGGTATGGATGAATATGAGCGAGCGGGAGATACGTGTGGGCGTGAGGTTAAGAGGAATTGTAAACCAAGTTACATTTCTGGACCGCAAGGTCGAAATTAAATAAATATATATATATATATATATAGTATATAGTATATATATATACTATTTCAACTGTGTCAGCTCCAATTAATAAATACACCACATTGTGTCATTTTTCAAAAATTCATTATTGTCTTCGCCAGTTTCGTTTCAGGTTATGTCACGGAGGAACCAGCCACGAGCAACACGCTTGGATACACCGCAGCGACAATTCGACACCCAGTCATTATTTTAAATCTGTTATCATGTTTACACTAGCCGTAGCATATGCAAAGGCTGTTTAATAATAACGAATGCTTCAATTTCCATAAATTACTAAAAAGTTTTACTATATTTCTATTCTACTACAATCGCATTAATACATAATCTCATCCGTGTTATCCTTGCATATATATGTATATAGGTGTACAATATATTCTAATCCAGAAGGATTAGATTCTGATCCATAGTATTGGAATGATTCATGTAACGCAACATAGACGCATCTATGTTTAGCATTTAGTTACGATACATCTAAAAGTCGTAATTACAGTTGAAATTATCTAAGCTAATAAACATCTAATTTCTTTGCCGGACTTAAGTCACGCCCCTCTCCTTTTACCGAATAAAACGTGAGTATTTAAAAATAATAGATCTAACGTCTGCCCTAACTTTCCACAGGAGATAAGTGCATGCCGTAGTGCGTAGTAAGTTACTACTTAGTAACGCGGTTGGCACTTATTGCGCAACCCAATACCATTGACCATCGTTTAATTACGAAATAACGGGGTGTATGTACTTCGATATCTCCAGCTTTTGATTCGCTTCCTACATGTACAAGCAGCCATACGAATTTCACATGTTTGACAGTTATTCGAAAATAATAATATAAATATACTACAGATGACAACTGGCATCTAAATGTTGACACGTGGTACCTAGTAATCGGTCATTCTCGACCTTTGTCGACCCGATGAACAATTGAAAATCGTCAGCCGAGTATAAAATAATTCGCACCTACTCGGGATTATGCTTCGAATCGTTTCGTGTCCATTTATCGCTGGGAAATCGGAAACCTTTCTCTCGGCGCAGATGTAACAGCCCGGGGAACTGTCGCTCGAGTAGTACGTATTAAATATGTCACCTATTCGATCCGTCAATTGAACTTTGTACTTACTAAACTTACTGAACCAACTATCATATCGTTTTAGTTTTTTCTTCGTCGAAGAACCTGTGTTTCGAGGACCCGTAAGAAAATGTTCGATAAATTTGTCCACTCGCCTGCGAAAAGCACCCTGTAGTCAGGATTTATCGAATTATTCGTCAACGGTCGACGTTTCCGCAATTGTTGACGTATGTGAACATTTATCGCATTTCATTATATAAGGAATCATGACCTTTGTAAATAGTGGTATTATTACTGTAAAATCATGTTGTATCTAGTCATTCGTGCGACATTCGGCAAGTTGGCTTGTTCCGAGCCCCCGCGAATTCGCGAAGCTCGTAAATTTATCGCATTATATAATAAATAGTATTATTTTATTCTATTTTTTATCTCAAAATAATTTTTGTAAGTGTGCCCAGATAATATTTAAACAGTGAATTCACATTGAAACCTAGTTCTACTAAACCTAATTGCCGTTCAATCAACTTCATATTTCTACAATATATGTATCAATGTTTACACCACAGTGCTTGTGTTTTCAATCATTTTGAATCCTTTTTCAGAGTCTTGAAGTTAGTTACCGCAATTCCAGAATGTCGCAATACGAGGATGTGATATTCGAAGATAAAGGAAATGACGAGAATAATATATTAGATTCGGGAATCCGTCATAGGATTCCATGGAGCGATCGTGTGTTACTGAGTAGCGAGGTGCCAGGGTTGCATGAGGTTAAGGAATTATTGGATGATGACGACGCGAGTTGTTTGGCAGAGGAGGAAGATGGAGTTGGTTGCCCTTTACCTTCGACTCCCGAAGATGATCATCTTCTGGATTGTGAGGTACGTAATCGTGACTTTGACGCAAGGCTGATCGGATCGTGTGACTTAATATTTTATGTCGTAGATGACAGAAGTGTTGAAAGCTGGTGTATTGAGTGATGAAATTGATCTTGGCGCGTTAGCACACAATGCCGCTGAGCAGGCTGAAGAATTTGTTCGTAAGGTAAACATAACGAGTACTGTGCATACATTTATACTATGCAGATTCATTAACGGACTGTTCTCTGAAGGTATGGGAAGCATCGTGGAAGCAATGCCACTTTAGAAATCTCCCAAGGTGGTTACAAGATAATGATTTCTTGCATGCTGGTCATAGACCACCTTTACCATCATTTTATGCCTGTTTTAAAAGTATATTTCGAATTCATACAGAAACAGGAAATATTTGGACTCACTTGCTTGGTAAGACGCATCATTTACGTTTTAACCAATCCACCATTAATACTACACATTTTATGTATCGTTTATGTGCCCCTTCGCTGTAATAATCAATCGATCGTAAAAGCAGAAAGAAGTGTCTTCTCGCTAATCTCTAATGGATTGATGTATGTTGTTTAGGATGTGTGGCATTCATTGGCATAGCTATATTTTTCATAACACGACCTCCTATAGAGATACAATTGGAGGAGAAACTGGTATTCGGAACCTTCTTTGCCGGTGCTATTATATGTCTAGGAATGTCGTTCGCCTTTCATACGGTACACTGCCATAGCGAATGTGTTGGGAAACTGTTTTCGAAACTAGATTATTGTGGTATAGCTATGCTGATCATGGGTAGTTTTGTACCATGGCTTTATTACGGTTTCTACTGTGATTACCAGCCTAAGCTCATATACTTGTCCGTGGTGGTAATACTTGGTGTAACGAGCATCGTTGTGTCATTGTGGGAACGATTTGGTGAACCAAGTTACAGACCACTGAGGGCAGGTGTTTTCATGGGATTTGGCCTTAGCGGGGTAAGCCATACCTATTATATATACATATATATTAGAGTTGTTCGAGTACTCGAAAAAAGCGAGCAGCTAGAAAGAACCGAGTAGCTCGAATATTTGCGAGCGGCTCGAAGAGAACCGAGCAGTCCGGGTATGTCGAATAGTTTGAAGCTTGAATGTTTCGAATATTTTAGAATACATATGTTTATCTACTGGATAATGGTTCGTAATAATGCGAGTAAGTAAAATGTAAACTGCAAATGAAAATATTCTCTAACTATTGAAAATAATTTTTTGCGTATGTATGATTTAATAATATTTCTTTTTGCGCTTTCCTTTATTTTTCTTTCTTTTTTGCTTTTTTCCGTATGGATTATATTTCTGTCGAGTCACTGTTAACAAAGGCTGTTACCCGTTAACAAAAAATGAATAAATATAAATAAATAAAGAATTCAAAGAGTCAAAATTAAGATTATGGGTTTTTCCATGTGTGTCTAGATGAAAACTGAATGTTTGCAAAATATGACATCTGTACGGCTAGTCCAGTGAAATTAGGATCTGTCTTCGGAATAAATTCCACCAAGCTAAATTTTGGTATGGGTCTTTATTTGGTCGTTTTAAACAATATGTCAAAACTCCCCATCGATCCGACCGCCGCTAAAAATTTTACAGAGGATTATCTAGCAGTTTTGCGAAAAACTGTTGTTTTTTTTCAACTCTCTGTAAAATTTTTAGCGGCGGTCGGATCGATGGGTACTTTTGACATATTGTTTAAAACGGCCAAATAAAGGCCCATACCAAAATTTAGCTTGGAGGGAATTATTCCGTAGATTGGGCAGATTTCCGTCTAATTTCACTGGACTAGGCGTGTAGTTTAGAAACAAAGCGAGGTAGCAAATCATGATGTGTCAAAGTTTTTGTTAGGCATTGCCCACTACTGAAGACGCTGCAGAATTCAACGACCTGGAAGACTTGGAGGATGAAATTAATGAAAATTTTTAAAAAAATTAATCTCCACACCTTTTCGTAGAAAAATAATTACTATTATTAATTCCCTGTCTTAAGTTACCTACTATTTCCATATTCAATTAATATTTTGATTCAAGTTTCTTAATGCGTGACTAAAGAATTCATTTCTTTAGTCTTAATGACTCTTTGAATTCTTTATTTATTTATATTTATTCATTTTTTGTTAACGGGTAACAGTTTTTGTTAACAGTGACTCGACAGAAATATAATCCATACGGAAAATGCAGAAAAGAAAAAAAAATAAAGGAAAGCGCAAGAAGAAATATTACTAAATCATACATACGCGAAAAATTATTTTCAATAGTTATCCAGTAGGTAAACATATGTATTCTAAAATATTCAAAAAAATTCAAGCTTCAATCTATTCGACACATTCGGACTACTAGGTTCTCTTCCAGCCGCTCGAAAAATTTCAAGTTCTCGGTTTTCTTCGAGCTACTCGGTCCGAATTTCAAGGTACTTGAATATTCGAGTACTTGAACAGTCCTAATATATATGTGACGTCTGCTTACTAATTGTCAGTTGCATCGCGTGACATCTTAACATATGACAAAAATGATGATTCTTGCAGGTAATACCAGCGTTTCATTATGCCATCGCGGAGGGATGGTTTAAAGCAATTAGTCAAGCATCTCTTGGATGGTTAATATTAATGGGGTGTTTATATATCTTAGGTGCATTGTTTTATGCGTTAAGGGTACCTGAACGATTTTTCCCTGGAAAGTTTGATATTTGGGTAAATATATATTCATATTATATCTCTGTTTTTATCTTATGCACATTTCACGTCCAAGTATTTCGTTCTTTTAGTTTCAGAGTCATCAAATCTTCCACGTATTAGTAATTGCAGCTGCTTTTGTCCATTACCATGGAATAACTGAGATGGCTATGCATAGAATGACAATAGGGCACTGTGCAAATCCGTCGCAGGTGATAGCTTTTTAATTATGCAACAGGCATATGATCGTGTTGTTGGATTTCATCTTCTATAACTTTATCGAGACTTGAAGAAATTCCTAAATCTTTGTATGTCAGTAGATCTGTACTATCAAAGAACTGCTGGAAACAATATCGTAAGAAAAATCACCCGGGGCAAGACTAGTTAAATTCTATCACAATTGAAAAGATTGAAAAGTAAAATTTATAAATATCCAATGAAAACAATAAAGTACAATATGTGATAATGAAGATTACTAAGGATACATTTACGAGATTTAATTAGAATTTTTTTACACCTTTGCAAATTTTGAATTCGTGAAAGAAAAACAGTGTTGACCTCATGTCGAACGCTAAGCGCAACATTTCAAACGTTTACGACACGTTTACCAAAAATTTCAGCAGTACAAAGTAACGAGTATGATATAACCGTTTACGCTCGTTGTTCCTTACTTTATTTAAATAATTTATGCGAATAATACAAGTAGTTTATTCTACGAATGGCGAATATGTTATACTGGAAGCGGATCTATCATTAAAATTACTTCATTCTACTAAATAATAATGACTGATCTCTTGCTTCGTGCAGTTCTCTTGTTGGAGGCGAGTTAACGGAAAAAATTCAGATATACGAAACAAAGTACAGAGATATATGGCAACGAACGAAACTTATATTAAGATTTAGGAACTGATCATAAATACAAATAATTTTATAGCGTAAGCACTACAAAAGTTGTAATATATCTTTGAACACAAACATTGTTAAAGCAATGAAAACTATTTATTATAATTATTATGGGAACTATAAAAAGAAATTCAAGTTCATTTGAATCAAGTTTGTAAGAAAGAATAATGTCGATTCCTTTTCAATGTGTGCAGATCATTGATATTAACACAATAATTTTCGCACTCTACTCTATTTAAAACAGCGATCGCAGTTTCCACTTCTTCAGTATTAGTAATTTTTATTAACCTAATTCTTGTTGAATATTTACCATTCTTTTTTTCTTTTCGTTCTTTCGTGTTGACCCGTGTTTCGTATTTATCGTGGAATACACAAATTTCATTGTATTTCTGTTGATTTTTTTTATATAAAGTGAAAAAAAGATGTTGAATATTTCTGTTATTATAGAGTCTAGTACTTATAAAGGGATATTGTTGAACTTTTTACATAAATAATTCTTGATATTGGTAAATTAATAAAGGAGGAAATTATGCATTTCAATATGTAGAAACACAATTATCCTACTTTATGTAATTTCCCAAAAATATATTTTTCTAAACGAATATTGTAGTATCATTTGTGAAACTACTCAACTCTGCTAGAAATGTCTCTACCCGATATAACAAACGACAATCAGAAAATCAGAATATCTGAGAAGGAAAATAGGCTTCAAAAACTGTCTTCTTGTAACCACCTGAAATCTATACTGAAACAAAGATTTACCTAATAATCTAACGATCAGATATAAAGAGACCTATTTGTCAAATTGTACAGACTACAACAGCAAAGCTTGGCATTTATCATTAACGATGGTACAGCAACGTCTAAAGTCTAAGTTTATGTTCCAATGATGTACAACTCATTTCTGTCGTCGGAGTAAATATTTATATTGAAGTATGCAAAATTGTCATTCATTCTTCTCTTTTATGCGCGCTCAAAAACAATTCGGTCGCAACTTCTATTATTCTAAAAATAGTTCCGGTCATTTCCTGTATGTTTTTGTATAATAAAAAAAAACAAAAAGATTTTTATATAAAATACTTGTATACGTATGTTATTAAAAACTTAATAAAAAGATTATGTTTGCTCAGAGCTTCAAGATTTTACAAATAATGTTTGATTGCAGAAACCGATTATAATACAATCTAGGTACGCGACGTCTAGATTTGAAAATTTTACAATCCCCTGCGTAATTTGAAATTAATCACGAATTCTGAAAATAGATCTAACTCGATCTATTCCTTAATAACAGAAAACTTAAATCTCCCTTGAGTACTTTATTACTATACATATGTTTATGCATATGTATATGCATATGTACGCAGTGCAGCGCAGCGCAGCCATTAACCGATAATACGAAAACTATGTTTCACGTATTAAAATCTAATCGAATTTAATGATTTTAATCATCCAGTCCCCTCGCGATATCGCGATAGCAACGGAGGATGGTAACATCGATGTAACGTATACCTGTAGGAAAAATATCTCGATAAGGCATCGATAGATAGACCGTACGTTTTAAGGAACAGTTTGATAGTTGTCCCGTGCAGGGTGCATCTCTACTGATCTCTGCGTAAGCTGCAAAAAGGCGCGTTGCAGTATTTTGCAGTATTAAAGAAATGAAATGTTAAACAATACAACAGAATGCGGTTGATACTTTATTCCGATATAAGGGACGATTGTCATTATGCTGCGAAGGGTATTATGGTCAATTTGCAGTAATGATTAATCAAAAGAGGAATATTTATCTTTCGTCGATTCTACGGCCGAGGAAGCACGAGAACAATGTAACTGCATTTGTGAAATATCTTTACGTTCTTGTCGTAAGCAATTAACAATTCTCGGAATAAAGGGGGAGCACATAGAATTGAAGGAACATTTCGGAGAGAGGCGCACGAACGTCGAATTCCGAATTCTGGCATTGTGATGAAGTGAAATTCTTATCGGATTTTCCCATTGATACTACGGCACGAAAATTGATCACAATGCATAGCTATCTAGTCGTTCACGAGCCCGAACCAGTAAACGCGATGTCTATCTCGCTCGGTTTACGTTTCCCAACTATAGATATGTGATAAAGTGATCCATTAAGGTATTATGTGCATTCTACTTGTACAAGAGCCGAATAGTGTCTGATATAACAATGTATTAATGCACCGAGAGAGAAGTATTTAGCGCTATGCTTCCTTTGCATTATGTTCACTGTGCTTGATGGAGCTGAGTAAACGAGTGGCAGAGAGATTACATCGTAGAGTCGCAGGGGATTTCCATTTTTAGTAGCATAAATGATGTAGACATCGACAAATGTATGCCTAACGTTCTTTAAATTATGTTTTTCATACAACCAACCACAGCTATCTGATTAATAATGACGAACGAAATGAACATGACAACTGTAGCAAATTCTGTAACACCTCAGGTGTTACTTGATAATGGGAAGGATTACACCACCATCGTAGCGAATAACATATCTGACGAACCATCCGAAGTGTACGCGTATACCACAGAGGAGAGCGAAAGTAGCCAACAGCTATGGAATATTTCTAAGGCCACATCATCGTCTAATAGTACATTACTTTCTTTTAATACTACGACCAGCAGTATATACACGCCCACAACGACAGAAACCTTCGACGAATTTGGCCCACCAGATGGAATAGAATACATTTTCGTGCCACTTGGCGTAGTGGTCTTTGTTATTGTACTATCAGCTGTGGTATGGGTAGCGATATCACCTTTTCTACTTAAACTATAATATACGTTTGACTCTTCATTTACAGAAACAAAACCATAAAGTAAAAGTTGTGATCAAATGTCTTAAATCTCCGTAATGTTCGGATAAATATCTTTACATTAGGTATTATTACCTTTTCATAGTACACTTTGTCGTGTACTGGTCAGTTTGTATAAGTAGTATTATATTTGAAGTTTTTCTTAATGTGTAGTGTTTCTCTGAAAAAGAATAATTTGGTTTCTTTAGAAGAATCCTCGCAATACATTTCGCTGACAATATATTATGTCTTTAAAGGTGATAATATTATCGAGGAAAAGAAAACTGGAACGCTTAAGGCACAGACTCATGCCAATGTATAATTTTGATCCCGGCGAGGAAGAAGAAGACGACTGGGAAACCGAATTATTGGAGGATTGTTACAATAATCATCAGAGGCGCGTACGTATAATGTTGTGTCCAATTCAACTGATACATAATTAGTATAAAGCGATTTACTCTACAGCAAGGATATCAGTCTATGGATACCGAAGAAAATGCTGAACTCTTTGGGAACCATTGATAGAGGGGGACGAGGGTCGCCTTTTAAAAGATTGTCAATAATTTGATGTAGATTAAAGATCACAGCATTTATTAGATTTATATATTTACTTAGAGTTCAAACTGAACGTTCACATTTCGATTCGGAACGAAATCGAGCTTCGTGTTTTATGTGGAGCAAGACTTTCAGGAAAAATTAGAGACACTCTTTTAACGAAAATTCTATGACATTATAGATAAAGTTTATTTAATAGTCTTAGTTTACTGCAATGTGGTGGTAACTATACAACGGAGTTATGCTTATAAAAACGATTTCATGATGTAGAAATACAATGACGAGAATGACTGAAACTTTATTTTGTCATTAGGATCCATTGTACACTATTTATAACAGTTTTTTTTTTATAAATGTTAAACTTTTACTAGGTACTTGGATATTACTTATGTATATATTTTTTTCACATCCTATCCTGTAAAGACACATGAAGGAAACGAAACTCTCAATGTCTAGTTGAAAAGACAGTTTATACTGCAATGTTCTGAATGTACAAAATATAAAAATTAGGTGATCTGCATAGCAAGAAAAGCAACAAGTACTTCTTCAATTGTTATTAAAAACAAAGTCAAGTCTAATTACTTCGAGTAAATGTAAACGTAGCGATTCACATTCCATTCCATGATTATTCAAATACTTTATGATAAAATTGAAAGAGGCAACGTCTAATTACGAAGGATTAATTACTGATTATTGAAAGTCGAAGCTAAGTAGAATTATAAGGTCAAGAATCGATTCGACACTATTAAATATTTAACTTAGAATGTTGACGACCTAATTAAGATACATTGAAATCTTTTCTTAAAGTTGTAATCTAGTAATGGAAATGAATGTCACAATCTCAGCCACGGCATGAACTGTATCGTTGAAGAATGTAATGTATACAATACAGGAATTAAGAGAGTCACCTTAGAAGTTTATTTACTTTAATACAAATTTGACATTCACACATATGCTTGCCTCAAGAACAACGTTAATGTTTACATATTCAAATTCAATTAAAAAAGGATATTCCTTGCACATTGTACATACAAAAAGTACTTTACTTTTTCTCTATTTTTTTACAGCGTTAAATTTGTTTCACAATTATAATATGCATGCACGGAAAGAAGGGGTTGTAACGCATATGTGACATACTCGTACATAACGTATTCAATTAAAAAGTGATCGGTCAAAGTCTGTATTAATCCAAATTAGCTTGAAATTTGATTAGTCAAAGTCCCTATCATTCAAATAGACGAACGCTTAAAAGGTAATAATAAGTTTAATACTAACGATACAAACACAAAGTAAATATTTAAAAAAGAAAGTGTTTTATGTGCATCTCGTGTCTTTTTTTTACACATGTGATTACCATAAACTATATGTTCTCCTACAATGACACTTGAACTTGAGCATTCTTGAAAACAATACATTTACAGTTTTGTCATTTCTATCAGCAGATATATGATATAAAAAGCCAACTTAAAAATTTAAAATTCATTTTTTTAAAAACCTTTAAAGAATAAGTCTGGTGTATTGAATTAATTTCTTTACATTCAATTCTCTTCCTCCTCCTCCTCCTCCTCCTCTTGCTCGTCGTCTTCTTCGCCAGTACTCTCTGGTTTCTCTTCTTTCTTTTTTGGTCTACCACGACCCCGTCCCGAAGGAGTCCCTCCTTTCGGCGTCCCTTGCTGAAAATTCCAACCCGATATGTAATTGGTGAATGATTATTGATTAAAGGAAGCAGTAGGTTAACCAATATCTACCTTCTTTTTGTGAGAACCCTTCGGTCGCCCTCTACCCTTTTTCACAGGCACAGGAGACGAGTCGTCTTCGTTATCAGATTTCATAGCACGTAGAGAATTATTTTTATCCACAGACGGTCGTCCTCTCTTCTTGGATTCCTTAGCAGCACTTTTATCTGCTTTGGATGGCCTACCTCGCTTCTTCTTTTGCTCCTCGACAATGGATGAATTATCGTCCGACATTTTTGATCTTCTGTATCACTGTACAATCAACAAATTCAGTTTCATAATATCGAGTATCTGATAAAATCCAAAAACTGTGTATTAATTACATGACTATCATTTCTCAGAAAATTCTAGACAAGGCAAACGAAATCCGCATAATTATACAATTACGATATTTTCGGATGAAAAATCTGCATACCTGTGCAAACGAAATACAAGGAATATCGTATGGTTATCAATCTCTAAACCGTCTCGCAAAGACCATTTAACTCCAATTCACGATATTAATTCGATAATCATAAAAAGAAAACAAATGGAGAAAAAATTAATTTCGTTCCCCGGTGAATAACAAATTACGCGTTTAATATATATTTTCGCTCGAATACCATCGAGCGGTGGGTTTTCTCCTAATCGTTACGATCAAAACACGATAATTATGCAAAGCCAATTACTACAATCCGTGCGCGGATTTCTATACGCAAAGCAGAACTACCATTGTTACTCGCCAAACAATGAAGCTATCCAAATTCTCCTCGCTCCGTAATTCCCTCAACAAAAAAGATCATCCGCAACAATAAGGCGAGTGCTTTCTGAAATTTCCGCGCCCGCCATTTTCAAAAACATAAACCACGCCGTTGGTGCTCACCATTCCTTGCATGAATAATTGGAAATGAAAAAATAGGCCGCGATTTTAATCGACTTGAGCATCTAAGCATCAGTTAACGCCGATAGAGAAATAACAGGAAGGGGACTGGCTATTAAACGCAAATGCAAAAGTGTCAATTGGCTGCTAGGGACGCCATGATCGACAAAATCATGGCAACGCCACAGCCGTGGTCAGCGTCCATCAGCGATCTCACTTTCGCGTCACCCGAGCGAATGGAGAAATATCTCTGTAAGTAACGGCGAGCGAATTATCAAAAAATCGGAGAAAAAATTATTTACACGTTGTTCGACCGTTCGACGCGGCCAATGTAAACGGCTCGCCGTTGGAGCATAGTATTTGCGGACAGAAAAAAGACGTTGACAAATACTCACCTCGAATTCTAACGTATTAGGAGGACAAAGGCAAATCGTTTAGCCGGCGCGCGCGTCGTGCTGCGAGAGTACCCGGCCTAATGCTTCTTCTCTGTATCCTCGCTTCGTCGAATCGCGTTTTCTTGCAGACTGGTCGAAGGCCAGGTCGTCTTCTTCGTTTTAGTGGCTGTTTCTCAGCACTATGCCGCTCGCGTCCACTGCTCTGCTCCGTAATCAGACGACTCGTACGTACCTCACTGTAGGATTTGCCAGACGCGACTGCCGCGACCGAAGCGCACAGTACACCACTTCGCTCGTTGTCGCGAGAGGCACAACCCCCACCACTCGTATAACGCGTCAACCGATTCCCGCCAAAATGCCACGATGCTGACTTAAAATCACTGGATTTTCAAAGGCCGCTAAAAATTCGAAGTATTTTATTATTTAAGACGAGATGAAAGGCCGCGGGAACCTTGCCGATCGATAGGACGTCGTGGAATTCTTAATGACCACTTAATTATCGTGCGGGCTTAGCGGTATAATTTGGCGGGGAAGTAGGTGATGACGTCAAGCCGCCTTTAGCACCCAGCAGGCGGTTTCCTTGCCCCGGGCTCCGCGCTTGGAGACTTCATTTTGTAAAAATTAAATGAATTAAGTATAATTGTTAAGGTATCAATTTTTTTAGAATAGATTTTCGACCAGTCTAAGTGACGCATGAAGTACAGACGTAAGGTTATCTGTTTTCAATAATATCGACTTCTGCTCCGGGCCCGGCAAACTCTAAGGGCGGCTCTGGCTGACGCCTGCGAATGCTTCCTGTGTAATTAGATTTTTAGGTTTGGTTTGAAGGGAATCTCGGATGAATTTTATATTTATGTTTTATTGTTTTTCTTGTGTTTTAAGCAGGATGGCATGTTTCAAGCTTATTTTTGCTTATATTGCCCAACGAACTATAGTCCCATTTCCTTTTCCCCTCCTATCTTCTTCGGCTCCATGCAGCAGCAGCGCATCGGGGGAGAGGTGGTTTCCTCTCCCCCAACTTTCCCCAGTACACCGCCCCGTGATGCTTAACTTCGCTGATATGACGAGAACCGGTGTTTTCCGTAACGGTTACGGCCGTTGGTGGATGAATTTTAAATAATTCGAGATTGTGGAGTAAGCTTGTTGGATGTTGGGAAACTGTTTGTAATGGCGGAAATGTTCCGTTTAATACATACCCTTGATATTTGGGGGGATTATGTTTTAAGTAATTTAGTATTTTCGTTAAAGAATATTTCGTTTTTTGAAGAAGACCGTTAGTGTTTAAGGCTCGTTTCTATGAACGGTGGTATTACGAAATTTGAGCTTCTGGAATGTATTTGAAGGCGGTATTCACAAACGTGTCTGAAGATTAAGATCGTCTTAAGCATTTGCTTAAGATGCCGCCTAGATTCTAGACATGACTTAAGCAATTGCTTATTCTAAGCAAATGCTTAAGTTCATCTTAAGCAACGTCTATGAATACCTGATGTCTTAAGTGAAATAAGATCGTCTTCTAGAAGATGATCTTAAGCATTTAGGGGAGACCGGGGCTAGTTGATACGTTTTTCAGTTTTCAATGTTTTTCATTTTTGTTTGAATTAATTACTTGATAACAAATATGTTAAAATATACTTTGGTCCTTCCTCTTTAATATATAGTAAGCAGAAACTTGAGAAAATACATACAAAATGAATGAAAAAATGTTATTTTGACGATCAATTTGGATGTATCAAAACTATTTACTTTTTCTCTATATAAACGAAAACAGTTAAAAAAAAACTATTGTTAACGCCAATGTACAT
The DNA here is from genome assembly GCF_050908995.1 of Andrena cerasifolii. Taxonomy (NCBI): domain Eukaryota; kingdom Metazoa; phylum Arthropoda; class Insecta; order Hymenoptera; family Andrenidae; genus Andrena; species Andrena cerasifolii. Next base: position 12,762,046 of record NC_135127.1, read on the forward strand.
ACACGTACGTTGGATCGTAGGAAAGAATTGGACAACAATCTTCACATATCTTGCTCAAATGGAGCTACATATATATGGTGTAGAGATAATTCGTCTGTATCAACTTGCCCCTGTATCAACTAGCCCCGGTCTCCCCTACTTCAGATACGTTTATGAATACTGCCCTGATTGATAGTTTATAATTTTGCTGAACTTTGAATTTGAAGTATAGATTATATATTTTATAGGAATCCCCTTGCACCTTGTGTTTTTCATTTAATCAATATACAATTAAGTAAGAAATAGTTCCATATGGTTCGTGTATTTCTGCAAAATTGTTATATATCTTTTAATTCCTATTTACATCGTAATCCTTTGTATGTATACATTACATAAAATTTTGTACATATACTGTTTTTTAGACGCTCATGGTATGTTCTTGACTTACGTTTGTAAACCTTCATTCGGAAAGTCTTCCATTACACTCAATTGTATTTGCATGAATTTTTAGGTAAGTCTATTACAACACACACGCATATACTCATTCTTCGATAACAGTTCCATACAAATCGTGATGCTGCATAGTTTATTTCTTTGCAAAAGATATTTTCATTGCATGAGAAGGCGTGATCTTGAATCCCTGAAGGGCGTCTTTCGCTGCTCCTGATTGTACTTCATTTTCGAACTCGACGAACGCGATGTCGTGTCTATTTGGTACCAGACGTACTTCCTTGAAACCAGGGAACTGATTGAACAGCATAGACAACATCATTTCACTAGTCTCGTCCGGTAGGTTTGTGAGGAATAGAATTTGATTTGGCGGCTGCTCGGGTACAGCGGTATTAACTAAGCCCGGATGTTGCGGCACGCCAGCGTGATAGCCGATCTGTTGAGAGTGTTTAGCCTGCTCTTTGGCTCGCTTCTTGGCCCGTTTAGCTTCTTCGTCAGCCGCAGGTACAACCCGTTTTGGTTTCTTTGGTCGCTCTGCGTATGTGCCTTTCATTTTTGCAATTATGTCACTGTCAGTCTTTGCGTACTGTATCCTCTGAAAAACAAGTAATAACCACAGCTTTCGTTATTCTAAATAAACTCCATTTCGACCCATGAATAATACTCACCATTGGTTTATCGTAAAATGGAAATCCTTGCATCGACCTCAATGCGTTCGTGGCGCTAGCGATCTCCTTGAAAATAACAAATGCCTGCCCACGCATTTTTAATGTCTTTAACGCTACGATATCTAATATTTGACCGAACTGGGAGAATATCGCGTATAAGGATTTCTTTAGCTCATCCTTTTTTATTTTTTCATTCAAATTGTTAATATAAATCGTATTATTCGGTCTAATATCCATTGCCACTGAAAAAGGAGAGGTAGTTTAATGAGAGAGATATTTCTTATTATTAAAGACTTAAATGTATAATAATATTGACAAAGCGGTTGAACCGTTACAACCACACAATGTTGACATAATATGTTACAGATATAATAGAAAAAATGAAGGAACTTGTTCAAATAACCTTTGGTATTAAATACGGATAATATATACACAATAATTAATAATACTTTTTGTGTACTATGTAACAATTATACTCAGTCGGCGTCAGTGGTTTACAGAGGTTAGGGTACACGGAAGCACATCAACGAACCACCACAAGTGTAGATTGGAAACTTGCTGACAAATATATTGAAGGTTAATTCTGCTTGACTGGCGCTAGGGAATCAAAATGTCGTCTTCAACTGGCGAGGAAACCGTTGTCCCCGTTGTTCATATATGATAGTATTGTTATGCTCTTTTCTAATTATATAATTGGACATTGCATATAATTTATGGCATATAGTTGATAATTTAGGGAAAAGCTTCTTATTCAAAAGCACTTCCACCGTCATTCTGCGTTCCTATTACACGCATCAACATTCAGCAGCATAAACAGTGGAACAAAATGGCAGCAGATACTATTTAAATGCTACAATAAATAAAAAAATTTTTACTCACAACAAAAATTGGTAATAAGTATTGAATTTCATGTCAAATATTTGCAAAATTTCTTATAGGTAGTAGTTAAAGGTCCATACTTTATGATCTAACTGCGAAAGTGCACAAATTATTTATAGACAATCTATAATTTTCATTGAAAGACCCGGAGTAAGTATTAATTACTTATTAATTATAAAATAGTTGCAAATGTTATGTAGGAAAACAGTAAAAGTCTATACTTTAAGATAGAATGTTAAAAGTACATACCTAAACCAATTCTGAAAAATGGATTATTTATTATAATAGATCTTTCCAAAATGATATAGATACTTTTACAGTTAGATCTGTTAATATATTCTCGCGACAATGTTCATATATATATATATATATATATATATATATATGTTACTGGCGGATATAGATGGGGAGCTGGAGAAAAGAGGGTGGGGTGGGTGGGGGGGAGTGCTGGCGAAAGATGAGGAACGAATGAGAGGGATGATGGGGAAGCTGGAAAAGTATCTGGATAAGAAGGGGCTGCAGCTGAATGTCGGAAAGACAAAGGTAATGAGGTGCAGAAAGGGGGGAGGGAGATGGAAGGGAAAGGTGGTGGAGGAGGTAAGAAAATTTAAATATTTGGGATACACGCTGTTGGGGAATGGGGGCAGGGGGCCCACTTAGAGGAAAGAGTGAAGGAGGGGGCAGAAGTGATGGATCAGGTATGGGGGATGGGAAAGAGAAGGTTTGGGAAGGATTGGGCAGAAGGATATGGTTGACAGGTTGGTTTGGGTGGTGGTAGGATATGGGGTGGAGGGCCTACGAACCGTCGGCTACGAAGGAGAGAAAGCATGATACTTTATCTCGCTTCGTCATTTAGTTCGAGCTCGACCAGCGTGCGGGCCTAGATACAATGCAGTAGCGGCTACTACTTTGTACATAAATACCTGTTTTAGGCCATTATCGAATTTTCCAGGTTTTCGATTTTCTACGGCATCTTTGGGTGCCGAGGAAACTTCATGCTGAATCTAAACCTTGTAGGTCATCGGGAAGTACGGAAAAAGTCTCTGGAAAAATTTTGCTAACAAACGAACATCCACCTTAAGCGTCTTATTATATAGGATATATAAATGGGGAACGTAGGCAATCGTAACAGCACGATAATGTATTTTATTAAAAAAGAGATGTCTTTCTTTGCCGATTATAACAATTTTAGTTAAGCAAAAATACCTCGGGAACGGCTTCGCAGTCGGAGGAACATTTTAAGTTTTATTCCAAACATTTTTGCATCGTACTTAAGATAACATTACATTCGGCATTTATCGACGATAGTGTCTTTAACAAATTGTCCTCGATGAACGACTTTATGTGTACAGATGTTTAGTTATATGATATATTTCACAAAATACTAGGTAATTATCTATACAACATAAATACGAAGATTTGGCGCGTCGTAATTGTTTCAGCGTTAATTGATCGTGTCATGCTATAATACTGATACGGCGCAATCTTATTCTTGCCGAGGGGAAAGAGATTGTGGACGTTACTCTTAGTTAATTAACAAAATAAAGACAAACTAAAATTACGTAAAATAATTTATATATGTGTACATACAACTACATATATCTATGTTACATTGAACAGGCCTTCTCTGTTTCTTTCCGTATGACATGTACCTCAAATATAACAATGTTGTTTCGTGGATGGTTACATCAAATGTTTGCCTTGGGCAGCGTACTTCTGTCAGTACAAATATAAGCTTCGAAAGAATGTGGGGCACACTTTCGTGCGAAACGTACAGCTATATCGATAAATATATATCATATAACTTAATTTTAATACTGAATCACAGAGACCCATCGACGGGTAAGCAATAAATTATATCCTTAAGAAGGCTCGCGTATATATCGGGAGAGAATTTGTGCTTGTATTAAAGAAGAAGACAACAACCAATTTCAAGAATGAATCGTGTGGTACTCTTACATGCAAAAATTTACAAGATCGTGAACAGACGTCTGGCTTTCTTTTTAGAAAATATAGATCCGCATAAAACATCCAATGAGTCCTTCTTTTCTTCCATTCCACTTAATACGTTTGAAACACTGAGACGTAACTCTAAAAAGACAAGCGCGGTAGTGGCATCCGAAGTCCTTCATGAAGTTATTACTTTCAAAGGTTGCTCCAACCGATTAACAATGCGTGAATACAATATCTTAATTCCTCTGATAATGAGTAAATTACAGCTTTCGCTAAGCCTATGAAATCGAAGGTATCTCGAAGTTAACACTGAGATTCTCGGACTGTGCTAACTTAACGATCGTTGACAATTTAACCGCGACTCGAGCGGCCTCGTCGAGATCGTCGATCGGGACGATTTTCAAGCCCGCGTTCGCGATCAGAGCTTTTGCTTCATCCACGTTTGTACCCTGAAATAGAAACACGGTATAACAATCTCTTTACATTTATACTTTGCAGTTAACGTACCTGTAATCGGACAACAACGGGGATTTTTAAGCTAAGTTCTTTAGTCGCAGCTATGATTCCTTCTGCAATTACGTCGCATCTCATAATTCCACCAAATATATTGACCATGAGTGCATGGACCTGCGTTTATAGGCACGGAAAAGAAATTGTAATATCGGTAATACTGTTTTTAATTGAGAGTGTGTATCGTGATTTATTTAAAGAGTACGTTACGTGTCGACGACTTACTCGTGGGTCGGATGTAATTATTTTAAATGCTTCCTTTACAGCAGCGGCCGATGCACCACCACCTACGTCCAAGAAGTTGGCAGGTTCTCCTCCGTGCAATTTTATGATGTCCATAGTAGCCATGGCTAAACCAGCTCCGTTAACCATGCAACCAATATTACCATCAAGCGCGATGTAATTCAAATCAAATTTAGCGGCGTCAACCTCTTTGGAGTCTTCCTGGGACCAATCTCTTAAGGCAAACAAGTCTTTTTGCCTGAATTCAGCGTTGTCGTCGAATCTGCACTTGCAGTCCAATGCGAAATCTGTGTATTATAAAATAAAGTTCTCGATATATTTCCTTTTTACCATACAGTGAATTACACTGTCTTTGATGAAGCTTACAATTTCCGTTGATATCTTCTGCAAGAGGATTCACTTCTAATAAAACAGCATCTTTTTTCAGGAACATTTTATACAAGTTGATAATGATATTGGAGATGTAATCTTTAACATTTTGAAGACCAAGCTTAACGGCAATGCGCTCCGCTTGTTCTTTTGTGATTCCCGTGTCAATGTCAATGGGTTCGTACATTATAGCACTAGGATTTGTAGCTGCAACCTCCTCGATATTTACACCACCTTGACTCGAAGCTATTATGACTGGACCCTTAAATCAAAAGCTTCGGAATTAGACGTTGGAACTGTAGATACTTCGGTTATATCCGTATATTAACTTACACCGAAGGCTCTTTCCATCATGACTGCAAGGTAATACTCCTTTCGAGGGAACATACGCTGTGTTACCATCACTGCATTGCATATCCTACCCCCTTCGCCCGTTTGTTTAGTAATTAACAATTTACCTAACATTTGACTTGCCAGCTTTTTCGCTTCCTCCGGTCTACAAATGAAACACGAATAACAATATGTATTCAAGTACAATTCCATCTTTATGTAAGATGGCGACTTACGTTTCACACATTTTCACACCGCTAATGGTAGAGTTTTTGAAGTGTCCCTTTCCTCTGCCACCAGCTAAAACTTGCGCCTTCAAGACAATGTCTTTGCTCTTCAAATCGGTAGCAATCTTCGCAGCCTCATCTGCGGTCTTGGCGACCCCGAATTTAGGAGTCGGTACTCCAGCTTCATTTAACAAACTGTAACTGATGTGTTCGTGCACATTTAAATTCCTGACTGGCTGCTTTACTATGTTCGTCTTGCATCCCAATATCTACAAACAGTGGAAATTGAATTAGTAATTTAATTTATCGGTTTCTGTGCAATTATGTAATGTAAAATTATGCTCCCCTGAGAAAAATTTACTTAGAAATATAAGCTCCATTATTTCATACGACAAGGGAAACCGGAATAATCAAAATGCTAGCAATTAAGCGTGCTGTTATTGACAGTTTATAAACTTCACACTGGCCTTGGGCCATAGGATTTAAAAATAATCTGAACTCAAAGACCAATCAGTGGTAATGACCTACATACTTTTCAATTCAAGCGTCGTCAGCCATCGCTTGTTTTGCCTTTGATAATCAAGTAACACGGTCGATCAAAACAAATAGCTGAGAATAGCGTTCGCAAAGGAGCAACATAAGAATATAGAATAGAACGAATTTTTTCAAAAGTATGTAAAGTACTGTGCCACATGAAAACAGTTGTCAGAGACTATTTCAGGTGAAAGAAGGCGGAAAAAAACAATCGACGACAGACTTCGATCGTTCGAACAATTCGAAAATTTCGAATAGGGTGAGAATTCTCGGCGAGTTTGACAAGTGGCCTTTGACGTTCTCCGAGTAATTCAATAACTGTTAATTAAATACGAGCGGAAATGTCAAAGTTAATGATTAAAGAAATAGTGGGACCAGCGTGTAAATGACCACGTTCTTATTGCATAACTGTCATACTCGTATTTCACGAGAAAATCATATTTCGTGCAAGGCCACGATCTTTGGCTTCGAATCGACTGACCCTGGCGCCCAATTTAGCAGACCGCAGATATCTAATATGGCGATTATTCCTCTTATGAATCATTGGTGGGCACAGAACGTCGTGTTTCTCGATTTATTAACGAAGGGCGTTTGCCCATGCCAGTGTACAGGAAACAATGCAATATCTTTATTTCGGAAATGTGCTGCATACGCACCTTGGACCCGTTAAATCGGGTGAGATTTTCCACGAGGGAGATGGTCCGCGACAACATGGTAGCCATCTTACTAAAGCGGTGGCAGTGGACTGCCAAGTGTAAGCTGCGTCTTCAGGTCCCCACCTATCTTGACGTTTCCTGTAAAACCATGACGCAAACTCCGCGAGCACGATGAGTCGTGATGGCAGCACTATTTTTCTGCACAGCTGACCACGATTCGAAATACAGTTTCGTGTAGCGAGCATAATTGAAACGGTATTTCGATCGTACGCGCAATAACCGCTTAACGAATAAATGATATAAAATTATCCACGGAATGTTACTCTTCTCCCACATAAAGATCAGTTTTCGAATATTCGAGGCGAGTAAATTGTCGCGCTACGAATTTAAAAAAAGAGCATTTATTCGTGTAGAAATATATTTACATTCGTATAAATTTGTAGCAAAGATATAACGAGAATGACGAGCATCGAAGTTATACATTTTTAAGGCATCGGTGGTTTAAGACCGGTTAAAATGATTAGAGAGGAAACCGAGAAAGTCGACTGTACAAAATTAGCGTAGAAGGACTACATAGTTATAGATGTCGTATAATGATTTTTAAATACTTTACTGAAGCGTGTAAAAATGTGCCTCATTTCGACGCCTTGGACTTTTTATCCTTTTTAGCAGACTTTCCTTTATTCGTTTTAGCAGACTTTCCTTTATCCGTTTTAGCAGACTTTTCTTTAGACGTCAAAGCGAGGTCTAAATTCAAGGAATTCGCTACGTTCACTATCAATGCTAACTTCACAGCCGCCTCGCCCGCCTTTGCGAAATCGTCCACGACGATAACTTTTAACTTCGCTCTGCTTATCAAGTTTCTCCCCTCGTCCACGTTAGTTCCCTATAGGAGAAGAAGGAGGAATGTAAAATAAGACCTCTGGTCGTTCCCACAGCCACGGATTACCTGCAGTCTCACAACTATCGGAACAGTCAGATTCAGATCTTTGGATGCAGTGATGATTCCTTCAGCAATTATGTCGCACCTCATAATACCGCCGAATATATTCACGAAAATCGCTTCTACCTAAATATTTCCAGTAACATTTTCATCACCGCTGTTTCAGATCTATCAGTACTCGTTCTACCGAATAGAACCGATAAAACTCATTAAAAGGAACACAGGGAGTCACATCTTTCCTAGCTAATGTTTTGCCCGATTTGTTCCTGTTTATGAGTCGATGTATCCTAATTTTCATAGAATCTTTCTAAACACCTTTGGATCCGAGATTATTATTTTGAAAGCCTCTTTGACTACTTCTGCCGTGGCACCACCACCCACGTCCAAGAAATTGGCAGGTTTGCCGCCATAAAGTTTTATGACATCCATGGTTGCCATCGCTAATCCAGCGCCATTCACCATGCAGCCTATGTTCCCATCCAGAGCTATATAGCTTAAATTGAATTTGGCCGCTTGAATCTCGTTAGGGTCCATCTGAGTCAAATCCTGCAGCGCAAACAATTGTTTCTGCCTGAATGCCGCGCTATCGTCGAACGTGCATTTACAATCCAAAGCGAAATCTAAAAAATTCATAACGTAAACGTTGCTATTAAACCGCCTTCCTTAGAAAAACGCTTCGATATAACGAGCATTCTCTGTCTACGCACACTCGTCGCATATATCCAATACAAACGGATTGATTTCAAGTAGCAATGCTTCCTTATCAATGAATAGTTCATAGAGATTGCAAACGAGCATCGCGGTGAACTCCTTGGCATTCCCTTCCATGCCTAATTTATCCGCGACGAGATCCGCTTGTTCGACTGTTAAACCTTCCAGGATGTTAACTGGTATATACGATATCGCTTCTGGATTCGTGGCGGCTACGTCCTCGATATTTACGCCACCTTGTTTCGATACTATCACGACGGGTCCCTGTGGGAATATTTTCCTCCTTAAGTTCAAGCCGAGCTCGGTTCGCCGCAACTCACATTGAAACTGGTCTCCATCATCACTCCTATGTAAAATTCCTTGCGAGGGAACATCCTTGTCGTCACCATTACCGAATTGCAAATCCTTCCTTCTGCTCCAGTCTGTTTTGTTACTAACATTTTGCCTATCATGCTACTGGCGAAAGTTTTAGCTTGTTCGGGGCTGCAATTCATGGTCAACAAATTATGGTCGGAATAGAAGTTCTTAGATGTAACGGAAGCAGTAGAAATTGTTATTTTAACTTTTTATCAGACTCACGTTTCACACGTAACAACACCGCTGACATCGGTACCCATAAAGTGTCCCATTCCACGACCACCAGCCAGAACTTGTGCTTTTAAGACAATATCTTTTGTCTTCAGATCAGCAGCTATTTTAGCAACTTCGTCTGGTGTCTTGGCTACTGCATAAGGTGGAACTGGGATCCCAACTGCTTTCAATAAACCGTACGCAGAGTGTTCGTGAATTTGCATGTGTCGAATTTGTTGGACAGTGACAGGCGTGCTAGCTAAAAACTGAAAAACATTTCTCTCAGTACTCAATGAAACGATCGAGTCGCTAATATTCGTTTATTCGTATTAAAATAGTGAATATATCCAGGTATCTACCTGCCCCTTTATCCCCCGAGCGCAGAACGATGCGAGCGACCAGATTTTCGTTGACATCATGCCACTGACAATAAAATTTAAACAATTCTAATTATCCGATAGGTGATCCACTCGACTCGCTCACGTGCACAATTGCTCGACTTTTATGAGAACGTGACGCTTCGTTGATTAGAAATGTTACAAGAAATTCTCTTTGTAAAATCCATCGTACAGAGCCATCAAACGTGTAAGTTTAAAGAAAAACCTTTGTTGCTGACATGACCGCATCGATTAAGCTAAGTAGGCAATGAGCGCAGAATACGTGCCCCTTTGTTTTATGACAATGATAAATGCATGTTCAAATGTATGTACCTGATACCACTTCATGTAGATAATAGCCGCTTCGTACATATGTCTATATTCGAGAAATGCTTTAACAATATAATTCGTTATGTACGCTTCATAAAAGTTCTCGGCTCAGCAAGAACGTCGCATAAGAGCCTCAGGAGTGAATCGTTTACGAATGCTTAGCGCGTTGCATTGCTGCGCATCAAGAGTGAATTCGATAGGACCATAGGTTGAATTTAACTCGTGTGCCGCTGTAATAAACGTGCCATCTTTCTATTCTATTTATATGCATAGAAGATACAATGTATTAAATTATGTTAATACAGTAAAATATAAAAAGGTCAATTTACATTGTACATCTATGTATAGTTTGACTATAATGATTTAATAAGCACTTACACTTATCGAATAAGTATAACAGAGAAAATATGAGAATTAAGAAGCAAGTTTATGCTACATTATACGTTGACGCTTAATATGTAGGTCACGTTCAGATGTACATAATTCAATGTGCTCTGAATATGACTCCATTCCGATACAACTTAATAATAATTATTTTCTTCCTTTTTTCATTAAATCAGACTTATGCTTATCTTAGGAACTACGTCCTTCGCATGATTTCTAAAGAAAATTTTAATAATTCGTACGTAGTTACAGCAATTCGATCGTAGTTATACTTTTGCCTCCGGATGACCAGAAGAATGTTATTGAGGCCACGTTTCTGCATAAAATCTTTAGCATTGTTCAAGTAATTAATTATATACTGTACCCCTAAAACGTTTGCCGAACGTTAGCAAACATAATTTTGTAAAGTATTAAACAATGATCGTAACTTAAGTATTACTAATTTCAAGTAATGTACTCCCTATAAAAAGACTACGAAAGGTTTAAATTCATATCACACTTCCTGCAATTTTTCATCGTGATACGATTATTTTTATCGTAACGTATAAACGGAAAATGTTATGTCAAGGAAGAAATGGAGCAGATTACTTATCTCGCGAAACTTTTAAAACTGAAGCGTTGTAAGGTGCGTCAGAGAAGATATTGAATTTAAAAATTCAATGCATCTAATACTCCGAGGTATATTGAAAACATAAATTGATCTACACTCTACAACTTAAGGATAACTTTCATATCCTCTGGAATATGAAACATAAAAGAATCGAATACATTCGAGCGAAGTTCTATTTTTTTTTTCATAGGATACAACTTAAATATTAATATAATTCGTAGAACAGAATTGCATCTTGCATCTATGTTTTAAGCATAAAACTTCATTTCTGGCCTCAACAGTCTTATATTCTAAATATAAAACGAATTTTCCTTTTAGAAATTTAAAAACTAAATCTATCGTTAAGCGTTCTCCCCGTGACACCAAGGTTCCCAGATAAGCTGTACATGACCTCGCTGAATGTACGATCGTCGACGTCTGTTCCTGCGTCTGACGATGGGGTGTTACGTGTACGAGAACGAGAGCGCGATCTTGACCTCGAACGTTGCCGACCGAACAGTGGCGATCGACCAACCTGAAACCCACGAATCTTGTTACAACTTATATAACAGATCATATTATTTCCCATCTGCCCAAATACGAGCACGTAAAGTTACATTCTATGAATAAATTTTAATATACCATACCATATTCAAGCTTTGTACACTTTGTCTGAATGGTGAACGTCCCCTGGGCAACTGGCGTAAACTGTTCACAGCATTTCCATTCCGACTTGGCGTTAGAGGAAGAGGTCGTTGATGTGTGCTAGGAGCATATTCATTTCCCAATGTATACATGAAGTTCACATTTGTATTAGCATTTAATCGTGGCGAACTACAACATCGTTTTCATTATATCAATTGAGTTCAAAACATAGTAGATTAGTGTTCATAAAAATCCTAACTATAACATCCTTTAAAACAACTGCATCGCTAAGAGATATCTAAAAGTGTTTATGAATTGTACAATCATACTTTATTCTCATCAATTTCTGTTCGTATTGTGCACGCCTTTGTGCGCGGGCAATCTGATCTGAACGTAATCCACCAGTGGTGAAGCGACGTTGGGATGTCAGAATTTGTTGCCTCCTTTCCATAGCGCTTCTCTGCTGTAGCGACAACATAGATTTTCCAGCTTGCGGTACCTATAATGAAACCATCACTCCAGTTTCCATTTCATTCGCTTTCAACCTTCCTTGTTCACACAGTCATTCACTTACTCGGAACTGATTTTGTAACGACAATCTCTGGTTCTGTCTTTGCAATAACAATTGCTTTGCTCTTTTGACACGATTTCGATAAGCAATTTGAGCAGGGCTCTGGTATCCCAATCGATTGTGGACCGAAGTCGGGTCACGCAAGTTTGGTAGGCTGTTTGTTCTTTTTAACGTAGTCTTATTATTGGTAAAGAATCCTCCTTGAGTAAAAGTCAGGTTCGTGCGACTTCTACTGCGAGTCAAGCCAAATCTATTGCCTCGACCACGGCGAACATTAAAAGCTCCTCGTGTATTTGATTTCTGGTTCAGGTTTAAGTTGCTTCGTGATCTGGTGAGGCCACTGGTTTTCTTATATCGTTTTCTTACAAAACCACCGCGCACACTGTTGTTATTACTCTGCCCAGCTTGCCACGTTTGCTCTTTCTTAGCCGTTCCGACATTACGCTTCACTCTCGCACCTCTACCCCTGAGTCCACTCCGTCCTCGTGTACTACCTCGAATGCGTTTAGCACCAGTTTTTCCATTTGCAGGCCCGGCCTTTTTCTTTTTCTCCTTTTTCTCCATCTTTATGATTTCATCTTAAAAGGAAGAAAATTCACAAGGTTTAGTGAGCGTTAGTGCGGAAAGTTAATTTGTGTTAAACTTTAATCTGTAATGTGTGAAAAATCTCCTCCTGTACAGATGATGCCAAAGGATAACTCAAGATGACAAACTCAGATTTTTATTCGCTCCCATTAAGGAAATTGGTCTTTCATTTTCATTAATCGCTCCCAGCTTCTCTTCCGATACATATGTTTATTCGAATTAATTTCACTGGGTATTGTTTTAACATTTTAGTATACTGAAACTATAACTTGGAATTCTCATATTTATTCATTGCTCTTTAATCTGTTTATCAAATCCAATCAAAATATGCTATTAATTTCTTGATCATACTACAAACAATAAACAATAATAATCATAACAGGATCAATAAAACCGAAGATATTCTAATTTGAAAATTATAAAATTACTCGTAAAGATATTAGAAAACAGCGAACAATATATCATTAAGGTTCTGAAATGCTATTATTTTTCATGAAACAAAGATAGGGTAAACTGTACAATGATTGGCACTCTTAAGTGGAAATCCCAATTCTATATTGTCTGTAGGGGTCGTCCTGAAATTACGCAAGGCTTTTGTGTGTGTGTGTGGGGTCGCGAATTTCTTACGGGGGGGGGAGTCAGGTAGTCTTACGTAATATTTTTTAAACTAATTTTCAATAAATACAAATTCTATCATTAATGTTCCACAAAAGTAGTTTTAGTTTAAATTTCCCAAAACCGAGTTAAATGAATTATATAAACCTTTAAAAGAATTTTAATAACTGAAAAAATTAAATGTAAAAAATATTACGTAAGAAGGGGGTTGCAATATCAAATGTTACGAATTCTTATACTGGGGGAGGAAGGGGGTAAGAATCACCAAAATTACCCTACGTAAATTAAGGACGGCCGGCCCAATATGTCTATATTTTTTTGTGAAGTTTTTATATGGTCATAATTTTCAGTTATTACACTAGTTTACAGCCATTTTGCGCAGCGGAGGCCACTATTCTCTTCTTATGTAAAATGGCCCGCTGATTTCGAAAATAAGGTTCAAAAAAATTTCTATGGATACGTTTTCGAGATATCGATAGGTGAACTTTTTACCTGTCTGTCAAAAAGGTAGTCACACTTAATTGCGAATATCTCGTGTTACGAATGTCCGATTTGGTCGAAAATTATATCAAATTAAAAATAATTGAATCACCAACAAATGTACAAAATTTTCAAATCGGTTCAGTAGTTCGGGCGAAATCGATGGAAATATGTGAAAAAGTCATTTTTCTCTATCGAAGTTAAGATCGACAATTCATTTAATCATCTGGGAAATATCGAAATCGCAAAAATAGACAGAGTTTCTCATTTTTTACATCGAGTCTGCACTTTTACGAAGAAAACAAGCTGCTACTGAAGAAAATGAATTGTCGATCTCAACTTCGATCGAGAAAAATGACTTTTTTCACATATTTTCAAAGATTTCACCACAACTACTCAACCGATTTGAAAATTTTGTGAGGTACATTTATTGGTGATTCAAATATCTTTAATTTGATATAATTTTCGACCAAATCGGACATTCATAACACGAGATATTCGCAATTAAGTGGGACTATCTTTTTGACAGACAGGTAAAAAGTTCACCTGTCGATATCTCGAAAATATATCCATAGACAAATTTTTGGACCTTATTTTCGAAATCAGCAGGCCATTTTACATAAGAAAAAAATAGTGACCTCTGCTGTGCAATTTTTTTTTTATTTTGTAAACTAGTGTTATCAATGATTGTGGATTTCTCATTAAAATAAAACATCTTGAGTACCTATTAAGTCTTTTATTTTAAAAATATTCAATGAAAAAGAAAAATAGGCATAAAAGTACAATCATTGGCTCCCTTCAATTTGAGGTGATATAGAAAAACGTATGTAGTTAAAAACGAAGTTTAAAGTGTTTAAACAGACTATTTTATTCATTATTAGATACCTACAACACTTAGTCAATCTGTATTTCAATCCATTACTTAGTTATAGAGACAAAATATACTTACCTACCCCTTTATCAAAATTTTAAGAAAACGCCTAAAACTCAGCCCTTTGCCCCACTTTGTGGTGTTGCCAGATGTAAAATGTGTAGTTCAATTACTGGGCTTTGCAGTGTTGTAGTGAAAGAAAAATAAGAAATTGTAAAAAAGTACTTTCTAAGCATGTACTTCTTAATATTTGGCTTTTTAATCAGGAGTGCCAATGATTAGTGCAGTTTACCCTACTAATGTAATTTCTGTAATGTGTTGTGTAAGAGTGTACACGGGATGTTATACTTTTAGTTCATATTTAATTTAAACACAGAGAGTTCTTTCATTGTAAATTATCCTCCGTTATGTAAAAAGCATTTCCAGTCGATATACATTAATTAATAGCAATAGGTCTTCATCCTTATCATGTATTATTTCGTGTTTCTTCATTCAGATCTATATATATATATAGAAATATATATATATATATATATTTCTACATTTCGCTGACTTTCTCTTACATATTGTTGTTCCACTTTTTATTTCTAGTTTCTCTTTATTCTTCCAACACTTCAAATTCGTAGATTCATGGATTTCTTAAATATTTCGTACACATATTGTTTCCTCGATATATTGGTAACATCCAATGCTGCAATGTCCAAATATGTTGCTCTAGATCACAGATTCTGTTCAATCCTCCTGATTTTGATGTTTCGTTCAATTCAATGTTCGACGCCATTAAAAAATGAGTTTCAAATAGAATAACCAGCTTGAGCTTATTTTCTTCCTCTTCCCATTTACGACACTTGATTTGCAAAGATGCATTAACGATGTATCATACAAATACTGATTCAGTGGGCATATAGTTAAAGTACTGGAGTGCCACACTAACTATACAAATACTTAGAATGTAATTGAGTAGCCTTTTCCTCATCTTTGAACATTGACCCATATAATTCTTCGTCCACGAGCCGCAGTAACCACATATGTACCCTTTTCATAGTTATATTGCCTTCAAGCAGAAGAAATTTCAGCAAAAAATAGCGGCACACTCATACTTTTGATCTGCGCAAGCAAATGGCTCGGAGTGTTTAGCCTTTTACCCAAATGTATTATTCGATCGCAGTCAACTGGTGGGGCATACTTCAACTCTAGCAGAACAATATTACGTGTTTTTAATTCCGAGAAACATTTAACTCTCACGAAGGAACGTTTGTCATCTTTAAGCGGTAAATCGAACACGTTCAACGATCGGAAAAGTAATTTTCCTGGGTGATGTATGCTCGCTGTCCAAGCGTGATTTCCATTCGCATACCGATGGAGCAGTCTCAGCAGAAACCTGTCATGCGTCGAAGGTAAAAAGAAAATTCTTTGGAAAAATTCCGAGCGTGTATCTGTATCTCACGTCCAGTGCGGCGTTTCGGCTGCCATTAGATGAACGAAGAGAAACTCGAGAAACATGATAGCGAAGATAAAAATATAACTAAAGTTACGCAAACGTGTATCCCACGCAACGAGAAAGTTGACTTCTTTTTGCGACGCGTGAGTCACAGCCGTGCTTGCGGCATTTATCCAAAAAAGGGCCCCGGAGTTTCATGTTCGTCAATTTTCCGCCCCAAACGTTTGCTAGAGCCGAAAGGAATTGCTCGATGAATGTTACGTGAACCACACAGAGTAACTTCCCAAAGAGCTCGTTAATCTAGGTTAGGTCTATTACAGCGCCTGGCGCCGCAACCCGCCTTTGCGCCACCACTATGCATCTATCTTTAATCCTTCATGCCTCGTGTATACGACTCCGGTGGAACAAACACGCATTATTATTATTATTATTAATCCTTCGTAGCGGCCGTACTTTTCTTCTTTTTCACTATCATTCGCTGAACAGAGGAAACGTACTCTACCCCTTACGCCGAACACGGCGCGGGATCGAACAGTTTCTGTTTTATCATTAAGGATCCGAAATGTGTACGTCGAGCGCATTTAGCGGCTCCTCCAGCTATCGAGAATGGTCCCACACATCTTTCCCAATGTTTAGGGCCAATCGAAATGCGTCGGGCTTGGTTTAAAAGAATCGTAATTAGGTGGACGATCCTGTTAAAACTGGCTCGTCCATTGGACGTAACATTTCCGAGATCGTTGGACGTTAATCGAACGAAAATAAATTGCGGATTATCTACGCCGTACGAACTGGTCGCCATATTGGATTGGTGCAAAAAGAAGAAACGGTAGCCGTACGATCACCCAGGATTACCAGCGGAACCGCTGGATTTTCGAGACTCTGGCCACTTACCCAGCGACATGTTCACTTTCGCGTCAATCTCAGACATTTCTGTTTCTCTTTGTCTCTTTTCTGTCACGTTCTTAGAAAGTAAATGTAACACGAGGGCCGCGGAACAAACTAACCCGAATATTCGTTACCGTAACGTCACCACACAGATCTGTACCGTACACAAAACGACTGAAAGCGACGTTACGCGACGCGCCGATCGCGAATGACCACGAATAACTGCGCGACACGGCCGCCGGAAGTCTTATATACCTGAACGGAAACTGGAGTTCGATTCGCTGTCGAATGGTCGATATACGCGCCCGCGAAAATTTAAATCCTCTTTATAGATATTTTTACTATTTCTTATGGACAATTGTTTGCATAGCTTGAATTAGTAAAGTACCTAGTATTGTATTACGGGAATTAATACGTAACGAGTACAGTAGTAGAAACGAAGATATTTATGATTATTTTAGAAAATTTTTAACATCTTTATATTTTGCGATATGGCTAGTTGTATTGTATTTATTTACTGTTCCCCTTGGGATTACGCTACTACTTAGGGCTAGCCACGCTATTTAAAATTTACCTTTTACCGATCCGGTCTGAGAAAGAGGGAAGTAACGGGTGAACCTATCTCTGTCTTACAACAGGCTATGGATGTATCCTCCCAGCATGTATCCACCGCCGTCCAGAAGGCCTCCGATATATTATTGCTTACTCTTACTCTACTCTTTGTTTTCCTTATTTATTAAAAGTATTTAGTTAATGTACTCCGTGCATATTTCATGAATTGTACATAACCTTCGGTCTAAAAATTGTGTTTTAAATACATTTCAGTCATTTATACGTAAATTATACCTACCGAACACACATTTTCTTATCTACTGCCACCCGAAAGTTATTAATAAGTATGGATAATATTATAGTACGTAAAGCCAAACGCGAAGATTGCAAAGCTATTAGAAACTTGATACAGGTAAAGAAGAATATAAAATGCCTACATCTTATGCATCGTGCGGATTATAAATGTATTGCTCTCAACTTTTCTTTGCACTGTTTCAGGAGTTAGCTGATTTTGAGAAGATGTCAGAGGGACCAAAGATCGATCATACAAGTAAAACTTTAATTGCATATACTCTTCACTGTGATGCCGTGCTTGGAATTGAATGTAGGTAAATTTTAAATAACAATTTCAGCATTAGAGAAGGATGGATTTGATGCGGAGCATCCCTTATTCATATGCCATGTGGCAGAAGTTAAGACGAAGGTGGTAGGGTACGCTATTTCGTATTATACATATTCAACATGGTGTGGAAAGGCAATGTACTTGGAAGATATTTGTGTAACACTTGATGCTCGAGGGAAGCACATTGGCGGCGAATTATTAAAAGCTGTCGCTAAGGTGTGTTCTTTGAAATACAAAGAACCTTACCAATACTGTGTTAATATTTACTTCTTACATGTACTTTCTGTATAGGAAGCAATAGATAACAGTTGCTGCAGATTAGATTTCTCAGTTCTCAAATGGAATCCTGCAAAAGATTTTTATAAACATAAAGGAGCGATTGATTTGACGACAGAAGAAGGATGGCATCATTATCGTTTATCAGATACAGCTTTAAAAGCCTTAGCTGCAGATATGTAATTATTACTTTCTCTTAATAAAATTGTTTTGCAATAAATAAGGAAATTTTCCATGTACCCTGTACGTAATAAAGTATTCAGCTGTTAAGAAACAACTGAACGTGTTACATTACACATTTAACTATACATAATTAGTTAAAAATTTTATAAAACGAATTGTTTTAGAAGAGTTATATAATATCTTAATTAGAAACATGAGCGATAAGAAGGTAAAGGTTTGCCCCGTAATTTAAATTCATCGTTGCAATACGTTTGTTAAGTTTATATTATAACAATGAATTCTCTAATTTTAATAGCAGTTTCCATATCTCTTTTCCCCTACACCATTGTTACTTGAACCGAATGCGATTAGCACAGTTCCTATTGCAAAGGAAAAACTGGAAGAGATTTATGCTGAAGATACTTATGAAACTGATTCTGATTTATTGTCGCACAGCGATATGAGCTGGGGATCTTTAGAAGATAGATATGTGCCGTTTGAAATTTTATGCGACGAGACGACGGATTCAACAATTTCCTCCGTTTCTTCTATGTCAAATGTAATTTAATTCCCAGATACCAACGTAATTTCAATTCATAATGTAGTTGAAGTCATTATTCTCTTATCTTTAAAGTTTCTCTCTTCGACTGTACTTGATCAAATGCCAGTCCCGACTAACGAAGAGGCAATACAATGTGCACACGAAAGCAGTTGGGGCAGTCACGCTTTAGATATTAATTCATGGGATGATTATAAGGCGCCCGTTGTAAAATTAAGACAGCTCGAAGATGTATTATTTGACGATTTCGAATTCTGTGGTATCTTCACGGATAAACTAATAGGGATTGGGTCGTCATTTCTCGCTAAATCCCCTGAAAATGGTCTCTACGTTTTGAATAAGTGTGTCATGAGAAACATGGTATCTCATCATCATATTGAGAACTCTCTCGTAAAACCAGGATTAAAATTTAAAAGAAATAATTTCTTTACAGTCGCTTTCAAATATCACATTATTACATTACCATCGTTATCTGCGATATATTGATCTTGCATACAATTTCATTACAAATTTCTCTCCTCTGGGAGGAATACCCTATTTAATGTATTTAAATGTAGGGCATAATAGAATGAATACCATCTTAGATTTTACGCCTCCTTGGTACTTAACTCATGTGATTTTATCATACAACCATATATCAAAGCTACACGACATCAGCAGCTTTTGGAGTATCGTTCACTTAGACTTATCGCATAATGCAATCGAAGCCATTGATGGCTTAGAAAATTTGAAGTTGGTGTGCTTTGCTGCATAATTTAAAGACAAGTTACACTATACTTACATATATAACGTATCATTATCTTTAGGTACTTGAAGCACTTAAATTTGTCGTACAATTTAATCGAACGCATTGAGAAATTAGACAGGCTGAATATTCAAGAACTAAACTTGGAAGGCAATTGTATAACAGCATTTGAATCCGCTATACCTCGTTACGGTATAAATACTTTACCCCATTTGCGAAAGATAAATCTGGGATATAACAAGTTATCCAGCTTACAATTTTTCAAGGCAATAATTACCATACAATCACAGCTACGTTATAATAATACACCACTGAGGCGATTAATGTATTTTTGTTTGAAACTTTAGGACGGATACAGTCTACGTGTAATAGATCTGAAATTCAATAGAATTAACGATCTGTTAGAATTGTCAAACTTCAAAGGCTTGATACAAGAAATAGACCTTAGGGGCAATGGTTGTACTAAATGGCCTAACTACAAAGGTGTACTTTTATTTTCTATACCAAGTATACAACTTATCGATGGCAAACCTGTATCTACTTCAGAAAAAGTATGTAATTGAAGATTGGAGAGTTAGTAATTTAAGTACATTTTGGAAAAAATGAATTGAAACAGGTTGGTGCTGCAACACTGTTCGCATCGCCAGTGAATCTAAGAGCTGCTCGAACTGTCACAAAGTTAACTTTATTGGAGCAATTAAGTACGCCCAAAATTGATCTGTACATCACGCCATATGATGAGCCCAGCCCACCTTTAATAATACTTACAGGCCCATCTGCGGTGAAAAAGATCTCCTTAGCCCTTAATATTGCACGAGTGCTTTCAAAAAAGGTAATATTAAGATCGATTATCAATGTACTGAGTTAATATACTGAATATTGATACTTCATCTCAGGTAATGTATTGCCAGTGGCATACTACGAAAGAGCCCGAGCACGATCAAGTTGAACAGCCTTATAATTTCGTGAACAGAGAAGAATTCAACGATATATCTCGTTGCGGAGACTTTTTAGCAATCGAGGAACTGTTGGGGAACAGTTATGGATTTCGTTAGTCACAATTACTAGGCAATTTATACGCTACAATTTTTATAAAAACGTTTGTCAATCGTAATTACCATAATATACATCTTAATCTAGACCATAATCAAATTGCTTCCTTAATATTGGAGAAGAAAATTGGCATCACACAAATGCACCTACACGCAACCATGCAAATGAGTAAACGATATCCCAATATTAAACCCGTTCTAGTATTGACAGAAAGCGAAAGTGTTCATCATAGTTGGATTCAAGAGAAATTTGATGTTTACACGTGCATCAGGGACAGCAAGGAAAATTTCGTAAGAGATAGTAAAGTTACAGTGGAGAGTACTTTAGAATCTACAAACACAACGTTAAATTTCATGGAGCATATTGTAAATGATGTACGGGATATATATTATTCTACCCTTTACAATGATAATGTTACTGCAATTACTATTACCAAGATTTTTGCTCATAGATCATAAACAGCTGCCAGTTACATTCAAACAATACAGATGTAAAACCAGAAGAGCTAAGTATGGCAACTAATAAAATAGAAACTAAAACAGTATGGGCTAAAGAGGTGGTAGCAAAAAATAACATAGAGATGGAAGAGAAAAGGTACATCAAGTTTCAAGACGGAGAAGGAGAAGAAAAAGGAAATGAAACTGATCACCGGCACTCAGAGCATTATGACATATTGTTGGGGCACAAATTTGATAATCAGAACGAATTAAGAGTATGAGTTAATTTGTCACATAAAATATCACTCAAGTATATCACAGTAAGGGACTGTATTATCGAATAGGTAATTTTGGATGAATATTCGAACGTTATAATTGAAGATGAACATACAAAACGTGAAAGGCATCAGGCAAAACTACTATATCGTCGAAATACATTATTAGAAGCAGCGGGACGCTCCATAACAGGAGAACTTAGCGAATCAATGTCTAGCGAGGAAACATTAACCGATCCAGTTTGTACTCAAAGATACCTCTTTTCCGTCTATTAGTACTGATAGTCCAGTGAAATTAGTATCTGTCTTCGGAATAAATTCCAGCAAGCTAAATATTGGCATGCGCCTTTATCGTGTCGTTTTAAACAATATGTCAAAAGTCCCCATCGATTCGACCGCCGCTAAAAAATTTACAGAGGATTGAATAGAATAATAACGGTTTTTCGCGAATATCTTGTTATCTAGTAGTTTTAGGACAAAAATAGATATTACGAAATTTATAGCTTAGGAAATTCTCTACAAAAAGATCTTATGAGTTTTTTTCGTAAGAGTAACCATTTTCTTGTATGTCGGGTTACCAAGTTTCAACCCTTATATTTTTGACGAGGGAAGATCCTGAACCCGGAAATTCAAAAAATTATGCAACATTGTAAATACGTAGAGGATGTCCTCCTGAGTACAACGCAATTTTGTTTGCTTCCCAAATTCACTCTAAGGGGTAGAAATTGACCCCTGAAAGTCCGTTTTTTTTTCGATCTTGTGTTATAACTCGCGAACCGTAAGAACTGTAAGAATTATAATTTACCAAATGATAGTCCTTATTAAAAGAAGTAACTTTTTCCTGAACACTTTTTTTTCTATCCTCCTACAGTTTGCGAGTAATAATGCAAAATAAACAAATTTCAGGGGTCAATTTCACCCTATTGGAGTGAATTTGGGCTGCAAACAAAATTGCATTGTACTCAGAAAGATACTCCCTACGTATTTACAATGTTTCATAATTTTTTGAATTTCGGGGTTCAGGATCTTCACTCGTCAAAAGTATGGGGGTTGAAACTTGGTAATCCGACATACATGAAAATGGTTACTCCTACGAAAATAACTCATTGGATCTTTTTAGTAGAGAATTTCCTAAGCTATAAATTTCGTAATAACTATTTTTGTCCTAAAACTACTAAATAACGAAATATTCGCGAAAATCGTTATTATTTTGTTCAACCCTCTGTAAAAATTTTAGCGGCGGTCGGATCGATGGGGTCTTTTGACAAATTGTTTAAAACGACAAAATAAAGACCCATACCAATATTTAGCTTGCTGGAATTTATTTCGAAGACAGATACTAATTTCACTGGACTATGATACTATATCTAATCGACATGTAAGATTTATATGTGCGAAATAATATCTTCAGCCACCTTTGGAAACGAAAAAGGCAGAACTTTTAAAGGATATCTACACAGACCTGGTAATTAAAACAAGAAAAATGTATTTGGACCATCATATAAACCAACCAGGATTCTTTTCATTAGTGGTACCAATCACTATTCCTGTTGTAGTTAAGTGAAAAGAATAATATAAAGCTTTAATAATAATTATGTTATAGTTGCTGACAGATGATTATGTTAAATCATTTAATAGCCTGGTCAGTTTTATATACGAGATGTACATAAACCATTCTACTGCGAAACCTAAATATTTCACCGAACTTGAACATTTTACTCAAGTCGCTGTTCCTGCAATGAACGCCAGTGTCGTAGATGAAATACAGCAGTAAGTTTTTATTACAGAATTTCTCTTTTTTTTATAGACTGTTTCATTTGATATCTCTTTACAAACAAATTTGTAGATCATTATCGATATCAAGATCGCAAAGAGAAACATTGTTGAGAATTTACGGTATTACTTCGTGGAAGGACTTAATGCCTAGTCAAAGAATAAAAAATGTAATCAAATCAACTGATTTAGCTACAACAACATAAATATTCACTCAAATCTAAAAGTTGCAAAAATGATGTGCGATCTATAACGTTTATATTAACGTTAATGATTTTGTAAGTACATTTTACTTATAAAATACTCGTAAAATAAATAACTAATGAGAATATAAATTAATTGAATTTCAAAGTAGCTTTATTTGCTTCATATTTCTATCTTATACTGTATTTTGTTAATAATAATAGTTTCATTGGTACATATTAAGCGATTGTATATAGAATGAACACATCTTTTCAGAAATACTTTCGTATAAGGAACTCTCAATTATAACACCGATATCTAAAACTATGTACTTTATTGTTGTACTCATTAGTAGTTGAATTATGCATTTTTGCCGACTTGATTCAAGTGTTACTAGTTAGAAAAAAATTTACACTTTGATTTGCCCAAAATACGTTTTCGGAAATATTAGAATATTAATTATATTATTCTTTAAAGAGTAAAACTTATCATTTTTCGTCACATGTCATCTTACGTTAACAGTCATATGTGCGCTTTATCAATAGGAGCAGGATTACTGTTTAAGAGTGGTATATTTGACGGTTCTATAATTACCTGCAAACTTGTATTATAATTTGTACTTTCCATAGACACTTTTTCATCACTGAACGTAACTGCAAAGGAGCTTTCATCGATTTCTGGTATAGGAATTTGAATCCATGTCTGTTGCAGTGCACCGGGCTCAGAACCTATCTTTCTCGATAATTCATTACTCTTTGGTTGAATCGGATAGACTGAACAGGATTTCTTAAGGTCGAATTCGTTGTCCGTGTCAGTGTGACATTTTTCATGTTCCATCAGACTTTGCTTCTGTTCGAATACCATGTTACAGTGGTCACATTGGTATTGCGTTTCGTTCGCTTTCTTTGCTTTATTTTCAAAGGGCTCATGAATTTTCTGATGTGCAAGTAAATTATATCGTTCTGCGAAACGTTTCCCACAAGATGTGCAACTGTATGGTTTCTCTCCCGTATGAACCCGCGTATGTCTTTTTAAGTGAGATGTCGAGAGCAATGATAAATCACACATCTGAAATGGAAAGCGGTCATTGTACTCTGTCCAACATTATGAAAGTAAGATAATTTTAATACATAACAGCTACGTACGTGGCATTTGTAAGATTTTTTCCCGCTGTGCGACAATTTGTGCATATTATACGATGTATGATGTATGAACCTTTTACCGCATAGTTCGCATTGATAAGGCATCTCGCCAGTATGCATTGGCAAATGCCTCATAAGCGCTCCTTTCTGAGTAAAACACTTGCTGCAGAAATTACACTGAAATGGATTTATCCCATTATGCATTCCCACGTGTACTTCTAACGCGTGTTTGTGTTTGTACGCCTGACCACACTTCTCGCACATATAGGGTCTTAACGTAGAGTGAGTTTTCACGTGTGTTTTTAATTCAGTCGACGTCTTCCATTTTTTGCCACAAATAGAGCAAGAATGTTTTAATAATTTGACATTACATTTCGATACTTTTCCTGACTTCATAGGGACACTGATTCGATCATTTTTCGAAGCTGTGTACATGCAAGAATTTGAGAAACTAACATTCAGTCTGTAATTACTAGATTTAACGAACACAAAGAGTTTGTATTACCCACTGAGCTTTCAGGATTTTCCTCCACTTCTGCGACATTCTCATCTATTTCTGACCACTCGAAATCAATTGACTGTACAATGTTCTGTACTTCCAATTTATTTTCAGAGAAAATAGAGCCTGTTTTTATGAAATCTTTTGATTCACTCCTTTCGGATTCTATTAATGAAATGCATTCTTTTTCTTCGGCATTCATTTTTGCTGTATGTGTGTTTGCTGGAAGAAAAAAGAGCATTATATTTATCGACTGAAACAATTACAATGACTGCACTATTCAGGGCAATTTATTTCTTTACCTTGGGAAGAACTAATATTATAGACATTATTGTCATTAGCCGCTGCTATCGAATTATGAAACAAATTACTTTTCAAGGTCTCAACCTTCTTTACATCACCGCGAGTGTTATTATAATCGCACGACTGTGTAGTATCCACTTCGCTGCAGTTTATTGCTTTTTTCTTAACATTCTTCTTCGAGTCTATAGCAGTCTTAGCATACATGCCACAATCTCTATTTGGATGATTCAATATTTGGCTCGTTATTTTATCTTGAATGCACTGCTGTTTCACCACTTCTTTAATCTGAATGGCTTGTAAATTTGATGCTTCTTCCCAGTGCTCGTCGCCATTGCTTATATGTAATTTATTCTCCGCTAATGCTATGTTCGCGCTTAAAGTTAAATTTATGTCATTATTTATCGACTGTTTGATACTTTTCCTCCTCTCCGTAGCGTGGTATATCTTTAAAATTTCGCAACGTATGTTTAAAACAGTTTTCTGTGCTTGCTCCAACATTTGGAACAAATTGCAACATTGCGCGCAAACATAAGAATCGTGTAATTCAGGAACACTTAAGCGAAGTACTTTGGATACAAAGTTGACCAACAATTCTCCATTGCGGGGGAGGGAGGTGCAGAATATATTTACACAAGACGAATTATCAAGGCTGGCACTACATACTAAGCAAAATAAATTAGACATTGGCATCATTTCATTATACGCTTAAAGTATCAATAAAAACTTATAATTGATCGTGGCTTTTCTCATTAAAAACGCTGAGTATTACTTTATAACAAATAGCAGACACAAGTAGGACCATTTTATTTGATAATCATAAATTATTCTCTGAGAATGCATCTCAAATGTAACCTCTACTTTATTCGACCACATAACATATCTAAAATAATCTTTGCTTCGAGGCAGCTATTCCTATCATAAAAGTAGCAAAAATATAGTGCTATATACTGGATACTTTCTCATCTGTGTTTACATATACTATAAATCTGCTAAACAGAATTTCTCACATGTGTATCGATGCATGTATCATTGTACGATACAACTACTACACATACAATTCCATACACCTTTTCACTTGCCTCTGTATTCATATTTAATACAAATCGAAATAAACTTAATTTACGAATTATTGGTTCCGTTACAGTTTACTGCGAGTACAGATGTTGTGTTTACATCTCGAACGATTAGCCATTGTTTACCAATTGTTTACATGCGCGTAGCCAGCGCGCCTGCGTTTAGGCGCGCATTTTATTTCTCGAGGTGCTACATAATAGAAGAAACAAATAAATTACATAATAAAATTCCTTTTATTTATCTTCTGTATAAAGTTCTGTACAATAAATGAAGTGTCGACTGACTTTATGACATAGGATGATTGTCTCTTTGGTTTCGGGTACTAGACTATATAAACCAAAAATAATCGCGATACTGAAATCACCATTAAGGCAGTATGTATTTGTACTGACAAGATTATTCCAGGTGTCCGCCTCCGATTGCTTTGAATTTTAGATATGTTTTAGAGGACCGAAAAATAAGATATTCGTGTTTTTTATAGCGGCCCGTTTTCATATTTGGGAATGAAACTACCCCTCAAAGTTATAAGATTTTCAGGTGTTCCTCTGCGATTGCTTTGGCCATAAACCAAAGCAATCGGAGGATGGCACTACCTATTCTCATGAAATTTGAGGGGTGGTTGCACCCCTTAAATATGAAAACGAGCCGCTATAAAAAGACACGTATATCTTATTTTTCGGTCCTCTAAAACATATCCAAAATTCAAAGCAACCGGAGGCGGACACCTGGGATGCCCTCCTTGTGAGTGTTCTATTTCAAAATCTTTTCTCGCGGGATGTAGGTATACCACTTTAATCTTCATAAATGAAAGTCACAAAGGCCATGTTTCAATTATGCTATTAAAATGCTGGGCTGATGATCACTTCAACTTCAAGATCTTATCTATATCAGAGTCTAAATCCGAAATTTCTGATATGGATTCTGTGTGTGACGACTCGGGTGTCTTATCTTTTAAATTACGTGGCGCTGGTTGTGGTGTTTGGTTCTTTGTTACTTTGGTACTGAATGTCGATGGTTTGAATGGGCTTTCTAAGAGAGAACTAATGCTTGTCGATGTCTTTCGCTGGTTATTGGTATTGTGATCTTCTCTGTTTTGCATATACTTTGAAGAAAATATTGTTTCAATTGATCCCACGGGCTTCTGCCTTACCATACTCAACTGAAATAAGATATTTATTTTTGAACACGATACAATGTTAAATAAACAGCACGATGTATTACCTGTGCTTCAAGTTTTTTTGATATCTCTGCTATCTTAT
This sequence comes from Andrena cerasifolii, assembly GCF_050908995.1. Lineage (NCBI taxonomy): Eukaryota > Metazoa > Arthropoda > Insecta > Hymenoptera > Andrenidae > Andrena > Andrena cerasifolii. Next base: position 12,789,755 of record NC_135127.1, read on the forward strand.
CGCTTTGAGAGGTCTTTAGTACAATGTTGCCTGTATTTTTGTAATTTTCTTGCTCAGGTAAGTGGCTTTGCTCATAAGCACTGACCGAGTGCAATTCATCTTTCCTGACATCATAATCGGAGAGTGACTCTCTGTCGTTATCATCTGCTAAGTCGAAAATAACTTTTTTCTTCGTTAAACTGCTTGTTGAACCAATCGCTGTCTTCAGGGAACTTTTATTGTGCTTCGGAGACATTGAAACATTTTGTAATTCCTGCTGTTCGTTTGTATTATTCGCACTGTCGTCAAATAAAGATTTCACTCTGTTCAAAGAATCTTTATTCACGGATGTTAGTAAACTTGGCGAAATCTGTATTAAACTTTCTATGCTCTTGTGATTTGAAGTCTTTGTGGATTTTATTGGCGTTGATTCACTTTCACTTGTACTCTTGACAGAACAATCAACTTTTGATGTAGAATGCAATTTGTTTGGAGTTGCGTCCTGTGAGATAGAATTGGCTGGAAAAGAAGGAAATGTAATTTCAGTAACTAATACCTTTTCCGTAAAAGCATAGTATGTAATTACCAGGAGCTTCCAGATCGCCAAATGCTTTCATTGGCATTAATCTTTTTACAGGTTTAAAGTTCTCCATTGTCTTCGCCTTCTTAAATATTTTGTTAAGAACTTCCTCGATTATTTTCAATTTCACCTGATGATATTTTGGCAATTTCTGCAAAGGAAATTAATAAAATTTGTCAGTTTTAATAAACACGCTATCAAACAAAATTGTATCTTATATGACTTTTTTATTACTCTCATAGTAATTTTTTCATGATGTCTCAAAATGTCCATTTTTTGCTTAAACGTTGCCTTGGGTATCCCTTGCCATTCTGGATCGATTCCTAGATCCCTTAATTTCTGTTCGAATGTAAGGCGTAAGTTTTCTCGTAATTTTTTGTGAGATGAATCATGTGGCGCTGTCTTCTTAGATTTTGGCAAAACTGCTGCAAGTTTCTTATGCTTATGCATCGGAGAATTATTGTGAAGGATGGTAAAACTTTCTGTTTCTGACTGCGTCTGCGATTCGGACATACTTGGCTCTGAATTGATTTCAGAATTTAGATCGTCTTCTAAAGTTTCTGACCCTCTGCTGCTGTTCATAGATAGAAACTTCTGATGCATATTTCTATCAAAAGTATCCTTCGATTCATTCAAATCTGCTTTTGAGATTAAATGATCATTAGGGTCATGCTTTATACGCTTTGCTTCCTGATTTACTCTTGTTTCAGGCACTGAATTCTTTGATTCCGATGTATCGTTCGAACAACAATGTTTTAGTAGATCCTTCTCCACATTTTTCTTATTTTTAATTACTTTACTTTCTTGTTTAATATTCTTTTTCTCTTCGCACGTAACAGTTTTATATCTGGGATTCAAAGTATGTACATTTCTCGAAATTGTAGTTCGCAATGTTGATGGAAATACTTTGGATACAGATAAATCTGAAGTTAATATACTGTTTATGTTCCTGACAATCATTTGCGAGCTTGTATCCACATAATCTTTTTGTTTCAAATCACTTTCGTTCGACTTCCTTACTGTTTTTTTAGATTCATCTATCATTGTAGACCGATCACTCTTATTCTGCACATCGTTTTCAAGATTCTTATTTCTTTCATTTAATTGCGACACATTTATTTCATGAGACAGAGAATTTAATTGTCTACTTTGCTCCTTTAAAATGTTTGATTGATTGCTAGATTGACGTTCCAAATCATTGACTTTAAATTCATATTCTGCTTTAATGTCATCAGCTGCCTTCTGCGTTAATTTCAATTCAGCAGAGAGTCTCTCGACATCTTTCTGATGTTGCTCTTCTATGTGATCGATTTTAGATCTCCAATAATTTTCCTGTGAATATAATTTCGCTTGTACGCCTTCTATGTCTGGAGTTAGCTGAAGAAGTACAATAAACGATTAATTATTTCAATATATTTTACAAATTTCCTACTTACTTTTTCAAACAGCTGATTCCTCAACTTCTGGAATTCTTTTTCTTGTTGATTTATCAATGTTTGTACATTTGTTTCCGGCGTACGTTCATACATGTTCTTTTCTTTCTGCCTTAAATGCTTTTAAAATATTTATTATTTAAGTCACACAGAAGATTCCAAAGTTTCTCTACACAGGGGAAGAGTGAAGAAGGAAACGAAGAGGACGAAATAGAGACATAAATAAGGAAACTGAAGAAGAAAAAGGCAGCCAGAATAAATGGAATACCAAGTGAGGCTTGGATCTATAGCATAGACAACACGAGGGAAAGGTTGAAGGGTACGATAAAAGAGGTCTGGAAGAAAATCGTGGTAGTGCCGATATACAAAAAGAGAGATGAAAATGTAGTAAGTAACTACAGAGGAGTGAGCTTGTTATGTACAGCAGATTTGGAGGAGAAGAATATCCTGAGCGAATAGCAAGCCAGTTTCAGAAAGCAGCGGAGTACGATGGACAATATCTATGTACTACACCACATAGTAGAGAGAGAATTATTTAAGAAAGAAGGAAAAGTATATGTATTCTTTGTAGATTTAAGTACGGCTTTTGATATTACACCAGGGTATATAGTTTTGGAAGAAACTAAGCGAGACAAAATAAGAATAAAAGCAAGGAAAAGAGCAAGGAAATTCGAGGAGGGAGGCTTAAGCCGGAGATGGGTAAAGGAATGAATGCATAAAGGAAAAAATGATCGATAAAAAAAGGTCATAGCCAAGAAGGGGTTACACAATTAGAGCACGAGGGTAGGGAAATGCATACAATACTCGAAGAGAAAGATAGGGAAGTACAGGCACAAGTGCAATTTAATAGTATTAAAAAGTCCAGGTACAATAAATATTATAAGTTAATCAGATGTACAGGTATGCCTGAGTATTTAAGTAAAAGAGGGGAAGGGAATAGCCAGAGACTGATAGCCAAAGCGAGGTGTGGGAATCTCGAGGTGAATAACAGGTATTGGATGATGGAAGAAGAGAGAAGATGCGGGCTGTGCGAGAGAGGAGTGGAGACTTTGAAGCATCTAATTGAAGACTGAACGGAAACAGAGAGATTAGGATACAGTATAGAAAGGGTATTAGAGGGGACAGTAAATGGAAGCTTAGTAGAGTGGATGAGAAAGATAGAAAGGAAGTTTAAAAGAAAGCAAAGATGAGTTAGATTCTAGTTTATAAGATAGAAGGAATATCAGAATGGATGAACAAATGGAAAAATTATAAAACCAAGTTCCTTTTCAAGGCCGTTGAGGCTGAAAATAAATCTTATGTATACTTACATTTATTTCATCAAAAAGCATAGTTTTCAAATTCTTTATCTCCTCTTGATATCCTTTATACTCCAGATGCTCCTCAGATTTATTAGTATCACAATTAAAGTTCTCAGCTTCGTTTTCAAGGTGTCTTTTATCGTAAACTACCGCTTTCTTTTCAGGAATTCTTTCAGATTCGTTTCTTATTACCCTCTCTGTTTCATTCAGCCTCTCTTTTAAGCTTTTTATTTCATTATGCAATTTTTTGGTCTCATTTTGGTAATGCTCGTGTATAGAAGACGAAGTCAGGCATAACTCTGACATATATCCATGCCGACGTATGATGTGAGCACTTACGAACATAGAGGATATAAAAGTTTTCGGACAATGAGGACACTAGACAATCGGTAAAGTTTAAATTTATTTTACCAAAGAAAGGGATGTGATGTTCATGTATTACTATAATCAGTAGTTCCTTTCGCAGGAACAAGAACGATACTATTACTAAAAAAAGCTCTGATTATAATAAAATATGTATAATTCTATTACTTTATAAATTTCACCATTACAATCTCCAATTTTAGATTCCATCAATTTACTCCTATCCTTTGCCTTCTCTTTCAAATGGTTCACCACTTCCTCCAAGGTAGCGGTCTCCTTCTTCAGTTTAACGTTCTCCTCTATCTTGGATCTTAATTCATCTTTCAATATCACCACGCTGTGATCCAAGTACTGTTTGCAATATAACAAGTATTCAACTGCGAGCTGCGCAAGGCGGAAGAGCTTTACAAAACTGGGGTCCAAGATTTTAAGATCGTATTCACTCTCTAAACAATAATCTATTACAATATTTATATTATCATCGATAGCATGGAAATCTCTGTCTCTTATAATTCGGTCTACATCTATATTACCTAGAACGATACATTAATCCACTATAAGATTATATTGTTACTGCGAAGGTACCGCAGACGTATCACAAAGACATAAACAACATACTTATACGATTCCAATCTACCCGTACTCTGGACCTATGCATATTGAAGTAAAATCCTGACTCCCTGGCCAATTTCGGAAAGTCATGGCACCGTTTGGTGCCCATTCGAAACGAAAATGCCATTGTCGTATTTACAAGTCTGTTTACATGAATTTATACATTATTCGAAGCTGCCATAGAACTACTCATCGTCAGACAGTATAAAATTGCTAAATGCAGTAAATGATTGTGTCATAATTGGCGCCATTATCACATCAGTTACAACCAAATATTTCTACTGTAAGAAGAGTATAACCACTTATTGCATTTGTACATTTCAGGGTTAGAATAATGCATGTAAACAAAATTTAACTGGTATGACTCGTCGACTCGTTTCAGAAAGTGCCATCTACAATTATATAGTACACATGTATGTACATGGATTTAAATTTTACATATCAGTCCTCATATACACGCAAACTATGTATATAATACTTAATACAAACAATGCATTAATTACAATATTTAATGAAAGTATCAAGCACTGTTGTCGTAACAGTTCTCAAATACTTCAAAGCAATTACAATTATTCAACAAAGAATTCTGATTATGTATTCAGTAAATTTAACACAATCTCTCCTAAATTAACAATGAATGACTAATTCAATAATTCTTGAAAGGAAATATACAGTAAACATAAAATTTACCCAAAATTCTATCGAAATACAGTATCGCGTAATTAATTACAGGAAGCGTGTATTGCGTGTGCTATCTTTAATTCGTATCCCTACGCGTTGAAGAATCCATTTCACGAACCCTAGAGGAACATTTTAATTGAGATTAATGGATAGAATGTATAATAGCCATAGCTGTGTCTTTTAAATAAAGACTGATTGGCAAAAAAAAGGAAAGTAACGGATGAAACGATACATAATTGGACGGCGGCTATATAGAAACATCTGATAGGTTCCTTCACGTCCGTTTAACATTCTTGACTTTCTGCGCCTTTCGTGATCCACGCTTCCCCGTCGACCGGTGCCACCATCTTGTTTGTTTCATCAATAAAGAGAGGACGAACCTCGAGGGTACAATTAAAGTCGTTTTAAAGTGTTTTAGCTTGCGCCCCGTGTAATTCCAACGGCAACGAAAGCCACAGATATGTCCCACGGTGGTAGAAACGAGTGCAGAATTTACGTGGGCAACTTGCCGCCCGATATAAGAACCAAAGACATCCAAGACCTATTCTACAAGTTCGGTAAAGTAATCTTTGTTGATTTAAAAAACCGTAGGGGCCCGCCGTTCGCCTTCGTCGAATTCGACGACCCAAGGTACGTTCCATGGATCATAGTCGCGTGAAAATATTCGCCAACTTTCGGATATACCGTGCAGTACCGAGTAACATATTTCCCCTCCATTGTGTCCCTCTCTGTTCACTGCAAAAGACACACTCTTGTTGATCGGTACGCTATTTCGGGATTAGAAAATAGAATCATCAGTCTACTCGATTAATTAACCTTGGTATTTCAGTGTTACGTGGGGAGGGACTATAACGTTTTGTATGTGTATGCGTTTTAAAAGTGACATGGACGTTGTATCTCTTTCAGGGACGCAGAGGATGCAGTACATGCGAGGGACGGATACGATTATGACGGTTACAGATTGCGGGTTGAGTTTCCAAGAGGTGGTGGGCCTAGTAATAATTTCCGTGGAGGTCGGGGAGCAGGGGACAGTGGGCGAGGTGGTCGGGGTGAAATGAGTAATTCCAGAGGACGAGGGCCACCTGCGAGGAGATCTCAATATAGAGTTCTTGTTACTGGTTTACCTCCATCCGGTAGTTGGCAGGATTTGAAGGATCACATGCGCGAAGCTGGCGATGTTTGCTTCGCCGATGTTTATAAAGACGGCACCGGAGTTGTTGAGTTCTTGCGATACGAGGACATGAAATACGCTGTGAAGAAGTTAGACGATTCAAGATTTAGGTCTCACGAGGTATATAGATGAATTAGCACGTCACGTTCGGTACCTGGAACTTTTAAATAAGTAACATTATTTTTGTGCTTTGTGCTGGCAGGGTGAGGTAGCCTATATTCGAGTGAAAGAAGATCATAGCAGTGGCGATAGGGGACGCAGCGAAGACAGAGAAAGGGGTCGAAGTCATTCACGGAGCTATAGCCCACGGCGCCGTGGTTCACCTACCTATTCACCATTGCGGCGTAATTACTCGCGGTCAAGATCTCGCTCCAGATCTCGTTCATACGACTAGTGTGTACGTATATGTTTCACATGGTAATATAAGTAAAGGCTTATCAATATTTGCTTTACCATGTTTCATTATTACTGATTTGAATTTCACGTAAAGACACCTTCCAATCCAAACCAATTTTCTACAAATTATCAAACCATTACTTTTCATGTTGCTTGAACTTAATAATTGTATCGTACCTAATGTATAGTTAGAGCACGGTTCATTTTACACCCATCGGATGTATTTTTTAAAAGGTTTTGCCAATTTCCATTAGAGTTCTTTAAATTATGTTACAAAAAAGCACCTAGAGTTTACTTGGACAAACTTGAAACAGTACCTTGATTTTCTGAACAGTAAACACTGGCATAAATGTCTCACGTTCATTGCCTTAATAAAGAGGAATCGTGCTCGTATTGATTAGAGTTACTTTTATGTTTAAAAAAATACATTCCTTTATATTTTGCAATTTGTTTTGACACTACAACTATACTCGAAATGTGTAACAATTTTGAAGTATTACGAATGAGAGCCTAAAATGACCAGACTAATACTACTTCAGTCATTTAATTGGTGTTCGCATCGGCAAATTAGTATTCGTTGTATAATTACCAATATTGTTTATGTTCAGAGTGAATGTTCTCATTGCACTGCACGGTAGCACGACTGGTAAATATACTACGATACTCCATTTAATACGAACATAGCCCTTGATTGTCTGTTTTACATTTATTTCTTCACATCTGCAGTGAAAAGGATAGCACTGGTTTAAGCATATTTAACGCATAAAATTCTTTTAAGCTTCTAATGCTGATAAATGCTTGTCACAAAGATTTACGAAGCTAACGTTCCTTACCGTTAACAGCTCGAAATTATTCTACACATATAAAAACAAGTAATGCCATAAAGAAGTAAACGTACAGTTTGAATGTGGACATAGAATATGCAGGGTAAAAATCATTACGCTGCATAATGTACATATATTGTTAGACATTTGATCAGGAAATTTCTATCATTTGCATAAATATTTATTTCTATCTCCTTTAATTATGATAGCGAAAGAACCTTAGTAGTTTCAAAATTTTATCTTCCTTTTATAATTATTCTAACAGAATATTACAGACGTAACATGTTATGGCACCTTTGAATGTAAATGTATTGAGGGATTTGCCTCTTACGTAAATCATTATTGATCCTGAAAGATAATTCGTGTGTACAATTAAATACATCAAGGTTGTTTACACGGCTCATCGTCGTTTAAGTTATCACACAGATTCCAATACTTTTCTTTTGGCTACACGATGATGACAATACAACATACTCTATATGCTGAAAATGTAATACATAATATCTAGAGAATGTAATACATCGATATTCATTGACCGATGATACATGTAGGGCATAACGTTTGATAAATGAAGGTGAAAAATTTATTTTTTACTAAACGATTAATATTCATATGATCAATTTGCTTTGGGTAAACTGATACAGCTATCGTTTATTATGCATCGAATTTTGTTCACTTGATATACATTAATAAATTAAAATGCATCTTGTACATTTAAGTGTTCTTTAACGACGATTTATCAGGCCGCTCTTCAGGTTTGACGAGCAAGTATGTGTTACGCAACACTTCAAAATGAAAAAGAAAAGATCTTAACTCGTGCTGAAATTATTATTGTTAAGAATACAATAACATATCTGTTACAATTATTTGGATGCCTGTGAAATGTTCATATTGAATTAACTTTAAGTTATACACGACTTATCTACATTGAGAGATGTGTTTTTATCGACAAGATGAATACATTGACAAAGTATGTTCTACTGCACATTTCTCGTTTAACGTTTTCCTTTTTGAAGACATATAAGCAAAATTCCTGGAATTTAGCAACGTGCGCGAAAAGCAGACATGTTTCATTGAATTCTCTATTATAAATTAAAAATCATTGAAGGAAAACAATTATTTCGTGTATTCTTGAGAACGTTATTATTGCAAATTGATCCTGTGATTTCTTTTTCTTTTTCTTTCCATTTGCATATATCTGTGCCGGTGTAAGGAATATTTTAAACTCGCATTAAATAGACACAAGGCATCCCTCTGTATAATGTTTGCTCAATTTATAACACGTTATTGCATATTTGAGTATCGTAAGAGTCACAGGGATTATATTTGCAGTGATAAATTTTATATGTAACATTAATGCATATTGTATAAGGGACTAATGTATTTTTTCTTCTTTTGTATATTGGATTGGATTGTAACACAATGAATGAAAAACTGAAATCGACACGATCTTACTTCTTGGATGGATATAATACACATTCGCTTGGCGGTGGGATGAGATGGAATGCGTTTTGGATGGATTTTGTATGGAGCATATATTATAAAAGGATTAAGACGTAAATGAGAATGAGAAAATAATGAGGCAGTAAGGATACTTTCAAGAGGAAGTTCAGGATCAGGAAAGGAATCGGATGAAAGAAACGATCCATTTCATTCAAGGATTCTCAATTAGCTGGATTTTCATCAGAAAAACGTTGGCAAATCCATTACAAGGATTCAAAACGATTCTCCATAATTCTCTCTTTTAAATTACAAAAAAAAAAAAAAAAAAAACGAAACGAAAGTATTAATATCCTAATCGTGTTAGCAGTGCTTTCACATTGACGAAAATTGAAAGGGGAAAAAAAATAAAGATACCATAAGGAAAACACGGAATGGACAGCTTCGACCTATCACGTGTTCGTACAGATCTCTAGGTCATTCAAGTGTTTCGGATCTATCGTATCCACGCGATCTAAGAAAGTGACGCTCCCCCTCGGTTTTTCTCTTACGTTCAAAACTGGTAATGGAATGTCAACTTTGTAAATTTTGTTTCTAAAGTATTTGCTTATGGTTTCGGGCACATCAGAAGCTCACATCGAGAATTACTTTCATTGTTACTGAGACAATGACTCTGACTTCCTATCCGATATCATCCGATAACAGTGATGATCCGTGGACACAAACAAGGAACGAACTGGTCCGACGCGGAAAGCGAATGCTCGATCACAAAATCTTCTTAGTTTCTCATTGACCCGTGCGATAAGTTAGTATAGGCGATTGGAAGCTCCACGTTTAGCGTGTTATCCTCAGGAACATGGAGGACGTCAAGTGGTCCCTTCGTGGAAACTATCGCGTTGTAAATAGTGTGGCTGATAACTTCGTTCCATTCGAAAGGAAATCGTCTAGTCTTCTCTCGGTTAATTCGATCTTGAATCGCATTTATATCTATCAATCGTGAGCGTGTGTATGTTCTGATATACATATGTGCGGATATAGTACGAACTGTCATACGAGTCTTCGGGAACTGATACGCGCAAGAGGATAATATAACTGTTCGGGGTCGGATAAAAGACAGACAGGAATCCTTCATCTTGACAAGGACTGGCTCCCTAGTTGTAGAGGATCTCCCGGGATGAAAAGAAAGGATGGACAGGATTCGGCAGATACGGTTGGATTAGGATGCTGACAGGATAAATTAGCGTTCATGATGGATTTTCGGATATGGATAAATTGGCTGGATGTGTTCACTGGATTCTATTGAGCGGATCACTTGGATCGTTTGACCGGAGAATAAAAGATACGCAGGATTCATGCAGGATAAATGGATTTGGATTATCGCGGTGTTGATGGAGGATTATCGAGGTGGGCGTCGTTCGTGCTTCATAGGTTTGATGGATTTATCGCCTAGGTTGGATGTGGAATTTGGAGCTTGCACTTAGCAGGATCAAAATACAGGATAGTCGGATGTGATCGCTGGCTGTAAGGTATTTGATCATGTTTATATCTGATGTCCCTTCCAATATACATTTTCTGCATGCGTTCTTCTAAATATTATATGCCTTTTAAACCTCCACCTTTTGATTTCCATTGGTACCACTGCTATAAACCCAACTTACATGACGGGCACGTGAAACTGCCCGTCCAAAAAGATGTTTAAGTGTGTTTGAATTAATCGTTTGTTTTTTACATTCAGCTTATACATGTTTGATTCCTTAACGTTACCCCGGTACCTTTTTGGCAGAGTGAATGTCTGCCGCCCGATAGTAGTATTAATCTGTCTATGATAGCCTACAGCCTTCCTTTAATCACACAATTAATTCTCGTATTTTGGCATTTGTTAATCGTCAATATTTATCCAGAATGAAGTAATAAAAAAAATTTGGATTCTTCGCCATTAAGTACGTCCTTAGAAATTCTGAATTTCTTTCTTTACCTCCGCATACGCTTCCCCTATTATTATACGATGTATTATGCGATCTATGAATAAAGCAACTTCATTCTTTCCTCGACTATACTTAACAATGTTTTTCATTATTTACATGCCAGTTTTCTTGCCACCCCTGGATACAATCTGTATCTCTCCGTACAGTGATCTGTTAAAGCTCGTATCATGGTGTTTGAATAATATTCGATTAATATGTTTGCAAGGTATTTATTTCATATATTTACAACTGCGCCGATTGACATTTATCTTGTGCCGAGTAAATAACAAAAGCGCAATCAGTGTTTTACTGTTTACATTGCCTCGCGAATGGGTGTGACTACGAGGTCCTTGATCAGAACTGTCTCTGGAGTTTGCATTGCGAAGAAAATGCAATCGGACACGTCCTTGGGTTTCAAAGCCAGACGTGGGTTCTCCTTCAGCCATTGCGCAGTCATCTCTGTCTCCACCAGTCCAGGAGAGATGGACTGCAACAAAGGATCATTCGTTATTTAATTCACGGTCCCTGAGGATTTATAGGCGGCGCGAACATGGGAGCCAGAATACGGGAAACTCACAATAACTTTGATGTTGGATTCGAGCTGCGCCAATTCAGAGCGGAGGCATTCTGTCAAGGCAGTCAAAGCGAATTTGCTGCTGATGTAAGCCGGGGACACTGGACGGTCGCAAGTAATTGGTACCTTCAGTCCACAAACGTCATTGATATTCACAATGATGCCATTGTTCATTCCTGAGAACAGATTTATAATTTAGTTTCTAGTTGTAGGATATACAGCGATTAAACTTGAAGTTTTTTGGGCGTTGAACGGGATGACACTTGCCCTTTTTCTTCATTAATTTCAGGGCTTCCTTGGTGATGCAAGTGAGTCCGAGGAAGTTGACGTCGAAGATCTTCTTCCAGTCTTCCATCTCGCCGGTTTGGAGTGTAATGTCCATGTTAATAGCAGCATTGTTCACCAAGATGTCTATGCATCCCAAATTCTTTTCAATCCATTCGAACACGCGCAGAATGTCACTCTGGTTGGAGAGGTCACACTGCAGAGGGAACAGCTTTCCTGGTTTTGATTTCAGCTCGTCGGCAAATGCCTGTTGAAAAAACGTACATTTAGCAGAATCCTTTGAATCTATCGAACCCCTAGAACCACCTAATTTAATTTTTTATCAATTTTCTTTAGGATGAATGGTAAAGGCGTACAAGAAACTTTAATCCATTAACTGTAAATACGAAGAAATATTTAAATGCGTAACAAATAGCCTAGAGACAATTTCAGGTAGATTCTCCAGCGGTTGAGAATTAACAAGCTTTATTCCAAATATAATTCTTCTCTGTTGATTGTATGTACCTTGATCTTGTCGACGCGGCGAGCAATGCCCACGACCTTCATTCCCTTGCCAACCATGCATTCTACCAAGCACTTGCCGATGCCGGAGTTAGCGCCAGTGATGAGGGCGACTTTGTCGGTCCAGAATTTCGGGTCCATGGCGATTGTTTAGGTTTCCTTCGCTTTGAGCACACGTGAAAACAGCGTGGAGCTTCGACCACAGGAGTGTGCATTTCGGAGCTTGCACACGGCTTTTATACCAGAGAGAAATTGTGGCCCAAGATTGCCGAGGTCGTCTTAATCTGCGGACTGCAGATATATGTATATCATCAGGTTTTGCATGTCTTCCAATTAGATTCCATCTTGCGTATTTACAAGGGAACCAATATTCCCTTATTTATGAAATGAATTTCAGATAACATGTATTTTACTCTTGTAACAGAACCAGATCAGTTTCATTAAGATATATGTTAAGATCGCTATAAATTACTTTTTCTTGCAATAGAATATTGTGTGTGATGTAATAGGCAGGTTCCCATTGGAGGATTTATCAATCAACAATACACAACTATTTCAATTGGTTCTTTATTACATATAGCACCTCAAAGGAGAAACAAATGTGACTTAAAGAAGAGTGCTTTTTAAAATATGCGACCACCATTGGCAACACGAGCAAAGATAAAAACAGATACAGGTATCTCCTTGAAGAGTAACGCCTTGCAGACATTGCATCAGATGTTTGTCTTTAAAACTATCAATTTCGGTAAGGTCAGTTGTTTTGTTGCTCCAGAAGCGACTTATTTTTAAAACTCTTCCCCACATAGCGCGCGATCTCTGAAGTTTTCAAAACTAGGAGTATTGCATCATAATTTTAAGGGATTGGGGGAGTTTTGATTTTGGCGCGAATTGGTCGATAACATCTTCCGCATTTCTATCGCCATACAAAGATCGATACAAGCCCCCGTCATCGGGTTCGCGAACGAATCGCAGACTCTTGCCTCCCGTTTGGCAACATTCTTTACTTTTCGGTTTCGCCTTAGTGGCTTGTTGAAACAGGCCCCGGGTCTTGTACAAAAGGGCACGTCCACGTTGCAGGCCCAATTTCGACGGACCTATCTGAACTGTGTCTAGTATCCGAAGCACTTCGTTGGTTATCCTGATCGCGTCTCTCGATTGCCCCTTGTGTGCCGCGGTTTTCGCGCGCTCGTTCAATATATCGACTATCCGTTGCGTTACGTCGATAGTTTTTCGAGAAGCCGGTAGTCTCAGTTCCTGTTCCGTTTCCCGGTACTTGAGGTACGATTCTAACGCCAGATCATAATTCTCGCGTCTGAAGAAGCTGTCGCCCAATAGAATGTACGACTCCGCGAAGTATTTAGGTAAGTTGCTTCCGTAGATGATACGAGCCGCTGTCTCAAGTTTATCTTTCAGCATACACCTCATTGCCATGTCGTATCTATCAACAGAGCGCGTCAAGTTTTAACCCCTTGTTGCATGAACGTATATCAAATCGATGGCACGATCGATACCCTCGTGCGAATATAGACTTCCGTTCGAATCAGATTTCCGGCAGTAACGCGACGTGGTACCCTTTATCGAAAGTGCAGTGCGTGCGTGTTTAGTGCAGGATCATCGCTGTCTATCATTCTCATCGCGACGGTATCGTCGAAGCTATTATGGTCAGTCGATTAAGGACACTTTTCTTAAGATTTCCGTACTTACCGTATTAGGTACCATTGCTTGATTAACTCGTTCCTCGTTTCGTCTTTCGTGAGCTTCCCCGTAATTGAGAGCTGCACGTCCCTGGACGGCTCGAGGAACTTGTAGAAATTCTTGCTCACGTGTTCCAGCCAGGCGTTTGCCTCCTCGAGTCGACCAGATAAACGCAGTACCATTGTCTTTATTAGTGTGAATCCTGGATTGTACGGATTGCAATCCAGGGCTTTCACGATCGTCACCAGAGCCTTGTCGAAGCATCCGTGCATGCACCATAGTATGCTGTGCGATGTCAACGCATGGCCAGTATTGAATACGATCTGTACCAATAACGCAACGAGCGTATAAAAATGGGTAAATAGGATCTTTTTAGCGAAATGAGCAATTGGGTTATTAGAAATGGCGGGCTTTTTGAAGGAATAATAGAAATGGTAGATAAGGTAGAACTCTTTCTTTAGCAATGGAGGGTACAAATTTAAGGGTTGGGTTATTTGTTTGATTATTCTTTGTTGCGTTGAATGTTAGTGGGAATGAGGATCTGACGATACGTTGAAGGTGAAGAAATTGGAATATTTATTTTATTATGATGTGAAATTTATTGGGTCCCTAAAATAATTTACTCGATTGCCCTCAGGGGGTAAGATAGGGCATGGTAAAGGGGTACGAACTTGCAGTAATCGTTGAGCTGGAACGTTATCCTTGTCGAGGTCCAGAGCCTCGTAAAGCATGTGCCTAGCTATGGCCATTTCTCTTAAATAGATCTTATATTCTGCGTGCTGCGTTAATAGAGCAGACGCCCTCTGAGGACTAACTTCCACCACAAATTCCTCCCAGAATCGTCGAAACACTTTGTATTTGTCCAACTTGCGCAAAATCTCCAACACACTATCCTATCGACGCACGCGTTATAGTATTCTCAATATTCCAATGAAAAAGTCCAACTTAGAATAGACCTAACATCTTATGGACTTTCGCGGTCCAACTTCCGCTGCCTTGTATTTTAATCAAATTGCTCCACTTCAAGTTAGAGGGCAGCTATGAATACTCATTTTGCAACTTACGAGTTTGTTTAAACAATACAGTAAGTAAGTATATAACTAGGAAAACCTTACCAAGGCATTGGAACTTGGTACATTTGAGAAAGGCGCTGAAGCAAAGAGTACTCCAGCACCTCGCTGAAATGTTCCAAGAAGATGCCAGGTTTCTGCACCTCGTCTGTGTTTGTATCCTTACTTGTACACTGGGCCCTCGCTTGATTTTAACTTTAAGAACCAAGACCTGCTCGAAGTCGCTCAAGGCCTCCAGCAAAGTGTTGTTTCCGTAATACCAGTTCCCTCTGCTCGTGTAACATTCGGCCAGCTGATTATTGTACATAATGTTTGCCTGCGACAGAGAAAGTCTGCCATCGAACTTTGTCATGGTCCTTGCGATCTCATAGTTCTTTATGGCCTCTGTCCACTTCCCTTAAACGTTGCGATTAGAGTCGGGAAAAAAGTGGCTTTGACCCCTCCCTCGTCCTTATAGGTCGACGAGTCGCGATTTTATTTGTGAAATTTATAAGGAAAGGAAGGGGCATAATAAAAGATACTACGACTAGTGGCGCACTCAGAGGGGCGGGGTTGCCAACCTGAAGAAAAGGTTTTGTAAAAAGATTCCTACAATTGTAATTTTATTCTTTAAATAAATTTTTAAAATTAAAAATATTTTTACCGTTTTAACTCGACCCCCCCCCCCCCCCCCCCAAAAAAAAATGAAATCCTGAGTGCTCCACTGACTTTCAATAAGCGACAATAGAAGGCTAACTCAGATTACGAAAACGAAGATACAGTGGAGTTTTGTTAATTCAAATTTCGCTTAATCATAGGTACTCCCCGACAATTTAAATTGGTTCGAGTCTCGTTTACCACGGATCATTAAAGATCTACTGTACTTTTAACTGTTAGTGGAGACTGGGTGAGTTATGGGAAGACCCTGCATACCTTGGCGCGAATATATGCAGCCTTTCAAAGCGTAAAACCCATGAAATCTTGGATCCAGGAGTAAACCCTTCTTAATCAGCTGACTAACGTTCTTCGATTCTTCTTCCTTATCCACCTTTTTCAAGGCCTGCATGTATAAGGACTTGGCCATTTGCATTTCTCTGCTTTTGCTGAGTGGTTTGTAGTGGGTCCACAGTGGCCTCAGCTATTCAAATCATTCGACACCTTTGAGCGTACTCTATACTCGATACTTTATCAATAAATGGCGGACCCCCCAAAGAAGGGGCGTTGGCAAATAAAACAGAATCAGCGAGATCTCACTTTCATGGCTTCTTGGTACGGGTTCTGGTAGCGTTCCTCCGGTGGCGCGAAAGCCTTCCTCTTCTGAGATAGGTCGATTATCTCCATTGTGGCGCGATCTAAATTAAGAGTGCAATTTGCTCGCGCTGGTGCAAACACGCGATAGGTTACGTTGCAGCAATCGTCGGCTGTTTTCATTCGAGCCGATCGAACGAAGAAAACACGCTTTAAACGAATAACAAGGGAATCGCAGGGGAAGTGATAAGAAAATGCGATAACGCCTTGGAGAATCTCGCTAACTGTTACATGCTTGTATTATAAGTGCAATTTATCGCTCGTGTAATGAATGGCGATATTAAGAACAGTGCAGTTGGTTGAGCTGTTGGACGGGTTGCCTACCAAGATTCACCGAGGGGCCGCAGAACGATGTCTTGAACCTGGAAGCAATGATTTCAATTTAATTATCCCCCGCTTCAAACAGGAGAATAGAATGCGCATTTACGTTTAGCTTACATATTAAACACTGCAGAGAGATAAAGTTATACTCACGACGACGTGAGAGCCACACGACAAGATAAACACCGCCGCAGACGCGACATCCTCTGGGTCCAAGGTTGGAAACGACGCCAATGCTTCCTCTGAATACGTGCTGTAGGATGCCATCAGCTCGGTGGCAACGAGTCCAGGACTAATACCCTGCGTAGGAATATTCAGATTTTAAATATCACTTCAATCCACCCTGTTCTAATTACTAATAAACTTTGGGGATATGTGGAGGATGTGGTGTTATAACTCGCGAATTGTAAGAGATAGAAAAATAGTCTTCAGACAAAAGTTATTTCTTTCAATTAGAACTATCATTTGGTAAAAGTGATACGGGAGTTATAACAGAAAGTCGGAGAATAACCGGATTTTCAGGGGCCAATTTCACCTCCCAGTTGGAGATGTTCCCTTGTTAGCCTATTAAAGTCTCGACACCGATTTCTACTACCACCTTCAGCTTCCCTGTCGCCTTTCTACCTAGACTCCAGCTTCAAGAGGAAATAATAGAATTGCGAGGAAATATACTAATACTACTCGCATCTCCACTTCAACGCGTACCGTGACTCGTATCCGACCTCCGGTCAGCTCGTGTCGCAGAGTTTGCGCCAGAGCAGCGATGGTCCTCTTGGAGGCTGGGTAAACAGAGAAGCCAGGTATAAAGGGCACCCGTTCACCAGCCAGGCTGCTCACATTAATCACGACGCCCTCTTCGCCGTTTTCCCGCATCATACGAACAGCCTCGCGCGTGCAGAGGCACAAGCCAAGGACGTTCACGTCGAACACCGCCTGCCAGTCCTCCAGGTTGCCATCTGCAAGTTGGACATTGCTAGGATTCGCTTATTAACGATTTCGAAGATTTCTCTCGAGTTGCACCGCGAGATACCTATCAGGGAGGACTCTTTGGTGATCCCCGCGTTGTTCACGAGCACGTTCACGGACCCCAGGTTCTCCTGCACCCAGCTGAAAGCTGCTACGACGCTTTCCTCCTTGGAGACATCGCACTCCACCGCGTGCAGCTTCCCTGCGCAGTCTTCCAGGCTCCCCGCCAGCTCCTTCATCTTGTCCACCCTTCTGGCGAGCCCCGCCACTATCATCCCTTATGGAAATTCATTTTTTACATACATTTCTGTGCTTGTCGTATATATCCGACCAATCAATTTTTTTATTTTTCTTTCACTCCATCGCATTGTTGTTTTTTTTATTAAACTGTAATTATTCTGTACTTATTTGTTATGATCTATTTGGAAGGCCTGGGAATTTGAAGGGGGGATAGGATGCAAAAGTGGTAGGGGTAAGTGAGTTATGGAGAGATTTGTGATGAGGAAAGTAGATTTGAGTAGCTAAAGTCTTTCCCTGGATTGTAGCTTGATAGAAAGTGCAACTTTTAGTGGTGTTGCACGTAGACTATACTTATTCACACTGATAGTGTTAATAAATGGCACCTTCGTCTTTATTAATATACATAGGTGATGGTTCCGGGTTAGAGCGTGCCGCAGTCAAAAGGCGATTTAAATTGTCTTACCGAGTATCACCGTAGTCAGTGGCGCGCTCAGGATCTAATTTTGGGGGGAGCCGAGTTGAACGGATAAAAATATTAAAAATTGATTTAAAGAATAAAATCCTTTTTTTTTCTTACATAGCCCCTTATCCCTCTTCCCCCTGGGTGAGTCACTGACCGTAGTAATATCAATGTTTTTCAATGTTTTATTCCCACTTACCATGGCGGACTAATTGTTTAATGATCGCTGCCCCGATCCCGGCACTCGCGCCCGTGACCACGGCCACCTTTCCTGCCCATCGGTCCATTCTTGCGACGTCCGCGTACGGTCCACGACTGCTCGATGTCGCCCCGGTAATAAGATCGCTTATAAGTCTGGAAATCGATAGGTAAAAAGTGGCGTCTCTGAAAAATCGCCCGACTGGTCAATCCAGAAACACGATAGCCTCGCGGTAAACCCGCACCTAGCCTTCGGTTTGATAAGCGTCCTCGACAACAATTGACGTTGCTTGCGAGATCTATTTCGAGTGCCTGGGCTGGACGATTAACTTTATTCTCGTTTAGTTATCGGTTTCGTTAACTTCAATCTTCTTTAGCTGTTAGTTTCATTCTACTTTTGCTGGAGTGAAAAGAGGATTCAGCAGGCTTAGATTCGATTTTAAGCTTTCGCTTTGATATTTAGGAGACGGTGCAAGAGGGAGCTGATTCGAAGTGGACACTATGCCTCTCTTGAAGCGACTGCAGTTGCAGCGCGACTCGGAGCACGAGATTGCTCGTAGGGCACTAATTGGAGAGCCCTTGATGGCTGTTAATTAAGCTGTTTAATAAGATTAATGCTAATATTCTGTGCAACGATTTCATTCTAATATCTCAATGTTTATAGTAGATACTTTATTCTAACTTGATATATTTATCGAGTCCCCCAAGAGCAGGGGCGGATTTGTATACATATATAGGCTAAGTAAGGGCAACATATTTTGGGGGTTCGGGAATTTTGGGCGAAAGAAATTGGAAAAGCTTGAGACACAGCGGCTTGAGGCAAGTTTAAAAATAATTCACTTTTCTTTCATCTAGCAAATTAGCAATAACTCATATGTGAGTTGTCATATTGAATTAATTTTAAAATTGTCTCAACTCTTTTAAATTAAAATATTCGATATTTCATGCAAAGAACGGCAAACACTTATTAGCCTAGGGGCGCCAAATGGAAAGACCCGTATAATATGTTAACAGTGTCTTAAGAAGGAGTTTATTAAATTACACCAGAAATCTTCAAGAACGAAACACGGATGTGGTTCCATTAATGAATTAAGGCTAACAAGAGTCCCGTTTTAGATTACTGAACCAGCTTGTTACTCGGTGGGTGCATTGTTTCTTCGGTAGGGAGTAGAGACAGTGGATAAAGAATAATTTTCAAATCTACAAGTGTCTTTATTGGATATAAGGCTCCTACATTGCTGAGTACTATACATACTCGAACAGTTTCGAGTGTTCTGCCCTTGAACGGGACCCTAATTGCTCGCTCGTTTCGTGGCTCGTCGAGGCAACGATGACTCGCTAAAACATTCGTCCAAGCGTGGCACTAACAGGAACTGCTAACAACGGGCGCTAGGCGAAGACAGAGAGCCCCAGGAGTCGAGGTCGTGAAACCGGAACGGAAATCGTTGTTTTATTACAAACAACAGGGGCTCGTCGCGTGCTCTACAAGTTATTTACAAATCGTATCCCCTGGTAGAAATCGTCACGCCGGAGAAAATACAGGATCTCTCGAAACGGCCCGTCGCGTCGTCCCGCGGTGGATCGTGAAATTAAACAAAATATCCTTTGATATTTACTTTGATAGTTAATGTAACTGGTCGTTTTACGTATCTATGTATCGCCTAGACTGGCTACGGAGAACACGCGAGCACTGACCAATAAAATATTGCAACTGGTATACATTGATCTATACAATCGAATTTTACGCATGCTTTTCCCCCACGAAGTCACGTGTGCGAAATAAATGTGGGTTGGGTCAAAAGCACAGAGACTGTTTCGAAAGATTTTGTAGCACAATACCCGCATTGCTTCTATATGATAGTTTAGTAATTTTCGTATTTGGAATCTAAGGGCTCTTTGGAAGTCTCCATGCTTCTGATTTGATACTTTTTCTTTTTACTCGAATGCTGTGTTTGTGTGCCAAAAAGAAGAGGCTGAGAAAGAACTTTCGTGCGATTCCTCCCACGTACCAGATATGTTGCAACTTTATTTCTTTACTTTTGTTTGCAGGGGGACACTTTGGATGTTTCCTGGAGCATTGGGCCACAGCGATTTTAGCGTGATTTCGGGAGACGGGCTTCTACGAGAGTGAGTACAGCTAATTTCATAGTTTTCGCATCCGCGCGGAAATCGAACTTAGAGGTAGTTTGGATTTGGAGTTACAAGCTTGGGATCACAGACGTAAAGCAGATTGAGTAATTACGATTGCTTTGAGAAGGGGGTGTGGTGGTGTTGATAGTGAGCGGTTGCTTGCGTTGCTGATCAGAAGCTCGAGTTAGTGTCCATCTTCCAAATAAACTGCTATTCTTTTGGACTCTGTGCCACTGAATCAATCCAACGGACTGAAGTAGCTGATGAAACTCAGTTTAATCAGACCTTAAAAGAAGCGCGGATAATGAAAAAGAAAGTGTAATCAAGACATTGCTACTAAGTCTAAACTTTAAATTGTGAAAATACGTAAAATAAGTAATACGAATTGTTAGCAAAGCTGATTCTAATATTTAAAAATATATAAGAATAGACAGAGAATGAAGGGACACTGAATTCTGATCAGCAACGAAACAATTGCCTCGAATTGAGAGCAAAAGAAGTTTGCTGTTCAGAGATTTCAAAGCTGCTTCGTCGTCTTACACAATCATCAACCTCGCCATCTCTACTAGCAACGGCACCTTTGACACATCGACGATTCTCTTCGATCGATCGGATCCACTCGACAACTTATGTTTCGCACGCAAAAACGGAAAACGCGTTCCTCGCACTCGGCCCAGAAAAATAAATCATTCGCCCGCGCATCGTACCGCATTACAAATATAATACATCGACGTTTACATCGGTCTCCATACTAAAATATATGTATGTATATACTATGTGTATATGTATATGTGTACAAAAGAGATCGTCCCTCTTCTTTGTCTAAAACGAAACGAAAGCTATCCCAGAAGAATGGCGTCGGGTTCTAACGCTCTAACGATCAAGGCTCTGCCAACACTTAACGCGTGGATCGCGCAACCCTCCCACACAAAAGATCAACTCGATCGTTCATCCACGAACGTCGGACGATATTAATACTCCCCATGAAAAACAAATCGGAATATTTTCGTGGATGACAGATGATTTACGTGAAAACGACACAATGGTATGCTTGGTAAACCGTTGCGTGGAAAACATATTTTCTTCGTCCGACGACGTACTCCTCGATTTCGATATAGAGAAACTGATCGTCATGTCGAAGAGAAATATACGCGCGATCGGTATCGTCTCCGCGCGGGGCAGGCGGCTTCGACTTGCTTTCGAAATACGGCGGTACCGATGCACACCTAAACCGTAGGCGTGACCAGCTCGAGTCCTACTGCGATCGCATCCACCTGATGGAGAAGTCCTTTAAACCGATCATAAGCTGGCATATCGACAGATATTTCTACGCCGACGACACGTACCACCCTCCTATTAACACTTATCCATTCTTCATTCCGACGCGTCACTGGAAGAGAACGATGCTATGAGTATCGGTATCCACAGGCACGCGTCTCACGGTACTCTCCTAGGGAGAACGCCGATGAAAGGGACGTCCATCTACCTACTCCTGAATCGGTTCACGGACAAAGACCGCGACGCACCTTTCATCGCGAAACATTTTATGCGTTCCACGTGGGCGGCATGGACCTGACGTGCGAACATTTTGACAATCTGCTAATTCTGTTGCGAGAAATCCTGGAGAGGAATGTCCATAGATGGGCAAAATTTTTATTTAAATAGAAATTTCGAATGAGGAGTAAAAGTTAGAAAAAAATATTTATCATGTGTAGAATAAACTTATCCCGGGTTAACTTTATTCGTCGAATAGTCTAAACTTAAAGTGACTTTTATTCGGTACATTATTTAAATCATTTTTTATTTATTTAACGTCTAACTCTGAAACTTGTTGCCCTAGGCGTGTCTATTGTATGGATCCTATTTCTCCATGCCGCCAATGCGAAATTAAATAGCTTCTTCTTTCTCTTGCTTCCCACCTTCGGATTAGATGATCACAGTTACAGTCTGCTTCGATGTATTTATACAAAATTGTTCCACCGATTACGAATACTCGTTATTGTATCTCAGAATTGCTTTACGTGCTACTCATAGAAAACACTTCAGACGACATAGAGCTCGATCTTCCAGCCTCCGCTCCTCCGCGAACAACCATTAAATCGTGAGAGAGAAGGGGAGGAGAGACTGTTGAGAGAGGGATTTCGGAAGGTACGACGATTGAAATTGAACGTTTCGCGAATCGCAACTCCACTGCTCGACGACTATCCGGTAGATTGAGATTTCTAGAGAACGGCGCCATCCAGGCAGAAGGTCAATTGAAACGTGTAATTCTCTGCGCGCTTTTATTCCGCGCGCCACTCGAGCGCGCTCCCCTCTAATTGTAAGTTTCAAAATAGCCACTGCTAGCGAATTATTACATTTGCCATTATTATTATTATCAGTTTCCAACTATTATCCAGAACTTCCATTTACATCGATCCTCCGATCAGATTCCCTTTCTTGTACACGTAACGGCTCCCTCTTTGCAAGTAATTACCAAAACTGTGTCGCGCTGACCCACCAATTTACTTCAAATTTCTTTCGTTCCTTTTGGACAACGGGTTTTCAATCAATTCTGCCGAATTACTTGAATTCACGCGGGGCGGAGTGTGGCTTGTAGACGAAATCCAAGGAAATATTCATTCTCCTCCGAAACGAAGGCTTGCACGAGAGAATCTTATCCCATAATTGAGGCAAGTTATGCAGGAAGCCTTGAAAATGACAAAAAATTAGTTAAACACAGTACTCATAATTTTCTCATAATTTTCTGACTTTTACTTTGCAAAAAATTACCAATTATTAAAACTACCAAGTCATCGTTTCATTTTAGGCTTAAAAAACAAAAGCTGCAGAAAATTTAAAATAATATTAATTACACTACTGACTACTCACTATTAAAAAACTCGCCCACTAAATTGTACATTGCAAACCAACGACAAGAAATATAATATATCCATTTGAAATAAAGCTACTTTAGGGTTTGAGGGATCAGTGAGGGTTGGTAGGTTTCTGCATAACTTGTCCCACAATTTCTACTGGTTTCTCAAAGTAGATCCGTCTTCGATCGATCTCAGCCACTTCACCACACCACTGCCCCAGTATTTCTATCTAAAATTCTAAACGCTCGCAACAAGTCCCATCGAGCGGTATCCTCGGCTAGAAAGTGCACGAGCAGCTGTTCCGAATTTAGAAGAGACTTTTCAGAAAACTCTCTGAGAACAGCAGGGGAAGGTATTGCCATTTGGTTACATTTTGGTCGCGTGTGCAATAGCTGCCGTGTTTCGCGAGCGAATGGAAGGGGATGCGAATGTTTTGATTTCGCGGTGATGTTGGGACAGAAAGTTAGGACACGTGTTTATACCCAGGGCAGGCAAGCGTAGGGGGCACACTTATTGTAATTATGCACAAACGGGAGCGAGTGTCTGCCTCTGTGTCAGTGGTTCCTTGGTAGTACAGGATCGAGCTGCGATTGTTCTTCATGAGCCGGTTCAGAGTGACCGGCATTACTTGTGTGTCGCTGTATCTGGGCCCTCTCCTGTACATGTTGCTGGACTTTTTGCTGTGGTCTTTGGAGTGATTGCTGGCGTTGCTGGCGCTGGCCGTCTGGTTGTTGTTTGTGCTGTGGCTGGTGGATCTGATGGTGTGGTTGCGGAAGCTGCTGGTGGATTTGTTGCTGTGGTTGCTGTCGTTGGTACTGTTTCTGTTCTGTGCGCTGACGTTGGGATTGTTGTTGAGAAACCTGATGTTGCTGTGATTGGTGCTGTTGCTGGCTCGGCGGGTGCCTCCGTTGCTCCAGGCCAGCGGCCAAGTAAGAGAACAAACAGAGTACCGAGTAACAGATTTTATCTGCCTGCAAATGGTATCGTGTTTGTTAGGACGTTGACCTTCGATTGACAGTAAGATACAAAAGCTGGTGCGTTGTTCTGTGGCGAAAAATATCACCGCGTTCCTTTCACATTGTTCTGTGTAGGAAATTTAATTTGAGTCTAGTATTTGATTCTCTATTTTCGTAATGCCCTACAAGTCTTCGAGTTTATTTCACTCGGGAAGGTTCAAGGAACGAGTAACATTCGTTGCTGCAGAACAATGCGCAGCTTCAGCTGCACGTAACCAGAAGAACATGTGTCGAGTGCTAGTTCCAAAGCAGAGTAGCGAAGGGGAATAATTGTGGATATAAATTATAAGTGTACTAAGTATGTTCTTTGGTTCTTGAGTGCGTGCTCAGGATGATCTGGAACAAAGTGCAGCCGAGCTCCGAGTGGAAAAAGGAGATTAATCTAACCACGGCTGAAGTAATTCAAGAGGTTTGCAAAAAGAAAAGAAAACTGGATACACTGTGAATTCCTTCGGTCCTTGTTCTCGACCATCCTGGTAAACGAAACTTACGCCGAAAGAGGGGAAACAAAAATGGCAACTAAACCTTCATGCATTGTCGGTTTCAGGGTTGGCTTGAACCTCAGACGAGAGTTCAGATAACGCAAATGCAACGGAGAATACCCTGTGCATGCAGTAGCACAGTTCGTTGGCCTGTTACACAGCACACAAACAAGAATATCTTTTAAATAATCATTCAACGTGATCTATAACTTAATCAAAAAGTAATATGAAATTATAGGAACTACAAAAGATATACAATAAAACAGTAACATTGATTAAGTTCCTAAACTACAGGTGTCAAGTCTATACACTCGATAATTGTACTCACCATTTGTGACTTATATTTACGTTGAATTACTTGTCTAGTTTTAGGATCTGAAAGGAATGAGCACAGAATTAGAATTTCCAAGTCGAACTCCTCGAAATTTCTGTCATTCGACCTTCAGCCATCCACTCATTCGTTTTCGTGGGTTCTATCGTGCATTGGTTCTCTAAGCTCTAAGTGAAAGATAGTTACAGGGTCGTTAGGTGAAATAACAATCGGGGATTACTCACTGAATTCTTCCAATACAAAGATCCCATCCTTCTGAGTAAAGCACTTGCGGATATGATCGAGTCTTACAAAAAACTGCAAATAACACGTTCGTTTGGCATTAGTGGGGTCGGACACGCGGGCTTTCGGGGAATCTACTGGTACATGCACACGTTGTGAATTATTCTCTATGTGGCCTTTTACGCCAATGAAAAAAAGACCGTGTGCGCCAGCGACAGTTCGAGAGGCGAGAGGTTCCTTCGCCGAATGTTCTTTTCGACAATAGGAAATGAAGCTCGCCATACGTAGTCTTCGAATATCGCGTACTAATATCGAATTCCTCTAATACGCATCACAGTGCACCTTATTCGAAAGCAAATCGACTTTTCTAGGGCAAAGAAATTCCTCCATCCATACTTTATCCGTAATAATCGAGCTTCGAGTTTTTTTTTTAAATTTATTGGTTCGTTTAATTCGTAAGGATGTCAGAGATATTTCTTCGCCACTGGCACCAAAGCTCATTGTTCCTTCAATCCACGCTACTTTGGAGCGCGTTATAGTAAACACAATGAATGATGGTCAAATCCCATTTCGATTTTCATCTATAACATACATCTAGGGAAAAGCTGCCTGTATAAACACATTTTACTCTCCCGCCACTTCTTTCCGTTTCCGGTGATCGAACACTCCGCACGCAAGTGTCGGAAGGTCTACGCGTGATTTAAGTTAAGGAACCATCTAACACCTCATGCAAGTGGAGCCAGTATAATCCGAGCAAGATCAAGTAGCCAATTAAAGGTACTAAGCCTTTCACAGAATTTCACACATACACGATATTTATTTATGAAATATGAAGTACTCTTGAAGAGCTGATTGATCTTGCTTTTCATAGCATCGTTCAAGTGTACTCGAATCTAGTTATAGAAGACACACCTCCAAATCAATTACCATTACTTAACACGTTGACTGGCATTTTCCATTAGTTTACACTGATTCAAAAACATATCGTCGAATTGAAGAATAACTCATAGTTCAATGATGCATTCAATATTAAAATATTAACTAATATTATTGAGTTTATTAGTATTATTCCAGTTTATTATAAGCATAGCGAAGAAAACTTGTCCCTAATTATAACATGCCAGTCAATATATTAAAACTTGCCCCGAGCAAACCTCCAGGGACACTGTATTATTCTAAACAATACTTCCAATGCTTCCTAGAACACATGAACCTGAAAGCACTGTCTTAAAAAAGGAGACACCGGGAGAAAATATTACTCCACCTAAAACAAAGCATTACGTATGTACTTCTTCCTATTTAACGCTGTTTTACCCCCCTTCTTCGATTTGCGTACACAAGAACGGTTACCACTGAGGAGCATGCAAGAGCGAACGGGGGTGTGGGGCGGGGTGGGTGGGGGGTGGGGGTGGTATATACGATAAGTCTGAAGCGTCAACGCAATCCCCGCATACACCATGCATCATCTCCTCCGCTAATCAAACGCCAAGACCCCATTCAATCCGTACGAAGCGGCTCGTAAGCGACGTTAATTATGCCGCAGGCGTCTGACGGCAATCGAGGCGATCCAATTAGTAGGTGATCGCCCGCGGCATTGTACGCGCGCAACAAGCGAATGAAAAAACAGCGGGCGGCTTTGCTCTGGTGGCAAGCACACTATGCGGCCCATTCGTATGAAATCGGCAGCGACATAAATAAGATAGGCGTCGGGCAGGCAGGCAGGCAACTCTGGAGATGGCCTAAAACTCATCCGATATAAATGTCTAAATATCGATTGCTCGGCGTCGATAAATTTGCCATACATGTGCGATTGCATTGTCTAACAGGAGACGCGGTGGACAGCTCGACGGTCCCCCAGCACGGTTTCAATGATGCACAGTCACGATTCCATTCAGATTCGACTGCTACCCGAAAATGTACGTGGCTTGGGAATATGTCTGGGTGTGTGGTCACAGGGGGAGATGTTGTACAAACAGTGTGGGTTGTCGGGTGGCAGAGAATCGAAACATCGCGTGTACAGCGGTGTCATGCTGTAGGGAACAGTGTTTTTCAAACTGCTGACAGGACGAACCGATTTGTAAATTCACTGGGTTCCCACCCTCCACCCCTTTTGATTTTCTTGTTTTTTTTTTCTCACGTTTCGAATGGATAAAGTCACCTGTGGCTACGATACATAGTACTGTGTGAAGGGGTGAATGTAGATTTGATTCGTAGATTAAATGGTGAGATGTTTAAAAAACACTGTTGTGGAGTGTATACAGGGCAGAGGGGTTGTGGGACTACCTTATTCCTTTCGAGTCGATCGCCACGTTTCCTGGGGGTTTCGTTCGTGAAATGGGACGTCACTATATAGCGTGAGATTTTTGCTTTACTACGTAACTGGTAATGTGAGAGTGGTTTCATGGGCTTTGCAAAAGCGGACGACTCATTTTCTATCGTACATATATATCCAGTTCTACTCAATCATGCAGTGCAATCGGATTCGTTTATTCGTCTATATCTTTATCGACAGTCCCCTGTCAACGTCATCCCCTGAATCCCGTCTGTCGGAGGTACAATAGTGGTCAAAGGGAATTGTATCTCAAAATTGATATCCCATAGATTGAGGGGTTACCAGAATAAACAAGTGATAGCAATATAAAATTTAAATCCTAATGTTAATTTAGTTATGGAGACATAAACAAAATAATTTTTAAACTTTCTTTCGACCACTACTATATCATTGAAGTCACTGTTTGAGGTATCGACGATAGTTATCACTCGTAGTGTTCGTCACCCGGTTTTGCGCGCGATTGGAAGGTCAGTAGGGATTGTTAAACCGGTACTAAAAGCGCACTCTTCTTCTGCCACATCCAGCAGCAGCGTTTAAACCGAACGGTGGTTTATCGAGTGATTTAATTAAATCGCGTGGCACAGTGGGGTGGGAGCCCCTAAAAGTTGGCGAAAAATCGAAATACAAAAGAATGTTTACATATCTGATTTTTTATCCCTGGTATAGTTGAAATATGTCCGCACAATAAAACGTATATCCACAGCCTGCTACAACTCTTCCTTCCTTACCCGAGTCTAGGAATTGATGCCAACTTTTAGGGTCTTTCACCCCACTGTGCGTCAGGCGACACACGGTGTAAGTCAGTGTGGAAGCTGTAAATGGCACGGATAGATCGTGAATATATTGTGTCTCATACGGTCGAGTCCATATAGTGTAACGGATGACAGAGGCTATGGTAAAATAGAGAGAGAGGGAGATTTGGGAGATATATATATATATATATATATATATATATATATATATATATATATATATATAGATATATATAGTTGCATTGTGTGCACCGAACATCGCTCTACTAAGTTGCACTAAACACTACTTACAAACAAATCTCATCTAAGGACAATATATATGTGCTCTATTTTACATATATATTGCCGGGCTGTGCCAAATGCAGCAGAGACACTGTTCTGCGTATTAATAAGTTCGCTATGTCCCTGAGTCGGCTTACTTTACGATATATCATAGGAAACATATACAACGTACGTATATATACGAGACAGAGACAGGTGTGTACGTGTATGTGTATGTGTATGTGTGTGTGTATATATATATATACACATATATATATACATATATACATACATATATATATATATATATATATATATATATATATACACATATATACGTGTCACAACTAACACCGATCGATGATAGGAAAACAGTTAAAGGTAGACAGAGCAGATCAGATTCAATTTTCAAATGCACTGTTAAGAGTGTGGTAGTATAAGTAGACAGTAGTAGTAGTAGTATATAGTAGTAGTATATATATAGTAGTATATAGCCGTATTATATATATATATATATATTTTATTTATATATATATATATATATATATATATATATATATATATATATATATATATATAATACGGCTAAAAGTAATGGTGAAATAAAGAAGCATTTCCGGAACACGGCCAACATTGATTATAATATAATTAATAATAATAATAATGATGGTAATAATAATATACTGAGTTCATATAACAAACAGTGATTTAAGTGATTTTTTTAGTACCTCGAAATCCTGTTTGCCCAGCCGGGGCAACATGTCGATGGACAGGACAAGAAAACAGAAAACAGAAAAACAGAAAATTAAATTTCTGCCAACAAGTAGTCAATTAAATAAGGGTATTGGGTGTACAGATCCAGTCAGATGGTGGATAATACAATTGGGGGTGGGTGGGTGGGTGGAGGGGGCTCGGCACGATGATCAGATTACAGGCTAAATATCACCTAACGTCATGGCCGAATACAAAAAATGGCGTAGATCTTTTTCCATTGTTCAAGGACCATCTCAAAAGTTCCCCAAGCTGAGAAAAGTCTATATCGCTTCTCTATTAATGATCGAGGAACCGTAGCTTCCGCGAGCTTCCTCTGCGATCCGATCCCCAACCCTCCGACCAATTTTCCTCATTTTTCGAATAGACTTTCCTCGCGTGACCACGACAAATAATAATGATATTATAAAAGGAAAAAGAAACGGTCGTTAAACTCGTAGAGAAAAATATAGATATATAATATTGCATCCAACATTCAATACAAATTATAATAGATATAGAGGAGTAGTATATATAAATATATATTGTATGTAATATATATATATGTATATATATATAGAGAGAGAGAGAGAAAGAGAGAGTGATTGAAAGATAGAGAGAGAGAGAGAGAGAGAGAGAGAGATAGAGAGAGAGAGATAGAGAGAGAGAGGTAGAGTCAAAGGGATAGTCTGTTATTCTCCCTATTTCCTTATTACTTATAGGATAAATGTAATGATTTATATAATACAGATAAAAGAGACTGCAGCTGCACATCGAGCTCCATGCAAGTAAAACACTGATTAACGCTTCAACAAAATGTTACCCAACAAAATCACCGGTAATATATATATATAATTGTATATATCGTGTATAAATCTGATTTATCGCACACATTATTATAGAATCGTACGTATAGTCGTATGTGCGATAGCACGTTGTACATGATATGGATGGGTATGTAATATGTATGTACAGTGACAGAATTTTCCTTGGTTTCAAGCAGTAGTAACCTTTCATAGAAAACATTCAATTAAAAATTGTGTAACTTCAGGATAAACCGAAACGATCTCACTTTCGGAACATATATATGTCAATAAAGATTCACGGCACTGCTAAATGTAAGTGAAGAAATTTGTTTCATAGAAATTTCATTTATATCTTGCAACCCCCAATAAACAATACATTTCCTGAAAGCTGAACCGTTTCACTATATTCCGATTCGCATAGTCTTCCATTTAGTGTTTCATATGAAAAATTATTGGTGGCTGAAGTCAAGAGGCGAAGGTGTATGTACATATGATTCTCCCTGTCACTTTGTACGTATATAGACTACCCTATTCGTGAATATGGAATACAATTACCACATATCAAATGTCAGCTAGCAAAATTAAAGAAAAAAGTATCCAGCGAGATAGATAATATATCTGGGTCTCTTGTCCTACGTCGATTTAACAGTCTGTGTCTGTCGTGGGTGTAAACAGTAACAGCGTAGGTCTACCAAGCAATAGTGAGGTCCACGTATCTTTTATTTCCCACTACCACCTCTTAAATCCTTCAACAACCCACATTATCGCTCGGTATACCTATATAAGTGTGAGAATATACAAATTGTAGGTCGTATTCGTGGCTGTCTATCATAATTCCCCCTCTACCATTCGTGTCCCCTTCGCTGTTCCCCTGGCAGCCCCCCTGTGTGTCTGACTATCGTGTAATGGCGGCCTGAAAAGTTGGAATCTTTTGAGAAATGGTGGATCGAGGTGTGATCGGTCCCGCCGTTCGGTCCCGGGTGATTTCGTGTGGTGATCCTGCCGTACGCCCCACAAAAACTCATACATAAGACTGTTAAAGATACGTACAGATACAAATTAAGCAGATCGTGGTGGCTAGCGATGGGAGATAATATTGAGTGGTCCTTGCATCAATGCAATAACGAAAGGAAGAAAAACACAGAGAGAGAAGAAGATTCAATAATCGGAAAGAGTATGAACAGTAAAAGGGGGTGTCTGGGGGGGGGGGGGCAAGTGGGTGGATACGCTTCCCTTATTCCGTTCGCCTCCGCCCTATCTTAGATTCTCTACTTTAGCTAAAGAATTCCTCTGTTAATAATTACAAACATTATCAAATTAATTTCACACATTCTCAGCGTGGAATTCAAGTTAGGCGAGTCTCGATCGAGCCGAGGCGAACCGTTCCCCAACCGATCCCACGTACAATAACTCGTCAACAGAACAAACGTCTCGGGGGTTGTCGGATCGCTGAAATAAACACGGTTAACTATAGTAATACTATTCGGCCATCGTGGAAGACATCGACGAGAAGCAAATTCACGATATCATATTCACACAGGGTGTTTTCGTAATCGTGGTACCATAAAAAAGGGGTGATTGCAAAAGTCAGTCGAAAATACAGGAATTTTTGGAAAAATTTCACTCCACACTTTCGACTCATTTCTGTTCGAGGGATCGCCTCCCTCCTGCACCACGGTTTCGGAAGCACCCTGTATATAAAATTGAAGGAGATAGTAGCTAAACGGAACCTGAAACGAATCTCTGAAAGCAATAGAGGGTGCCGTAGGATGTTCTCGACGTTAGACGAATAGTTGGGACCAATCGGTAGAGACAAAAGAAATGTTCGTACAGTCGACACGTGATGTCAAAGGTACTATTCCTGCATTGTAGCGCGTAGAACATAGAGAAATGGGGAGAGGGGGGGGGGGGTAGGGTGGTGGTGGTGGGTGCACTTTTAGGTGCGAGTCATACCTTGCTATTCGCGAAGAGGAGACCCACGCCGTCCATGCAAACCTGAAGCAGCCCACCCTCGCCGGTGCGCATGTCCTGGACAGGGAATTCCCCTCCGAGGTCAAATTCGTCGTTTGCGCATCGGCCGCGGGCAGCGGCCTTTTCCATCGCGTCCTTGATACAATAATACAGCTCCTTGCACTGCAAACCAAGTACTTCCTTAATAGACACTTAGAGAATTAAATAGAACGGATGGTGTGGTTGAATACTATGGTCATCGATTCAAATTCCCATGAACACCTATCTCCTCCACTTGAGATGCAATTTCGACCTCCCCTTTTTCACAAAGAATTTTGTGTCAGATTAGGTAACCACATATGATCTACCTACCTTCTTAGTGTAATACTTATGAAGCTGGGTTTGTTTATCGATCTTTCTCCAGAGGCACAGCACCTTGTTCTTCGGGCTGTACGTCATGTTGACAAGGTGCTCGAACCACCATCGCTCGACGATGATGCCGTTGACGGACCTGAGCACGAGGCCGTCATGCCGGACCTCGAGGAACCTTAGGTCGCCTTCAGCGTCCACGCCATTGTGCACGGTGAAGGACTGACGGTGCATTTGTCGAGACGTGAGGGGCTTCAAGTCTATATCATTTCCGTACTGAAACGTTGAACGAACCGTTCATTAGAAGCGACACGGTGCTCGGGGAGGTTTGAAGCTCGTCTCCACTGGTAGACAGAACTCGGCGACTTACGAAATTCTGTATCTTATCGAGCAGCTGATTGAGTTCCTGGCTGTGGACCAGACCAATGTGGCTCTTCCCAAGAAGCCTCCTCACTTTACGCTTCACCTCGTTCTTCTCTGCGTTCAGCATCACCAAGATGGCTGTCAGATTGTGCAGCAGGGTGCACAGTAACCTGTCCTCGTCGTGCTCCAGACGCTTCTTCTCGCTTTCGCTGAGGCTCTTGTACCTGTTTACAGAGATAAGTTTGAGTATTCGACTGTCACAGCTTTCTGTGACTATGGGTGACAACTATCAGTGACAATTAGATTCTACTGTATCATTTGTTGTTTTATCAATTTGAATTTAAATTCTAAGGTTTGCAATTATTCTAAAATTCTAGGATAGATCACTCGTACCTTTCCATCATTTCCCCTGGGCCCTGATCCATGCCGATCATGTCACGCTCTTGGGACACCGCGTCCAGGAATGCGTCCTCCCAAAATTGCATCTGGTCCCACAGTGACGATCGCTCTTTCCCCAATAAACCTGCGCGGTATTATGAGATAATCGAGCCTTGTTCTCAACTTGGAAAATTTATTTCACAACGCAAGTATACCTTCGAACAGGTATGTCCTAGCAATCTCCGGGCTAGGAGCAGTCGTGGTTGGGATCAAGCTCCCTCCAGGGTACCGGAAGCCAGTGCTCAAAGATGATTTGTTGGACCAAACGCTGCCAGTTCGTTGCTTCGCTTGACGGGGGAACTGAAATAGTAGCAACCACTTAGAACCCCTAAAAAAACCCATCTCAAATATTCGTTATTCCGTACGGGGCTCGTGAAACTGATCGACTTATTCATCTAAAATTCTAGCAGCAAGTAAGCTCGATTAATCCTCTACGATCGAAGAAAAGCCTCGAATAATCATAGCTACTTTTCCAGCTTGCTGGAGAGTTTCTTGCAAACGTTCTTCGAGTGCAGGACATTAATACCGTTTTCGACAGTGTCTTATGCGATTCGTGATAGGATAGTACTGGGTCAACGCTAAAGGCTAAGCGATCGTTTAAAAGTACATGTGTTCTATCGTGTGCTACAGGGTCTTCAATATCAGGTGGTGATTCTATGTAACGAAATAAGATAAAAATCAAGAGCAAAGAAATTAAGCTGGAGGCTTGGCTTTTTAACCGGCTTCAAAAAGAAGGAGGTTATATATTCGGCGCTGTTTTTTTATGTTTGTCCCCGCATAACTCCTCAGCATATGGACAGGGGGATACCCCGGTGGGTCCATCCTACACTGCATAAACATTGGCCCAATATTTTGCCAGTTCTGGTTAATAATAAAGACTATTGTCACCTAATTATTATTATTATTATTTTATGGACGTACGCGCATATCTTCTCAGCATGTTGTGTCAATATATATAAAACTAAAAAGTTAAAAATAAAAAATTTAAAACAAAATTATAATCGACTTAAAAAAAAGTAAAAAATAATTTTTTCCTTGATTCATCTACGACTCTCATCTTTTTTTAAGTCAGCGCCTCATCATTTGCACTGTGTAAATCGAACCCCGACTTAAAAAAAATTGAGAGTCGTAGATTAATCAAGGGAAACAATTTTTTTATACTTTGTAGTCCATTTTTATTTTTTTGAAGTCGGTTTTAACTTTTTAAAATTTTTTTTATTAGTTATTTAAAAAAAGGTGAGAAACACCTGAAGCGCCACTGTTCAGTTCTGTTCACGGAAATTGCCGTGCTTCGGGCGCTCCTCTCGCAAATTTTTAAACATTAACAGTGCTTCCCAACCTTTTTTGAGTCGTGACCCTGTTTTATAATATTCATAAATATAATAAGGTAAAGGAAAAACATTAAAAATAGGTATTTCAGAATATAATTCTAACTTAATGATATTAAAAAAAAAACCGAGGCAACCCCCTAGAAAACATTTCGCAACCCACAGATTGAGACTCACTGCGTTAACAACTAGAAAACCAAGCTCTTTGATGTTCGTCTTAGTTTGTTGTACAGAATCACCCTGTAAAATTTACGTGTAAATTAAGTGTACATATTCTCCCACCTGACGCCGCGCACCCCGCATACTCGGGACAAAAAATATAGGCCTCTGTATCTCGTATTAAAATCGAATTCACAGTGCACAAAGTAGCTTCAGGCAGTCCATATTTCCTGCCCCAAGTATAGCGAATAAATTACGTGGTTGACGATACAGAAGCTTCGATCGGCATGTTCGGTGTGCAAACACTGATCTAGTGACAGCAGCAACATGCTATTTCCGTGGGCGGATGATTCTACGTTAGTAGTCACTCTCGAACGTTTCCCGTGTCTCTTTTTAGATGTGCAGAATCTTTCATAACAAGTATCGCACAAGCTCTTCGTCATTCCTCAGCGTGGACGCTAGCTATATAGTGATCTAACGACTATTCGCCACGCGGCGCAACGGTCCCGAGCCGACTGCTCTAAACAACTAGTTACTCTAGCGGAATGGTTAAAAAAAAATGACGAAGAAAAAAGAAGAAGAAACGAAAGGGTAACTGATTCAGTGGATAATTTACATTGCCTTGCTCGACCTCGCTATCAGACACGGTGCTTCGGAAAGAAGCTTGGTGCGCTTGCCGAAAAGCAGGATTAGTGATAATGCTACCTCCGTCTGTGGACAAAGCTTCGCTGCTTCCTGTTCCACCTCCCCGCCCACTCTAAAAAACACACGACGCTTCTATATAGCACAGTTATAACATGAACGTGTCGCTAGTTTGCTCCTTGAGATTAATGCACCCGAACGACATTCTTTCGTCCAAGAAAACGGCGATGATGGCCGTTTTGCCATTTTGCTTGCAAGTTCCTTGGGCAATACTTATCGATTTCGCCTCGTGTGCCTATCGATACTTAAGTACGTATACATATAGAACAGCCATCGTTTCGATAAAAGGATCACTGTCGCGATGGTTGACCGAAAGGGTCATTGTACAGTGTCTTTATCGTTAGTTCTACCGACAAGGCGTAGCGATGGCAACTCGTAAAGCCGCACACTGACCGAATTGGCACGCGACGTATGCGCGAAGCGTTGTGCTCGAACATCGTTATTTTACCTCAGAGTCGAACGACGTTAGCCTGCTGAGGAACTTTCCTTTTTTACTGAACATATCGAGGAACATGTCCGTCGTTGATTGATTCCCATCGGCCGCTGGCGATGTATGTCCGCGAGGCATCTCCAACTGAACTTGTGGTGGTTCTATCGCAAATAGAACCCAGAATGGAGAAATCATTTTTATCGCACCTTGTAATTACGATTTTATTCCATCACAAACCTGGCTTCTGCGGTGCATCGGTTGGCTCGGGTTGAATAGGGGATTGCGGTGACTTTAGGTTCTCCCTACTCCCGTCGGGACTAGAGCCCTGAAAGATTTATGAAAGATAGTGTAAAGTGAGTGATATTAAATAAGTGATATTACATAGCCACGCACTTGGGTCATCATGGAACTATCGAAGCCTCCCTCCGAGACGTCCTTGCTCCAATAGTGGGTATGCGCGATTTCCATCAGCTGGAAGACCGATGCCATTCCACCCAGGCCGAAATTATTGTAAGTGTGTCCAAGACCGTGAGCCACTGCTTGAAGGCACTTTAGCATTCCCTTGTAAACTGGTTTCGAGATGCACTGTTAATAACAACCAGGGGTTTATGTTATTCTAAATATTGAAAAGAGCCTCTGCGCTTTTTAATCCTCCCGTACTTAAATTGTTACGCCTCTGAATATTAAGCTCACCACGTCGTCGATACGATCGTCAGGGCTGATCTTCTTGTTCAGACCTTTGTTCAGCTTAGTGACCACTAGATCCCTGTAGCTCTCGTCCTCCATCAGCTTTTTCAGCCTGTTCAGCTTGAGCCACCCGACGCCCTCCCCAGCTATAACTTGATTCACCACCTGAAATACACTCGTGTTCTTTATATGAACGCTGGAAGCCTTGGTGCGCGACTAGATTCAAAGCCTTACATCCGTGAGGAAGGCTTGATTGTCACTGTTTGTACTAGACCGTTCCGCGCTCTGCATCCTCTGGATGTCCTCCTGATTGCTCTTGTTTGTCGAGTGTTTTATCAACGATGAACGCTCGACTAGTCCCGTTTTGTCTGTTGCAAGGGAAGAGAAAGAGGAACAGCTGTTTAATCGCTCAGATGTTAATTAGACGAGTGAATGAATTGTTATTACTTTTGGGGAATGGCCCGAGTATCGGTGTCTTCTTCTCCGCCCTCTGCGACTGAGGGTGCAGACCGGTATTTCGATTAGAACTATTTTTACTGCCTGCGAATTCCACCAGAAATTTGTTAATACAAATGTTTCAGTACGGGTACAGGACAGCTGGCACTTACCGAATAGATCACTAAACATGCTGCTCGTCTGCGCAGCGATGCCATTTAAATCACTACTAATATTGCTGAAAAAATCACGACCGATTTCCCTGCGCCCTCCGCGATTATCCGAAGCCACCAACTGCGTGCTAATCGAATCCCTTCGCATCGGTCCTGGAGACGGCGGAGGCGACTGCTGCGAATCTCCAAGGCCCTAAATCAATTTCACTCCCGATAGAAATGCTTCATCCTCAAATTCTTCCAAGCTTTTTTGAAACCTACTCAACTCCTTTTCAAACGAAATATACTTGTTGTCAAACAGATCACGTACCTTGAGCAATCCCTTTTTCGTAGCGACTTCTTTCGCACTCTTCGTGAAGTCTCCGAAAGTGCTCTTCCCCACATAGGTCAAATCATCGAGGGTGTTCTTGCTCACCCCAGCCGCGGTCTTACTCGCTTCCAGAGCTGTTTTCGACGCCTCTTGCACAGACTTAGACGCCTCACCCATCGCTTTCTTCGTCTGCTGCGTCAGCTTTTCAAAATCCCCAAAGTAAATTAAATCGCATAGGAAAAAATTCAATTAATTCCTTTTTCCTTTAACATACTTCTGAAGAGGTATTTACCTGCTCCAGTGGTGCGAACAGGCTTTCCTCTCCAGCCTCTGTGATCTTCTCTTTCGCTTGATGTTTCAACTGTTGCATAAATAGACCTACTCTATTATCGTGTCCTCCGATTAAATTTATCCCTTATAATACAGATTTAAATTGGTAAAACCACCTTGTCCATCTGAGCAAGGAGTCCATCCTGGCTGCTCTGCCTAGTAGTCTCTCGAACCAAGTCCTTCGCCTGGGTGGCGATCTGTTCGAACAAAGACCCCTGGGACCCCTGCCTCAGAACACCGTTCCCAGTCACGTTGCTGCCACCTTGCCTCTGCGCGCCATCCCCGAGTGGTTTCTGAGTGCCAGTGGTCAAAGAGAGTTGTCGAGGGACCGAGGATGATTCGGAATTGTCGTTGCTGCTGCTGCTGCTCATCTGCCGAGGTAACAGTGGCCCCGTGCTCGTTCCGAAGCTGGAGGTTCTCGCTAAAACGTTGCCCACGCTTGGGTGACGCTGGAGACTCGCCGCGCTGGGTTGCATCTTTGAAAGGGAATTATCGAGATTGAAGATCGTCTGGCGAAGTTCGTTGGAAGAAGAGTCCCAAGATCGTGGGACAGGAAGACGGCTCTAAATCTTACGGGGACGTTCTTGGTCGATCTTTACAAGTTTTTACAAGTCTGAGTTTAGGCACCTGTTGCGAAAAGAACTTCGGAAGCTACCGAACTCGGGGTTGGAATGTTTAAATGGGTATTTAAGATGATATCTCTCGGGTGTAGATACGTGGAGCATTGCATTTAGATTGTTAGGGGAATCAACAGGTTCGGCTGTGTTTTTATTGTTCGGTGTGATGCGACACGAGAATAATTTGTCGATCGTATTCATGCAAAGTTTCCCGATGGTGCGATTAACACTGAGAAAGTGCCATGTCGGTTCTCGTCCCGTAGTGTACAGTGTGTAGCGTGAACTGAGGGGTGCGGAACACAGACCATGCATTCATAACATATTCCTGAAGAGAAGTCCTACAGAGAAGGATAGTAAAGTGTCTTTCACCGTGTGGCAAAGAATTTTCAACAAGTTAGTTGTGTGATAATTCATAGTTTCAAGATTGCTCTGTAGTGAGTGTGGGAATGAGATCATTCAGCAGATGCATAATAAATGAAGGGGTGAAGGGAGGTACCATGAACGTCAAGATAGTGTTTCATGCTATACACACACCCAGACACACGCAGATTCGAAAAATGTCTGTCGACCAATGATACAGCATGCAAGGGTCGAATGTAGGGCTCTTGATACCCAGTTGTAAATCTACCAGAGCAATAGTAAGTTTGAACATGAAGTAGTTATCAGCACCCTCTACTATAAATCACGAATTCTTTGGAGATAATCACCCAGATTCCAAATTTTATGCAAAAGTCTCTCACAAACTTTCTTTCTACCCCCTATTGCTTGGCTTACCTATAACCAGGTGTTACTTAGTTATAGTTAATGAAATAGATATAGCGACGTTACAAATTAAATACTACTTAGGCTGTAGGTGGATAGGCATCCCAAGTGCTGGAAATTTCTAGTGAGTGGGGAATACTCGAGTACGCCCCGAGCACCTCGCTACATCTGCTCCACCAGCCATACTGTAATGTAATACAAGGTCAAGAGCTCTATTCGAACGTGAACACCAAGTAGAGAAGGTCAATCGATAGAGGCAGAGAAACCGAGACTGTCGTGGAGGATGACTCACAGGAACGACATATCTACTGACACGCGAGGCCCTGTGGGAAGCGGCAGGACGTTCAGTGTCGCTGATGGTCGGAGTGGCTAACGACCCCATGCCTACTCCGAACTGTCCTACCGAACTTTGTGCGCTCAGGATTGTGCGTGCTGTTATTGTTGATGCAGAGTCTGACTCAAAGCTACCACCTTCCTCTTTATCCTATGACCAAGTAGTCGGTTAACCAAAAGGTGTAATAACCAAAAAGAAAATGATCGGGATAAACTTTGGAACATTAATGGATGGCTTCGGAACGTACGGAAGTGGACAAGGCGAGACACAAATCTTCTGGTGCTCTCAAACTCGCAGCTTATATTCCATCCTTCGGCTTTACGCCTGAGCAACTATTTCCGTTAAGCTTGGCTCGTGATCGCGAGAAGATTTGGTTCCACGATCACCACGACAAAGAAAAATAATGTTTTTCGATAGAATCCTATGTGCGAGGCTCCTTCAACTCACGTTTGTCGATTGCGAGCCCTCCTGGGCCTTAGGATTCAGCTCGAACTCCGAGTCCCTGTTGAAGCTGGGACTGCTCAGGTCGCTGTGACTCGACGACGTGCTCGCCGGGCTCTCAGGCCTCACCGTGGGCTCCTCCTCGACACCGGGGTACTGCAGCGCACTGGGTGGCTTGTACACATTCTTCGCGTCCACTGACAGGGACATCGGCTGCGGCTGGGCCACTTGTGAGCAATTGTAACCTGTCACGTTTTTACATGCAAAGTATCAAAATAATATAAAAATTCAAAGACACGTCTCTACCGTGCCACCAGCTGAAAGCTCAAACAGAGATCCCACTCACTAGGAGACAAGTCCGACGACACCATCTCGGACACAAAGTCGCTCAAGGATGAGTAAGACGAGCTAGTGTTCTCAGCATCCTCGGAGTCCGAGCCGCTTTCGTCGGTGGGCTGGGTTTCGAGGTCCTTCATCGCCTTAAGAGCGTTCGCCAAGGAGCTGCCCGAGTCCCAGACCTGACAATAGATCGGGTCGAGTCCCGAGGCGTACCATTTAGGCTTGTCCCCTATCTGGGACGGGTCGAACACGCCGGTCTGTACGCGAAGGAACGCCACGTTGCTGGGGGTCAAGGACCATTCCGCCAAGTATTCGACCGCCTGTGTCCGCGCGAATTTATTGAGGAAGTGACTGGCCCTGGGTCTCGAGCGGAGGAACGAGTTGATCTGGAAGGCGACCACTGGCCTGGGGTAGAGCCTCAGGGTTCTGGTGTGCTCGGTGAAGTTCGCCAGCAGGTTCTGGGAGTTGAAGAACCGCACCATCGCCACCCTGGTAGCGACGTCCACCGAGTCCACGTCGTTCGCGTAGATGAAGGGGTTGAACGGAGGCGTACTCTGGGACGTGGGCTTCTGGGGCGACGAGGAGCTGAGCATCTGGGATACGGAAGGTCGACGGGGCCCCGTGGTCATGCCTGGAGAACCCAGCGGGCTGCTCTGGGGGTGGGAGTGGTGGTCGATGCTCGGTCTCTGCTTCATCGAGGACACGCTGTGGAGGGAATGATAATTCTGATGACACATTGCAGGACAGTAACACTTTGCACACACCTCGTTAGAAGGATACGGCGTAGATATTATATTGGGAAGCTTCGAGCAGTTGCAACTGACAACGTCTAGAAATTTCGGGCAATAAGTTCGTATTTATCATGGTACCTCAAAGTGGATAGATGAGAAGTAACGCTCTCCCTTCTGCTCGACGCCTGCAACGAGGTCCGTGGCGTGGTGTCCTGCGGTAAGGGTTGCGGGGTCGACATGCCGGCCATCGCCTGGAAATAGTATCGGCCATGAAGCAGGGATCGAAACAGTTCCTCGATACTGTTCCTTTAAAGGCTTGGTGTTACTGAAGCAACTATGTCTACTGGGTCTAACCCTACGCTCCCCAATCTGCGCCCCCCCCCCTCCCAACTTTACCCTTGAATCATTCTATATTCTACCCAACACGAACTCAGAATAAAGGATACTGTCAGAGACAGACTCCCCCCCATGCCGCTAACTACGACACAACAAGGAAGTCAGCTATAGCACGCTACATGCAAAAAGAAATGAAATATTTACACCAGAGCCGGCTTGGTCCATCAGTTGCATCGCCTGCGGAACCGAACGGAGGAGCAAGGAATTAATCAACCACCATCTCGATCACCCCCACGGTATGGAGTTTCGGTAAGACAGCGGATATCATGAAGGATCTCTCTCATTGTACCTGTCTCAAGTGGTTCTTCAGTATGCTGCCCTCGGGCTCGGGTAACGGTGGCAATTGCTCCTGGCCGGAGCCAAGAGGCGCGTTTATCTTATTGCTGTCTAGATCCACCAGCCAGATGTCGTCGGGCATCTTGAAGTTCGTCTTGTACAATAGAAAAGTCGCCGGTATACCGATCACGAACGGCGTCGGGGCGAGCAACAGCTGCTCCGCGCAGCTCATGCAGGTGGGCAACAATGGTATCGCTGGGAACATGTACTCCAGGGGGTAGATCATCGTGACAAACGCCATCACGGACATCGACAGGGCGTTGTAGTCGCGGGACTGCAGCACGATCTGAAAGAATTCTTACCACTGAGTGGGATTTTCCTGGAGAAAATGCTATTTGGTAAGTTTGAGTTGGTGAAGGGAACTCACCTTATGCTCCAAGAGTATCAGCGTTAGGACCTTCAGGCATATGTCCACGCCAAGAAGCTCCAGGGGTAAATGCAGGGGGAAATCGACGAGGGAAAACCTAGTATGGTCTGGCAGAGCGAAACAGAGGGGTGGTTGCATACTTTGGGACACTATCTCCACCTCGACACGGGTTTTCGTGGGAACTGGTACTGGACTGCTCAGCAGACGCAGTATCCAGGTCTCGATCTCCCTCACGTCGTGGAGGACTATGGACGGTGTTCCCTCGGGTGCCAGTCCTATAAGGACACTCCACACCGTGTCCCTTTGGAGGATCGAAGATTTTAAGAAAAATGAAGAATTTTTTTTAAAAAAACGGAAGCATATATTTTTACAAAACTTTTTGCACTTAAAAGAGCAACATTTAAAGAACATTTGGTATTTTTTTGTAGAAAAATATTTACGTTTATAATAAAAATACAACGACATCCAAGAAGCCTTTTGTAAAAACGGTGAGTAACATATCTAAAAAACTACTGCACCAATCTTTCTGAAATTTTGTGGGCTCATTTTTTATATAAAAATCTACTGAATGACGGAGGGATTTTTTTCCATTGTATAATTTCGATTTTCTCAACGAAAAACGATTATTAGTGATAACTATGAATCCATTTTTCGTTGATTTCGTTGCCACAAAATTTCAGAAATATTGGTGCAGTAGTCTTTGAGATATCTTGCTCACCGTTTTTAAAAAGTAAAGTTCTTGGATGTCGTTGTATTTTTATTATAAACGTAAATATTTTTCTACGCAAAATTTACGAGATGTTCTTTAAATGTTGCTCTTTTAAGTGAAAACAATTTCTTTAATAGTATATGCTTCCGCTTTTTTAAAAAAATCACAAACATTTGCCTCTTTTCGACCTTTTGACTAGATATAACCCCTTAAGAAAAAGAGGAGGCCCTTTCTTTCGACCACTGTAAGTCAATTTTAAGAACTCTGGAAGTTCCATTACCTATTGGTCTGCCTGGAGGCACCCACTTTCTGCGGCGAGGAGCTTTCGTTGCACGCGTCGATGATCTTCCTCAGAACGAACAGGCATTCCCGAAACATGGAGAAGAAGGGGTGATGGGAGATGATGCAGAGTGACGTCAGAGAATGATTTCGTATCCTCTGAAAGCAGAGACTTCTGAGCCTGTGCCTATCGATTTCTTCCTGATTCTAAATAGTTCCCTAAATGGCTGCGTTAAGTTTCACCCCAAGCTGGGGGGTGCATCGAAGAGCCTTGAATCTAAGAGGCCCCAGAGCTCTCCAAGTTTCTTCGCTACCCCTCCTCGCAGTTCTTAATCAAACTTTCTACCCCCG
This sequence comes from Andrena cerasifolii, assembly GCF_050908995.1. Classification (NCBI taxonomy): domain Eukaryota; kingdom Metazoa; phylum Arthropoda; class Insecta; order Hymenoptera; family Andrenidae; genus Andrena; species Andrena cerasifolii. Next base: position 12,833,372 of record NC_135127.1, read on the forward strand.
TATCGCAATTATCCAGTCTACCTGTCGTCTACGCGAAGCACGAGGGGATGGGGAATGACTTCCTCCGCTCTCGCTGTCTCCACTTGGCGCAGTAACGCCTAATCTCGGTGCACTGGGTACGTGTGGAGTGTCCGAGTCCCTTCTACTGCTCGGGCAATCTTTCTCAGAGTCACTGGGACCTACTGCACTGCTCCTATAGTCGCTATAAAGAACAGCTAGAGATACAGTCTCATAATTTCTGCGCAGTGGGAGTTTAACGCGTCTGCTGGTGGTAGATTTTGGTTCTTGAACCCTTTAATTAACTGGGTACAACATTGTTCCTTAATAAAGTAACTCCATGGATTACTAATCTTATTTCTGCCAAAATAATGATAAAATGATGCGTTATAGTTCACCTAGAAAAAGCAGAGTCCGTGCTCTTCTCCATACTCTTCCTCCAGCTCTCCCTCCGAAAGGTGGTGTTGTACTTGTCCCTTCTGACGGATACTCCGCCGCCAACCACTGCTCCTACCCTCTCTACAGGCCGATAGAAGTTCACGCAGATCCCATACCGAGTCTTGCCTATGACGAAACATACCCCTTATAATTCACGATACTGTACATAATCGCTTCGAAACAAAGATCCTCAGCAGTCAACTATGGAAGACCCGTTAAAAAAGACGCGATTCTGTACCAGAGTCCTTGTCCGTGAGGGTGAATGTGAAGGAGGTGGCCTCCCGCAAGGCTGTGCGTTTAGGTCCGATGCTGGTACAACCCTCTGGTTGGCAGAAGTACACCATGTCCAAGGGTAATGGAAAATCTTTGTGATCCTCCACTGGGTATCTCCGCAATAGCTCTGGAACCTGGAACGTCCACTAGTCACACCAACGCTATCGAACTGAACGATACTCGATCCTCGTTTATCTGAACGTTTTATATTTTCTGGAGAGCATCGAAAGTAGAGGGCAACGGTGCCTGAATGTTTATTTCGAAAGGAAACCAAGCTCGGAGTTGGTTCCGCGCGAAACTTTCCCGCCAGAAGCGATTAAAGGGCTATTCTTGAAAACCCAGCCCCGCTTGAATCGTTAAAATCAATTTTTCGGGGATATTATTATTAAATGGAATTATGTAGCGTGGTGGAAAGTACCTGCACAGGCTGTCGAGCGACTGACGGCAGTCTGGCCCCCACGATGGCGAGGTAATCCACCAGGCGGGGGCACAGGCGCCTGTTCTGTGTGTCCATGGCTGCAATTCACAGCTCTGTCACCGTTCTGTACAATGTGTACGGGTGATCCGAGCCGTCGGCCTCTTCTCCTGATCAATTTTCGATCGAATCATGGCTGTGTCATTCTCCGTTTAGTCCCCCATGTCTGGAAACACAGAAACTGTCTTCCAAATAGACGCCTTTTCGCAATCCTACGTCACATTATCTCGTTCCCATGTCCTGCTACACTAGCTTCCAATTACACTTTAAAAAACACTGAAAAGAATCCCTCGGAATTTAATCGCGGACCTCGTGTGACACTCAAGTTTCATTGCAGCGATAAGAGGGACGCATGACTTCAATGTCAAGTTCTTCTTTCCAAGTTGCTTTATAAGTCTCATGCAAAATAGGGAGGACTGACTCCCAAAAGAAGGAGAAGCGGATTAATAGTGGGTCCGATACTCCGATTGCGTGGAAAATAATTCGGAGTGGGAATTTCATTGATTTCTCGAGCCCCGTGACCTATATTGAGTTAGCTGGGACCACGAAAACGATTTAGCGCGAGCTCCAAGTTTATTCAGCATTCTTTCAATATTTTCTAGCGTCTTGCACATTTATTGAAACGAAGGGGCCTTTTTCTAGTGTACCAACGTAGCTGTCTACACTATTTAATCACTTAAAGGGAGTCCCCAGCCGAAAATTCGTGATCGATGAATGCCCTGAAAACATATATATATATATATATATATATATATATAGATATATATAGATATATACACGTTCGTGTGTCAGCACAAAGTTGCGTGTGCGTTTGCGCGGAATCGTACGCTCCGTGTTAATCAGGACCCTTCCCAAAATTTCCCTCTGCACGGACAATTTTATCCTCAATTTAATCAGCTTCAGAATTTCGGTCATTTCCTTGTTGGATCTAAGACAAGGACATTTCGAAGCGCCGTTCTTTCACGCAGAACATCCCGTTTCCGTTTCGTTGCCCGCGGTCAGAGCGATAAACGCAGAAACGAGTTATCGAAGGACGTAGATTTCAAGTTTAATGTTGCGCACGTAATCCAGAAGCCTCGCCACGAATTCCTAATTACGGTTGGCGCTTTCCTCGCCCCCTAAACTATCACTCTACCATTTAACTCGATCTTGAAAAAATTGGTCCACGCGGGGGTGCACTTTAAGCGAGACTTAAGCAATTTTCCTAGACGGACCTTGAAAATATTTCAAGTTTCTTGTGGATGAGTAAATGCTCTGTCTACGTGCCATTGAACCGGAGGATTTCCCTAATCTACAGTAATTGCGTTAGATTCCCTCGTATCGATCCTTGCAGAATCAATGATGCGATTACCCAATTCTACGCCCTTTCTTCTGAATTTTCCAATATCCCGTGGGCTGTTCCAATGGCTTTTAGGTATAGTGGGAAGTCAATTCAGCAATTAGAATTTTAAAAAAATTGAGTAATTATAAGAGCAAGAATATTCGAAACAAGTACCTTGATTTTTCAAATCGATATACCTACTTCGAGGATCCCATACACATTTTCTATAAAAGAATTGTATTCATTTGCAACGTCGCAGCGAATCGATTCTCCATTCTTCGATTCTCAAGGGGGCATCGCGAATTTCAATCTACATTTCCATGACAACTTGGCAATATGTTAACACTACAAAATAGGATTGGAAAATTCGAGGTTCGTTCGATACTCTCACAATTCAAACCCTCTAACTGTTATAAAAATCTGATTCGTGCTTCTACTATTCCCTGTCCCCTTGAATCTTATCACGAATTTCTACTAGGAACGAGGAAACTATGCACGTACGCCGAGTATTTAGAAGCACTGTTCCTTATTCCTGATTTTTCTTCAGACTCTCCCTCAACGAATTCTGGAAAAATTTCGGTTATCGCGAAGGACTTACGTTTTATTAGACAAGGATGATGGAGTTGGTCGTCACGGTGGAGGATCGTCGTTTGGAGGTCGTCATGGAAAAGCCACGAACTCACTCCGTATCGCCCAACTGGTGATTCCACACTGGCGATCGTTCGTACAGGAGCTACTAGGCAGGCGTGCAACCAGGGACGGCACTTGCGTAGCAGAAGGGACATTTCGTTACCCTGCACAGGCGACTTTCCGTCTGCCAGGTCGTCCAACTCCCCAGCAAGGCGAATTCTCTTCTCTTCCACACTTTTCTTCCAAACTCGAGATTTCGACATGAGATTCAAAGTTTCGATTAATAGGAGCGATGGCGAATGGTTGAAGTATTATCGATTTTCTTCAGCTTATCCCCCAATTTCTCAAATGGAATAAAATAACTAATGACTTCTTCGATTCCTTCTTTCAATTCAGAGTAATCCGTGAAGGACACACCCTGTTGATTTTAGATCTTCCTCTGTCTACCTTAAACTTCCAATGCTTCTGAAACTTTTGATCAGCCTCTTGAACATTTATCATCGATCCAGGCGCCAATAATTCTGGTTCCTGCTTTGGGGCTCAAAGCGGGAAAGAATTTGAAATGAGCGTGTGCATTCTGGAAAAATTCATCTTTCGAGTGCTTCGATATCTGTCCCGATGGACGTTTAGTTAACTATTCAGTTCAAGGATGACACCCTGCAGTCGGAGAGTTGCCTTGAACTGACAGTATTACGCAGAAAATTAAAGGGCTTATCCCAAGCGAGTGTTCATTCATCTCATGCACGATTCACATGGAAGAAACTTGAAAGAACCTGCGTAGCATGAAACGCTATACTTTTAATGAATTTATATTTCATGGAAGCGCTGGCGTATCGTTTTTTCAAGAATCCCACTAAATTCGAGTGCAGCATCTATACGTTGAAGGAGCATTAATCCGATACCTCGTTATAGTACCTTTACTCAGAATGTTCTAAGAAGATATTGCAAGAATAGAAATTACGCTTTTTTTAGCTGCCAGCTGGCACGAGTTAATTGCGCCACTGTTCCTCGCGACTTTTACTATGCGTACGTCCACCCACACACGCGCGGGCCTATCAGACCTTGTATAATGCAGTTATCATAGCTTCTATGCGAGTGTACGCGAGTGTACGCGAGTGTACGCGCGTTTCGAAACTGTTAACAGTCTCGAAATTCGATTGTCGAACGCGTTTCAGCGGGCTCCATTATCCTTCGAATCACGTCGGGACAATATTAGGCCATGAATGAAGCAAATTGCAGTTGTTTTTCCTCGGACTGCAAGTAATACCGTGTAAACAACGTATCAAAATCAGAGCGTGAAATTTCACTCTAGAATTCCATTAAAAGCAGTATTTATTTTTCAGTTCTTTAATAGAGTAGCTCACGGATTTTGAGCATTTTAGAATCTTCCAATTTTCTTTATTTATTTATTTATTACTTAAAAAAATTAAATTAATTACTGCAATACCTCCAGAAAGCTTCTAGAATTGTTCCTTCGTTGGAATTTTCCTAGGTGAAATCTACGTCGTTTCGTTACGCACGGAATGCCTTTCAAGTTTCCTTCGTCGTCCGCGATATCTACGCCCGTTGGAACGCGTGGCGAGCAAATGAAGTGGGCAGGGTGATCAATTCGGGGCATCGAGCGGCTCAAAGTGAGCGTAGGCAAAGGGTAACGCGATTAAGGGACACGTAAGAAGCAGAAATCCGACGTTGGCATCTTCTGTTTGGCCCAGGGAGCGCGTACACCATCCTCGGGAATGGATGGCCTCGTTGCATAGACGTGTGCCCTGCTGCCAGCTGGATCAATAACGTTGTCAGGCTTAGCTGGATGTTCGGGGAACGTGGAGGTGGAACGCAGGGACGTAGGTATCGTAACAATAGCTTCCGGAGCCCTTCGCAAGGCTCGATTGTCTTGATCAAGAATAATTTAAGCTTACCTCTTTAAGACTTATATATAGCTTCGATGATTTTAAGGCAACACTTGGATTTTCAAATTTCCCTTAACTTTCAATTGATGTGGCATTTTATTTGGAGTCTTAGAGCTATTATACTCAAAAGCTATCCCTCGTATTCCTTTATAATATACTAATTATCGCAATAGTATTCGTATTTAGTATTTAAGACAATTTATGTTCCGAGGCTTGAAGGGGTTGATAGCGGAACTGTTAGGTTTAAATAGTTTATTATTAGAGTAGGCGAAGAATCATGTTTCTAATAGGGAAGAGAAGTTCCTGGCATTCGAAATGGTCTTGGTAGATTAATGAGAAAGAATTCATTCATCAACGATGATTACAACGTCGGGGTTCAGCGCTGACTGATCGTAATTGCGCGCTTTTTACTACCCGCCGTTGAACTGACCCGCCGCGCATGCGTACACACGCTAGTAGTATACTACGCACTATTCATTAATGGTACTATTCATTAATTTCCAAGAGACTACAGTATTAATGTAACTACCTTAAACATTGAAAAGGGGTTTGTTTTTCCACTCTATCGAAGTGGAGAGTCCTGTACTTCGATTAACCTCGCAGGTTTAATCGAATTCAGTATGAAACTACCGAGAATTTCGATGTATTCAATTTGAAAAATATCAAACACCTTGGTAAAAGAATTTTTTTTTAAAAGTTGTTGAAAACAATTAAATAGAAATAGAAGAGGTGATTCTATGGTATTTGATCTACTCGAAACTGGAGTTAATTCGACTTTAAAGGAAAGAAGGTGACCGAGAAGGGACTACGCTCCTGGAGGTGTGATATCGAGGGCGGCCGAGTGTTTGAAAGGGTGTCCCAGCCCGAATAGACGAGCAGGGGTAGGAGGTGAAACGTAGCTCGGTCACGAATCTTCGAGGTCCTCAGACTCGGCAAAAAACGAGCCTCGAAGTCAGGGGCAGAACGTGCTTATGCATGCTATTTCTTTCTTCCATCGGAAATTTCACCCTTGTGACGTCTATCCCTCCATCTTTCTTCATATTCGCAGAAAAATATATATAAAAATTGTAAGTGGTACACGAACCGATAAATGAATCGATATTATGACAAAGAGTACGATGCCATCGCCTGCCATATAAATTCAGATACCCCGCCCCTTTAAACAATAAAATAAAACGTTTCGTCGAACTGCCCTGAAATATTACGGCTGACCGAATTCCCGGGAAATAATGATTACTGCTGACCCAGTTACCCCCTTGAGGCGAGGGTGTAAAAGTTTTTAATCGTTATTCGAATTTGTGCCACTTTTAAAGGGGACGGAGCACATTAAGCGGTCGCATAGAAATTCTATTAAAAACGTGGATTGTCGATTAAGCTTTTATTTCATAAATCACATAAATTACATAAATTACATTTTGTTCGGAGTTATAATTTTTAGAATTCATGGTAGTATCTAGGGCGCTCAGCTCTTAATTGGAACCTTGAGTCTCGTCGATGGTACACTTTTGCTTTCTCAATGACGACCTAATTCGGAGTTAATCGAGATAATACTGTTAAGTTTTCTGTAACTCTACGATCCTTGCTGAGAATTTAGAAGTTTTGCTCGCTAGAATAGAAGCTGCTCGTGAATAAATTAATTGCTAACGCGAGAACCTTTGAATATAAATGTTACGGTAAACGTTAATACAAAATTATCTTCATCTTTTAGATTTACTTTACAACTACGGTTTAGAATAATACAATTTCCAATCTCCTATGCGACGAGCGCTCGATGTTACGTAGCTCCGATAAGAATTGGAAGTCGTTGTTCGGTAATGACTGATAAAAATTCATATATATTCTATTATGCTAAAACTCTCATTTCGTACCGCACGAGGGAAAACACTTATTTCCTTCACCTTGCTGTACATTCGTATATAAATAATTTAAAAAACCGTTGTTCCTATCGTTTTGTACAGTGCACGAATCTACATGTTACCAGTAACAAAGTCTTATCTGACGATTCGCGGTACTTATGGCTATATAAAGACAACTATATTAACTGACTTCCTGTCACCGGTAACGGAATTGCACTTCACAGTTCCCGCTATAAGGTACTATGAGAAAATAACGCTCTTATCTTGCTCGTTTCAAGACTTTCGAACTGGGCAGTCTTATGGGAAACGAATCCCTATCACCGTTATCAGTAGAACTACAACTGGGTAACGCGAAGTTCTCACCAGTTTCACATCTCGCTATCTACACGAGCCTTCGAAACATATTTCGCTTTATACTCTTCTCCTTTGTTATGTAAAAAATCTTGATAAAAATATGATCCGCCGAGGACCAAGGCCAGCTATAACTTTACATTTAGTTGAAGTCCCTTACGCTGCGTAAAAGAGATACAGAAATATGACCATTTGCAGGTATTAGAGACTTTTGCGTAACCTTGTACTTTTGAGATACCATCTTTATGCCGTTGAATATTTTTGCAACCGTCATAGGTCGAGGGTGATATCAGATCCGTGATGATAGTCCTCGTCTAACAGAGGCTCTTGTTCCACCATCATGCGAACTGTGAACAAAACTATTCATGCATACCAACGAATAATAACATTGACATTGGGTATGTGCGAATACCTTGGTACGATTTAGGTAAATCATCTTTAGACTTTGGCGCGCTTGATATTGCAAAAGTCCCTTAAGTCTCTAGTACCAAGAACATAAGATTATAGATACAAAACTTTTGCTCGGTTAAAATTATCTGAATAATTTTGTTGTTATTACGTGAAATTTGGCAAACTACTTCTGCTCCTGAAGTATTCGTCCATCGGGCTACATTTATCAGGCATTAAGGTGTTATTCGCACATACGTAACACGTTATACTACATTGTAACACATTATGACACTACCTAACGTTAGGTAACTATCCCCATTTTTATAACAGACCACTCATTACATTAATATCAATCAGGGATCGGTCATCATTTAATCCCAGAAAATCACAGCTGTCTCTATAAAACTACTTCCTCTCCTCGTTGATAGAATTGCAAGTCTTACGCAAAAACTGAAAGCGGAGCCAGAATGTACAATCAAACGCATCGAAATAGAGTTATGGGTGCCGAACCCTTTTCCATGCTTAGATGTTTGCTTATAAGTAGCAATCAACGACTGTGTTCAGAAGTTCTTTGCCTTGTTAACTTGAAGAATCTGAGAAAGACATTGCAGAATCCTGACACCAAACATCCTGAACGTGGTCGACAAAGCATTTCAGACAAGCGACTTTGCATGCTATCAATCCTCTATTACTGGCAGGACTACATACCTCATAATCTCTGAATCATTAATAAAAACGGGTACTTTCTACTCTCATTAGTTATTCAATAAACATTTAATAGTTAGCGGCGCAAGGTCGGACAAGAAAATCACAAATACTTGGTTTTATCTGAATAATTGTGTTAGAATGAAAACTATACAAGTCAAACATTAAAGGAAGGTAAAGTTATAAATTATTATAAAATTACATGTACCAGAAGTGCGTACGACTGTTTCAAAGAGCATTTCGATTGCTTACCACGTGCTTGGCTTATTTATCGTACAACTATAATTTTTAGGTCATACTTTGCTTTGACGAACATCCTGAATCTAAACAGTCCAATTCGACAGAAAACACATCATGCTTTAATTTAGTATAAGCATAAAAAATACACAGAGCGATAACAGAATCTCTCACTGTTCGTCTGAACAATCATAGTTCCTTTACAAAATTTTCAGTTCGTAAGGACAAGTACAGACGCTGGGACTGATAAACAATGATGCGGCATGCGAGTTGAAATTGTAAAAGCCTGAAGAGTTACGTTAGAAAGTAAGATTCATTTCGGGGTAGTCGCCTTTGCAAACCATCTTGGAAGGATTAACACGGATTAGCTCTGAAGAAGGAAAAAAGGGAAAGTAATACCGAAAATTCTGATTGTTATGTCAAGCTTCTCTAATGAAAACGTGTAAATGAAAGATAAGCTCGTGATAGGAAAATCATTTATCCAAAATGTATCATACAATTCACGAACAGAAACCAAGATACGCTACATTAGTATATTAGATGTATATTTATTTTCCGGGCAATACTGCAGAAAAGTCACTTAGAAGTATTGTCGTCTTGATAATCTTAACTTTTCCAAGGGTTCCTTCTAATGGTACCCTCCAAAACGAAATAATGCCATTTTATGAGCCGATCTCAATTCATAAGTTACACAAAGCGAACATTATTCTCTGCTTTCTCCTTCCTCTTCGAGTTTAAATTTGCCTCCCTCGATTTTCGCACCAAGTGCGAAAGTGGTCTCAATGTTAATATATTTTTGAAGGAACTTTTCCCTTAAGCTAATACTTTTTACAATGCAGTGCGTCGAAAGAACACACTGTCAATTCCAACGAATAATGTTACTAAAGACCTGAAATAATTTTTCCTTTAATACACGACTCTAACTATGCATAGCAGAAATGTTCTGGATTAATTCTTTTCTGTTTGAATCGTTCCTTATCAAATAGCGCATATTGGCGTAATATTTAGTTTCTATCAATCGTAACGACTATAGAACACCGACGATCTAAATACATACAATAAAAAAGAAAAGTATATTTCAAAATACATGATTATTATGATCTGTTAACGAATAGTTACGCCCCCGACTCGCAGGTCTCCAGTTCCAAAAGATTCTTCATTTAAATAAACCTGAGATGTATTTTAAAACAAAAAAAAAGAAGAAGAAACAACAGATATCCTAGATTGTGGCCACTTTAGCTTGAAGCGACTATCTTTGGTAGGTTTCTTATGCTAGAAGTAGTTCCTGTTATAATTGACTATTGGGATATCTGTATTGCAAATCAATATACATAGTCAGTTGCAATTAAGTTCTTGATGGTTAATAAATAGAAATTAAGTGAATCGTTTGCATCTAGCAGTTTAATTAAATTTTTAAAAAGAGAAGTTATAACAATGTGCTATGAAGTTACTTAAAATTTATGTCATGTCTTTTCATTTATCGTTGCTTTTGCGATAAATCGTATCGATTCGTACTTCGTCGATATATTTTGTTTAAATCATAGCTTCGATCGTTAGGGTCACGATCCCTCGCCGTCGACAGCATAAAGATTCTAATTGACGGCGAGCAGTGATTAATTTTTTATTAACAGGCGTTGATGGGACCTTTTCTTTTTATTATTTATATTCAATACTAATTAGATACGGCGTGTTCATAAATTAATGTGATAACAAATGAACTGTACTATTCGAACCTCTTATATACAGTCAATATAACAAAACTTATCAAATCCCTATTCTTGCCTTACCTCGTAACAACCTTTTATACACAAAACGAATCATACAGCACATTTATTATCACAATTAAACCCTAGTGATGTTTCTTTTGCAATCTGTTACGTTGGGACCTGATAGTACCATTCTTTTCAGCTGTGTTAGAAACCTGGCTGGTCCGATGATCCCCTAATGGTATCCTAAATAGTTTGATCTTCAGGTGATCGCAGATTTCAAGACAAATTTGAGCACTGTATCGGAGCAAATCCAGAGTAACCCAAATCTAGAAACATGTCCAAACACAAGGCGTGTAAATATACAGTATCCGATTAAAGAGATATCGGTGAAACTATATAGAAAGTATTAGACTTACAAAGCACAGCCAAAGAACGTAATATTCTTTGATAAAGAAATTGAAATACTGATTCAGGAACAGCATTGCTGGTCCGATCAGCGAACTGTCTAAATATTGCATTTCATTTTTTGTCATATGTGCAACCTGCAATAACGAATAGTGATATCATACGGCACTTGGTGTGCAACTTTAAGTAGAATGAAGCGTACAAGTTATTTATATACCTACCACTAATCGATTGGTAACTTTGGCTGCGACCATTCCAAATGCAAGTATATACAATGCAGGATGATTTTCGTATACGTGCTCAGCACTTTTTCTATAAATTATAAAAGCTGGTACTACCACAAAACTAAATGGAATAATTGGAGATAAAACTGATGTTCCCTGAAATGGAATAAACATTTATGAAGAAGTATCCATAGAGCAACGGTCTTGGTAAAAACAGCATTTAAAAGTCAATTTTATGCTACACACTTTTACAAATGGAGCTGAATTTTTAATAGTTAATGTTTACGCAATTGTTAAATATTGAGTGGTAAGAGGGTCACTTATGTCTAAAAGAAATGAATTACTAAAAAAAGAAGTAACAATCTAATACTTAGAATTCATATAATTTATTAAGAAAAACCGATATCTTTCCTAAGCTCAAACCCTTTTCAATAACTGTAAATTTTGCATTGTACAACTATCATATTATATATTCCAATGCAAGATGCATTCTTCTAAACACTCAAGATTAGAAACAAGTTCGTCATGCACAACTCCGTTGTTTAGTGTCGTAAAGCGTAAAGATTAAAATAGAAAAGTCAAACATAATGCGCACAATACGCAAAGAATAAACTGAAGTTAGTCCAAAGTTAATTAAGACGAAGCATATTTGTTAACTACTGCCATTCTATCGTTACTTACAGACAATTAGATACATGCAAAAAAGTTTAGTACGGCGCATGCAATATTTCGTAATTGGTAATCGTTGCGAGGGAAGGTGCAATTCATGAATGGGAACATAGAATGGAGGATATGTGTGATGTATTAATACAAATACAGAGTCACAGATGCATAGGGAAAAGGTGTTAACCAATGTGGCAACAAAGATACAGTAAACAGTTCTGTGCGGTGCTCTTGCAAAATTTAGACCCTTACAATTACTTGCGTACGAATTAAAGCAAATAGATTATATATTTTGGTAGTGGGTCATTCCATGAGAAATCGGGCACATTTCGGAGTAACATTTCAAATTTCGGTGAAACTTGGATATATTGTAGCCGTTAGCGATATATAAACATATCTCGACGGATTTTTCAAAATGTAAAAAAATGTTGATTTTACAGCTCTTTGAAATATAGTGTTAACCTTTTTTAAAAAATTTATAACTGTTGAGCTAACAAACTGATCAAAATGAGCATTTGGGTGCTTACAATGAAGACATAACAGTAACTAATAAAAATTATTTCACTGAAGAAAAAACAAATTTTTTACCATTTATTTTGCAATTGTTCTAAATAAGTGCCATGTTTTAATAGCGGGGCACTATTTAAAATTTTCAAAAAAATGAGGGTATAGTCCTATTTGTCCCCTTTACGGGCCCGTTTTCAGAAATACGGACACTTTAAAATTTGCGAAATGAAAATTCGACTGGCTGGCATTGAGTCATGCGTTACTAGCAGCAGCCAAGCGGCTATACCTGATATTTTAATACAGGGTTCTCGTAAATGTAAAGTATTTGAAAAAAAACTGAAGGAGGAAAACTTTTACTGCTTTTTTATACCGAACATAATGCGGTATGTCAACTTTTGGTGTTCGCGATATTTTCCGTGAACCGAAGGTGACGTTCAGTTTTTCAAATGTAACGCTACATATTTGATTACCCGATATGAAAGTGATTGTCAAGACAAATTCAACCATGTGGTATACTATGACTTTCAAGGCCACGCAAGGTTAAGAATAAAAGAAATAGTTCAATATTGCAGTACGCACGGCTCAGCCAGTCGAGTCGGTGCTTCGCGACGCGTCGTCACATTCAATTAATTTTCATTTGGCGAATTTTAAAGTATCCGTATTTCTGAAAACGGATCCGTAAAGAGGACAAATAGGATTATACCCTAATTGTTTTTTTTTTTTTTAATTTTAAATAGTGCCCCGCTATTAAAACATGGCATTTGTTTAGAACAATTGCAAAATAAATGGTCAAAAAATTTTTTTTTTTCAGTTAAATAATTTTTATTAGGTACTCTTATGTCTTCATTGTAAGCACCCAAAAGCTCATTTTGATCAGTTTGCTAGCTCAACAGTTATAATTTTTTTTTAAAAAAAGTTAACACTATATTTCAAAGAGCTGTAAGATCCAGAATTTTTGACATTTTGAAAAATCCTTCGAGATATGTTTCACCTAAATCTGAAATGTTACTCCGAAAAGTGTCCGATTTCGCATGGAATGACCCTAGTACAAGAACACAACCAATCTGCAATTAATCATTTAATAATTATTCACAATATATCCTAACGGTTTAATAGAAAATTACCAACGTATACATCTATTTCACGTTTGCGTCTTACGTATCAAAATTGTTTTATACACAAAACGGGAGCTAATATGTAGTCGCTCTTCTAAAACGGGCCTAAATTAAAGTAAAACGCAAAGTGCACTACACAATGATCCTATGATTTCTGAACTGACTTACTGCGACGGTGGAGCCATTCTTTCCGACACCACCGGCAAGAATGACGGATATACTGCTCTGTGCAAGTAAAATAGCGATGCCCACAGCAGCCCATAATGGAAACACCTTGACCTCTGTGCCAGTGTATGGCAACTGTGCGAGTGACACGAAAGATCTTTCTATTAGTTGATTCGAAATATATTTCTAACACCGATTCCTGGCATATTATTTCATCACACACAGCAATGACAACTTTTTGCTCTTGAAACAATTTCAAACATTCGGAATTGTATACTCAATCATCTAGCCGAAGCTCAAGCTTTAAGAGAAAAAGGAAATGAGTTTGTCTAATACTTTTTGAGGAATTTGGAAACAGCGACTCAATTAAAATGACAAATGATTCTATCGGAGTATGCTAATGATCCAATGAATCTTGCATTAAAATTTTAACACGCCCTGTGTGTGAATTGTGGATCGTATGTCCTAGGGTTAAAAGCAAATGATTCCACCCTAAAATACTTTCCATAAAACAAATGAGAAAACAGTACTCTTTTTTTTAGTAATTCTTACATCCACCTGTGAGGAGTGTACATTGTTGCGGCCGGCCGTATCGCTTGAAAATTATTATGCAACTAACTGTAGGATAATAGGCAGCTGTACGCTCATGTCAGAAATATATTCACAGTAAATGCCAAATACTCGGAAAGAATAAAGTTCTAAGCGTACGAATAGAATAGGAGATAAATGTGCGCAGAAGAAACAGCACTTTCAGTTTTAATACTAGTGTATAAGCCATATTTCTCCATAGCCTGCACACCATAAGGCAATATTTAATGTAAAAAATGAATATGCATATAAATAAGGCAGAAATTTAGTAACACAAAAACTATATTCTTAACACGAATAATAAATAAATTCAGAATCTAAAGAGGCAAGCAGAATGAAGGACGAAATACTTTGTTACTACACTATAGTTGCAAGAATATGGGTACATGTGTCTATGCGGTCAGCCAGTTTTTATTATTGGAACTTACTGCAATCGTGGAACCATTCTTTCCAATCCCACCGGATTCAAACACTTTACAGAATTCAAGGAATACATGAATGTAGCCTGCATAAAATAACACTGCTACGTAGTTACTGACTGTGCCTACACCAAGCACTGGCATCTAAACAAATGTACAAAATCTTACTAGTTATAAATATTGTAGAAAAATTATTCGATTCCTTAGCCTACATAATTCTCTAATCGTCCATCGAAAGACTTTAGACAGGCTAGTTCCACTTGTGGCCCACATTTGCATTCAAAGTAATATAACAATAAAACATTAGGCACGAGGGAGCTGCAGAATATAGTAAAAAGTGAGGTAAAGAATTCTCTTATCACTTGCCTATTTTTAATTTTAATGAGACTTACGCTATAAAAATCGAGCTAATGGTCATGACGAGAAGTTACATATTAGGTAATCTACCTACTGCTTTGGGCCTCTCAAATTAGTTGTTAAACTAGGTAAAATCACTCTTTAAAAAAAGGCGCATTAATATTACAATGTTTATGCATTTTACATGTTACAGCAAGGTAAATCTTTTCTATAGAAATTGTTTCAAAAGCACAACATATAAAAGGTGTTTAAAAGTTAACAAGATATCAGTTGAATTTATATTACAGAAACGTATGTCCTATATATCACTTTTAGCATATTATACTTCTCGATAAATACTTTCTTTCTTTGAATAAAATGAACGTAATCGTCAAAGACAAATGCAAGTAATGCATTTATTATGAACACAATGAAATGTACGGAGATGAAAAAGAAATGAGTGAAGGGGGAATTGAACGAGTAAGAAATCTGGTTAAGGTAATAAGTTTCATAGCACAAAAGGGCTTTTCAGCGCCGCTCCTCATGCCATGCTGTTCCCATCTCCATATCTCCAAAAACAAAAGTCTAATTTGACTAACTTACAGCCACAGTTGAACCATTCTTGCCCACTCCTCCGGTGAAAATCACCGAAAAGATGGAATACAAGTTTGCCAGTGCACAAATCACTGTCATAACTCCTATTAAATACTTAAACATAAAACCATCTATGTATGGTATCTGCAAGAAATAATCTCATTAGACTCATGCAAAAATATCGTTCTTAAATCTGGTGATATGCTTCATGAGTCTTGAGATAGAGAATGCGAGATTCGCTATAAAAATTCTAAGAGTCCCAAAAGCATCTACAGTTTAATTTCCTCCCTTTGTTTAGATCACTAATTATGCTTGTATTCGAATCGCTTAGCTGTAGGAGCGTTATAATGCGGAGGTAATAATGAAAGAAAATAGGCATAAGAAGAGTGTGATGCAGGTTTAAATGAAAAAAATATGACGGACTTAATATTGTATGGATAGGTAAGAGTTTGATGCATCTGGAAAAGTTTAAATCCATTTAAAAAATTGACAAAAAGTGAAAGTAACCGTGGTGGTATCATGGTAATCATTCTATAGATATCATGGAAATACCGAACTTATTGACATCGCAAGGCTACATACATAAAGATGTATGTAATCATTTGTATAATAATTCTATATTAACAACTTAGTCCAGAGTATTGTATTGCTCTCCTGGCTAATATAAAACATTTCAGACACCATAAAATTGAAAATATAACAAGCATTACTGAAAAGAATACAACCTCCATCATCCACACTTTAGGTCCAAAGATTGCAGAAATTAGATGAATGGCTATAATGGTAAACTGGGCTTCCGTGACATCTACCTTGCCAAACCTCAGCGAACCTGTTCAAGAACGCTTATGATTAAATATAAAACTATTTGTTGGAACTATTACTAGCTCCTACATGGCACAATTTCTTACCTGAAACATAAGTTTGCCAATGAGCACAATAAAAAAGAGTCATAGCACAAAAGCACTGGAAAAACATCCATGTTGGGTAATATCCTAGTTGTACCGCTATGCACGCCGATAGGGCAACAAACACTAAAAACATAAAATCACAATGCTTTCGCTTATCCCGATAAACATTGTTTTCAAAGTATATCGTTAAGTTTATCGCTTCAGACAACTTACCCGTTGATATGGAGTCACATCCATGATCAAACAGTTCGCCCAACGGAGTGGAAGTCCCTGTTCTTCTAGCCTGTTTGCCATCTATGGCGTCTAAACTCTGATAGATGAAAAGGCCAAGCGCGCAGAGAAAACATGCCCATCTAGGCGTCTAAAATACATTAAGCATTTATGCTCTCGCGCACACCTTTCTCCGGACTATCTCATTGTCATTGACAATAAGTCTCCACTTATTTCTTAACTTGCTAATTTTATAATGAATATGTATCAGATGTTTTTGTGAGACCAAGAAAGAAATCACTCTGACAGCGCGGAAAACGTACAATCACAGAAAAAAAATAGGTTATGTAGGCGATACCTCAACTTTAGCATCGGGGCTGTAATAAACGAGGATTAACGTAGTGACGATGTTGACGATAAGTCCCAGGATGGTGATCAAGTTGGGTGCCAGCCAAAGTGGAACTTTGCTAACAAGCCAGTCCCACCAAGGTTGAAGCAGCCCATCCAGAAGACTATTGGTCGTGCAACTGTATTTGTGCTCGGTAAGGCGTTTCAGTTGGCCCGGCGACAGTAGCTTTTCCTTATAAAACTGCATAATTCGAGGCTACCGGAATACCCAGAAGACCAAGAACGATTTACGAAAATTCAACGGTCATCGATTCCTCGCAGCGCAACGACTAAACATAACAAGTAACTGTTCCGCGTACACGTACGACATCTCTTCGCATACTGGTTTGAACCGGAAGTACAAACGAAGTCCACAAACCACCATGGATCCTTCCACGTCCGCCGTCTTCGATATTCAAATTCTATTCGCACTCTCGCGATAATCATTCATATTAAACAGTAAACTCTAATAAAGAAACTTGAATAGTTTCGTCAAGGACACGATATAGTTTCACAATAAGTTGTCTCTTTTTTGGATACATTTTAATCTGGATCGTGGATGGTGCTTGAAAGCTATCGTTTAAAAATCTCCCGCCCAAACATCTTGAAATTCTACTTTTGTGCTGTTTACAAGGAAGACAGTAGTATTCTTTCATTTTTTATTGATCTCCCTGGTTTTATGAAATTTATTCGCGTATTTCGTTGGTTGTGTTATGAATGTTTTAATTTTTCGAGTTATCATCGCGTTGTTTTTAATCAGTCCCTAAATC
Organism: Andrena cerasifolii; assembly: GCF_050908995.1. NCBI lineage: Eukaryota > Metazoa > Arthropoda > Insecta > Hymenoptera > Andrenidae > Andrena > Andrena cerasifolii. The sequence goes on from NC_135127.1 coordinate 12,850,952, forward strand.
ATGGCGACTCTGACCGGTTTTGCCAGGCTATTTAATTTTGCTACAAGTACATGTATTAGGAGAATTTCTCCGGCTACGGTGTGCAAGCAGTACTATCCAGGTTTGCTGGTGTTTTAGTTAAGAATAATGAAGTTTTTGTTCATTTAGTTGCGCGGGAATATAGGTTATATAACCTCACTCTTTAGATTTGTGTTATTAGAAACACGTTATTGGTAATTGCAATGTATAGACGAATAACGACGCAATGTATCTTTCAAAACTGTTCTTTAATAGCTGTATGAATAATTATTACGAAACAATTCATGTTACGTTGTACATTAATTGTTGTTGTTATTGTCAATATAGTGTTGACAATAACATAATAGTGTGCAATTGTTTTGAAACATAGTATGACTTCTCTGAGAAATGACATTTCTTATTGTAGCTTTAAAGTCCTGGAACATAGGAGCCGTAGCTGGTTATCGTACCACATACAAGTTACCTTGGTTTCGTGAACCACCGAGCTGCGAGGAAGTAGTCCCCCCCGAGTATGACAAAGAAAAAGAGAAAGAAGCTTCTGGTGATTGTTTGGAATTGATTTGTATTCTTATACTTCAAAATATCTGTGTATCTGCAACATATTTTTATATTTCTAGATGTAATAAATGAGATTAACAGGCAAGTAGCTACTGGATCAACCGGCCGCTTGTTCGCGGTCGTATACTTATGCGGAACACAGTTCAAAGTCACAGAGAGCGACGTTATAATAGTGAGCGGTCATTGGCCACCTCAGACGGGTGATAAATTAAAACTGGAGAAAGTGTTACTCGTTGGTGGTACAGACTTCACGCTTATTGGGAGGCCTATTCTTAACAGGGAGCTGGTATCAATTGACGCGACTGTAATTCAGAAAACTTTGTCTCACACAATCACTCGCTTCAGAATGCGAAAGCGAAAACAGTTTCGCAGGCTGAACTGTAAGATATATATTTCTATCGACCGTTACAACTGGGAATATCTCGTAAATTGTCCATTTACTCATTCGCTTGTTTCACAGTTTACAGAATACAGCGAACGATGTTAAGAATAAATTCTATCACTGTAAACGGTGATATCGACAAAAAGAAGGAAGTGGAAGGCTTGGATAGAATATATTAAACGACAATAAATATAATAATGTAATGTATTGCCACTAGAATACACTTTTTAAGAATACCCGCGTCAATAAACTCATCGTTAATGTTAATTTAGATACTTAATGTTTCACATTGAAACAAGAAGAAAATAGAGGTTAGAAATGAATAGAGAACTAGAAGCCCCAGAAAGAAGAGACTAATAAAAATATAGAAGAAAAGCGTTGGAGAAATTGCATTACAAAATATCATAGAGCTTTCCTTGAACGTGTGTATGGTGTGTACGCAGGAGTGAGAGAAAGGAAAACATACAGTAAACTGAGTAAACGAACGTGCGTGAAAGAGAGAGAGAGAGAGAGAGAGAGAGAGAGAGAGAGAGAGAGAGCAAAAGGAAGGATATACTGTGAGCGTGAAGGATAGAGAAGGACACAAGGGAGTGAAAGAAAGAGAGACATATATAGGCAGCTAGTGACTAGAGTGGGAGGATGTTGAATGACGTCACAGGCTGCAGCTTCAAGAAGGTTTAAACGACAGAAGTAGGCTGTTCTTCGTAGCTTGCACTCGCGATAACGAGGAACGCCGGACGGACGGTTCGCAGCACTCGCATTAGTCGCATCTCGTATCCCACGACAGTCGCCTCTAAACCGTCGCGTGGAATGGACCGGCATTTCTCCCTCGTCGACGTGCAGTCACGATATTGAATAACTGCGAGGCGAGGAACGTCTCTAACCCGTGCATTGGCGTTCCACCGAGCACGAACGGTCCCCATCAGCTCGTGGAATCGTGCATTTCCCACATAAAGCCTCCCGTAAAGCAACCTAACCAAGTATCGCGTGTTACATACCGTTCGAAGGAAAATGGTGCTTTCGGAATGTTATGGGTTCGTCAGATACGCACTGTTCTGCATCAACCTCGTGTTTTGGGTAAGTTAGTAACGGGGCGGGCACCAGAGAGTAGAACTCGTTAGAACGCGCAATCATCTAATCGCTGTTTGTAATTGCGCTGCACCCCTTCCTGTTTTCTCTCACGTATACCCGATGGCTTTACTGCAGCCTGCAGCCCCCCATGAAGTTATCTGCATTTCCAGCCCATACGCAGTGTTTATTTAGGTGCATTGATAAATGTTCGAAACGATTGTAATCAGGAGATTTGAAAGAAACTGACGCGTATGGAAACGTTAGATTAATGAAATTATTCCACCTCGCCGAATCATAAGGGGGTAGCTTTTAATGTAGCGTGTGTGACCGTTATAAGTATATGCGAGCGACCCGTGTGTATAACGATGTGCGCATAACTTGGTTCAATAAACTTCTTAAATATTATGCACGTATGTGTGGAAAGTAGCACTTGCTATGCAGAATTGAATTATTAGTGATAAATTTTGAATAACTTACATCGATATATCAATGCTTAACAGTAGCATTTAAACGGCATGTGTATTTTTAAGATTTCTTTCGAGTACGTTCATTTTGATTTTCCACTGTTTATATATTAGGGAAAAATATTTAAAATATTTTCAGCACCGCTGATAACGTTGGCCGCATCGTTCTGCACAGACGCGTTACCCGAGTGACCTCCAATTTATCACAAAACGCGAACTTGTTTCTAAAGACAATGAATACTCTCCGTTCTCATAACGTAATTGGATAAATTGAAGCAGTATCACGTTAAGGAGAAATTTCGCCACTCGTTACAATAAAGTCGAGAGTTATCTACGCTTCCCCCCTTGCGCTTTAAACGAGTCAGTTGAGCAGGCCACTGGAGCCGTTCTTCGTGTAATATCCTACTTTTACCAGGATTTCTGATTCTCACGCAACATTCTTCCGAATATTTATAATCCCATTGTCACGGATGAAGCATGAATCTCGTGAAAATAGTCAGGTACCTATAGGTAAAAACGGAAACTTTGGAGTAGGACAACCCATTTCCCGTGGGCACGTGTGACCTTAGAGATTTCTTCTCCTAGATCACTGCTTCACTGTTTTGTCCCCGAAGGCAATGTACTTTCTTCTAGCCCAGCTGAATCGATTGCATCTAAATAGGTACGCTGGGCTTTTCAAATTCTCACAATGTAAATCTACGCGCTAAACCTCAACCTTACCTATTTATACTATAATGTAGATCGCCTACTAAAACGATCGAATTCCGTTGCGGAGCTTTTATACGGTTAATCGCGTCTTTCAATTATCATTTAACTAATCGTTGGAAACGCCTTCTATCGAGAGCGAAGAAAAAGGCGCACTGTAATTAGCGGAGTAATTTCTCGCGAGCCGTCGCGAACCTCCTTTAATTAGCGTGTCGCAGTTTTCCAGCGTAGAGCACGTTAATTTGAGAGGGCAGCTGAATCGATTGTATCTGGGTGGTGCGTACATCTCTGATTAATCACTGCCTGCCCTAAATTTCCGTCATTTAGATTGTCATAATCGATTCAGTTCGTGCGATCTAATCACCCCGCAACCGAAACATCTCCACGCGTGCTCTATGAGAACTTATTAATCTTTCGGTTACTGGAGATTATCAAGAAGCTACACGCGAGTCTTGTTCTTTCAGTGACTAATTTTAAGAGCACACATCACTTTTAACAACATCCTGGAAACCAAGAGTGACTCAGGCGCATTTTGTGTTTTTAAACTGCATGGCATCGGCGGCGCGGAATGACTGATGCGCATTTGCATAAACTTTTTGCTGAGGGATTAACAATAGCGCTTGTGTCAGCATCGGGTCTAGCTTGAAAATGTTGAACGCAGGGAATAAGTACGTTTAAATATAGAATTCCAGTCAGGGAGCGAATATGTTCTTCCTACGATCTCGCGGCCTACACTGCGGCCCAGTTACGACTCGCACAGATACGCGTGTCCATTTTCATCGGTATGTCTGATCCCCGATTACGTTCGAAAGTGCGGGCGATAGAAGAATGGAGCACAGATCCAGCCGCCGATGCTCCAAAAAACTGCATTCGAAAATAAAATCGCGCTCGCAGTCGTTGAACTTGGCATAGTTGGCACCGAATAAGGGTGCCAAATGCTTTCACGGAAAAACGACGATGCGTGCCGTTTAGCCCATCTATTTTATACTATGATTCAATTTCGCAGATTCTAGAGAACGCAACGGGGTTTGATAGACCCAAAAATACAGCTTACTTATCGCTTTAGTAGTTTATCATTCCAACAGTCCATTCGAAAGGGATCGAGGATGGATATGTAAATATCGATTTGTAGCGATATTCCGTTTGCATATCTTGGTGATTGAATAGCGAAATCGTGCCACTCAAAGGGGTGCTGACATCAAACGAGCCGCGCGCGTATTTGTATTATCTTGTCCGCATTACCTGCGACAGTGTGTTGGATCCATGCTCGCACAGCAAGTAGCACGCAAACGTTACACGCGCGGTTAACTAGTATCTAGTTTTACTCTTCTATAAGCACAGTTAGCCGCAGTCGTTTAAGTGGTTAATCTTTAATAAGCGTGGGCAGCACTTTGTGCAAGTAAATGTCATTGGGCTCACAGTTTAGTAACTGTAGCTATCTGTGAATTCGCTAACAAAGATGGAGATAAACAAACCCGAAGCTGTATTATGCGATTGGTGATTTTACAGAACCGCTTCGAAATTGAATCGCAGTAAAGAAATATTTAAATGTTAATAGAAAATAGCAGCGATTTATGTAACACATATTGAAATTCATCGTACGCCTGTAGATTACGAAATGTATGCGTTTGAATGCATTATGTATGTGGCCTAAATGTTAGAGCGTTGCGGACCCTTTTGTGGGAATGGGATTCGAAGGGGAGATATGACAATCCATATGTTTAATATTTTTGGGGCCATTCATTATGATATATCGTTTTGAGACTCGATGTAAGCCACGTTATATCGAATATTCAATATTCTTTTCACTCCCATCTCCTTGATTTGCTGCCGCTATGTTTGATGTCTGATCGCATCCGTGCGGAATCCGTTCGGCTCGGCTCATGGACTTCTTGCATCTGTTTTTACATAAGCATTTGCGGCTCGCGAGCGAGGCGAGACGCGCCAAGAATACAGGAAGTCCTCTGTTTGAAAGGCATGCCTACATCGGGGATTACACGTTGTCGAGTGGAAGTCACGATTCACTCTGCCCGGCTTAACCCACTGAACCCTTCCTCTTCGATCCTCCGAGCCCTTTGCTCCGCCGTGTAAACACAGATTTCACCGTGTTGAATAAGCCGAGGCAGGGCGAACCTTCGAGAAGACCCGTCGCGCTGGGAATAATCTAATCCATTTGTTGGCTTTATCGTGGGTAACGCGGCGGCGTATCTTGTAGATAGATATGTACTTACATATCTTGTTCCTTGCGTTGTTTATTACTGCTTCTGTTCTGGTAGCCAGGATGTAGTGGACGTAGGAGGTCTCTCGGAGTAGCGATCAGTCTCCGTAGCTGAAACTCAAGGGGATTCAGCCGAAGACCTGTTAAATCTGAGAATCCAGATTTAGTCCCCACTTAGTCCACCAATTTATTGAAAGTCCTGGAGTAGATTACATCCGTTGCGTCGCCAAGGAGGCATCTGAAATGTTCCCGGAGTCATTCAAGTTACAACTTTCGGGACAAAAGATTTACAACGGCTATAAAGGAGGCCGGAGGAGAGCCGGGGAAAGACCACGCGCTTGCACATGGAAATGCTCGCATCTGGTGGACAGGCCATTGAAAAGGGCACCACCCTGTGCCCGGCCTGTCCATTTCGCAAGAATGCTTCATTATTTTTCCATATTGTGCATTGTGAGCGGCGCTTAAGCCGTGAACCAGAATACTCGTCCCCCTGCTTTCTCTGTTTCAATAGGGCTAAAAAGGTCAGGTATATTTTTGCACGGCAAAGTAGGAAGAGGATGTTTCGCGTGCACAATGCGTCGTTTGCGTCCACTGCGTTACACTCCCTTCGAGAACTTGAAAACTTGGAGTCTTAGAATCTCTGAAATCCATCTGTCGTCAGAGTGACTATCAACTACTTACATACTGGCATTTAGCCGCGATGTTTTAAAATGAACGTACCAGCAGAAAGTAGAACGTTTGCTCTTTAATTTTCAGGCTGTGGGTCTAGCAGCGGTGGTTGTGTCAGTATGGCTACTGACGGATCAGACGTTGCTGATGTCCCTCGTGCAGGAGCAGCACAATTTCTACGACGGCCTGTACATCCTCCTCTGCGCCGGCGTCATCATGCTGATAGTCACGTTTCTGGGCTGCTGCGGCGCTTTCCGTGAATCCCAGTGCATGCTGGTCGCCTTCTTCAGCTGCCTCCTGGTGGTTATCGTCGCCCAGATCGCAGCCGGGGCCTGGCTGTACAGCAACAGCTACCGCCTCGAGGAGCTGGTCAAGTCTTCCGTGATAAATACCGTTAAGGTACCAGGTTACCAGGCTCGATTGCCGAGCGGCTGAACGCTCCTGGAACTACCTGTTAAGGGACTGTCTAATTACCATGTAGTCGTCTCTCCATAGTCGGGTGTCTATAATTAGTCTATTCGTCTCTGCGAGCCCTGCTATCTGGTCAGACGCCTATAATTCCTCCATTCATCCTCCCGAATTAGACACTCGCTCAAGTTGCCGTACATTTAGCTTCTTTTCCACGCTGGATGATCGTTGCACGTTTATTCTAACCACTTCATTGAATTAGGGCCTTCTATTTTGCTCTGGTGTTGGACCGTAGCATTCTATTTCGTTTTAGAATAAATATGGGGACGACACTTCGTACACAGAAGCCATGGACACGTTTCAATCTGATCTTGGATGCTGCGGAGCTAATGGCCCAGCGGATTGGACTGGCAGCAAATACGCGACCAAAGACCCATTGATTCCTGTCAGTTTGACTGTCTCCGGAGACGTGAACAACATGTACAAAGTACCCGAATCCTGCTGCAAGGACAAAGAAAGCGCTGACTGCAAGCTGGCTCGGAACATGAAGGTCGCGAGCGTGATTAGCCCAGCGATTTATAGCGAGGTAATCTCTTTCGCCTTTATATTGCGGTATCATGATACTCTTTGCTCACCAGTGGAATCACGGCTGGAAGCACGAGCTCCAACGACTCTTATACCATTCTTCTTGTGCAGGGTTGCGTGGGCAAGCTGATAGACGCATTGAACAACCAAAAGAACATCATCATAGGCGTTGCTGCGGGGATCGGCATCTTGGAGCTCCTCGGCCTGATATTCGCTCTGATCCTATGCTGCGCGATCGGGTCGTCCGACCGGTACAAAGCTTGAATCGGCTAAGTTTCGAGCGTTCACTGTACGATCTACGATCCTTCCTTGCGCCACATATCGCCGTGACACAATCTTCTAAACGGTAACATGATTACGATCTTTGTGCCAATCCCAATAAGTTTCCTCGTGTCTGTCTCTAGACTGTAACTGGAATGAGAAAGAAGTTTCCTGAGCCCCGGCCGAGACTTTCAAATCGAATCTTGAGCGCTGGCGCGATGCTCCGGCGTGCGGTTTCAGTATCGGGCACTGTGTATGGTCCAGGCTCATTGGACGTTGTATTATGATCCTGCTCAGGGACAGAAGTGACATTCTTTTTACAAACATATTTTACATGTTTATAATTTCCTTTATATACATGTACGTTTTAACATATTTTACACGCTCATTGACATTGGTATCTATGAATTTTTGAGGAGGAGAAAAAAAAAGATTCGCTACGTTCATTCTTGAGGAAGATGTGTATTTAGTTTTTTACTGCCAAATGCTCTTTTCATCTACATCTCTTTCCATGCTAAAGACTTACACGAACGAGCATTTAATGTTATACAGAGTACCTATATGATTTACATTTTTATTAGGCCAAAGTAGTACACCAAACTAACATTAATGGGTAAAAGAGAGAAAGAGTGAGTGTGTGTGTGTGTGTGTGCGCGCGCGCGTGTGAAAGAGAGGGAGCGAGAGATTTGTGCGAGCAATGATTCAACAATTCTTGTTGCGACTGGTATATTCCCTAAGGAAACTTTGTACAGTTTTGAGTATCCTTTGATTCGATTCATTTCATTCTACTCTCTAAACGGCGGTATGATAGTTTGTATCTTTTCTGTGCAAGCGCAACAGAGTGTTTTCTATACGTCAATTTGTATTTATACAGTTTTTTGGAAACATTTTCGACGTCTTTGAGTTACTTTGGACACGCGACGAGTAGTTTTAAAAAGAATCACACCGAACCTGAAATTCATCCGTTACCAGCAATATACCAGTTTTAACATACGTGCATACATGTATACAAATATATATATATATATATATATATGTATGTATGTATATATATATATAATATAGCATCCTTATGCTATAGAGCATTCTTTAATGCTCTGATAAGATCGATCTGATAATTAATATTGATGTCCAAATGAGATTATATATTATTGTAAGAACGCTACCATGCGGTTTGGTCTCTTGTAGCGTTATAGTCTATGTATGTTATCTTTAAAACGGAAGAGAGTGACAGGCTTTTAAGAGAGAGGATATAACTAAACAGAAGCAACTATGTTTTATAAGGTCGGGAATATTGGTGTTCAATTGCTTTCGCGAAATTCCATGGCAGCTATTCATTCGGAAATTCAAACCATTCGCTGACATAATGTAACAAATTCAAATGTAATATTGGATCAGAATCGCTGCTATGCGTTCAAAAGTCGTACCTCGAAGAAACTAATGCTCCTAGAACGATCTGCCAAACGATTGTTCATTTCGGAGCAACTAGCAGCAGTTGCTTCGGGGATAGTTTTGTCTTACAGGCGTGATCACCATATTTCACGATGAACGTTTCATAAATAATTGTTCATCCAAAATGTTCATCGTCAAATGACTCAGCGTAGACTGAACGGAAACAGATCTTTGCACGTAATTACATCGTGGGTGATGAGTATGGTACAAAAAATTGTGGAAATATTTAAAATCTCGTTTTTCTTCGCATGTGTTTCAAATGAAAACGTATGGAGTGAAAATTATAGCGAAAAGTCTAGTCTGTAAAGATTGAATTCCTAATATATCGAATTCATTTCGCCTTAAGATTAACATGTTGCTTAGCAATTCTCCGCCGCATTACTAGATTAACGAACCAGTATATTATGCGACAGACTTCATTTTACGAGAGTATGTATGAATTTTCTTAAGACTGTTGAGACAAATCAAATTCGTTACCAGGCGAATGTAAGTGGTAGGCAACATGCTAAGTGACTGCTTTGCTGTAATGTTATTTTACACGTATCTTCCTTCCGTTTTCTACGAAACGATAATCCTGTACATTGTTCGTTACACGTGACGATAGTATGTATCGTCATTTCTATCAACCAGGAATTCTTAAATTAACATACTTCGCAACGTCATTCTATCTAACGATCACCAGTATTCTTTTGTGATCGTAGTGTCTGAAAAATTCTGATTAAATATAGTCGTCTCTATGCATATATACGATATATATATATATATGTGTATCTCATCAGATACGTGTGTAAAATAATACTATTTAAGTATGTAGAAACGTTAATCGAGTATAAAGAAAAAGAAAGAGGATCGCCAAACGAGTACCCTGCAAAATCTTTCGATATTAATTACGGGTTTTATAGTTTCCGATCGTTGAGCGACTTTGTAAATGGCCAAGATATTTGCGTGAATTATCATAAGTTAAGTTCTCGTAAGCTAAGTTCCAAATGTGTGTATCCTTTCAATATATGTACTCGATTTTCGATCCGCGAATAAGTTATGTACACTTGAAAGTTATTCGATTATTCGTCAACCATTTATGTGGAGCAAGATACTATTTTTCTATAAGAAAAAGAATGCGGAGTTTTCGAGGATTAGGGGGAAATTAAATTTAGCTAATTAAACGATTGGAATCGTATTAAGGATTTGGATGATAATAGATTTCAAAAGAATGTATCGTACTAGAATCCAAAGTTACATTATCGTCTATAACATTTCCAATGGTCTTTTGGTTGCGGAATTTTGTAATGTTTTACAGGCTTTGCTGCTGTACTTTAAAGTTTAAACACTACTATGTACAATTTAATTCTAATTAATTAATGATTCTTCTCAAACATGCTTATACACTGTACACATAATGTATAATTATTAAGACGACGCACCGAAATTTCTTCGTCGGGAATCTACTCTGCCCTATGCACTTTTCAATATTTATGTAATAGCGAATGGTATTACTTTTGCCATATTCTACGAATTTACGGACAGAATGAGACACGGACGGGCTTATTTGCGACTTATGTATGTTAAACAAGTAAATGTTATAAATGATGTTCAAAGAGTTGAATATACACTTATTGGAACAACTCGAAGTTGGTCCCATTACTATTTAGTAACTATTAACTCTTCAGATTAATTATTATTACTTTACCACTGATTACTTTCCTCTGTGAGTCTATGATATCTGCAATTATTTCTGGTATAATTAATTAGTTATTAACAGCACCTTGGCTTGGTTAAAACAAAGCACGACGTCATTCTTAATAGATACTCATGTTTTTTTTTTTAATAAATTACCTACTTTCTGCGAATTATTTATGTACTTTTACAGTTGTATTTCAAAATATAATTCTGTGACTTATTTATACGAAACATTCGAACGTTTCAGTCTGCAATAAATAGGATTTAAACGAATATGATAGTTGCGTTCGCGTTATATTTCTGCATATACCGACCCGACCCCCTTTATAAATGTGTAAATGGAATTGTCACGAAGAATCTTAAAAATAATTAAGAAGCAAAAGCAAATAAATGGCAGGCTCATGAACGTTTTAAAAATCGTTTAATAATTATTCACTTTTACGTAAAATATCTAAATACTCTATTAGTTTATCATTCGTTAAGAAAATTATCTTAAGCAGCTAGTGACTTTACCGACCATTTGGCTATTCTGACCAGGAAATTCGCCCGAGTTAATAGGAGTACATGATACTAGAAGAGGTGGCACGGTCGAGTTGTGCGAGAGAGAGAGAGAGCTAGCGCGTGCGACAAGGAGGGAGATAGCTGAAGCGTGCGCGAGGGAGAGCGCTAGCGTGCGCGACAAGGAGGGAGATAGAAATATTACGCAGTCACTGGAAATTCACTAATTTCTCATTTCCTGCGAATATTTTATGAACTTTTAGAGTCGCCTCTCAAAGAATAGACCCTTGGCTACTTTCCTATGTGATCTTTGCGCAGATTTTGATTACAATTAATTAGTTATTAACGGTTCTTTGAGACGATGACGAGAACAATGGCGCGGTCCTATATAGGCACTCAAGCTTCGTCGATTGTTGGTGCATTTTCTAGACGTAATTTATCAACTTTTGCAGTTTCATCTTACAGTATGGACCCTTGGCTACTTTCCTACGTGATAGTTGTAATGATTCCGATTACAATTAAGCAGCTATGAAGAGTTTTTGGACAGAGATACAAGTCTCTCGCCGCGGTTAGTGAATGCATACTTTGTTTAAGGATTTTCGATCTTTTCAAAATGATTTATACATTTGTACAGCTGGATTTGAGACTATAGTGTTGTGACAACGTTCAGTAATCACTCGTATGCGTTTTATTTACGAATCGATACATAGTTACTAGTAAAAAAGCCTTTTATATAGGTTACATTACCGTCCGCGATCCCTACATTATCCACAAGAAGTTCCCGAGTGTGCTGTTTGGACCAGGAAATTCGCCGAGGTAATAGGAGTACATGATACTAAAAGAGGTGGCACGGCCGAGCTGTGCGAGAGAGAGCGCTAGCGTGTGCGACAAGGAGGGAGATAGGTGGAGCGTGCGAGAGAGAGCGCTAGTGTGCGCGACAAGGAGGGAGATAGAAATATTACGCAGTCACTGGAAATTCACTAATTTCTCATTTCCTGCGAATATTTTATGAACTTTTAGAGTCGCCTCTCAAAGAATAGACCCTTGGCTACTTTCCTATGTGATCGTTGCGCAGATTTTGATTACAATTAATTAGTTATTAACGGTTCTTTGAGACGATGACGAGAACAATGGCGCCGTCCTATGTAGGCACTCAAGCTTCGTCGATTGTTGGTGCATTTTCTAGATGTAATTTATCAACTTTTGCAGTTTCATCTTACAGTATGGACCCTTGGCTACTTTCCTACGTGATAGTTGTAATGATTCCGATTACAATTAAGCAGCTATGAAGTGGTTTTGGACAGAGTTAGCAGTCTCTCGCCGCGGTTAGTGAATGCATACTTTGTTCAAGGATTTTCGATCTTTTCAAAATGATTTATACATTTGTACAGCTGGATTTGAGACTATAGTGTTGTGACAACGTTCAGTAATCACTCGTATGCGTTTTATATACGAATCGATACATAGTTACTAATAAAAAAGCCTTTTATATAGGTTACATTACCGACCGCGATCCCTACATTATCCCCGAGTTGGCTGTTTGGACCAGGAAATTCGCCCGAGTTAATAGGAGCACATGATACTAAAAGAGGTGGCACGGCCGAGCTGTGCGAGAGAGAGCGCTAGCGTGTGCGACAAGGAGGGAGATAGGTGGAGCGTGCGAGAGAGAGCGCTAGTGTGCGCGACAAGGAGGGAGATAGAAATATTACGCAGTCACTGGAAATTCACTAATTTCTCATTTCCTGCGAATATTTTATGAACTTTTAGAGTCGCCTCTCAAAGAATAGACCCTTGGCTACTTTCCTATGTGATCGTTGCGCAGATTTTGATTACAATTAATTAGTTATTAACGGTTCTTTGAGACGATGACGAGAACAATGGCGCCGTCCTATGTAGGCACTCAAGCTTCGTCGATTGTTGGTGCATTTTCTAGATGTAATTTATCAACTTTTGCAGTTTCATCTTACAGTATGGACCCTTGGCTACTTTCCTACGTGATAGTTGTAATGATTCCGATTACAATTAAGCAGCTATGAAGAGTTTTTGGACAGAGTTACCAGTCTCTCGCCGCGGTCTTATGTAGGCACTCAAGCTTCGTCGATTGTTGATGCATTTTCTAGATGTAATTTATCAACTTTTGCAGTTTCATCTTACAGTATGGACCCTTGGCTACTTTCCTACGTGATAGTTGTAATGATTCCGATTACAATTAAGCAGCTATGAAGTGGTTTTGGACAGAGTTAGCAGTCTCTCGCCGCGGTTAGTGAATGCATACTTTGTTCAAGGATTTTCGATCTTTTCAAAATGATTTATACATTTGTACAGCTGGATTTGAGACTATAGTGTTGTGACAACGTTCAGTAACCACTCGTATGCGTTTTATTTACGAATCGATACATAGTTACTAATAAAAAAGCCTTTTATATAGGTTAGATTACCCACCGCGATCCCTACATTATCCACAAGAAGTTCCCGAGTGTGCTGTTTGGACCAGGAAATTCGCCGAGTTAATAGGAATACATGATACTAAAAGAGGTGGCACGGCTGAGCTGAGCGAGAGAGAAAGGAATAGTGTGCGACAAGGAGGGAGATAGAAATATTACGCAATCACTGGAAATTCACTAATTTCTCATTTCCTGCGAATATTTTATGAACTTTTAGAGTCGCCTCTCAAAGAATAGACCCTTGGCTACTTTCCTATGTGATCGTTGCGCAGATTTTGATTACAATTAATTAGTTATTAACGGTTCTTTGAGACGATGACGAGAACAATGGCGCCGTCCTATGTAGGCACTCAAGCTTCGTCGATTGTTGGTGCATTTTCTAGATGTAATTTATCAACTTTTGCAGTTTCATCTTACAGTATGGACCCTTGGCTACTTTCCTACGTGATAGTTGTAATGATTCCGATTACAATTAAGCAGCTATGAAGAGTTTTTGGACAGAGTTACCAGTCTCTCGCCGCGGTCTTATGTAGGCACTCAAGCTTCGTCGATTGTTGATGCATTTTCTAGATGTAATTTATCAACTTTTGCAGTTTCATCTTACAGTATGGACCCTTGACTACTTTCCTACGTGATAGTTGTAATGATTCCGATTACAATTAAGCAGCTATGAAGTGGTTTTGGACAGAGTTAGCAGTCTCTCGCCGCGGTTAGTGAATGCATACTTTGTTCAAGGATTTTCGATCTTTTCAAAATGATTTATACATTTGTACAGCTGGATTTGAGACTATAGTGTTGTGACAACGTTCAGTAACCACTCGTATGCGTTTTATTTACGAATCGATACATAGTTACTAATAAAAAAGCCTTTTATATAGGTTAGATTACCCACCGCGATCCCTACATTATCCACAAGAAGTTCCCGAGTGTGCTGTTTGGACCAGGAAATTCGCCGAGTTAATAGGAATACATGATACTAAAAGAGGTGGCACGGCTGAGCTGAGCGAGAGAGAAAGGAATAGTGTGCGACAAGGAGGGAGATAGAAATATTACGCAATCACTGGAAATTCACTAATTTCTCATTTCCTGCGAATATTTTATGAACTTTTAGAGTCGCCTCTCAAAGAATAGACCCTTGGCTACTTTCCTATGTGATCGTTGCGCAGATTTTGATTACAATTAATTAGTTATTAACGGTTCTTTGAGACGATGACGAGAACAATGGCGCCGTCCTATGTAGGCACTCAAGCTTCGTCGATTGTTGCTGCATTTTCTAGATGTAATTTATCAACTTTTGCAGTTTCATCTTACAGTATGGACCCTTGGCTACTTTCCTACGTGATAGTTGTAATGATTCCGATTACAATTAAGCAGCTATGAAGAGTTTTTGGACAGAGTTACCAGTCTCTCGCCGCGGTCTTATGTAGGCACTCAAGCTTCGTCGATTGTTGATGCATTTTCTAGATGTAATTTATCAACTTTTGCAGTTTCATCTTACAGTATGGACCCTTGGCTACTTTCCTACGTGATAGTTGTAATGATTCCGATTACAATTAAGCAGCTATGAAGTGGTTTTGGACAGAGTTAGCAGTCTCTCGCCGCGGTTAGTGAATGCATACTTTGTTCAAGGATTTTCGATCTTTTCAAAATGATTTATACATTTGTACAGCTGGATTTGAGACTATAGTGTTGTGACAACGTTCAGTAATCACTCGTATGCGTTTTATTTACGAATCGATACATAGTTACTAATAAAAAAGCCTTTTATCACAGACGAGGTATAGAATAGACCTATCAAGCAATGTATTTTTGTGTCGCCGGTTTAGGGGGTCCTAGGACCCCCTTACCATTTTAGTGTCGCATGCAACGTTACCGGTGAAGTCTCAAAACTGTTTGTAACGCTACGCGTGGTACGAACTAGAATTAAGCACGAGTAAAACTAGTTTATGTTTTGAGAGTCAATGCCCGCGATTGACAAATGTTTCTGTTAGAGTAATAATTTAAAAATCGTCTTATGAACATATTTCGTTCAACGGAAAAGAACGGAGGAAGAAAATAAAACGATATCACATTCGTCTTTTAACCTTGCTGTCCTATTCCGGTTTATTTAACGCAAAACAAATTTATTTAACATACAAATTTATATAAACAACAACATTATTTGTGTAAGACATGCTTTGATGATGTAACGTGGAATACCTCGCAAAGGAATTGTAACTTTGTATATTTCAATAAAATGCTGAAGCAGAGAGGACTTTAAAAATTGTGAAAAACTCAACAGTTCCAGTATCTCGCTGAAATATTCCAACTTGCACTTATTCTTCCATCTTAACACTATATTCGTATTCTGGGGTTCGGTAGGAACAATCGAACAACATTTTAAGTTACATAGTATTGCAAGTTAAAGAAATTCTTATATCTAATTAGAATATTTGACAATCACAGCTATCGGCTCGATTCTCATCGATTACCAGGTCTCACCGCGAGGAGGTTGCTGCGTTTCGAGACCCGTAGAGAGATAGATGGAATCAAAGTTCCATCGATCTCCCTGTACATGAAGCCTACTAAACCAAAGAGATGGATGAAAACAAAGTTCCATCGATCCCTTCGGTTTAGATATAGAATCTAGGGAACTGCCAAGCAATCACTCGATTAAAAGAAATTCAGGAAAAAAGGAAAGGCGAAGGGTAAGCATGAAACAAGTATTGGACGGCGCAGTTCCTACCACCCTGCTGTCCAAGTCGAAAGGGAAAAGCGCTCGGCGCCTCCCAGACGATTCCTGTTGCTCCGATGCGACTCGTCAGGAGCAAACACTTGACCTGACTCAAGCCGTCCAACACGGAGATTGGGTAATCGGACCGGGTGACTTACGCAGGCAGTGTACCAAGAGGTACACCCCCTACGCCCGAAACTTTTCCCTTTGGACAAGAACACCAAGGGATGAAACCGATCCACCCATACCGATTCCATGCTCAGTCACTTGCTTCCGCAAACGGAAGCAGCGGTAACCTCCTCATCACAGATGAGAAGCCAATAAACGAACAACAAAGTTAATGATTTAGTGACTGCTTGGCAATTTTACATGGGACCTTAAATACTTCATACTATAATAAATTAGCCTAGCCTACCTTAGATGTCTTCTTTCACTGTCACTTTGCACGATCACTTTTCACTATCACTTTTCACTATCACTTTTCACTAGTTTCTTTTTAAATATATCGTGTTATTAACTCCATTCCCCGAGTAACGGTGAACCTGAAAAGCTGAAACAATCAACTACTATATATGTTAGTAACGGTGTGGTCGGCCTGGAAAGAAATTAAGGAAAAGCTTATTGAGTTGGAGAGGATCGAGATAATTTCGACCAACAGCAGAGCACGCACGAGCATGCAAAACCACCGCAGAGATAAGTACTTGAAGGAAAGAGTGACAGAAGTGACAAAAAACCATCGAAGACATAGACGAGATGAAATGAATCAGGGAAAACCATCGAAGACATCGACGAGATGATATGAATCAGGGAAAACCATCGAAGACATCGACGAGATGAAATGAATCAGAGAAAACCATCGAAGACATCGACGAGATGAAATAAATCAGGAAAAACCATCGAAGACATGAAATGAATCAGGGAAAACCATCGAAGACATCGACGAGATGAAATGAATCAGAGAAAACCATCGAAGAAATGCATCAAATAAAATAAATCATGCAAACCCATCGAAGAAATACACAAAATAGAACGACTCGCGCAAAATTCTCGAAAGTATGCATGGAAATAGGACAGATGATGGATTTGAAATTCGCAAAACAATAAAATTTTAAATGACTTACCGAACCCCAAAATTTCATCAGCACCAAGCGAATAAACGAACCCAGGCCAGAGGGGCGAAATCCTGACCAGGTCCCCAGCAAGTTCAGCAGCTCCGGGGGGAGGGGGAGGAAGAACCAGGTCCGCAGGAAGTCCAGTGGATCCAGGTGGCTCGGCAGCTCCAGGGGGGAGGGGGAGGAAGAACCAGGGTTGAACCCCTGACCAGGTCCCCAGGAAGTCCAGGAAGTCCAGTGGGTCCAGGTGGCTCGGCAGCTCCAGGGTTCGCGGAGGTCCTTCAAACCCGGAGGACCGACGACGACTGAGTACACGAAGATCTGTGAACTCCTTATGTAGACTTCGAGGAATGATGTCCCCCGATGAAAACAAGGTCGACGGTTAGTTACAATTGCGAAATCCAGCGAATTCTTCGGCAAAAATGGATTTTCGACTAAAATATCCATTCCAGTGGCTATTGCTGTGACAAATAATGTTAACAACATTTACACTAACCGCCCAGTATAAATTATTATTAACTATAATCGATAGAACTCGAGATATCAAGCAATTTGTAACATTTGACCTTGGATTTGCAAATGATTTTCTGCGCCGACTGAATTCTCTTTTATTCTCAATGTTTAATCGTTCGATACATTCATGTTAATGCTTAAATACGTTTTAGTTGAACTTAGTGTAAGTGAATAGTTGCAGGAATATTTGGAGAAATATGAGTGAGATACTTGTTTCTCCCCCTTAGTTACTAACATCGGCGAAGTATAGGCTAAAACGATAGACCTATCACCTTATGGGAATTCGCGTTCGCATCACTAACACGTAGAGGCACGGTACCCTATGAAACACTTTTTGGCAGGCACAGGCACTGACTCTACAATCAAGTAACAATCAAGTAAATTCTAAGTAACGGGTATATCTGAATGGAATCCTGTTAAATTAAAAGGCCTCCCACATGGTCCAGTAATCGATGAAATTGAGAAATCACGAGATAATATGCACTATGCCATGCACACACTTCACTGAACCGATGAATTTCTCAGGGCTAGACAAACTTTTAAGACACTCATGCATCATGCAACTTTCTGCGAGACTTTTAAAATTAGATTTTACTGTAAATTTCAGTGTTGGCGGTAAACTAATATTAGGGGCAAACGGAATCCAATTATTATTACTTCACTGGAATGATTAACGATACGTGAAAGGGTTCGCAAGGGTACGCAAAGTGCTAATAAACAATGTCATCTTGCAATTTATAGCTTGCACGGGCTTTGAAGAAATGCCATTTCTGAACGCCATAGTGTCTTGATCCACGAAATGGATTTTCAAAAGCCTACCCTCTTATGTCAAACTCTCTCTCTAAACAAGTCACACGTATACAAGTACGCAACACCTTTCAGCATTTCAACACATTTCAGAGTAGTTGCTGAGTTGGACGCTGTTCATGAACACAGGTCGCTAAATTCAGTCCTGAAATTATGGGTCGGTAACACAGATTGGGTGGCGACACGAAGTCCCATAAGGTGATGGGTCTATCCTATACCTCGTCTGTGGTTTTGCACAGGTTCTATTACCGACCAAGATCCCTACATTATCCCCGAGTTGGCCGTTCAGGTCTGGAAATTCGTCGAGTTGGACTGAAGTGAGTAGAAATGTAAACATTACGCTTCAGTATTGACAACTTCAGCTAGATGAACGAATGAATAGTATATATAGTATACGCACAATAAAATGTAACTCTTTAGCGGAGATTTTATGCAAACAATTGTTTAGTATTAACACTTTTACATTAAAAGAAATTACCTCGCACACGATGAAGGAAAGAACGAGGTATGGTTTTAGCGTAGAAAGCGTGGCAGGACCGTAACATGAAAGATCATGACGGACGCCGGTCGACCACTACTTTCATTTTCTTTACAAACAATCACGAGCTGCGAAGCTGATTACAGCGCTACGTTTTACGAGAGGAAAAAAGTGTAAAAATGCCTGTAAAAACGAAAGAAATAAAGGGGATATTAATACCCATAGAAGAACAAGTACATTATTCTTTGTAATTCTTTCATTTATGAATATCACCGTGACTGCTAAAGATTAACATCATCGTGCTTTAGGTAAATAAATTGAGAGAACTGATAAGAAAACATTCCCTCTGTACGAACAATGTCGCAATGACAAAATCGGCTCTGTTCGAACAATTAGAATGTCTGGGAGAAAGGTTCGACGCTTTATCGAAGGAAGAGATTTCTGATTACGAAGAAATGGAATCCAAGATCACTGGTATAGTAGAGCAATTTTGCACGCTGGAATACACAAACGAGTCGGTAGGTCGTGTCGGAATCTATATAGATCGATTCGACTCAAAGATTTTTATTCAGAATTATTTCAGATTGAAAATATAGACAAAGATATCGCGGAACAGATTCTGTCCGGCGTACTCGATAAGTTTAAATTGGCACTGGAGACTCTAGAGAAATTGGAATGCTTGCCACTGAAGCAGAGATTGATGGATTGTGTGGATTATGTGGGGGAAATGGGTCAAGCCACTGAAATAGAACATTATCAGAATATCAAGGTATGGAAAGAATGGACAGGTAATATTTTACATTAGTTACGTTCAATGGTTTAGATTCTCTTGTCTTCAGGAGCTGGGCACTTCGATTTTGGAATTGCTCGGACCATTACAAATATACCGAAAGAGCTTAGCATCTCGCTCGCTCGCAGAGAAGATCATATTATATTCGTGCCAACTGTGCACAGCGTTTAAACTGCTAGTACAATTAGTGCAAGAGCAACACCAGCTAAATGTGTCCATCTATGTAATTGAACATTTTATGATATCTACGTTCTAAACACACGTGCAAGTTTATTCTAATCGGATGTTTACGCTTTTACCCGCATAGAATTGTAAGAAATATGTCTGTGAAAGACTCTGTTTTTGCTTGAAGATGATAATAGACGTGCTGGATGTACCAGATCCGTTGCCAGAGGATGAAATAACAGAGACGGAGAATCATTTCGTTTACAGGTAATCTTGCGTCGGTTAACTTCAACTATCAGATGGCATTAAACCTCGAGTAATCTGTTAAATATTAAGTAATCTGTATTTCCACTCACCTTTGCATTTAGAATGGATTTGGTACTGGATATCCTGTTGGAAATGCCGAATAAATATCAGGAGAACCAAATATCTGAATTCAATCAGTTGTGGTTACGAATAGAAGACGTATTCTCTTCCGCGATGGCAATCGCTCAAGTGTGCAAGCCCTGCAATTTCAAAGCTATAACCGGAACTTGTCAGTCCATTATACTGGAATACGAGAATCTCAAGTTCCAGCTAACATCCGAATCCTCCGATTCCGCACTGAACAATTTGTTTATGAACAGTTTGAACGACTCGCTGTATCGTCTAGAGCGCAAGATCAACGTATCGGTGTTAAATCTTGTGATGGAAGTGTTCAGCGATCCATTTAACGCCTTGAGGAAGCTAGTTACAATCTGTGGCAATTCTTTAAGCGCTAAAAAACGATCGAAGACCGATTTGACTAACGCCATAGAAGACTTCGATCAGATTATAGATAAATCCATGCAAATCGGCTTGTTCGCTATCGCCTCTTGTAAAGACAGAAATCGTAAGTTAACTACTTCTGGCCTTTCTCTCGTCATTCACTGCCTCACTGTGCATTAGGGTGGCTCTTATTTTCGACTTTTCAAGATAATAGTTCCCTCCAGAATAGTTCCAAATAATTAAAAAACAAAACTGTGTAAAGTTTCAGCTCGATTGGATAACGGGGAAGGGTGCCGCCGGGCCCTTAAATATTTAAATCGTTATTTAATAGCTCGCGAAGTCGATTTTATATAATATCCTCCAAGTTATTGATTAAATAAAAAGATGTTTCAAACAAAAGTTGTAGATCCGGACAAGGAGCATCTTTTATGTTCTATTACTTTTTCTCGTGCGACAAACGGTTTTCGAAAAAAGTCCGATAAAATAAAAAAAAAACTTTTTCCTCAAATTTTCAAAGTTTAAATGCTTCTGGAACACTTTTTATGTATGAAGGCGAACAAAAAAATGGGAGGGGGATATACGGAAATATGCGAAAAAGATAAAAAAAAATCATTTTTCTTATTTTCAGTATTTGATATGTCATGAATGTTTCCTGAAAATGTGGAACCGAAATTCGCAAAAATATCCAAGATATAGACTCTTCGCACGAGAAAAAGTAATCCAACATAAAAGATGCTCCTTGTCCGGATCTACAACTTTTGTTTCACACATTTTTTTATTTAATCAATAACTTGGAGAATATTATGTAAAATCGACTTCGCGAACTGTTAAATAATGATTTAAATGTTTAAGGGGCCAGGGGCACCCTTTCCCGTTATCCGATCGAGCTGAAACTTTACACGGATTTTGTTTTAATTGTTTGGAACTATTTTGGAAGGTGCCCCGAAGAAAATCTTGAAAAAAAATTTTACCAAGAGTAAATAAGAGCCACCCTACTGTGCATTGTATTGTTTCAGGCATCAATCATATTCGTAATTCCCTGGCGAGTCTCGAGTCTTTGGAAACTGAATTGATCTCTGCTATTACCACTTTCTACCTGCATCCAGAGAGCAAAGAAATGCGTGCAAATGTAAAGCTGCTGACGGCGCAATGGCAACTAGAAGTGAATAAGTTGCACGACGCGATCAATCTGATTATGGACTCGGCCGCCTACTGCGAGGTACTTGACTACTTTCAATTTACACCCCTTAAAGTGTTTGAAAGAAAACTACGTATCATATACTATTTAGGTAGTTTTAGATGATCTTCAGGAACGTATCTCGATAATGTCCAATTGCCTTGATAACAGAGAACCCGTCACCCAGACGCAAGTGCAAAGCGTCGTGCTAAGGTCTTTGTCGTTGTCTCGCCAGATTAGTACAACGATTAATGATATTGGAAGCGACATCATCGAACGACAGACGATAATGATGATTAGGGAACTGAAAGCTGGTTAGTGTTTAGAATTCCAGCGTCCGATTAGTTCGTTCAACGAAACGCGAGTGAATCCTTTTTATTTCAAGCGATATTCGAGGCTGACGCCGCTTCGAAGAGCCTTCTAACGGACAATGCCACAGAACCGCAGCAACTGCGAGTGATAAAACGCTGCGAGTTGATCATGAATGTGGTAGGGAGGTTGCATCCCGCGTTGATCGCCATTATGAACAATACGTCGTTGATGAATACAAAGTATGGGAAGAACGGGAAAGGACAAGGGGATTCTATTCACGGTATTATTCATTTCAGCGATAAAATATTAATTTCAACTACCCCTTTGGTATTACACCTCCATTTCCAGATGTCAGCGATAGACTGGCGTCTACGATTTACGGTTCATCCTACGATCATCGCCAGAAACCTCCAACGTACATAAGAACCCCCTATACAGGTACAAAAGAGCACTGAGAAGATAAAATTGTTACATCTAACACCACGACTTATCGCGTGTCTTTCCAGTGAGCAATTATAAATCACCGTTATCCATCCAAACTGCAAACAGCGTCTCTAGAACGCATTTGAATCTGTCCTGCCTGATACCTTACATTAAGAAAGGGCGCGAGATGCGCATGGAACGTTCAGTTATGTACAAAACTCCACGTAAAATCGATTCTACCGAACAACCTTCCATGGACGTTCGACTGAGAACGAACAGTTTCACCAATATTAGGCAACACCTGTTCAGTAGAGATAGCATTAGTTCCCGTGACGATATTTGCCTGTCTGAAGAGAGCATGAATTTAACAGGTATGATAGACGGATAAAACGACTTCTCTATCTGAATCAATGTAACTGTCAGGACTGTAACGTTTCCAGGTATCCTAGAGAAGTTTGTGTCTTCTTGTACAACTTTAAGTGCAGCTTCGCCGAAGCTCCAGCACGAGAAAACGGAGGTGGACACGATTGACGCATCGAATAAAAAGTCCGGGACAGTCTTGGCGGAACCTTTGGTCGAGTGCATGGAGACGCGATCTGGGCTACCGACTCGCAAAGTGGATCAGTGTTCGTCGATCGGCGGCGGGGATGCTCCATCGATCATGGAAGGACCGAAAAGTTACAACGATGTTCGGAGGTTAAGTCACAATAGCGAAGTAATGGCGAAACGATTGTTTGGAGATTAAATACCTGCGGATTGCAAAATGATACTGATCCCCGCGACGTTGGCTTCGACACGCCCATCTGGGAGGAATCATGAAATTTCGTTACGTGCGTTTTTGTCATTAAAGTGCCTTAAGATTTCTGTTGAATAAGAAACAACTTATTTCGTTCGGAGAAAGAAAAACGACTTTTGTTTAATTCCCCGAGTTCCATGTCCTATCGTTAACTCTACAATTTGTAAAATTTTCACAAATAAACCTGACGTTTTTAAATCGGATTAGTCGAGTTTTATTTCGATCCTCGAGAGAGCGTATCTCGAAACTCGATCGTTCGAGAAACTTCGTACGTCACGGACACGAGCTATCGAAGCAAATCGAGATTGGCATTCACGTGATTCACGTTGGTATGAGTTGAGTTTGCTGTTTAGTGGGTTCAGCCTATTTTTAAGGATCACAGAAAATTGCCCAATTCGAGAGAAAATGGGAGCGTCATTTCTGCCAATGTTTCTGTTTACGGTGATTTGGGGAATTGTCGGAATCGCATTGCCCATTTTCGTTCCGAAAGGTGTTAATCGTGGGTAAGTTCTGCTTCGACTGCTAAAAGGTTCTCGTTTCTCGTCCTTAAAAGAATTTCGAAATTTCAAGGAAAGATTGCCGTGCCACTGTCATCATTTTTCACTACAGTATTCCCAATTAGCATTAGCTACCCCATTAGCACAATTAGCATTTTTGTAAACATGCCTTTCTTTCTAGAATTCTTCAGCTTATGCTCATATTGACAGCTTTCACCTGCTGGTTATTGTAAGTTGGCAAATGCTGAACGAAGCATCCCGGTGCGTTTACAGGTGGAACATTCTAAAATCTATTATTCATTTTTGCAGCTGGCTATGTTGCTACATGGCACAAATGAATCCACTTGTTGGACCGAAGCTATCCAACGCCACGATTCTTATGATGGCTCGCGAATGGGTAACATCGCATTTTGTACTATTCTAACACTGAGGTTACCCTTCGTCATTACATATATATTTGTTACAGAATGGCAAGGAGTTCCAGCAGGATAACTGGTTGTAGGGAGCTCATCGATCGGGATGATATTTATTACAAATAAACCAAGTTGTATCTATGAAATTCTATTACAAATAGATTGATATCGTTGCTATGTAACTGAATCGTATGAAAAAGTAAATGTACCAACCAACTTTATTCAAATATCAACATTCCGATGAACTGAAATGTACTTTTACAACAACCATGTATTATAATTTCGCGTGAAACGTTGCTTTCACTTAGAGTACGAAAGGGGTGTGTATATTATGTAACATTGATAATAAAGGACAGTTAACGTTGAATCGAAACATCGCAAAATATTACTCGTACTTTTTATTTCATTCATCGACCCTGTACAGTCTCCTAATTTATCATTAACTTGAAAAATGTTCGACGAGGAAACTAGACAACCGATGCACGCTGATCGATACAGCACTGTGCGCGCGTCGAATACGTAGTGTACGTACGACAAGCTCGCGCATGTGCTGAATGCGTGATGCGTGCCCGCGCGCGTGGATCTGTGTGTGCGATAACTGCGATTTGTACGTAAGCAAAACTGACAAGTAGTGACGCGCTATCTCAACCAAGAAAAACAATAATGGAGGCGTGTAATGCGGTTGAACGTGAAGTTGACAAGGTTTTGTTGAAATTCGGTGCGATAAACGAGCATGCGGAGACGGTACTGCGCGATCTGATAAATCATATCGAGTCTCTGAAAAAGGAATTCGAAGAAGGTAAAATACATGTAGCTGGGCCACTATAACGTCACTTCTCTTTGACATTTCCCTGGGAGAACAATGAAATCTAAGATTTTGGCAACGGTAGCAGCCACTACGAACGCGAAGGAACTTTCATACCGCAAAGCCAGTATATGAAATGGTCAAACTTCCAGCTGAAGAGCGTTTAAATTTTTGGTTTCTACCATGGATCATTCTTGTGCAATCCTAACCTCTTTCGTGGTGTTCAATAGAAATCTCTCTTTGTATTCTGTGTCTGCTCGCGATGTTTTAATTTCCATACAGATTGGAAATATCTTTCAGCCTGCGTTTCATCAGTTTCGTACAATTGCGATACTTTTTCTTTTCATCAGCGCCGCCTGATCATGAGCTGACCCCGGGTCAAGTACAAGTGCTGAAAGAAACAATGGCAAAGGTTCGGGAGACTGCGCAACGTTTAGCTACCGATCACAGAGAGTTACACAGCACGGTGTCAAAGGTTGGAAAGGCCATCGATAGGAATTTCATTGCCGATTTTGCAAGCACTAGTAGAGAAGATGTTTTCTCAGGTCCAGAGAAATCGCATCTATTAAATCAAGTTATTTGCCAACATTTCTATCGTCATGGTATGCTGGATATTGCAGCCGAATTAGCAGCGGTAAGTTTGCGGCAACTTACTGAATACACCACTATATTGAGAATTGCATTTCTATATACAAGAAGTATGACCAATTTACAATGCCAGGAAGCTGGGATTAAAACAGACGAAGGAACAAAAGAACCGTTCACAGAACTGAATTATATATTAGATTGCCTGAAACAGAGGAATCTAGAACCTGCGCTTGAGTGGGCTAAGAAGCATAGGGAGGCACTTTTGGGACAAGTATGCACAGCTTTCTAACTGTTCTTGAAACAGAACTAATGCATCGCAGCCTTATCTGATACCAAATCTTCCTTGTAGAACTCCTCTCTCGAATTTAAACTGCATAGGTTACATTTCATAAGACTAGTTCAACAAGGTCCCAGCAAACAGAGAGAAGCAATTATGTACGCCCGGCAGAATCTTACGCAATACGTCGGACGTTACGGGAAAGAAGTGCAAGCTTTGATGGGCACATTACTCTACTTGCCGAATGGAATACAATCTTCCCCCTATAGTCATTTGTTAGATCCCACTCTGTGGCTCGACATTCACGACGTATTCACGAGGGAGGCGTGCACGTTACTAGGCTTAAGCGTGGACAGCCCCCTTTCAGTGTGGTACGTCTGTTGCTTTTAAATAAATCGAACGATGGGCGAGTCGATAGAGAAAGTTTGCGGTATTCTGTTGTAGCATCAACGCGGGATGCACCGCGTTGCCCACGCTTTTAAATATCAAGCAAGTTATGCAACAGAGACAAGTGACCGGCGTTTGGAACGGAAAAGATGAGCTCCCGGTGAGCAATCGATAATTTGTAACATCATCATGATCGTTACTCAAAACGACTTTCTTCCGTGCAGATCGAGATAGACCTGGGCAAGCAAAGCCGTTATCATTCTGTTTTCGCGTGCCCGATCCTGAGACAACAGAGCACAGAGAATAATCCACCGATGAAGCTGGTTTGTGGACACGTCATTTCGAGAGACGCCCTAAACAAACTCACCAACGCAAACAAGTATGTCATTTAGGAAAATCGCAGATTTTAAATATGAGATTGAGATCGCTCAAAAAAAAAAGAAGAAAATAAGCAAAAAAAAGACACCAATTCTTTTTCAGATTGAAATGCCCGTACTGCCCGGTGGAGCAAAATCCAGAAGACGCTAGACTTATATATTTCTAGACTACTGTGATACAGAGACACGAGGGACGAGCCGTTTTTAGATTTCTGCAAGAGGTCACGCTTGAAACCAATGAACCGGATGCGTATACTTACGTCGAGGCGTCGTAATCCGTGAACTTTCATGGTAATCGTAAAACTTTCACATTGCTTAATTAGACTGATTCCCGATTGCGTTGCGTACACGTAAAGAAAAATTTCTATTTCTTTGATCGAAAGGCTACTTACTTTTGGCGCCGATGGCGACGATAATCGTCACTTTTGTTTATAATATTTCAGTGCCTTTCGACGAGCAAGCATATAAAAACCGTAATTATGAATAAGAATCGATTATAGTTAATTCAGTTGTGATTCAGAATGTATTATATACATATATATTTATATTCACGTAATTGCGAGCATGGTGACGTATATATAATTAAAATCACGTACCGAGTAACGCGTTTTTGTATATACTAACGTTAAAAATATTGTTGATTACCATTAAAGTTGTTCGTAACGATAACCATTAACGGTAACAAGTAACTCACGATCTTTGTATCGACACGTATCGGTGGAGTCGCGTCTCCAGCATAACCGCTGGTTTCCCACCTGACGCGTGGCAATTATCGATACGTGTCCATCGATGGAATATTTTTCTACCCTGAATATTTAGAAAATAAATAATAAAAACAAATATGTACATATATATCATATCAGTGTATTGTAATATAATACATTAATGTGTGGGGGAGGGGGGGGGGGGGCGAGTCACCCGATGATCACAATACACGAGAGGAATCCTTCGCGACTTGGCGTCGAAGTTCGCGGGAAACACGTACGTTTATTCGGTACACGATATTAAACGATATACACATTAAACATATCATGCCTCTAAATTACAAGCTAACGTTCAGTAACCATTGAATTCGTTGAAACGAAGCTGATCGTAGCGGATAGTATACTCTCTATATAAGAATCTAAATCGTATTTTGGGAGCACCGTTCAGCCATCGACGTATGAATATCGATGTCGGAAAAAATTCCGCGATTTTCAGAGCCGATTACGCGTTCAAATCTCCCTCCAAATAATCCTTTCACCGTGAACATACATCTCTCTCTTTTTTTACACACACCGATGCAGTTCTACCAACCACACGAGCACGCACGCACACGTCGAGGATAAGGAATGCCCTTATCCTTTCCCCAAGTCTCGTTGTTTTTCAACAACTACACAAGCATTAAATCGGACCCATACACCAGCTGGTTAAATATATACGTTACAACCGTAGGACGCGAGAAACTGTTATATTCGTAACGGATGAGTTGGTAAGGGTGCGACGTGTGTTTGGTTCCATTTGGCGCAGATAAATTCAAGTAGCATCCCGTCGGCCTCGAGTTTCGAATAGATTCGGACTGAGACGCGCGGTATTTACCAACGAAAACGTTATTAACAACGAGAAAACGATCAGTTTGTCTCCATCATCATTGCTTATTGTCTGTTCACAATAGCAGCCATCAACGCATTATTCGCAAAGACTTCGTTTTCATTTGGTTTATTTTTTTATAACGCGACATGAGGACACATCGAGAAGCGGCAGCGTCGGGTCGAGAGTACATCGAGTGGATCACGATCGGGGCTCGATACATCGATAATGGATAAATTCTCTCGCGAGGAAACAGGTAATACATTAACAGCACATAGATGCATAAGCGAACATCGTCGATTACGATTGGTTACGATCTATTCCGTGGGTTAGTCCCAAAGTTATTCTTCGATCGTGCTCGTTCGTAGGCACGCAAAATTTCGCGATAGAAGTAACAACGGGAATAGTTTTCGTCTCTGCGCTGAATGTTCATCGACGATGGTGAATCGTCCTTCGGCTTTCGATTATTTCCCTCAACAATATCAATTCGATTGCACCGGCAGTTCCAGTAACAACGAATCGTTCGCAGCCTGCACGTTGCGCGATGTCGGTAAGTACCATTTATATTATACGTATACGTAGGAATTGTCATGGTGCCATATCTACGCGAGTTCATGCGATACGACGCGATCGTCGATTGCGGAACGAAGCGGAATAAATCAGAAATAGGGAATCGTGATCTTCAGCGGAGAAAGTGGGCGAAATATAGAGCGACAATCACGTTGAGTTGAAAATTTCAGTGGACACATGTCCCGAAATACTTGGTTCGTTCCTTAAATACATATATCTACGTCCCCTATATGTACAGAAGTTCGAACGATTCTTAA
Source organism: Andrena cerasifolii (assembly GCF_050908995.1). Lineage (NCBI taxonomy): Eukaryota > Metazoa > Arthropoda > Insecta > Hymenoptera > Andrenidae > Andrena > Andrena cerasifolii. Next base: position 12,880,135 of record NC_135127.1, read on the forward strand.
CGCGGGTAGATGATACTTTATAACGAATTAGCGGAACGCTACGACGACGCAACAACGTCGACTCGTCTTCGCTGCGATTCTTTACCCCCTATGGTATGGCGATATTGGTTTCTCGAATCTGAAAATCGCTCGGTATTCTCGATTATGTTCGCGCGATGCTCCGGGCCTCTCTCTCCTTAAAATATATACTCAGATGCGAGGAGCGTTCGTAAAGAATCCGCAAATCGAATTGACTCGCGTTTTCTATCGGGAGTAGGCGCGCCACGTGACACAACGTAACGCAGCCTATGGATTTTAAAGAATTCGCAGTGGGAAGCTATGCATCATCGTGTACTCTTTTTTACAATTTACTGTCGTCTCTCTCTCTCTCTCTCTCTCTCAAGTCTCAAACTTTCGTTCCGATGGATCTCCGTCTTATAATAACGAACGCGTTAATAACACTACAGATTTAAATTTATTATGGCACTACTATAGATACAGTTTAACTTCGTTATGCGCTTCTATAGCACACGGCACAACTAGGCGCGCATGTGTGGGACTAGGGGCACGTTATAATGTTGAACTTGAATATATAGGCATACGTGTAAGTACTCGTCTGGTAATATCATGGAAATTGAGTCGCGATCCTGCGATAAATCCATTACGTATGGCCTATCAAGGATTGATCATAACGCTATCTATTCTCTTATACATATATATTCACGTGCATTATGCAGTAGCTTAGGACTCGAGCGTGTAGACAACGCGACTTTTGTTCCTCGATCAAACAACAATTATACTACGATATCAAGAAATCTTTCTGGTTATACGTTTCTGCGATATATGCATATAAATAGACACGTACGATCTCAGCTACCATGAACTATCGAACAAGAGTACGCGTAACATGTCAGCGTGCACTGTTCCAACAAATATTTAAGCTCGCCTGAAATCCAACAGGAATGAAAAGGAAGAAGACCTTCGCCACTCTCGGAATAGAGTTTCCCACGTCGAATCCACACAAAGTTTATCGTGTAATTTGCAAATTCGACGAACGCCCCGTCGCCCTTCGTGGCATATAACCGTCTATCATTCCCGAGGGAATAAGCGATCAGGGGAAACAGAAACAGGCGATTGCGATTGCGAAAAGATCGCGAATCTTCAGCTTTCGGATCGTTTCGTTCATGTTCTTTTTACAAAGTTTAAGTAACTTATTGGTACCTGATTCTTATAATTTGTAGATTCGTGTTGCACGCACTCGGAGAACTCTTCATCGCACCTAATCGCTTTCTTCGCGGTTTCCCTGCAGCCATTCAGGGAATCCAAATTAGGCGGCTCTCCGGGTAACGATTATAATTTTCAATGTACACATATATACACGGTCACAAACAGCTGACGATCTCGCGAGTTTTCACCGACCGCGAGAGACTAATGATTTATAGATATGAATCGAATACTGTGTAAGCCACGCGTAACCGTACTCGCATCTTCCTTCATCAGCCCGAACGTACTCAAAATCAGTAACATCTTACCTACGCGACTTTCGTGAACGCACACACTTATTCTTACGATCCAACTCTGCGCGTATATACTTTGCATCAGGGACAAGGGAGTAATTAAACAACTATTCTCCGTCGCTGGTGCGAGCCTCTGTTTTATCCTCGCACAGCGTCTGATTTCTTCATCTCTCTGTGTCGAAGCGTGACTAGATTTCGCACGGTGCTACCAATAAAATTCTTTCACCACCGTTCGAGTGGCATCGAGAGGAAAGCACTTGGATGGGAAGCGAAGCGTAATCGCGCTTCTCATCAAAATTCGCTAACTCTCCTGTCGTTTAATCGTCTCGCTGCTTTCCTCGACATGGGGAAGTGTACAGGGAATAACTAGCGCGAGAGGTATTCGCGAATTATACTTAGCTCGTTGTTCCTCCGTTCAAGAATGCCGGGAAAGAAACGCTAATCGCTGGCAAGCATTCTTCTGCGCGCCTATTGCTCCTCGTCCTCGTTCTGGTACGTTACGTAGCGCACAGACGACTTTTCGCCAATTATCAACGACTGAAACGCAACCAGTGATAATTTCTTGCACCTCCTAACGGGCGTCGCACATTTTGGTCCTCTAATTAGATCAATTACCTTCTTCTCCTCCTTTGTCGGCGGTGCCCTCAAAAAGTACATCAGTGGGGCGTAAAGGAAGTTCAAAATAGCAATTCCGAATAACATCCACTCGAAACCGATAGTGTTGACCAGCGTGCCGCTCAATGCAGGGCCTGGAAAATGAGAAATCGGTATATTAATCCTTAGTAAAGCCGTGTTCTTCTCTATCTGAATACAGTAGTTCCCTAGATTCAAACCGAATAGTCGTCAACAGCATCGGTGGTTCAGTGGTAGAATGCTCGCCTGCCACGCGGGCGGCCCGGGTTCGATTCCCGGCCGATGCAAAGTTTATTTTATTTTTTTGCCTTTTCTATTCATTTTTTTCTTACAAATGTTTACCTTCCACCTGTCCATAATACTTTCAAGCTTGAGTGTTTCGAGTACGTACCAATAGCGAAACCTAAACAGAACGCGACGTCCCCGATAGCGTAAACGCTTCCATAGACAGCACTGTGTCTGATGTCCACTAAATATCCCAATTCAGGCATCATAGAACTGTCCACCATGCCAATGGCGAATCCCAGACCAGCATTGGGTACGATCAAATGGTCGATACTGGTAGCCAGTGGTATCTATGCAGAGAAATAAGTCGTGTCTCTTGAAAGAAGAACGGTGCTGTGCGTTTAACGTCCCTGATACTTACGCACATCAAGCAAACGCCAATGACGACGAGTCCTATCAAGGAAGCCAACCACCTACGGTGTAATAAAATCGTTTAAAAACAATTCATGTACCCAAAATATGAAAAGCAAAAGAGAAATTCGCCCGAACAGGGACTCGAACCCTGGACCCTCAGATTAAAAGTCTGATGCTCTACCGACTGAGCTATTCAGGCGATACAGTTTTGCGTACTTGATTGTCGAGTGCAACCGTCGATAGAGTTTATGAATAATAAAGTAATAAAATGTATATCCCTACTAATATGTGAAAGTGGAACGTTGTCTGTTTGTTTGTCCTTTTTCAATGAAACTTTCAATATACATTACACACGTCCTAGATCAGATTATAGGCTCTAATAAGCGTCGAATATCATAAAGGATTCCCGGGTGAAACCGGATAACGGGTCAGCTAGTCTGGGATAAAGACACTATATAAAGAGATATAGAGGCGTTAATTAACCTGCCCATCCTGTGTCCGAGGGGTCCGAATAGGTTAGTACCGATCAAGTAACTGATGCTCGCTGGTAAGAACGCTGCACCCTGTTTCCATCTGCTAGCACCCATGGTGTCCATCATCCAGATGGGAAGGCTGGGTTCGAGCATAGCGATACCCATGTTGGCGAACGTTATAGCGCCTAAAATGCAAGTGCTTGTCATTGTTCGATGGAACGATCGTTTTGCAGAGACGGTGAACTCGTATCGGTAGCAATAGAATTATTAGAGGTGACGTACCGGCGGCCAGAATGATGTAGGGATCAGTAATCAAAGTCTTCAAGGACGGTGGGTCCGCTTCGGTGTAAACGACGGATGGTTGAAGCACCAGAAGTTGAAGAACTGGAAATAATTCGGTGACATTAGTTTTGCATTCATAGAGAGTAGTTTGAATCTCGTGGGAATGGATACCGACTTCCGTCGCCGAGAGCCAGAGCGGATAGTATCAAGAAAGGAGCCGATTTTCCAACGAACTCGTACATCACACCGCCAAAAGGTGGACCAATGAGAACACCGAGGGCTAGACCTCCGAGAGCTATACCCATTGCATTACCACGTTCTTTGTCGTCCTGGTACCTCTCGGCCAACATACCCATACCTATGGATAATTCGATGATTAGGAAAAGTAAGCCGTTTTTAAGAATTTTTGTCAGGAATAATTTACAGTTTTCATATAAATTTTTTATTACCTACTTTTAGTAAAAATGTCTTAAGAGACTATAAAAGAAATAAATAAATAGAAAACATGCATAAATTTTAATATATTAATTAATCTTCTAGACCCCCGCGCGCGCTGGGTCGAGTGCGCAACTATGGAACAGCAGGTCCGAAATCAAATTTCATTTTTTTTTGTAATAAACTATATGAGTGTAGTTTCCGTTGTACACAAATAATAACTCCATCTAATCTCTAAAAGGAAACAAATATAAAAATTTTAATCTACATAATTTAAGCACGGTATTTTATTGTTTAATAAATTACCGACCTAGTACTAAATACAAATCGCGTCGGAAGGATGTGTCATAGCCAAGCACCCAAATGTGCTGCTTTTCGTCGCTAGAACGAAAAAACATGCTACTTTTTGTGGCAAACCGCTCAAACATAGGTACTAGTTTTCGCAGCGAAAACCGAAACGTGTTAGTTTTCGTAACGCACGTCGATAAAGGGTTGTAAGTTGTAGAAGCTCGCTCTATGATAGTTCTGGGGTAAGTGCCGTGTGGTTCATCACAGTCCCCTTACCAAAAGGCATAGCCTTCCCCACTCCGTGGCCAGATCCTCCAGGAACAGAGTCCCTGTTCTTTAACAATACTAATCTGATGTTTTTCTGATATGCGCGTCCGTCATATTGGGTCCGCCTTTTTGTTTTTTTTTTATTGTAATTTTAACCTCAAATACGGAATCAGCGACCTCGAAAACCTTAATATACCCATTTTTGTACAAATCAAAGGTCACCTTCATGTTTTGGGTAGGTTTTCTCGATTTTCGACCACTGTGCGTCGGGCCGCTTGCTATTCCCATATTCTCTATCTCACTCTAAACAATCAATCCTTCGACACCCGATATCTGGGAGACCCAACGTGGTCAACAGCCATCGCCCGTCGCCAGGACTGTTTATTTAGTCTCGTGCCATAAAATCCTTGAAGGCAGGACAGCGTGGAGCCATCCACCCTCGACCTCGCCCTTAAATTTGGTGACGCTAACTTGATTGAGTTGATTAACTGAATTATTTGTGGTTCTTGTATCATTTCTTGGTAATAATTTGTGCATTTACGGAAATCGCGTTAGTATTAAGCGGCGCAGCTAGGCTGATTTCAAGTTGTTTTGATTTGTGGTTATAGGTGATTTATTCGATAAATTTTATTGTGGCTGATGTTGATTGAATTGATTGGATTTGTGATTATATGTAGGCTGATTTCAAGTCGATTGGATTCGTGGTTATGTGTTAAAATTATTGGTGACTGGATAATTTTTTCACTCCTTGGGTTTTTTCTTCATAATTTTGTATTGTTTCATGTCTATTGGATTGGAGGAAGTGGGGCAGTTAAAATTGAGTTTCAAGATTTAAACCGAACAAACGAGGGATTGAAGCTGAATAAAATCGTTTAAGTAGGCCTACCATTCGGGCGAAGAAGAGTCGAGCATATTTCGACGCGCTGCCTTATCGCACGGTGCGCACCGGCGGATCGTTTGATCCCCGCGGTTGGCATTCGCTGCGACGCGTTTCTCTTGCTACAAAATTAATTCAATATGACAACTCGGATCTACTTAGCCCATATGCAAAGGGCTGCTTAAGTCGAACCAAAGTTGGGCAAAATGTAATCTAATTACAAATTACGATTAAAATGTAATTGTGTAATTGATTGCACATTATTTTTTGTAATCGTTCATTCAGGTAGCTGACAAAACACATTGTGGTCAAGTACCTAAATTAACGATTACAGAAAATAATTTGCAATCAATTACACAATTACATTTTAATTGTAATTTGTAATTAGATTACATTTTGCCCAACTCTGAGTCTAACCAGATGTGGCCAGCACGACCATACGGCCCGACCAGCGCGACGTCATTAATTAGCAGTTTTCGCTAAAGACAACCGGGGACTTTCCGTGGCGAAGAAAAGTGAGTCTCTTTCACCCGAATTGAGAAAGACCTTCCTGACTAACATATCTTGTACTCGCATAACAAAAAAATAATCTTCGGTAGTTCTTAGACTAGCAAAAACTTGGATTTGTCTATTATACCACCCACATGGTCGTCATCACGCTTAATGGTAGAAAACTCCTCACCAATCGCATCGGTGGTTCAGTGGTAGAATGCTCGCCTGCCACGCGGGCGGCCCGGGTTCGATTCCCGGCCGATGCAAAGTTCATTTTATTTTTTTGCCTTTTCTATTAAATTTTTCTACTTTTTCCTCTTAAAGTCATACTACCTAGGAAGATTTATGAAATTTACCTGACACACTCGAGCACGATGACCCGATCCCCTGCAGCGCCCTCGCCACGAAAAGGACGCTGTAGCTCCGTCCAAACGCGAATATCAGTGTGGACAGGAACATGATAATGAACCCGGTGAACATGGGTATGCTGTAGCCAATTCTACAAGCAAACGCGACAAGTGTTTGCATGTACATCTCTACTAAAAATAACACCATTCCGCACTGTGCCAAATTATCCACTTACTTGTGAGTGAGTGGGCCGACGATCGGATTGGCCAGGAGTTGAACAAAAGCCTTCGACGCGAGCATGATCCCAACGGCGACGGTCTCTTGCAGCAGCTCCCGATGACGTTGTTCCTTTTCTTCCGCTTCCGATAGCTCCCCGCTGACGGTCGTGCTCTCTGAGACGAACACATCACACAAACGTAGTCGCGCGAGTTGCAAGAATCAACTGTCTATAACCACTGCACCCTTACCAGCCAAATCGACGGTGGGCAGGGTACTGGCGTAAAGGAACTCTAGCTGAGGATCGTTGGATCTGTTCGGGGCACAGGGACATATAGGCGTGGTGGCTACGGTGGCACTGCTGCTCGTCGTGGTGGGTTTGATGGTGGTCAGCGGGGCTGGTCTGCGATCCGAATTACTCTGCTCGAAATGTTGGCTCAAGGTCGCGTTGGGGTGCTTGATGTCGTATAGAAACTCAGGTATAATCGGCACTGCAAGGTAAACGATGCTTCGTTGGCAAATATAAAGCTTCTAATATAAAGAAGTTCTTTGTTTGGCGCTCGAGCCGAGCCGATCCTTCGCGCGAGATGAGCCGAACTTGGAGGGCTGGGAAGGACGGACGACTGCGTGGAATTCCTCGCAGTCACTCAACCAAGGGTATTTCCCAGTCAAACACCCCCCCCCCCCCCCCCGTAGTTGGGACCCTCCTTGCGCCATGTGCACAGCACGTGCGGGCTGCATCCGTTACCTGCTTGTTTACCCTAAGTAGGATACCTGGGCTAGAAGTTGATACCTTTGATTGAAGTCACCTTGCCACTTTCTTAACGCCCTACCCTGTCAGTATTAATTACAATTTTATTACAGATTATTCAGCGTTAAATGTATATCCCCTAGATTTAAAACAACCTCTTCTGAACTCTGATTCCAAGTTGGGGGTGTAACTCAGTGGTAGAGTGTCTGCTTCGCATGCTGAAAGTCCTGGGTTCAAATCCCAGCACCTCCAAACAATTCTTCCTTTTTTGCCTCTGTTTTTTTCCCTTTCATTCCCGCTCTCCATCTACCCAGCGACGATTCTAACCCGGGCAATATTTTATCGCAGAAAGAAAAAAGGCTCGCACGGTGGGTACCTATTCAGATTTCGCGCGTCGAGGGCGTCTCTCGATACTGATTAAACGGCAGCGTTGCTCGGCGTAAACGCTTAAGCGGAGAGAGACGGGGGAGAATAATCCAGGGTGAAAGGACAGCGGAGATCCGCGGGATCGTTTCCGGCCATCGAAAGCGCGTCTCATGATTTGTTAGCGCGCTCAAGGGAAAGCTGTTCCGTATACGCTCCATAAATGTATGGCCACTTATCTGGATTGCCGTGAACGCGCCTGGGCCGTCCCCTCGCGTATATTTCCCCGGTTTCCAGAGGGACCTGCGGACGTGTGCCTCGTGAATTAAACATTTGGCCGCAGTGGCGAAAGGAATCAAAGAGCGCCGGAGAGGGAGAAGTTAAAAAGCTGGAAAATCCGAGTGACCACAGTTCGCCCGATGCCCTTTTCCTTTAGCCTTCCCCGCAAACTTTATGCCACCGCTCTCGAGGGGCTTTCAATCAGAAATCTTATCGCCATATAGCAGACGCTACTATTTCATATTTTATCGCGACGGCCTCTTTCCCAACATATCTGCTCCACGTTCAAAGTTCAAGCTTTCAAGCTCATCGATGTGTAGCTTCATTGATAGTTCGGTAGATAGTCTAGGACTGTGTCGGAGAAGCACTGTCACGGAATTGAGCGACAGTGGAGATAATTCCGACTACAAGATGCATTGCAAGAAAGAAGTCGCTTAATTAGTTGGTTCTAATGGCAAGAAGAGCGCGCTAACGTGATTGTGACTGTTCAAAGCGAATCAGAACTTCCTCCCACGTCTTTCTCCTTCTTCCCTCTCTTCCTGTGCCCGTTCTGAGCTCGACGTTCGAGCGAGCCGAGAAGTGTCGAGAAGAATGGTAGATTGACATGGCGGTTGCGTAGAAGGAGCGGAGAAGAAGGTAGAAGAAGGTTGAAGAAGGTTCATAAGGCGTTCGACTGCCGGTGGCAAGCTAATAGCTCGAATAGAAGCGGTTCCACTCCGTTACTTCAGCCATTAGTCGAGTTAAGGTCGAAGTTTATTACTTCCTTTGATCAGGCCGAATCGATTTCACTCACCGACGGTGGTTAGCAGCATGTTGTCCAGGAGTAGAGCGATGGCGACGATCACGAGAACCAGCCTCCGCGATTCTCGACATCGTTGCAGCCAGCCGCTCCATTCTCCGCCACCCATTCTCGAGCTCTGCTTTCTCTTCTATCTTCCTTCTTCCGCTCACCTGCGACACACACGGGCACAGAATAAAAATTAGCTTCGAAATCATGCCCCGTGTCCGTTTAACCCCCAATCATCCGAGGTGCAAACGGCAGACAGAAGCTCTTCCGTCGAGTACAATTTGTCCCGAATGGAACCGATCTGGAAACGTTGAATTGGTTGTATTGTACACGAAAACGACCATCGTCATGGCGTTTGCTCACCGTCCTCGAGGGCCGTTTTAATTAAAAACCTTCGCTCTCGGCGTTCCTCGAGAAAGAATCGCGGTTCTCCTCGAGTGTTTCGTCGCGAGCGTTATAAATGGATCGCCCCAGACGAATTTCCCATCGATCCACCCCAAGATGGGTCTTCGTTCGCTTCCTAACTGCGCGCTGTTCGAACTCCAGTAATTCCGACCACTTTTCGTCGAGTAACGCCTCTCACCTTCGGGGTGGAGCGATTTTTCCGTTCCACCGTCTGGAATCACGACCCAAAGTCCCTTGAATGTCACGCGGGGGCCTTTCAACTTCCAACGATCGTTACGTTCCAAAGGCTGTGAAAGAAAGCGACGCGATCGACGCTTTCGATCGCCGGCCGTTCCACGCACGGGCTATAGAATTAACAGCATTAATTAGCCGCTTTTAATGGTATCTGCCGGGGTCTGCCGCGCGCGCGGCCATTCCGCAGCCCGTGGCCTCTCACCGCGCCTCTTTTATTCGTAATAACTCGATTACCCGGTGCTTTTAGCACGACTAATTTTCGCACGCTCCCCGTGAATAGGAAACCATTAAGGCCGTCGAAAGCTCCGCGCCCCGCCTCCTCCGCTTCACCCCTGCTGCCCCCTTGTCAAGGAGCGCTCGATTCCTCGGGAAACGCCACCAACCATCCGCGACTCCGTTTACATGTAGGTATATATTCAGCGGGGGAACAAGAACCAGTCGTTTTCATCCCTCCACGTGGAAGGATGTTTCAGCGTCTCAGGAATAACTGTCCCGAGGGGGTTGGTCCCGCGAGATAAGTCCGCTGATCGACTGCACACACCCCTCCATCACTTCTGTCCGTCTGTTCGTTTATCTGGCCGGCCGTGCGGAGCGGCGTTAACGCGATTCCGCGCAGATAATGCATAATGCATCGCGCGAGCATGCGGGTGGAGGTTCTAGGGACGAGTCAAAGATTGATAAGGCGACGGGGGGAATCGTGGTGGGGCGGGTCAGGGGGGAATGGAAGCAATCAGCATTTCGCTGAAAGCTGGGTCCCCTGGGTGCGTGCATTATTCCCGAAGAAGACCGCAGAGAAGATTCCTCTCTCGCCACTCGTCGGCTCCCGATACTCTTTCCCTACCCCCTAACCCCCCCTTTCTTATTCCCCTCGGCCGCGTTTCATTCCCTTATCTGTTCGGTAATTACGACGAAGAATGACCGCGAGCGGTTCCGTTTGCCGCTGCGAGAAATCCTTGCCAGAGTCTTGTCCTGCCGTCTCCTCCGTCCACTCCAACGATTCAATTTTCGCGTCTTCTTTCCTACGATCGATGGCGAATATTTAAGACGGTTGAAAGTTGAAGGAGAACGACGCGGATGCAATAATTCGAGAGACAACGATTAGTAAAAGCGAACGCACGGAGGGCGCTGCCGAATTGGATTTTCGATAAGTCTCCGCGAGTATCAGTGCGGAAACCTGTAATCGATGCCCTCGAGTGCGTTGTCGGCGGGTCGAGGCGTTGTCGAAAGGGTTCGACACGGTAGTGGCTTTGCGATTGACAGTTTAGTTGGCTCCACGTTGATGAAGTGACTGCGGATCCAGCAACTCATCCGACCTCGTTATCCCGATTCGATGGACGTGTACGCGTTTCCACCCTCCTTTTCGAACCCTCCTTCAACACCCACCCAACTGTGGCACACGCGTACACACGCACACACACAGAGTCCATTCTCTCGCCTCTCGTACAAACGTCGGAGCCGCGCGATTATATTCCAGGGAGACGAGTATCGGGGAAGGCGAGCTAATAGAAAAATCGTGTCCACCGTCAACCCGCTCGATTTATCTTAGAATCGTGCCTCGCCATCGCACAGTGGGGAAATTTTGCGATTTTATGGCCAAAACTACAGAAATTAAATTTTTCAATTTTACAAATTTAATTCAAATGTAAATTGAGCAACTATATCCATTTTCGTGGTCAAAACCTGAAAACTTATTTTTAATATATAAAATTCCCCACTTTTACGTTCTAATATATGAGAGACTAAATTATCCGAAAAACAGCACTTACAAAAATTAGGAACGATACAGATTTTTTTATTATTTACTTTTATACACTTTTTTCTTTGTTAGAGCATGTCTCTGCTACAGTGCAGCAGGGCATAGCAGAAGGGTTATCGCTTCTGACGACAAACAAACATACATAATACAAACAATCAAACAGAGGATCGAAGCTGAATAAAATCGTTTAAAATAGAATAAAAAGGTTTGTAATGAATAACATATGAACCAGTCTCGGTCACAGTTATGTCGTGTTTAAAAAAATTTATATAATTACAAGAATAACAACTATTAGCAATTAATAATTGCATTTATAGAATGAAAATAGTCCAACGTAAAATAGGAGTGAAAATCATTGCAGGATATTTTGGGATTGATAACTATTTTATGTATTAAAAATTGATTCTTATATGAAAAGATTATTTCTAAAACACTAATTTAAAAATTGTATAAATTACGTATTAAAAACCGAAACCATAATTATTTTGAGGACAAAATGATATCTTACGCACCACCAGGGATTCAATCCATGTCTTGAAATTATTTTCAGATCTTTGGATAACGTAATATACGTGTTTGAAGCAAGTTGAAAATCTGAATTAATTTTTTGCGATCGGTCTAATACCTCACACGAGCATAAACATTTGCGAGTCTACACGAGCTTTGTATTAAAACGTTTAACAGTAAAATTAGGGGCATTTGATACTCATATTAGTTGTTCAATTGACATTTGCATTTATTTTGTCGAATTGAAAAATTTATTTTTGTGGTTTTGGCTATAAAATAGGGAATTTTCCTCACTGCGCATCGTGCTCCGCAACCACCCCTCGTAGTTTACCTACCCAGGTCGCTTCTTCGCGCTCACTCTAACGCGGCGTGAATCAGGAATCGTCGAGAACGATCTTGACACGCTGGCAGGCGACGAACACCCTTTCCTCCCTTTGACTCTCCCTTCGAGACGGACTCAGATACACCCTCATAAGGAAAGAGAGAGAGAGAGAGGGAGGGAGAGGTCCTTCCAGGAAAGTTAGCGGCAACTCGGTGCAGAGCCGGTCTACTTCGAGAAGCAATTAGTACTTTCGCGACCGGAACAGCGCAGTTCCCTCGAATGAATAGCTTAATCGTATCTTCGGGACAACTTTAAGCGGGCGGGCGGCCTCCGCGCGGATCAACGCGATTAGTCGAAGCGGGTCTCTGTTTAGCGCGCCCCGTTCCACGTATCGAGCACGGTAACACATTTTCCAACTTCGCCGGGTCCGTGACGCTCCGCTGAAAGCTCCGCGACCAGTCGATTTCCGCAAAGTTGGGGGCTCGGGAGAAAACGGAGACGGAGAAAGCCGGAGGGAGCATGTAGAGAGACGCGTTTAAAAGGCAAACTGTTGCTTCGCGCCTCAACAAGTTGGCCGACACAGGGAACGATTAGGGCGAGCGAGCGATCGATCCGATCCCTTATCTTCTACGAACCCGATAGCTCGGATAACTCGTAGATTTACGGATGCTGGTTTCTCCTGCTGAAACGGGCGTCCTCCTCTCGATCGCAGGCTTTCTTCACCGATTATCACTAAACCGACACACAGCGAACATAGGGCGACGCCGATCGCTGATGTAAACTGTCCGTCGCTTCGACAACAATTGCTCGACAGAGATTAACGACCGACGCGATTCGTTCGCAAGATTCCAGCTTCGGTCACGCAAGTGGTTCGACGCGAGCGTAATCGTACGTCGGGGATGTTTACGCGCGGCGGACGAGGGGCAAGCGGGGAAGCTGGGGAACAGCTAAGTAGCTTAAGTCCAACGGCGAGACGTGCACGAGCGTTTCAATCCGTGGCCACTGTCGCGAGAACAGTGAAAATGGATCGTGACAGAAGGAAGGAATTCGAGAAGCAAGTGCATGGTTCTTCTGGGGCATGAATCGTTTTTAGCGCCAGATGCTGCAATGTCGGGGAGAACTCTCGAGCCACGGAGCTGCCAGAGGCAGGAAATCTTCGTCGAGGGAGGAAATCTACGTCATCCATGTAGGAGAAATCCTGGGAAATCGATCGACGCGTATATCGCATAAGAGACGGTCTCTTAATTTCGAGGCTCGTCCGTCCTCCCCGAAGAAGCGGAGAAAATGGAAATGGGGGCGCGTCTACCAGGCGAAGGGGTGTCGATTGAATACAAACAGGAGCGTGAAATAAAGTTACGCCTTCCATGTCGTTTAAACGAATTTACGGGATCGCTAGTGCCTCCGGCTCGGGATCCTGATTCCTATTCCACGGAATAAACTACTGTTCCGCCATCTCTCCCCCTTTCCGCCGATGCAGTCGGGAGACGTAAGCTGACGAGAGGCTTCTCAGCTTTGAAAGAAGCAATGGTAAAAATGGGCTCGCGACGGGAGTAGGAAGACGAGGGGAGGTTCGAAAGGGTGGAGAAAGCTGGAAGCAGAGGAAGTAGAGAGGTTCGAAGGAAGAGCAGCCGTCTCGGTTACAGGGTCTGGCGATCGGGTAATCGTATTATAGCCAGTAATTACGAGACCGCTCGCAGTGGTACAGGACGAGGCTCCAGCAAAGTACCGGGCAGGGTTATGCAGATTGCTTTATAACCTTGTTACCGATCGCTCTATTAACCTCGCGAGCTTGATACCGTGGACCCCTGTTTCTTCCACGAAGATGCGCACTAGAAGCCAGCGAACGGCAGGCCGACGGGTGACTAAACGAAGCACACTTTTCCGCTGGGTCTCTCCAAGGGTAGATTGAAAATTTACAAAGCACCGGACCCCCTTCGCAGGGTTCTGTCGTGCGTTTTCATGGGCGAGCGGCTCTCAGAGGAAGATCGACTGGACGATTGGAGGAAGGAGCTGCGCGTGACACGCGGAAATGAGGGTACGGGCTCTCTGTGCGGATTCGAACTCGCGATCCAGTCGGGTTGAACGGAAATTCCACGTAGAGGAAAGTTTCCGCTCGGGAGACAGGGTGTTCTGCAACCGTAGGAGCAATTATTAATTCCAGTTACACTGAAAATGCTCCGAGTGAAAATCCACTACCACTTACGAAAGAACGATCTAAGGATACCAATATCGCGAGCACAATGTGCAGGCTATTTACAACTCTCCCCAAGGTGTAATCGGATCAGGTGGATGTTCGAAGCGTTAGAAAAGCTCGGAGAACGCGAAGAGTAGGGGTTCGAAACACAGACAGGGAACGGCTATTTGAAAAGGCCGAGCGACGGTGATGCTCCCTTACCTATGTCGAGCAGCGTTCGTGGATCGTGCGGGGGCTGGCCAGTCTGGAATCGGTGGAACGGTGGCCGAGGATACGGCTTGCTGGACGTGGAGGACTAGCCGTGCTTCCAGGTGGAAGCGTCGCGGCCGATTGAGAGCGACGAGGGTGGCAAGGGTGCATCTCAGCCCGATTTTTCCGGCTCGGGGCCGTCGCACTCTCTGCCCAGCGACGTCCGCGTTCGCGTCCGCGACTCCTCCGCTTCTTCGCCCGTCACCCTTCGCCGCGGTCCTCTGCTCACGATCCTCGAGGATCCAGAAGCCCGCGGAGCGCCGTGCGACGCGAAAGCGCATGGTCCATCGCGCCTCCGGAAGCCCCCACCGTTCCAACACGCTCCCGCCCCCTTTTCATCGTTTCGCTCAGTTCCACCGAACCGCTCCCCGACCTTCCTTCTCGCCCCTCGGCGCTGCTTCCCCGTTAACCCTGCCCCTACCCATTATGCATCCCTGCCGGCTTTGCTGTCGGGGTTGTCCTAGTCTGCGACTTTCGCTCACTCTTCCTCCTTTCTTTCACTTTCCGCGCCTCTTTCCCCCCCGTCTACTTTCTAGCCTTAGTCCTTCGGTCGTCGGTTATCTCCGGGCATTCTACTTTACTCGATCTTCCTTCGTTCTCCACAGTGTTACAGTGTCCGCTTACTCTACAGTCTACCTCTCGTAATCACTTTGCTAGCGTTGGGAGCCTTTTTCATTGAAAGTGGCTAGATGAAAAGGGGATCAAGAGTCGTGTAGGAGGGTAAGCGCGCAGAGAAGAAGAAGAAGAGGTACGGGGCAGAAGGAACGCCATTAGGATTGCGAGATAGGACGGAGGGAATGCGCTACGAGGTCACCAGGATCGCGAGGCTTTCCAAGAATTCTTGATACCGCGGTCCAGAGACCGGTGGGGGCGCTTTATTAAACCGCCTTTTATCACGTTCCAGAAGCGGAGCCGGCTCCGTTTCTCCAGCCTCTTCCATCCACGCGTAAATGTCGAGGAGGCGCGATCGATCGGGGAACGGAGGTTGCTAGACGCGTTTGGAATCCGTCGCAGGGAGAACCGGAGGGTACGGTCGATCGAGACAGATCCGAGGGATCGATCAACAGGGAAGACACACGGATGACTCGGGCGGATCGAGGCTCTTCACGGTTACCACCTGTGGCGCCCAACGGGAAAGCGATATAGAAATTCCAGGCAGGAAGCCAGTTCACTTGTTGATATTAGGAAACTCCAGGGAAAACGCACGAGGTGCAACTTGTTGCTAAACCGCCGCGTCCTCGCGCTGCAGCGCGATCGCAGTCGAAGCGCACTGTTCTAAGCGTAGCTACTCGAATCCAGCGTTTACGAGCGCGATCAACCCATAGATTTACCTCTCCTCTAATTATTAAACTCCCACGACGATGTCTCGACGCGTCCCCCATAACGAACGTGGCGCGGAGGAGCTCGAGGATCGATGGTTCCTTTCAATTCGATAACAGCCTCCTAGATCCCGATTCTTCTCTCCGCTCGCAGGGCTCCGCAGCAGCGTCGAGAGAAGAAACGGGGCGGGATAGAACGGGCTGGAAAGAGACAGAGGGCGCCTGTCCACGGCAGACGCTCCTCTATCAAGGTGCACCCATCTCCTGGGTAATTAATTCGAGAAGGAACGGATCGCGGCGAGGAAGATTGCCTCCAGTGGCATCGCCCACTTGCCAGCCCGTCTCTTCGATCTTCTTCCTCCCTTTCGCACCTTTTCGCGCCCTTTCGCCGATTCCTCGCCGTAAGCACGTACGACACGCGCGATTTACGCTCTGCCCGCGTGTGTATAGTATAGGGTGTAGGGGATAAAGGCGTGAATGGTCGACGCGAACAGTCGGGCACGATGACCGAGAGGATATCGCGAGATTACAGAAAAACTCACTTAACCCGTAATTGCTGAAAGTGCGCAGCGACCACGGTCCGCCATTTCTCACGCGATCAAAGCCGGTCGCGTCCGCGACGAGTTCTCCCCTAGGACGAAAAAGTTGTGCACTGTGGTGGAATCGGCCTCGATATTCTCTTCACTTGGATGGAGGAAAGAACAAGGAACGAAGGAACGTGATCATCGATAGGTAGGCCACTAGCGTTCCTGGAGACAGTAACGAGCAAAGTAGAGGATCTGGCAACGAGCAGGATCGAAGACGACGCTCGTCCAAGGGGAACGTGGTTTTCCTTCTTCTGGCCAATACTCGGCGGACTTTCCTTCGCGGCGAGGCTCCCACCGGCGGAGGGAGCGCTCCCTTCTGTGTCAGAGATTCGTCACGAGACAGTGAATAAGATTCCCTTTCAGAGCGGCCGGAGACTGGCAACGAGAATTGAACGCAGTCGTAAGAGAAAAAGGCGATCGATGTCCAGCTCGAGCGACGAATTACATCGAAACCCTTTTTCTCTCCCACTTGGCTTTCCTTCGCATATTCCCCGCATGAGTTAACTTGGCGTCGGTTAACCCGAGAGTAGGCGCGCCAAATAACTTACGTTAGTAGGCGCGCGTCGGTCATTTCGACCGACGGTAATTTAATGAGAAATCACTTAATAAAACCACTAAAATAATATTTATTTTGTATTAATTAAGTAGTTTACTTATTTCAGAATCGTTATACGTAAATAATTTTCATTTTTTTGTGTCAAAATAAATATTAATCTGTTAACCAAATGCATAACAATAAATGAAAGAATATAAAATAAAATATAAAGTAAATAAATATAATTAATTGTCAATGACTTTATTTTACTTTACTCGTACCTTACTTTCCCCTTATGTACTATATTTTCTGTTTAACGAGTAATAAAGTTGAAATAATAATAATAATAATTACAAACCATTATCCAGTATATAAACATATTCTAAAATATTCGAAACATTCAAGCTTCAAACTACTCGACACACCGGACTGTTCGGTACTTTCGAGCCGCTCGCTTTTTCCGAGTACTCGAACAATTCTAATCGTCGGTCGAAAAGACCAACATGCGCCTACTCCCGGGTTAACCATCACCCTCCGCTTTCTCGTCCTTTCTCCCGAGGCGCTCGCGGGAGAAGGGGTCTGCTGAACGAAACGCTTCAGACCGATCTCGTTCATTCGTTTATTCATCTACATGCTCCCGTCGAGAGACAATGCACGAAGGACGCGAAAGACAACAACGCTCTTCCGATGATCCTCTTCATCCCGCGCCGTCAATTCATGCTTCTGACAAGGGCGAAGAACGACGCCGCGGACGATATCATCTAAGAGGCATAGAGCAAGCATGAAAAACCACGGATGAGTAAATTGTGGGAGGCTGGATAATTACGGAGGCGAAGGTTTCTAAGGAGAGCTCGACGAACTTGCCCGCGGTCAACCGAGCTGGCCTCTGAGCCCTCATCAGGATTAAACTCGTCGGTTTTCGGAGCCAGGAGGGGTACCGATACCAGGGCGAGAAGTAGGCGGAACGACTGATAGCCTCACTCTGGAAGGAGAAAGTGAAACACTGACAAATGTGCTTGAAAAGGGAAAGAGACTGCTTACCTTGGAGTGAAGAAGATCCGCGGGCCAGTTGCAGAGGAAAAGCTGGGTGACCGCAATCGCCAGCTGCGTGATGAACTTGTACTTATCAGGATCATCCTGTTGGAGTTGTTGTCATGTGTTAAGGAGTTAGACTACTGTAAAACGGTCGAAAAATCGTAATATTTTTTTTCTCGCTTAAATATTAATTTGGAATCTCTAGAATCACATGCAAAAGGTTTGCACACACTCGAATGTACATGATTTCTCAATCTGCAGGTATTGCTACAATTCTCCAAGCATTAACGAACCATTTTTTGAAAACCGGCATCGCTTCCTTCAACACGCTGTTATTCAGCGAATTTTCAAAAAATATTAAAAATCGGTTCCGAAAAACTTTTGTCTTTTTGTTTTAGACAATCGAAATTTGAGTTAGGAGGTACACCGTTTAAGAAAGACAGGTACATCAGTGTTTTACAATATTCCAAAATCAAGTGCTAAACCGCAATTTAATCGGCTGATTAGTTTCTCTACAATTTGCAACAGAAGATTACCGCCACAGTAGTCTACTCCCTTAAGCAAAGAAAGTGTTGAAAGTGAAAAAAGCACGAGATTACTAGGAACTTAGTTTTCGAAGCTGCGTAGCATAGCTTGTTGTTAGCTTAGCTTTCAGCTGGATCCCCGACTTTACTCACCCCAACCAGCTTGAAGCCGACCAAAGATATATTGTAAGTGCTCCCGATTAACTGCGTGAGGAACAGCGCGTTGGTCAGGCGTTCGATCTCCTCGCAGAATCTGTCTAGAGAGCGCCGAGTAAGAAAGCTTTCACGTACTACAACAGTGTAGCAAACCGTACTAAACGTCAACTCCCCAACTCACTGCAGCAAGATTCGATGATGGGCCAAGCAAACGCGAAGACTGTTGACTTGTTCACGGCTGGGGTTCTCCACCGTCGTCACACTTGTTGGAGTACTCGTCGCTGACCACAGTCGACCACCAGTAGTCCCAATCTCGATGGACGAGCCTTCAAGCCTCGTTTTAATCACATCGAAGTGGCCACAGGCGATGAGCGCGAACAGGGGACCGATGGTGTCCGCGCCTACGCACGTCAACCCGACGTGCGTCATCGTAAGAAGCTGAAAGGTGTACGCCATCTCGTACCAAGGTGTCTCCTTGATCTCTACAACGAACGCGTACGGCAGTTGTCTCTCGTTGTCCATGATCCGCGAGGAAACGTTGGTGAGGTTCATCATTCCACTGTCGATTGGCTCGTTCAGAGTCGAAGAGGCGAACAGAGCTGCTATACCGTAGAAGAAGATAGTAAAGCTGCAGCTGGACAAGTACCAGCAGGTTAATCTTTTCGTCTTCCTGGTATAATTTCGAACGGTGTTCTTCTCCGTCGGGTTCAACGCCGACCAGAGTACCTCGCAGACGTCCAACATCCTCTGGCACCTGCCGCGAAACAGTAACAGAATGGTGAATCGCAATTGTCCGCCTACCATAGAGAGGATCATCGCGACGGATTCCAAAGCAGTGGTTAAATAAGCGTCATGGGTCGCGAACTCGTACGTGTACGAGATCGTGTAGATGGATAGGCAGAAGAACGCGACGGAAGCTAGGACACTTCTCGCGACGGAGGCTCGACCCCGCGGAATCACGCCGCTGAGCTTCAGGAGGAACAGATTCAGACCGATCGACTTATCGAATTCGTTGCTCATGTCTGCTCGTCGACGTGGTTCTATCTACTGCATGTCGCGGCGAAAATCCCTCAAAGTCCTTTTTTTTCGGCGAAGCTAGTCGTGGGAATGGTACGCGTGTTTGTGGAGAGAGCGTCAACGACGGAGGCGAAGAGGCGCGGCGGGGGAAGAGGAGCAGAGGCGAAGAAGTCGTGGCAGTCCCGACACCTATCATTACCGCAATGAAGACAAAGTTTCCCGACGAAAGCGTTTTCCATCGTCCATCGTCTCGCGGGGCACGCGATCGCGTGGGCATCGCCAGGCGCGGATTCCCTCGGCGGTGGAAAAAATCGCCGCGATCGCGAGACTCGTACTCGCCGCGGTAGAGGCGCGACGGAAGCGGACGTTAGCGGGGAACGGGCGGCTGGATGATAAGCTGGAGGAGAAGTAGAGGGAATCGAGACGTCAGATATGTAAAGCAAGTGAATCGAATATGTTCGTGGTTTCATCCAGTCGCCGCGCCGGAGGAAAGTCAGGCGCCTCGACTTGCTCGCTGGAGGAGCCGAGGGAACTCGCTGCGAACTACTCGCGCCTCGTCACATCGGAGCTCCACCGCAAACGTCGTTCGAGTTCCTGAAATAAACGTAGACGAACCACGGTATGCAGATTCCACGTGTGTGCATGGGGATATTTATAAGCCGCTTGCTTCCACCGCTGCTCCATGAGACCCGTGCACGCGCGGGTGTGTTCGAAGCGATCGACGCTCGTTCGGCCACATCCTGCAGCGGGTAGTTATCCTCGCGGATACACCTCCTCGGCTACCGTCCGCGAGTACCCCGTTATCCGTCGAGGAGGTGGTCGGTTTATCGACGCGAACGGGAGCGTGGACGACCCGGTGCACCGAGGGATGGCAGGACGGGGAAGATCGATCGTTCTCCAGATGGGAATCCCATCCCCCAGCGATCGCGTGTGGCGCTACAAGGGTGCAACGTGGAGGCAGGCGAAGGGTGGGCAGGGTCTTAGTCGGTTCGTCGACGATTCCGCGGCGCGTGCGAGATCGCAGTTTTGGTCGACGAGCTGCGGGGATCAGGTGGCAGAGAAGCCGCGCGAACAAGGAAACCGCGACGACAGGAGGAGAGCGCCGCGGCAGCGATGACTCGCCGCCTCCCTCGCCTCGCGTGCATCGCGATCAGCCTGCACACGCTCGCCGATACGTGATTAGTCGTGGCGAAGGACGCTCTGCGATCGCGGACACGCTCGTCGAACACGCTTCGGATGGAGGGCCTGCGTAAGTAGACCGATTCGCCGAAAGAAGTTTCGCGATAGGGGCTCGCGAAGCCGACGTGTGCTTTCGCGAGCTCGTGGCCCGCGTCCCCGACCCGCGGGGCGGATCGATATCCTACCATCCCCTTCGTCACACTCTGCATTCCCTTCCCCGCTCCGCGATTTCCCTTATTCTCCTGTGTTTTCCCGCGTGCAGCATTTCCCTGTCCTCTTGCGGACACAGCGGCCTTTTCTCCTTTTCACCCCCTCGTCGGCGTTACGCGTCGACTAGGACTCGACTATTCGGGTCGCTCCGTAATCGATGGCCTATCGATGGCTGTTCGAATTCGAATTCGCATATGACGGTTCTAAAGCCGGAGCGACCGTGAGCGTTGTCCATACTTTCTGGCAATTGGGAGCAAACGATCTTGCCATTCAGCGGACTGAATGGGAGATCCTTGATATTTCTGCGCTCAGGGGTGTCGGGTTTGAATACTGGCATGATAGATTCATAAGTAGCCTATACATGCACCGTCTCTATGCGTTCCTTACACGCTTCCACGTTCTCCGTTGCGACAGTATCCGTCGCGCTGTAGAGTATTGTGGGGCAAGAGTGCGCACTTAAACTTTAGACTTCCCTAAAATCCTTGGTATTACACTGATAGCACGTATCATTTTGTGAGAAATGACTACTATCCCTTATTATTTCATACGCAGAGACTTCGTGTAAATTTACCTGTCGCAACTTATGTAAAATAAATATTTCCAAAAAGTGGAAATTTCCACAAAAGTGGTAATATAGTAAAACGACTAATAGTTTAAAATTAATTTTGTGTTAATCAAGGTAACAGTAATCGCACATAACATTACCCCCTTCGTAGTTTGCGCAGGCATCAGTCTTCTGGAAGATCCGTGTATTCTTCTTCGCACGCAGGACAAATTATTCTTTCGGTAGACGTTGATGATTGGGCTATTCTCTTTTTGGAACCGATTTGTTTTCTTCCTTTCAAACATTTGCAGAAGTAGACGTAATTTTTGGGGATTTTTTTTTACTTTCCTAATTATTTATTTGCACGTTTGCATTCAGATTTTCTTTTCATTGCTTCATTTACTTTAAGCTGATACTTTAATCAAAAAGTTAATTAAAAAGGATTTTGGAAAAATATCGTGGAATAAAAATTAATAAAATAAAATGAAAAGCTGATACCAGCGTGACTCAACTATCATAAACTCAAAATTTATTTCCATGTTGTGATTGATAATTAATTTGAATTTTCTTTTATGGTCGGTTTAATCAGTTTTCGTTATTAATTTAGCAAGCATTAGAAATAAAATAAGTTTAATGAATTTATAACACCCGTCAAATTATGTTGGGGCAAAAGTTCGCATTCGAACTCTTCTCTTGTCCGACTGCATTGTGCGAACGTTTGCCCCCACAGCTACTTTTCCATTGTTTAATCAATCCTGTTATCTACGAGGAGAATTAAAAACTTCTATTAGCACTTTTGAATAGAAGAATATCAGCTCTTTCAGACGGCATATGAATTAAAATATTTACCGATCAATTTATAGGAATAATATTGATTCCTAAAAACGAGAATATTACATCAGAACTAACGAATTCAGTAGTTACCGCATTGTACGATAAGAAAACAAAGCACAGCTACACAATTCGACACTGGTGACTCTACCTTGATTGACAATTGATCGTCAATCACCATTGGCCAAACAATGAAATTCGCATAGTGCGAACATTTACCCGCTGCGAACTTTTACCTACCTTTACTCTACGTGGCCTCGGCGTAACGCCGGCTAGCTGAGCCTCGCCTTTCCACCGCGCTGTATGCATGCGATTCTGGCGTAATAAAGGCGTTATTAAATTAGATTGATCGCAGCACCGCGTTGCTTGACCTGTTCGGTACGCGGCGGTTTATCGCGGCAGCTGGCTTTCGCGGCTCTCCCCAAAGATGTTCGAGCATTGTGCAGTACTCTAGAAACCCTATACACGGTGAAACCAACCCTCTTCCCTTCCTACCCGCCGCTCTTCCATCACGCAACCAAAGATCGCCGTCCAAGAAACCGCGAGTCTTCCGGTTTGCCTTGAGACCGACGACGCGTGACTAGCTCGTGTCCCAGTCGTTTGCATTTACGCGTCAAACGGATTAGCCGCGCCACGACGCACGTAATCGCGCTACGGTGTACGGTGGTTCAGCTGCATACCGTCGTGTTCGCGGTCTTGATTTGCTAACTCTCCGCAGTCGGCGGGATACGATAAGTAGCCGGCCGAAGGACGCTCGGCTGCGCGCGACGAAAAGTTCGCAATTTTGAGGTCTGGGTAAAAATTCTGGGACGCGAGGAGGGCAAAGTGGGAAGGTTAAATTGTTTTATCGTTGCCGGAGCTCCTTCTTCTGTTTCGAGTGGCCGTTCCCTCTTCCCTGCCTTGCTCCTTGAGCCTCCCTCGGCCCCGAGGGGAGGGAGAGGATATCGCGGTTAGAGCCTGCTCACGGATATCCGCATTGTTTCGCGTCAACTAGCCAAGTCAGCTGACCTACATACTGCATGGACGGCATCGGCACCGAGGAACGAAACGTCGCATCGGGCCACTCGATGCTCGTCTACGGAAAAACCACTCGCGACCCTGAGAGGCCTTCTCGTCCACGTTGCTCTTTTTTCTCGACCCGTTGTCCTACGCTGCTCGCGATCCCCCGCTTGCACGAGCGCCCGCTGGACATGCTCCAGCTTTCATCAAGTATTCGCGTTACTCTGCTCGTCACCGCCGGCTTCGCTTCCATTCCTCGCCAGTTGATGGGTCGAGGGTTCCTTGCTGCTCGTTAGCATCGATCTATAACCGAGGGTGGATCTCGAATCACCGTCGTTCGCACGCGAAGGTGCGCTTACTCGCCCCCGTCGATCAGTGTCCACCTACGTTCCCCCCTTATCCCCGCTTCTCCTTAGCAACTGTTCCCAGCGGGATCGCGAAAGGGGTGGCGGCGCATCGAGGGGGCAGTGCTCGAATCAGCCGCGATTGATAGAATCGACGACGATTAAGGTCAATCGAGGCGGACGGTTCCGGCGAGCCTTACAGATATTCGATCAGCATCGCTCACCGTTAACGCGACTAAACCGTCTCTACCGGCTCCTCCTCCCCCGCTGCCGACGGGACCGCGTGCCGTACTAAAAATACGCCACCGGGATCGACGCGACGTGTTCCGTGCACGCGGACCGATGAAAAGAAGGAACGCCAGGGGAAAGAAGCTCTCGGCGCTCCCGATGGAACGCGCGCGCGCTCTTTGGCCACGAGTCGGTGCGTGCCGCAAAAGGGGAGCAGGACGGCCAGCTTCTGGCGGACCAACGGTTGTAGAATAAGAGAAACGTGAATGACAACGAAGCCCCACTGCGCGCGTAACTGTCGCGTGCGATAAACGCGATCCCATGTCTCCTTCCATCGATCCAGTAATCTACAATAGTGCCCGTCATTGATTATTTCTGTTCGCCAATGGTCTCGATCTCGGACTAATCGTCCCCCCTGCTCGATCGAGTGACGTGTGATCGACGAGAGTCCTCCGCGATCGCCGGGAAACAGAGACGGAGCGGGGGGTGACGAGAATAGCGCGCGACACTCGCCACTCGCCACTTTCCTCCTTTTTACAGATTTCGCCGAAATGAGGGACCATCCGTCGCGCCATTTCTCCGATTCGAGGTAAGACGATCCCGCCGTCCTTTCGCGCCGCGCGAAAAGATTCCCCGTCGCACAGTGGTACATAATAACATTTTTTCTTCAAATCACCCTACAAGGTCGTAATTTTTCAGAAAACTTGTCGATTTTTTTTTGTTGCTCATTTTTTTATATTTAGCAAATTATACAGCACTTTTCGAAGATCAGTATCAGGTGGGCTTTTTGACCGCCTGTTCCGAATTTAATTTCAGATTTTCAAAATTCAAGGTGGTGAATCCAATATGTTGAAACAAAATTTCAGAAAATGGGCATATTCGGAAGAAACATAGTGCGTCTAGATGTTCGGGGACGCTGATTACGAATATGAGGTAATTATTATAAAGATGAAATTTTTTATTTCTACCACAAATCTAACACTGTAGATCAAATTTTTACGCGTCTCATAAATGTGTACGTGATTTTGCATATTTAAGCCTATTCGTCTGTGTTCATACGCGTTCTTATAGTTGACTTTTCGGATTCAATATTGATGAGCAAAATTGTTAATGTTTCATATGTTTACAAGGCCTGATTTACTTAACGTTTTATCCCAGTTGCCTTTAGAAATCCGATTTTATTATGTGCAACCTTGTTTGAGGAGCAGGAATTTTGCTTCTGGAAGCAAATCTCTGATTTTTTTGTTTATGTACGTTATGTGTGTTATAAAAATATCAAACATTAAAAATCCTGCTCATCAATATTGAGTCAGAAAAGTCAACTATATTCGGCATATTGGATTCAGCACCTTGAATTTCGAAAATCTCACTTTAAATTCGGAACAGGCGGCCAAAAAAGCCCACAGATACTGATCTTCGAAAAGTGCTGTATAATTCGCTAAATATACAAGAATGAGCAACGAAATTCAAAATTTCGGCCGGATAGATCGATAGAGAATTTAATTGCGAAGAATTTAAAAAAAAAATCGGCAAGTTTTCTGAAAAAATACGACCTGTAGGTTGATTTGAACAAAAAATGTCATTATGTACCGTGCGTCGACGCGACGGTTCCGTCGGCCGCGGGACACTTCGAACCGTTGCATTTCGGCGAACGAATCGGCGCGAAAGAGGCCATGTTTTAATACACCGTCAACCTTGTTTCAGAACGGTCGCGTAGGAATGTCAGGATGAGAGGTGAGTCGAGAAGGTTCGCCGCGGGAGAGTGTCAAGTGGATGGAAGGAATGTAGTGAGGTGGTCGAAGACGCTGACGCGAGCTCTGTCGCGTCAATAATCTGAGGACAGTAAGGTGGTCAAACGTTTATGGTCTGCGAGAAGTGCGAAGCCCTCTGACGAGTGGAGGAGACCGCGGATGGAAGGGTTGCACCCCGAAGTGACTAGCTTCGCTCTCAGAGTATCGGTGCTATGATCCACTTCGCTAGATTTCTTCCATCCAGCGTGACAGACGCGGATGGAAGGGGGTTGCTGGTTGGAGGAACTGCATCGAGAAACGTTTGCAGGAGTGACGCTGCTCGGAGCGGTAAGATCAGTCCGTGGAACGTTCCTAAGAACTCTCGTTCTCGTCTTCCTGGCGACGTTTCTCTGGCTACAGCTCCACGTGATCAGCCTGACTGGCCGAGACACCGTTGGGCAGACAGCGAACGAGACGCTGTTCGCACTTGTGCCGCAAGAACTGCACAGGTAACGTGGAGCACTTAACTCAACTTGGACTCAACTAGTCTATACCCTATAGCAGTCCCATTAAAATAAAGATTCTTCTGGTATCATAGTTTATCGAAATCGGTTCAGTAGTTTTTGAGTTTCGCGCTTCCAAACATACATACGGGACACACGAACATTTTTATATAATGGCCTCTGGGTCTGTCCCGTAACGCAGGTTCCTCAAGGAGCGTCGAAATGGCTCCACGCTGACGAACTCCAGCTCGGAGGCCTTGACCGAGTTCGAGATTGCGGAGATTCGAAGAAGCATACGTAAGGCGAATGCTGAGCAGAAGGTGTACAACGAGGAGGCGTTCGGTCCTCTGGCCATCGACGCCCCCGTGATAGTGATCCAGGTGCACACGCGGCTTACCTACCTCAGACACTTGATAGTGTCGTTGGCGCAGGCCAGAGGCATCGAGCAGACCCTCCTCGTCTTCAGCCACGACGTCTGGCACCCGGAGATCAACTACTTGGTCCAGAGCGTCGACTTCTGCCGCGTCATACAGATCTTCTACCCTCACAGCATACAGACGCACCCCAGGAGCTTCCCGGGCGAGGACCCCAACGATTGCCCGCGAAACATTCGCAAGGAGCAGTGAGTAGATCTACCCCCTTGCTCGCGC
This sequence comes from Andrena cerasifolii, assembly GCF_050908995.1. Lineage (NCBI taxonomy): Eukaryota > Metazoa > Arthropoda > Insecta > Hymenoptera > Andrenidae > Andrena > Andrena cerasifolii. Next base: position 12,906,819 of record NC_135127.1, read on the forward strand.
GTCGACGGTTTTTATTCAAGCTTCCGGAACCGCACTCCGCAGAGCCCTGAGCCTCGGATGTATCAACGCGAAGCACCCGGACCTGTACGGCCATTACAGGGAGGCCAAGTTCACGCAGACCAAGCACCACTGGTGGTGGAAGGCGAATCGCGTATTCGATCAGCTGTCGATCACCAGGAACCACACCGGTATGGTGCTGTTCCTCGAGGAGGACCACTACGTCGCCGAGGACTTTCTCCACGTGCTCAGGCTGATGGAGCGCACCTGTAAGCACAGCTGCGAGAGATGCAACGTCCTCTCCTTGGGCACCTATCTCAAGACTTACAATTACTTTGCGGACTTCGGTCGAAAGGTGAGGAATCGCGGCCCGATCGAATGGCTCGGTGCGCGAACTGGGGGGTGGGGGGGCTAATCGAAACGCGGGCTCCGCCGCTTCTCGCCCGACGTCGTAGCTCTAGACGAGTCAGTGCTGTCCAACCAGATCTCTTAAGGGGTTATACCTAGTCAGGTGGGCGAAAAGTGGCAAATGTTTGTGATTTTTTTTTTGAAAAAGCGCAAGCATATATTCATACAGAACATTTGGTAATTTTTTCGTACAAAAATATTTACGTATATAATAAAGTAACAACCCACATCCAAGAAGCCTTTTTAAAAATTTGCTTTTACGGTGAGCACTGCCATTCGGAACCAGATTATCTAAAACCAAGAAACAAAAAAGATTTCGTTAGTATATTAATGTATCCTCAGGTTGACGGAGAGAATTTTCCGAAATTTTAATTTAATACAAAATGGCGGCTATTTTTTATAAAAAATCAGGATTTCAACTTTAAATAGCCGCCATTTTGTTTTAAATTAAAATTTCGGAAAATTCTCTCCGTCAACCTGAGGATACATTAATATACTAACGAAATCTTTTTTGTTTCTTGGTTTTAGATAATCTGGTTCCGATTGGCAGTGCTCACCGGAAACCCAAATTTTAAAAAATGCTTCTTGGATGTGGGTTGTTAGTTTATTATAAACGTAAATATTTTTCTACGAAAAATTACCAAATGTTGTTTAAATGTTGCTCTTTTAAGCGCAACAAGTTTTGTAAAAATATACGCTTCGGCTTGTTAAAAAAAAATTCATAAATATTCGCCTCTTTTCGGCCGCCTGACTAGGTATAACCCATTAATCTTACCACTGTCTCCATCATGCACAAGACTATCAGTCACACGGTACACGACAAGTAGGTACAAATAGGTACAAGTAGATAAGGAGTGCATCCCGTGGACAGCACTGCCGTAAGTAGAAAGGATCGGTTGTAGAGGTGACAAGTTGAAGATCGAGTCTCGAACGTCGCGATAGTCGCGTAACCACAGGCGAACAATCGCTCCCTTCTCAGCTGTGAATGTCTCTGTGTATCGATGTTTCACGCACGCCCCGCCCGTTAGTTCCTCGGCGTCAACAGCGCCCTGCAAAAGGAGCTGCTGCGTGGATTAAAGCGGCGGGAGTCGTCGTTCGTGGGCCAGCGATCGGCCAAGACCGAGGACAGCAACGGCGGGACGGGCGTATTGCCAAGCAGCAGCGTCGCCACCGGGACGAGCGCAACCGGCAACGCCACAGTCACCGGATACGGGGCTGGCCAGTCCGTCGCTCGGACCGCGCACACGCCACCGCCCGCTTCGTGGGCCTTCCAGCTCCTGCCCGGTCTCTACAATCACTACCAAAAGGTTGCTGCCGACATCTTTCGACGATTCGAGTTCGGGTGGTTTCCTCTCCAGTCCTCTTCCCAGCGAACGCGCTCGACCCTTCTCCTTCGTTCTTGCCGCGAACATTCGTAAATGACGCATCTCGTTGGTTCGTTGCAACACCCAGAGGATATAAAGAAATTCGAGAAGTCGTAGCGTGAACGCACGCGCACCGATTGCACCGCGACATGGTCCTGTTCCCTTTCCCGTTGCGATTCTGTCTAGTTCTCGATAGAAAGTAATCCAACGTGTTCCATTCAGCAGGCCGAGGTGATTCCCTGGATCTCGAGCAAACACAACATGGGCATGGCTTTCAATCGCGTCACGTGGATCAAGCTGAAGAAGTGCGCCTCTCAGTTCTGCTCGTACGACGACTACAACTGGGACTGGAGCCTTCAGCACATCGCGCAGACCTGTCTGCCTCCTAGCAAAGGAGTCGGTGTCGCGCCTCGCACCGAGTCCGGCCTGGTCACGATGATGATGAGGGCGCCCAGGGTCTTTCACATAGGCGAATGGTAAGTCTCTTTCGTTATCCATCGATCCCCTATCCATGGTAACAGAGCCAGATAGACGGATTCACAAGCTTCGGGGAATTTCAGTGGAGTCCACCACAAGAAGACGAACTGCGAGTCGACCGCCGCGATAGCGAAGGTTCAGAATGTTCTGAGGGCCGCCCGGGACCACCTATTCCCTACGCAACTGATGCTCACCGTAGCTGGCACTGCGAAAAAGACGAAGCTCAGAAAGGGTAACGGTGGATGGGGCGACGTGCGGGATCACCGGCTCTGTTGGAACATCACCGCCTCCCCGGATCTGGTTCTGCCTTGAAAAGAACCTCGCCGCGGCGCTTATAGTCTCTCGCGTGAGACACTCCTTTGAATAAGTTCCTTCGTGTTGGCGAACAGTTTTACAGATCAGCGTCGGTCGGTACCGATGCTTAAACGTCTCTCGATACCCGCAGTGCTATCAAACAGTTCCCTTGACCGTTGCTCGGTATCGTCTGCCCTTTACCGCTTTATCGCGTCGTACGATAATCCTTTAGCACCGTAACTTGCCGTTGTTTTCGGGCTGAAGTTATCGGACGATCCGCCGACGAATCGATCTCCGATTCTCACCAGTGTAATCGACAGGGTAGCGTCTCGATTGTCTCGATTGTCGCGAGGATCCCGGGGGGATCCTTCTAGTTTATCGTACCATAGTCGTCGCACCTAATGCGTAGCAGCAAGGGGATTATTCATCGACGTTTCGACGAGCCGATCGTGGCGGGGCGTGGCCACCCAGGTTCGGCAGCGCTCCTCGCCTCGGGACGACCCGAGCGGAGGAACGACTCGCGAACCAGAGCCATCCACGGGTCGCGACATCTAGATAGGACTACATTTTATATTTATAAACGACATCAACGAAAATAAACGAATCGACCGATTTTCTCGTATCCGTCGATCGTTGAATCTTTATTCGCCTCCACTGCCCTCCCTATCGTTAACTCGTTAAGCGTGCGGCGACAGTACCACCACCAGAATTACAAAATGAACGGAGAAGAGACCCTCCGCGAGCGAAAAGACCGCTTAGAATCCCATAAGCTTGGCGTACTGCGGCACGTTATCGTCGTACTCCGCCTTCATGAAGTTCCCAGAGATGGGCCCCTCCAGGTTGTACTTCTCCGCGAACTTCTTGATGGAGAATCGCTTTCGCCGTGGGCCATCTCTGAAATCCACGCCGAGTCACCGTGTTACACGTGAGAGATCGTAGCTTGTAAATGGAATGATCGATGGAGTTACCTGCTGCTCAGCCTTCTCTCGTCGAACGTGATGGAGCCTTGGGTCTGTTTATAGACCAGGAAGACATACCGATGTTTCCCGGTTCCCTTTGGCGGTGCCGGTCCAACATATTCGGCGAGGACTTCCCCCTTGGCGATGTTCTCCTCTGGTATGTTTCCTACCAGCCAGTGCCGGAACTCTCGGTTGTATCCTTTCCCAGTCGGCGCGTCGGGATCTGAAACGATAGTAGATCGATACGTCAGCGATGATACGAATCAACGACCGGCCCCGACCCGCGACAAAGATGGCTGCGCCAGGAGAAAACAGGTTTAGCTCTATGGTGAAAGTGATCCGTGAGAGGCTCGACAGGCCGAGATAAGGCAACGTAAGGTCGCGTACTCCTCGCCGCCAGAAAGACCACTATAGAATGAATTTAAGGCTGCGAATGAAATGGCGGGGAGCTTTGGCTTACCAGTCATCACGATCGTATAGAGCACTCCCCCCTCGTGCTTGTAGTGGATCTCCGGGATCTTCTGGGTCTCCGTTGGCGTGAATTCGTTTCCAAACTCAACCGCTTTGCCACCGTACTTGACCTGATTCACAACCATTTGTCATCGCAGTACCGAAAACTTTAATCGATATCGTAGAGCTTCGTTATACCTCTATTTTGTCTGCAGGGGCCGCGGCAATTATGTCTGGCACGACTTTTGCTGCCTCGAATGCCGACTGAACGCTGGTGGCCGCGATAACGTGGGCACCGCAAATCAGAACACCTGCAAATTAATTTCCCGCAAGTTTAGTAGACTACAACATGATCGATTTAGTAGTACCGTGATCAATAAGAGTAATGTATACAGACCTACTATAGCGAAGTACTTCATCCTCGTCTCGTTACCGCCAAGCAACCAAGAAACTATAATTCCAACGGGTCGAGTGAAACGTTTTATTCCCTTGGCTGTCCCCACCCAACCGTCAGCCTGTCAAGGATTCGCTCCACGCTCAACTTTTTCCTCCGTTCTCATCGTCTAAATGCCTATGCTTCTCTCTACCCCACCTCTCCATCCTTTCTCCTTTCCTAGCTGGAGTTCAAACAATAAATCATTGCGTTTTAATTGGCATTCGGCGGGACACGCGCCAGACAAAAGAATTGTCGACCCAGTTGCGGTAGACTGCAGATAATTAACTATTTCAGGGCTTCGGATGTTTAGAAGCGATCGGCCCCTGCAGCGTGTACGATGAACGCCCGTAAACGGCCAACAGGGTCAAGAGGCGATGGGTTTGGAATACTTTGGTCTAATTACGTGGCTGCCCTGTTTATGCAAATATGCAGTTTTATGCAGGATGCTTGAAAACGTATAAGATAAAAGACCCTTTCCCTAATACATTGGATTTAAGTGCACTTTTCTGTGCAGAAAGTTACATGGCAGGTTTATAGAGAAACAACAGCGGCGATCGTATAAATGTCAGGTTTAATGCACTGGTATTCGTATGCTATACAAAAATCTAAATGTATCAAAATACAAATCTAGGCGCCGAGTTGCTTGTACAGCACTGGAACGTAATCATCGTACTCAGCCTGGAACATATTGCCAGCGATCGAATCCCCAAGCTTGTACTTCGAGGCAAACTTTTTAATGGAAAAGTTTGGACGGCCATCCCCGCTTGTATTGGTCAAACATTTCTCAGTGAACGTGATCTTTTCAGGTTGCTTGTACACCAGAAAGACGTAACGATGAAGACCCGTGCCTTCTGGTGGCCCAGCGCCAATGTACGCGGAGAGAACTTCTCCTTTAGACACGTCGTTACCAGGAATGTTTCCTACCAGCCAATGATGCCACTCGCGGAACTTTGGCTCTTTACGGCTGGGGGCATCGGGATCTGAAGCGAGAATGTAAAGACATTATTGAAAAGCAAACGTTATACGAGTCTACGGTGGGTTACGTACCAGTCATACAAAGAGTATACAGGACATTTGCCTCTGCGGTCCAGGTGACGGTAGGTGGGTCCTTCACCTGAGTTGGAGTTAGTACCTTGCCGATCTCCACAACATTATTGTTGGGATAGGCAACGCTCAGCTCGCTCGGTGGGACCTTGTCGATGACGTCGGGCACGACGCCGTGAGTTTGCAACGCCTGAGCCATGGACGATAGAAGACGAGTACCGATTTCCACGAGAGGCCTTTTCGCGATCAAGCTTGCTGAAAGTGTGGCGAAAAGTGTGGTTAACGTGCGAACACGTTGTTCCACGTAGCAAATAAATGCTGATTACGAAACAAGGTTATCGCGAGAATCCGGCACTATATAGGTCGGGATAATCAATCGGTAATCGCAAACTGAATATCGCGGATAGAAAACGTGAAGAGCGAGTGGAACGCACGAAACAAAACAGGTTCCATTGGTTACCGCGCAATATTTATGTAAACGTATGAAAAATCGATTTAAATACTTGTGCGCCGGTCCAGGCAATATTACTTGCGTTCATTAATAACAGTGACATGCTGGAACACGAACCAACGAGCAGGTAAACGTAAAGTATTCCTTGTACAGAACTGAATACGCTTAAATAGAAGCCGGTATATGCCGGTGTCCGATACGTGGCTCTTATCGCCAGTTCTCTTTCGCGAACATTTCGCAACGGCAATACGTATTATTGCACGAAGGCCAATCGTCAGTTGGGCCGAGGGGAAGGCACCGATTAGCTATAAGATTCTAGGAGAATCTAGCGAATCATTCTTTAATGAATGTTCTGCTTCGTTGCATATCTGACTTGACAAATAATGTAGCGGTATAAAAAGTTATTTTGACACTGTAATCATTCGAACAGTATATTAACTGTAAGAGATTTATAGGAATGTCATTTATATGTTATTAATATTGAAAGTCTGTAAGATATACTGTATTAGGTATATGTTATTTATGCAATAATATACTTTATTTTCTACTGTTCAATGTATATTAAATAATAGTTCCGATTGTGCACTACGAATGTACTAAACCATTAGTAATAAACGATGCTTTCATACCTCAATTATTTATGACTATTATTCTCCACGCCTATATCCATATCATTCCGTAGTTTCTCGAGCTGTTATTATTATAATTTACAGAGTTTTAGAATTGTATTCGAAACGTAGATGTTTAGAAAGTTTCTGCAAAACTCTGTCTGTACTAAAATTGACAATAAGGCAAGCCGCAGTGCCTATAGAAAATAAGTATGTACAGATTCTATCACCGATCAGGATCCCTACATTATCTTCGAATTGGCTTTTACACCAGGAAATTCTGCAAAGTTAATATGAATTCATGATGCAAGTGGAGGTGGCACGGTCGAGCTACGCGGTAGAGAGCGCGTTAGTGTGTGCGACAAAGAGGGAGATAGGTTTTGCGCCACTAACTTTGGTTATGTGATCCTGGCACAGCAGCAGGAGTACATAACCAGAGTTAGTGGCACGCCATCTATGTCCCTCCTTGTCGCACACGCTAGCGCTCTCTCTCGCACAGCTCGGCCGTGCCACCTCTTTTAGTATCATGTACTCCTATTACCTCGGCGAATTTCCTGGTCCAAACAGCACACTCGGGAACTTCTTGTGGATAATGTAGGGATCGCGGTGGGTAATCTAACCTATATAAAAGGCTTTTTTATTAGTAACTATGTATCGATTCGTAAATAAAACGCATACGAGTGATTACTGAACGTTGTCACAACACTATAGTCTCAAATCCAGCTGTACAAATGTATAAATCATTTTGAAAAGATCGAAAATCCTTAAACAAAGTATGCATTCACTAACCGCGGCGAGAGACTTGTATCTCTGTGCAAAAACTCTTCATAGCTGCTTAATTGTAATCGGAATCATTACAACTATCACGTAGGAAAGTAGCCAAGGGTCCATACTGTAAGATGAAACTGCAAAAGTTGATAAATTACATCTAGAAAATGCATCAACAATCGACGAAGCTTGAGTGCCTACATAAGACCGCGGCGAGAGACTTGTATCTCTGTGCAAAAACTCTTCATAGCTGCTTAATTGTAATCGGAATCATTACAACTATCACGTAGGAAAGTAGCCAAGGGTCCATACTGTAAGATGAAACTGCAAAAGTTGATAAATTACATCTAGAAAATGCACCAACAATCGACGAAGCTTGAGTGCCTACATAGGACGGCGCCATTGTTCTCGTCATCGTCTCAAAGAACCGTTAATAACTAATTAATTGTAATCAAAATCTGCGCAACGATCACATAGGAAAGTAGCCAAGGGTCTATTCTTTGAGAGGCGACTCTAAAAGTTCATAAAATATTCGCAGGAAATGAGAAATTAGTGAATTTCCAGTGACTGCGTAATATTTCTATCTCCCTCCTTGTCGCACACGCTAGCGCTCTCTCTCGCACAGCTCGGCCGTGCCACCTCTTTTAGTATCATGTACTCCTATTACCTCGGCGAATTTCCTGGTCTAAACAGCACACTCGGGAACTTCTTGTGGATAATGTAGGGATCGCGGTGGGTAATCTAACCTATATAAAAGGCTTTTTTATTAGTAACTATGTATCGATTCGTAAATAAAACGCATACGAGTGATTACTGAACGTTGTCACAACACTATAGTCTCAAATCCAGCTGTACAAATGTATAAATCATTTTGAAAAGATCGAAAATCCTTAAACAAAGTATGCATTCACTAACCGCGGCGAGAGACTTGTATCTCTGTGCAAAAACTCTTCATAGCTGCTTAATTGTAATCGGAATCATTACAACTATCACGTAGGAAAGTAGCCAAGGGTCCATACTGTAAGATGAAACTGCAAAAGTTGATAAATTACATCTAGAAAATGCACCAACAATCGACGAAGCTTGAGTGCCTACATAGGACGGCGCCATTGTTCTCGTCATCGTCTCAAAGAACCGTTAATAACTAATTAATTGTAATCAAAATCTGCGCAACGATCACATAGGAAAGTAGCCAAGGGTCTATTCTTTGAGAGGCGACTCTAAAAGTTCATAAAATATTCGCAGGAAATGAGAAATTAGTGAATTTCCAGTGACTGCGTAATATTTCTATCTCCCTCCTTGTCGCGCACACTAGCGCTCTCTCTCGCACGCTCCACCTATCTCCCTCCTTGTCGCACACGCTAGCGCTCTCTCTCGCACAGCTCGGCCGTGCCACCTCTTTTAGTATCATGTACTCCTATTACCTCGGCGAATTTCCTGGTCCAAACAGCACACTCGGGAACTTCTTGTGGATAATGTAGGGATCGCGGTGGGTAATCTAACCTATATAAAAGGCTTTTTTATTAGTAACTATGTATCGATTCGTAAATAAAACGCATACGAGTGATTACTGAACGTTGTCACAACACTATAGTCTCAAATCCAGCTGTACAAATGTATAAATCATTTTGAAAAGATCGAAAATCCTTAAACAAAGTATGCATTCACTAACCGCGGCGAGAGACTTGTATCTCTGTGCAAAAACTCTTCATAGCTGCTTAATTGTAATCGGAATCATTACAACTATCACGTAGGAAAGTAGCCAAGGGTCCATACTGTAAGATGAAACTGCAAAAGTTGATAAATTACATCTAGAAAATGCACCAACAATCGACGAAGCTTGAGTGCCTACATAGGACGGCGCCATTGTTCTCGTCATCGTCTCAAAGAACCGTTAATAACTAATTAATTGTAATCAAAATCTGCGCAACGATCACATAGGAAAGTAGCCAAGGGTCTATTCTTTGAGAGGCGACTCTAAAAGTTCATAAAATATTCGCAGGAAATGAGAAATTAGTGAATTTCCAGTGACTGCGTAATATTTCTATCTCCCTCCTTGTCGCGCACACTAGCGCTCTCTCTCGCACGCTCCACCTATCTCCCTCCTTGTCGCACACGCTAGCGCTCTCTCTCGCACAGCTCGGCCGTGCCACCTCTTTTAGTATCATGTACTCCTATTACCTCGGCGAATTTCCTGGTCCAAACAGCACACTCGGGAACTTCTTGTGGATAATGTAGGGATCGCGGTGGGTAATCTAACCTATATAAAAGGCTTTTTTATTAGTAACTATGTATCGATTCGTAAATAAAACGCATACGAGTGATTACTGAACGTTGTCACAACACTATAGTCTCAAATCCAGCTGTACAAATGTATAAATCATTTTGAAAAGATCGAAAATCCTTAAACAAAGTATGCATTCACTAACCGCGGCGAGAGACTTGTATCTCTGTGCAAAAACTCTTCATAGCTGCTTAATTGTAATCGGAATCATTACAACTATCACGTAGGAAAGTAGCCAAGGGTCCATACTGTAAGATGAAACTGCAAAAGTTGATAAATTACATCTAGAAAATGCACCAACAATCGACGAAGCTTGAGTGCCTACATAGGACGGCGCCATTGTTCTCGTCATCGTCTCAAAGAACCGTTAATAACTAATTAATTGTAATCAAAATCTGCGCAACGATCACATAGGAAAGTAGCCAAGGGTCTATTCTTTGAGAGGCGACTCTAAAAGTTCATAAAATATTCGCAGGAAATGAGAAATTAGTGAATTTCCAGTGACTGCGTAATATTTCTATCTCCCTCCTTGTCGCGCACACTAGCGCTCTCTCTCGCACGCTCCACCTATCTCCCTCCTTGTCGCACACGCTAGCGCTCTCTCTCGCACAGCTCGGCCGTGCCACCTCTTTTAGTATCATGTGCTCCTATTAACTCGGGCGAATTTCCTGGTCCAAACAGCCAACTCGGGGATAATGTAGGAATCGCGGTCGGTAATGTAACCTATATAAAAGGCTTTTTTATTAGTAACTATGTATCGATTCGTATATAAAACGCATACGAGTGATTACTGAACGTTGTCACAACACTATAGTCTCAAATCCAGCTGTACAAATGTATAAATCATTTTGAAAAGATCGAAAATCCTTAAACAAAGTATGCATTCACTAACCGCGGCGAGAGACTTGTATCTCTGTCCAAAAACTCTTCGTAGCTGCTTAATTGTAATCGGAATCATTACAACTATCACGTAGGAAAGTAGCCAAGGGTCCATACTGTAAGATGAAACTGCAAAAGTTGATAAATTACATCTAGAAAATGCATCAACAATCGACGAAGCTTGAGTGCCTACATAAGACCGCGGCGAGAGACTTGTATCTCTGTGCAAAAACTCTTCATAGCTGCTTAATTGTAATCGGAATCATTACAACTATCACGTAGGAAAGTAGCCAAGGGTCCATACTGTAAGATGAAACTGCAAAAGTTGATAAATTACATCTAGAAAATGCACCAACAATCGACGAAGCTTGAGTGCCTACATAGGACGGCGCCATTGTTCTCGTCATCGTCTCAAAGAACCGTTAATAACTAATTAATTGTAATCAAAATCTGCGCAACGATCACATAGGAAAGTAGCCAAGGGTCCATACTGTAAGATGAAACTGCAAAAGTTGATAAATTACATCTAGAAAATGCACCAACAATCGACGAAGCTTGAGTGCCTACATAGGACGGCGCCATTGTTCTCGTCATCGTCTCAAAGAACCGTTAATAACTAATTAATTGTAATCAAAATCTGCGCAACGATCACATAGGAAAGTAGCCAAGGGTCTATTCTTTGAGAGGCGACTCTAAAAGTTCATAAAATATTCGCAGGAAATGAGAAATTAGTGAATTTCCAGTGACTGCGTAATATTTCTATCTCCCTCCTTGTCGCGCACACTAGCGCTCTCTCTCGCACGCTCCACCTATCTCCCTCCTTGTCGCACACGCTAGCGCTCTCTCTCGCACAGCTCGGCCGTGCCACCTCTTTTAGTATCATGTGCTCCTATTAACTCGGGCGAATTTCCTGGTCCAAACAGCCAACTCGGGGATAATGTAGGAATCGCGGTCGGTAATGTAACCTATATAAAAGGCTTTTTTATTAGTAACTATGTATCGATTCGTATATAAAACGCATACGAGTGATTACTGAACGTTGTCACAACACTATAGTCTCAAATCCAGCTGTACAAATGTATAAATCATTTTGAAAAGATCGAAAATCCTTAAACAAAGTATGCATTCACTAACCGCGGCGAGAGACTTGTATCTCTGTCCAAAAACTCTTCGTAGCTGCTTAATTGTAATCGGAATCATTACAACTATCACGTAGGAAAGTAGCCAAGGGTCCATACTGTAAGATGAAACTGCAAAAGTTGATAAATTACATCTAGAAAATGCATCAACAATCGACGAAGCTTGAGTGCCTACATAAGACCGCGGCGAGAGACTTGTATCTCTGTGCAAAAACTCTTCATAGCTGCTTAATTGTAATCGGAATCATTACAACTATCACGTAGGAAAGTAGCCAAGGGTCCATACTGTAAGATGAAACTGCAAAAGTTGATAAATTACATCTAGAAAATGCACCAACAATCGACGAAGCTTGAGTGCCTACATAGGACGGCGCCATTGTTCTCGTCATCGTCTCAAAGAACCGTTAATAACTAATTAATTGTAATCAAAATCTGCGCAACGATCACATAGGAAAGTAGCCAAGGGTCTATTCTTTGAGAGGCGACTCTAAAAGTTCATAAAATATTCGCAGGAAATGAGAAATTAGTGAATTTCCAGTGACTGCGTAATATTTCTATCTCCCTCCTTGTCGCGCACACTAGCGCTCTCTCTCGCACGCTCCACCTATCTCCCTCCTTGTCGCACACGCTAGCGCTCTCTCTCGCACAGCTCGGCCGTGCCACCTCTTTTAGTATCATGTACTCCTATTACCTCGGCGAATTTCCTGGTCCAAACAGCACACTCGGGAACTTCTTGTGGATAATGTAGGGATCGCGGTGGGTAATCTAACCTATATAAAAGGCTTTTTTATTAGTAACTATGTATCGATTCGTAAATAAAACGCATACGAGTGATTACTGAACGTTGTCACAACACTATAGTCTCAAATCCAGCTGTACAAATGTATAAATCATTTTGAAAAGATCGAAAATCCTTAAACAAAGTATGCATTCACTAACCGCGGCGAGAGACTTGTATCTCTGTCCAAAAACTCTTCGTAGCTGCTTAATTGTAATCGGAATCATTACAACTATCACGTAGGAAAGTAGCCAAGGGTCCATACTGTAAGATGAAACTGCAAAAGTTGATAAATTACATCTAGAAAATGCATCAACAATCGACGAAGCTTGAGTGCCTACATAAGACCGCGGCGAGAGACTTGTATCTCTGTGCAAAAACTCTTCATAGCTGCTTAATTGTAATCGGAATCATTACAACTATCACGTAGGAAAGTAGCCAAGGGTCCATACTGTAAGATGAAACTGCAAAAGTTGATAAATTACATCTAGAAAATGCACCAACAATCGACGAAGCTTGAGTGCCTACATAGGACGGCGCCATTGTTCTCGTCATCGTCTCAAAGAACCGTTAATAACTAATTAATTGTAATCAAAATCTGCGCAACGATCACATAGGAAAGTAGCCAAGGGTCTATTCTTTGAGAGGCGACTCTAAAAGTTCATAAAATATTCGCAGGAAATGAGAAATTAGTGAATTTCCAGTGACTGCGTAATATTTCTATCTCCCTCCTTGTCGCGCACACTAGCGCTCTCTCTCGCACGCTCCACCTATCTCCCTCCTTGTCGCACACGCTAGCGCTCTCTCTCGCACAGCTCGGCCGTGCCACCTCTTTTAGTATCATGTGCTCCTATTAACTCGGGCGAATTTCCTGGTCCAAACAGCCAACTCGGGGATAATGTAGGAATCGCGGTCGGTAATGTAACCTATATAAAAGGCTTTTTTATTAGTAACTATGTATCGATTCGTATATAAAACGCATACGAGTGATTACTGAACGTTGTCACAACACTATAGTCTCAAATCCAGCTGTACAAATGTATAAATCATTTTGAAAAGATCGAAAATCCTTAAACAAAGTATGCATTCACTAACCGCGGCGAGAGACTTGTATCTCTGTCCAAAAACTCTTCGTAGCTGCTTAATTGTAATCGGAATCATTACAACTATCACGTAGGAAAGTAGCCAAGGGTCCATACTGTAAGATGAAACTGCAAAAGTTGATAAATTACATCTAGAAAATGCATCAACAATCGACGAAGCTTGAGTGCCTACATAAGACCGCGGCGAGAGACTTGTATCTCTGTGCAAAAACTCTTCATAGCTGCTTAATTGTAATCGGAATCATTACAACTATCACGTAGGAAAGTAGCCAAGGGTCCATACTGTAAGATGAAACTGCAAAAGTTGATAAATTACATCTAGAAAATGCACCAACAATCGACGAAGCTTGAGTGCCTACATAGGACGGCGCCATTGTTCTCGTCATCGTCTCAAAGAACCGTTAATAACTAATTAATTGTAATCAAAATCTGCGCAACGATCACATAGGAAAGTAGCCAAGGGTCCATACTGTAAGATGAAACTGCAAAAGTTGATAAATTACATCTAGAAAATGCACCAACAATCGACGAAGCTTGAGTGCCTACATAGGACGGCGCCATTGTTCTCGTCATCGTCTCAAAGAACCGTTAATAACTAATTAATTGTAATCAAAATCTGCGCAACGATCACATAGGAAAGTAGCCAAGGGTCTATTCTTTGAGAGGCGACTCTAAAAGTTCATAAAATATTCGCAGGAAATGAGAAATTAGTGAATTTCCAGTGACTGCGTAATATTTCTATCTCCCTCCTTGTCGCGCACACTAGCGCTCTCTCTCGCACGCTCCACCTATCTCCCTCCTTGTCGCACACGCTAGCGCTCTCTCTCGCACAGCTCGGCCGTGCCACCTCTTTTAGTATCATGTGCTCCTATTAACTCGGGCGAATTTCCTGGTCCAAACAGCCAACTCGGGGATAATGTAGGAATCGCGGTCGGTAATGTAACCTATATAAAAGGCTTTTTTATTAGTAACTATGTATCGATTCGTATATAAAACGCATACGAGTGATTACTGAACGTTGTCACAACACTATAGTCTCAAATCCAGCTGTACAAATGTATAAATCATTTTGAAAAGATCGAAAATCCTTAAACAAAGTATGCATTCACTAACCGCGGCGAGAGACTTGTATCTCTGTCCAAAAACTCTTCGTAGCTGCTTAATTGTAATCGGAATCATTACAACTATCACGTAGGAAAGTAGCCAAGGGTCCATACTGTAAGATGAAACTGCAAAAGTTGATAAATTACATCTAGAAAATGCATCAACAATCGACGAAGCTTGAGTGCCTACATAAGACCGCGGCGAGAGACTTGTATCTCTGTGCAAAAACTCTTCATAGCTGCTTAATTGTAATCGGAATCATTACAACTATCACGTAGGAAAGTAGCCAAGGGTCCATACTGTAAGATGAAACTGCAAAAGTTGATAAATTACATCTAGAAAATGCACCAACAATCGACGAAGCTTGAGTGCCTACATAGGACGGCGCCATTGTTCTCGTCATCGTCTCAAAGAACCGTTAATAACTAATTAATTGTAATCAAAATCTGCGCAACGATCACATAGGAAAGTAGCCAAGGGTCCATACTGTAAGATGAAACTGCAAAAGTTGATAAATTACATCTAGAAAATGCACCAACAATCGACGAAGCTTGAGTGCCTACATAGGACGGCGCCATTGTTCTCGTCATCGTCTCAAAGAACCGTTAATAACTAATTAATTGTAATCAAAATCTGCGCAACGATCACATAGGAAAGTAGCCAAGGGTCTATTCTTTGAGAGGCGACTCTAAAAGTTCATAAAATATTCGCAGGAAATGAGAAATTAGTGAATTTCCAGTGACTGCGTAATATTTCTATCTCCCTCCTTGTCGCGCACACTAGCGCTCTCTCTCGCACGCTCCACCTATCTCCCTCCTTGTCGCACACGCTAGCGCTCTCTCTCGCACAGCTCGGCCGTGCCACCTCTTTTAGTATCATGTGCTCCTATTAACTCGGGCGAATTTCCTGGTCCAAACAGCCAACTCGGGGATAATGTAGGAATCGCGGTCGGTAATGTAACCTATATAAAAGGCTTTTTTATTAGTAACTATGTATCGATTCGTATATAAAACGCATACGAGTGATTACTGAACGTTGTCACAACACTATAGTCTCAAATCCAGCTGTACAAATGTATAAATCATTTTGAAAAGATCGAAAATCCTTAAACAAAGTATGCATTCACTAACCGCGGCGAGAGACTTGTATCTGTGTCCAAAAACTCTTCGTAGCTGCTTAATTGTAATCGGAATCATTACAACTATCACGTAGGAAAGTAGCCAAGGGTCCATACTGTAAGATGAAACTGCAAAAGTTGATAAATTACATCTAGAAAATGCATCAACAATCGACGAAGCTTGAGTGCCTACATAAGACCGCGGCGAGAGACTTGTATCTCTGTGCAAAAACTCTTCATAGCTGCTTAATTGTAATCGGAATCATTACAACTATCACGTAGGAAAGTAGCCAAGGGTCCATACTGTAAGATGAAACTGCAAAAGTTGATAAATTACATCTAGAAAATGCACCAACAATCGACGAAGCTTGAGTGCCTACATAGGACGGCGCCATTGTTCTCGTCATCGTCTCAAAGAACCGTTAATAACTAATTAATTGTAATCAAAATCTGCGCAACGATCACATAGGAAAGTAGCCAAGGGTCTATTCTTTGAGAGGCGACTCTAAAAGTTCATAAAATATTCGCAGGAAATGAGAAATTAGTGAATTTCCAGTGACTGCGTAATATTTCTATCTCCCTCCTTGTCGCGCACACTAGCGCTCTCTCTCGCACGCTCCACCTATCTCCCTCCTTGTCGCACACGCTAGCGCTCTCTCTCGCACAGCTCGGCCGTGCCACCTCTTTTAGTATCATGTGCTCCTATTAACTCGGGCGAATTTCCTGGTCCAAACAGCCAACTCGGGGATAATGTAGGAATCGCGGTCGGTAATGTAACCTATATAAAAGGCTTTTTTATTAGTAACTATGTATCGATTCGTATATAAAACGCATACGAGTGATTACTGAACGTTGTCACAACACTATAGTCTCAAATCCAGCTGTACAAATGTATAAATCATTTTGAAAAGATCGAAAATCCTTAAACAAAGTATGCATTCACTAACCGCGGCGAGAGACTTGTATCTCTGTCCAAAAACTCTTCGTAGCTGCTTAATTGTAATCGGAATCATTACAACTATCACGTAGGAAAGTAGCCAAGGGTCCATACTGTAAGATGAAACTGCAAAAGTTGATAAATTACATCTAGAAAATGCATCAACAATCGACGAAGCTTGAGTGCCTACATAAGACCGCGGCGAGAGACTTGTATCTCTGTGCAAAAACTCTTCATAGCTGCTTAATTGTAATCGGAATCATTACAACTATCACGTAGGAAAGTAGCCAAGGGTCCATACTGTAAGATGAAACTGCAAAAGTTGATAAATTACATCTAGAAAATGCACCAACAATCGACGAAGCTTGAGTGCCTACATAGGACGGCGCCATTGTTCTCGTCATCGTCTCAAAGAACCGTTAATAACTAATTAATTGTAATCAAAATCTGCGCAACGATCACATAGGAAAGTAGCCAAGGGTCCATACTGTAAGATGAAACTGCAAAAGTTGATAAATTACATCTAGAAAATGCACCAACAATCGACGAAGCTTGAGTGCCTACATAGGACGGCGCCATTGTTCTCGTCATCGTCTCAAAGAACCGTTAATAACTAATTAATTGTAATCAAAATCTGCGCAACGATCACATAGGAAAGTAGCCAAGGGTCTATTCTTTGAGAGGCGACTCTAAAAGTTCATAAAATATTCGCAGGAAATGAGAAATTAGTGAATTTCCAGTGACTGCGTAATATTTCTATCTCCCTCCTTGTCGCGCACACTAGCGCTCTCTCTCGCACGCTCCACCTATCTCCCTCCTTGTCGCACACGCTAGCGCTCTCTCTCGCACAGCTCGGCCGTGCCACCTCTTTTAGTATCATGTGCTCCTATTAACTCGGGCGAATTTCCTGGTCCAAACAGCCAACTCGGGGATAATGTAGGAATCGCGGTCGGTAATGTAACCTATATAAAAGGCTTTTTTATTAGTAACTATGTATCGATTCGTATATAAAACGCATACGAGTGATTACTGAACGTTGTCACAACACTATAGTCTCAAATCCAGCTGTACAAATGTATAAATCATTTTGAAAAGATCGAAAATCCTTAAACAAAGTATGCATTCACTAACCGCGGCGAGAGACTTGTATCTCTGTCCAAAAACTCTTCGTAGCTGCTTAATTGTAATCGGAATCATTACAACTATCACGTAGGAAAGTAGCCAAGGGTCCATACTGTAAGATGAAACTGCAAAAGTTGATAAATTACATCTAGAAAATGCATCAACAATCGACGAAGCTTGAGTGCCTACATAAGACCGCGGCGAGAGACTTGTATCTCTGTGCAAAAACTCTTCATAGCTGCTTAATTGTAATCGGAATCATTACAACTATCACGTAGGAAAGTAGCCAAGGGTCCATACTGTAAGATGAAACTGCAAAAGTTGATAAATTACATCTAGAAAATGCACCAACAATCGACGAAGCTTGAGTGCCTACATAGGACGGCGCCATTGTTCTCGTCATCGTCTCAAAGAACCGTTAATAACTAATTAATTGTAATCAAAATCTGCGCAACGATCACATAGGAAAGTAGCCAAGGGTCCATACTGTAAGATGAAACTGCAAAAGTTGATAAATTACATCTAGAAAATGCACCAACAATCGACGAAGCTTGAGTGCCTACATAGGACGGCGCCATTGTTCTCGTCATCGTCTCAAAGAACCGTTAATAACTAATTAATTGTAATCAAAATCTGCGCAACGATCACATAGGAAAGTAGCCAAGGGTCTATTCTTTGAGAGGCGACTCTAAAAGTTCATAAAATATTCGCAGGAAATGAGAAATTAGTGAATTTCCAGTGACTGCGTAATATTTCTATCTCCCTCCTTGTCGCGCACACTAGCGCTCTCTCTCGCACGCTCCACCTATCTCCCTCCTTGTCGCACACGCTAGCGCTCTCTCTCGCACAGCTCGGCCGTGCCACCTCTTTTAGTATCATGTGCTCCTATTAACTCGGGCGAATTTCCTGGTCCAAACAGCCAACTCGGGGATAATGTAGGAATCGCGGTCGGTAATGTAACCTATATAAAAGGCTTTTTTATTAGTAACTATGTATCGATTCGTATATAAAACGCATACGAGTGATTACTGAACGTTGTCACAACACTATAGTCTCAAATCCAGCTGTACAAATGTATAAATCATTTTGAAAAGATCGAAAATCCTTAAACAAAGTATGCATTCACTAACCGCGGCGAGAGACTTGTATCTGTGTCCAAAAACTCTTCGTAGCTGCTTAATTGTAATCGGAATCATTACAACTATCACGTAGGAAAGTAGCCAAGGGTCCATACTGTAAGATGAAACTGCAAAAGTTGATAAATTACATCTAGAAAATGCATCAACAATCGACGAAGCTTGAGTGCCTACATAAGACCGCGGCGAGAGACTTGTATCTCTGTGCAAAAACTCTTCATAGCTGCTTAATTGTAATCGGAATCATTACAACTATCACGTAGGAAAGTAGCCAAGGGTCCATACTGTAAGATGAAACTGCAAAAGTTGATAAATTACATCTAGAAAATGCATCAACAATCGACGAAGCTTGAGTGCCTACATAAGACCGCGGCGAGAGACTGGTAACTCTGTCCAAAAACTCTTCATAGCTGCTTAATTGTAATCGGAATCATTACAACTATCACGTAGGAAAGTAGCCAAGGGTCCATACTGTAAGATGAAACTGCAAAAGTTGATAAATTACATCTAGAAAATGCATCAACAATCGACGAAGCTTGAGTGCCTACATAAGACCGCGGCGAGAGACTTGTATCTCTGTGCAAAAACTCTTCATAGCTGCTTAATTGTAATCGGAATCATTACAACTATCACGTAGGAAAGTAGCCAAGGGTCCATACTGTAAGATGAAACTGCAAAAGTTGATAAATTACATCTAGAAAATGCACCAACAATCGACGAAGCTTGAGTGCCTACATAGGACGGCGCCATTGTTCTCGTCATCGTCTCAAAGAACCGTTAATAACTAATTAATTGTAATCAAAATCTGCGCAACGATCACATAGGAAAGTAGCCAAGGGTCTATTCTTTGAGAGGCGACTCTAAAAGTTCATAAAATATTCGCAGGAAATGAGAAATTAGTGAATTTCCAGTGACTGCGTAATATTTCTATCTCCCTCCTTGTCGCGCACACTAGCGCTCTCTCTCGCACGCTCCACCTATCTCCCTCCTTGTCGCACACGCTAGCGCTCTCTCTCGCACAGCTCGGCCGTGCCACCTCTTTTAGTATCATGTACTCCTATTACCTCGGCGAATTTCCTGGTCCAAACAGCACACTCGGGAACTTCTTGTGGATAATGTAGGGATCGCGGTGGGTAATCTAACCTATATAAAAGGCTTTTTTATTAGTAACTATGTATCGATTCGTAAATAAAACGCATACGAGTGATTACTGAACGTTGTCACAACACTATAGTCTCAAATCCAGCTGTACAAATGTATAAATCATTTTGAAAAGATCGAAAATCCTTAAACAAAGTATGCATTCACTAACCGCGGCGAGAGACTTGTATCTCTGTCCAAAAACTCTTCGTAGCTGCTTAATTGTAATCGGAATCATTACAACTATCACGTAGGAAAGTAGCCAAGGGTCCATACTGTAAGATGAAACTGCAAAAGTTGATAAATTACATCTAGAAAATGCATCAACAATCGACGAAGCTTGAGTGCCTACATAAGACCGCGGCGAGAGACTGGTAACTTTGTCCAAAAACTCTTCATAGCTGCTTAATTGTAATCGGAATCATTACAACTATCACGTAGGAAAGTAGCCAAGGGTCCATACTGTAAGATGAAACTGCAAAAGTTGATAAATTACATCTAGAAAATGCATCAACAATCGACGAAGCTTGAGTGCCTACATAAGACCGCGGCGAGAGACTGCTAACTCTGTCCAAAACCACTTCATAGCTGCATAATTATAATCTGAATCGTTACAACTATCGCGTGGGAAAGTAGTCAAGGGTCCATACTGCAAGATGAAACTGCAAAAGTTGATAAATTACATCTAGAAAATGCACCAACAATCGACGAAGCATGAGTGTTTACGTAGGTCCGCGACACCGTTCTCGTCATCGTCTCAGAGAACCGTTAATAACTAATTAATTATAAGCAAAATCTGAGGATAGATCACATAGGAAAGTGGCCAAGGGTCTATTCTTTGAGACGCGTATCTAAAAGTTCATAGAACATTCGCGAGAAACGAGAAATTCGTTAATTTCCAGTGGCTGTGTAATGTTAACGCCATCTATCTCCCTCCTTGTCGCACGCGCTAGCTCTCTCTCTCTCGCGCACAGCTCGACCGTGCCACCTCTTCTAGTATCATGTACTCCTATTACCTCGAGCGAATTTCCTGGTCGGAATAGCCAAATCGTCGGTAAAGTCAACAGCTGCTTAAGAAATTTTTCGTAACGAATAGTAGACTATTCAGCAATACGTTTTAGAAATATTTTACGCAAAAGGGAAGGATTATTAAATGATTTTTAAAACGCAATGTGTCCAACGTTTATCCTTTGCAATTAAACGTCGTATAATGCGCCTATTTGAAACCTGTAATGTTTCTAAACGATAAACGAGTCTGGGAATTGTTAAGGATTAGGAGAAATCAGGATAAGACTGATTCGTCAACAGCACACGGGAGCTTCTACAGTTCTACATACACTGTGTCCATGCAGCTTAACTTCGGTGATCTTACGGAAACCGGTGCTTTCTGCGTGGTACAGCCATTGACGTAAGAGTCGTTCAATAAAGATGCATAAGAAAGCAAAAAACAGACGAGAAATTATTTGAACTGTACGAAATGGTATATTATAGACTAAGGACACGTGAAACGTACGATCACTTTCATAATATATATTCATATGTATACATACATACTATCATGCATATGCACGCCATACATACACGCACGCACACAGCATCCATATACATACAAATTGGAAGTTGCACATGCAGAAACAATTTTTCTTTTAATTCTCTCTTTATAAATGATCTTTCCCCGCGTTTTGTTTAATATACACCGTTCGAAATATAGTTTCTCTTTCTCGACACTCGTGAACATGCACACGCTAAGCTTTGGTGACACAAGTCAACAGAAACGACAACGAGGCTGCGCGGTACGGAATCGCGTGCGCCAGCTTGGCGGCGCGTAAATGTCGGGAAGATCGTAAAAATCAGACGGGAGCTCGGTGTCGAACGCGTAAAGAAATGGGAAGCCTGCCCGAGCACATTACTTGTACAGTACTACCGACTCGTTTCGCTCTTTCGCGATCTTGCACGCGTTTGCCCCGCCACCGTTGCCGCGCCTCGCGATCACGCGCCGGCCAGCGTTACCGGTAATCTCATCGACTGCGTATCATTGATTATACAACGTCACCTTTCTATGTACACCGTTCACACGACGAAAGTAAGCGCTTTTCGTTTCCTTGTACTAGAATTCACTAAAAAACTAAACCAGACCACTAGACTCACTAGAGCGAAGCAATCATATATACAAATGGTACAGGAACGATCGCATAGTGTCGCGAGTATAAATGGAAGGCGAAAGCCCTGCCCGACTATATCGTCCATTCGCGATTTGCACTTTAACGCGATTTCTCGGCCGAGGGGCGTGACCCTTCGCCGCCCCTCGACCGTCAATCGTAAAACAGGACAGAGCCAAGAATCGGAAGTGTTGGACAGAATACGCGAGAAGGAACGTGAGAAGTCGCGTTCCAAGTTCTCAAAATCCTAGCCGCTTTAAACTGGACCGCGTCACGTCGTTGCTTATTCTCGACTTCTCGCCCTGCCAACTCTTACTCTTGCTTCGGAACTGCCGGAGGTCCGCCTCGTGGTCGGGGTGCCTCATCGGCCGGTAGCCCTGTGGCGAGCACAGTGGCTTCTGCTCTCTGTAAAACTGCTCGTATCCGCCGTGCAGCAGGTAAATCTCTGGGTAGTAGAGAGCCGGGTAGTGCTCTTTGTTTCGTTGGCGATCCAGGTTCCTGAGGAACCGCGACAGGTTCGGGCCGCGCTCCCACGAGAACTCGCAGTGAAACACGAGGATGTCCCTTTTCTTCGTGCCCGGCTGTATCTCGGGCGTGCTCGTTAATGAGTCCAGGAGAACTCGCTCGATTAAGTCTCTACTGTAAAGATTCAGAGCGCCTTCGACGTGGCCGGCGTCGAACTCGTATGGGTAACGGCAATCGACGATCTTGAACGAGCGGATTCTATCGCTGAACTCCCCGCGTAGCAGCGCGGTCAACGTGTCGACCGAGATCGAGCGGAGGTCGTCGTGGTGGCCGGGCGCTAACGGTAGGATGCACGGTTTACTGAAGTCACCCGTCAGATCGCTATCGGTGGTGCTACGATGAATAGCTGACTTTATGTGAGCGTGCGCCTCCGACTCTGTTTCCATCTCTGTCACCTCTATCGGCGTGGCCGGCTCCGACAGGCATCTCTGCAGGGGCATAGGCGGTTTCGGGCCGGAGATCGTGTCCACTCCGCCTCTGATCGCGTCGAGGAAGCTGTTCGACCTCCGCGACCTCTTGACTAGCTTCGGGCTATCGTCGATCGGTGGATCCGGCCGCTTGAACGTTCTGACCGACAACGGCGAGTGGAAGCCGCTGCGACTGGGGTTCTCGTCGTTGCGGTCGATCATCCGCCGACGACGTACCACCGGTATCGTCGTCGCCAACGGGCTGTCCTCGAAGCCCGGCGTCACTGTGGACGAGGTCGTGTTCGGCGACCGGAACAGGCAGGAGCGTACTTTCGACAGGGAGTTCTTGCGCGTCTCTTGCGGCTCGTACTGCAACGAGAGGGACCGTCGGAAGTTGCTGGTGCAGTTCGTCCGAGGGAACTCGGGAGTGCTCGGGCTGAGCGACTCGATCTTGCGAGCGGACGCGTCGTGGGGGGCAGCTGCGTTGCTGTCGATGCCCACGATGTCTCCACAGAGGAGGGTGGAGATGCCGTTCGGTAGCTGGGTCGTGTCGTCCAGGGTCTCGATGTCGATTAGGTCGTTGAAGCCGTCGTCCATGCTCTCGTAGCCGGATGAGATGCTACGGAAGAGGGATGGTCGCGCGAGCCGCGTGCGATGCGGCGAGGATCGCACCGGTGACTGCATCGGGCTCCGAGACTCGATGGACGTTCGACGTGGCGCAACTGCCATAGGCTCCACGAATCGAAACGCCTCCCGGGGCTTGTCGTCCTTATCCGGATAGCTCGCCTCGTATCCGCTGTCCTGGCTGTTTGGGTCGCAGTCTTCCAGCGGAAATCGAGATCTTTTCGTGCCCATGATCTGTGGAAAATTAATAAAACATAACATTAGAAGGCTGTTGCAGTTTTATTATTAAAAAAAAACATATTCATAGGACAATCAACCGAAGGGTCGGATGCAATAAGGGGACTAGCGCTCGAAAATTCAGCGGCCACGTATAATGCGCTGCTTGGCAGGCTTAGCACTTACGTTGACTGTTAGTGGCGCGCGAGATTTATATATATCGCCGTATCTTCTACAATTATAATTATTTATTAATCAGTGTGAAAATTGGTGAAAATCTTCCTTATATATTAAGGAAAAACTTTGTCGCCGCAAGTTAGATGTACCTCGAAATTGCCTCGGTAATTTTTAACGGCGGACGTTGAAAAACATGGGTAATGACCAGTGTTACTTTTTAATTAAATATTATTACATTTGTTAACATAAGGGTTTTGCGCATACATTTTACGGCTTCGCTAGAGTTTTCTGAAGTTATGTTTTAAGTCTCATAACGATCCGTTAATATTTACTCGAGTTATCGCAATTTATGTTTAAAGAAATAATGATTTTGGACGATGAACAATTTTTTGCTCGAATAGTAATGATTGTATAAACAAACTGTAAATAGAAAAAATGCGTGTCGTGACGAGCTTTACAACATTTAATTTTCCAATCTTTCTTAGCGTTTGGACAATAATTTTTTCCCATTTTCGAGCACTAGTCCTCTTATTGCATCCGACCCTTCAATTAAGGTAATCAAGGAATATTCTCCCAAGTCTCGAAAGCTAACTGTCCTTTTTACAGACAAGATCGACGCATCCGGGCCGCACCAGGAAGTGCTAAGCACATCTGGTGTGGCAAGGTGTCGCGGGGCACCTCGTAGCATAATCGACGTTCGAGTCAAAATACGAATGTAATCGGGCAAAGATCTGAATCAAGCGAGAAAACTGCGTTCCTGTCGTTTCCTTCGTTATCTTGGATCTGTACATGAAAGACGGAAACGGCTCGAGTGACGGAACAGGTGTACGCGACTAAGTAGATAAACGATGACACTTTTCACGCTACTTATCGACTAGTAAACAGCGATCTATCGCTAAGTGAACGAGAAAAGGAGTGTGGTGAGATACCTTCTGAGGGCTGATGCCGCGCGGGCTGCACCCAACGATGCTGTTCTCCTTGTCGCCAGATGGCGAGACAGGTTCCGGACTGGAGAAGCGTCGCGACGCCATGCCTAGAAGTCGTCGCGCCTTCGGCCTCGATTTCATCGTTCCCTCGGGAGTGTTCTTGATCTTGAACGCATTTTTGAAGAGCCTGTAATGAAAAATTAACATTAAAATAAGCACCATGGAATGTATTAAAGGAAAGATGCGCGCGCACCGGTCAACATAACCTCCAAAAGTTTACGCGGTCAACGCCGTACGCGAATAGAATGCTCCTTTCACAGTGCTCTAATTGCGAATGAAATTCACGAGCCAATTAACGCTACATAATTCATCGTAGCCCATGAAACCACGCATTCCCACAGAATTCTCAACGCAAAACAATATCACGCGTGAGAAGACGATTATAACCCGAACCTCGCTAAAGCTTATCAGTGGCTCATTGCAGAAGCAAGGTGTATTTAGACTGCGGGCGTGAAATTTCTTAAGCGTGAAAACGCGGGTGTTTACCTCGCCACGGCGCGTCCGTGAAACACGTGTGACTAGATCGAGACCGAGGCAGACGTGTGCCTATCGACCCTGGCGCCTCGTGTAGCGCGAGAAAAGCGACAGCAGCGCGGCGAGCCCGCCAACAGCCTCGACCACGCGGACTTATCATTGTGTAAACCGTCCACGAGGTATATTTAGCTTCTATGAAATTTCGCGTATCGAGCTTAATTGACCCGCACCACTTAATTCGATGAAACAGGGCAGCCTAATTTTTCGGAGCAACGGAGAGTTGGAGCGTCCACGACAAAACGGCAGAATCGACACCATCGCCGACACTTTTACAGAGACCGGTGATTTGACCGGATATCGAGGAAAGTAAGAGGACTGGATGAAACACGAGGTGATAACGCTTCCTTCTTCACCCTTTCAACGTCCGACGAATTATTGGAGAGTGCGCTAAGCGTTCGAAATTTCAGCACCAAGGGAACGAACTCTGCTTCTTCACGCTCGCGTAGAAGATACGTATCTCCGTTGTGTTATACGAGTAAAGTATCACTGAACCACACAGCACGTATAGATCCTTGGTAAAGTCGAGGGTCTTGAGAAATCGAGTTATTTGCTGGGCGGTATATACCTTGTACATTGGCACACTTCGCAGGAATCCGTGACACCTTCCCAAAACATGTCTGCGAGCGTGGAAACGGGTGGATTAAAACTGGCCTTAGAGAGGACGTCGTGTTATCGATCAATCACTCACGCTCGCGATTCCGATCCCGATCCCGATCTCGATCGGGCGAGCCTCGCCACGCGTCTGTCCGAGCAGCGATCGAGGTCACCGTCAACTTGTTTGTCGGGCCGCGAGAGACGTACTGACTGCTCGCTGTGGCGGGAACGTTGGTCTTTATACGGGGCCCGGGCGCGCAGTGGGGAGAAGGGCCGACCAATCGGGGACTGGGAAAGGGCCCGCCTAAATCTTCTCAGGGCAGGCGGGAGAACGGAACGCGGAATCCTCTCTTTAGGGCGACCGCTATGGGGGGCCCTTTTCTGCCTCTCTCTCTCTCTCTCTCTCTCTCTCTCTTCGCCGCCGTCTTTCGTTACGTCCGTTCGTTTGCCGGCTCTTTTTGTACCCTCACATACTCGCTAGGTGCGTGTAAAGTGCACGGGGCACACCTACGTGCTCGTGTGCGACGTTAACCCTTTCCGTGCTGGGGGCGCTTACGAGCGTGCTCGGTCGAGATCGGTGTATCGCGTGCGATCAACGCCCATGCGCGTTCGGGGAGCACGGTGCAGCATGCGTGGTCAGTGATCTCCGCACGAGGCGTGCGCTTCGCTGGTGCTATCGGCGAGGGCGGAAGCAGCACTCCAACGGCCTATATTTCACGGTAGGTACAGAATTGTAGAGAATTGATCGAATACTCGACAGCATGCAGACCGTTGCTAAGAGGAAAGGAAAGGAGTGTACGCGTATCCCGGGAAGAAATTAATTCTCTATAGCGCTATGACCCTCTCCGTCTACCCGTCGCTCTATTCATCCATCTACGTCTACGGTCATTCACTGACTATAGCTCACTTTCGATAGCAGAACGGAAAAGGTTGCCGACCGTAGGAGTTGCTCGCGTTGAAAGGGCTCCCGACTCCCTCTCCGTCGCACCCGTGTCCGCTCTCCTTCTCCCGTCGGTTGATGCACCGACTGTTCCGAAGGATGCAGCTCTCCGGGCAGGTACGACTCGGCCCGTTTTTTTCATTCTGCCGATCACAATGCTTCACCTGATCTCTGATACCACCCTCGCATTCTTCGGAGATTTTCACACGGCAGGTACACACCCGCTACGGAGCCGGGTATCCACGAGCCTCGCCTACGGAGGCCGGAGAGGAATGCGGGAAAGGGACACGGATGATTCCCGTCGTCAAGGTGATTTCGGTGAACCCGTACGTGTGTTTTGTACGTACGTATGTCGGAGGACGATAACGGCGCTTGCCACTCGGTTCGTGCGAGATCAGGTCGCTCCGAGTGGCGGGAGAACTTGTCGATGGGAGAGGAAGAGCGAGTTAACGGACGGATATCTGGTGCAACGTCCAACCGTTTGCCGTTACTTATTCAGCCTTTCCATCGTTTTCGCCATAAACGTTTTGATCGATCGATACGTTTTGTATCTTTACTTGTCCCAAACCTGAGAATACATCGATCTGGATCACTGGCACCCCCAAAACAAGTGGCAAGAAAAGAAAACTGGATTTCATTTTTTAAATGAATTTTTATAATCGCATAATCCTGAGTGCGCCACTGATCTGGATCTAACCCAGACCTTTACCGGAAAAAGGTAAAGGAGGTCAGTGTCAAATCACAATATCAGTTTCAAAGCCTTTCGGTAGCGCGCATGCGAATATCGGCAATTCCCTGTAACTGTAATATCCAGCGAGAGGAGCGAGACAAGGAAGGGGCAGCGGGGGAGACAAAGTGGCAGACAGAAGGGGGATGAAGGGGGGAATCAGAGAACAGACCCGAACGATCCACCGGGTCGTTCCCAGCAGTCGTGACTGCAAAGATTATTCGCTATAGGGCATCGAACGCGTACAGCGCGGTACCATGGGGGTAGCTCAGCTGCTTTCTGCCACCCCTCGCTCGCAGCTGCCATATCGCGCACCTTCCTCGTCGTAACACGTTGCACCACCTCCCGAAACGACTTTCCACCGGCGTTACCAAGACCGTTTCGCAACTCTGAATCGATCTCCACCACGATTCTACTCTATCGACCTTAGATCGATTCGACCGGTTGGAGAGAACCAGCGGGCTCTAATGACGAAAGCCTGGCGTTCCTCTCGACGTCTGGACCGTCGCGTCGTCTGAGAGAAGGAACGGAGCCGTTCGAACGTCTAACGGCCTGGAGAAGGGAGGCCCCCTCGGAATCGGGCGAACGCCCGTGTCCCCACGACTTTGATTTTTCTATAAGAAGGAGTGCAGATGGTCGTATCCATTGTGATGGTTGGCACGTGCCAACTATGGGTACCCCGATGGTGCACCGCTAAGTGCATATACGCGGCGTGCGTGTAGCAGCCACTGAGCGCCGGAGTGTGTGCGCGCTCACCGGCGCTCGCAGACGCGCAGCCCATAGCCCGGGTGCACAGGCATTGGCTCTTTGAGAAAGATAGTCGAGATACGCGTGTATATGCCACGTATGCATCGCGCGCGTACAGGCGTCGCGGCGCTGTCTCTCCTCTCTATTGACGACACAGCGGGAAAGAAGCGCGGGGAGACATTTACGTAATACCTGCCAGGGGGTTCTCAAACCTGGGAGCCGAAATGTTGTGGAAGAGGAACGCTCGTGACATCTCCATTCACCCGTTCCATTGCGCGGGACGATAGTAAAAGATTGATCACCGAGGGTGACCTATGCGTAACGAGTGAAGAAATTTGGAAATCACTTATCTAAGTATTAGGTTCTTGCAAATGAAATGGCCGTTTCTGATTTTTTAATTTAAACTTTTACTTGACAAACCTAATACGTATTTCATCGATCGAAATAGTCACCATCGACTTCGATACACTTCGAGAGGCAATAAATTCACTTTTCCAATCAAAAAGCTATCTAGGTGCTTGAAAAAATGGTAGTCTGTAGGTGAAAGGTTAGGAGAATAAGGAGGGCGAGGGAGAACTTCGCACTTCAATTCTGCTAACTTTTTAAAAGTTTGTTTTGCCTTGTTTTAAAAATGAAAAATGCGCAACACCCCTTGCTGACCGCCATAAAGACACCAAAATCTTTCGCGGATGAAGATTCGGTTTCGGCATATGTTTTGGACGTCGTCGATCACAAGTAATTATCTATGTAATAGGCCTTCGTTATTATGACGAGAAAACAAAGAAGAACTGATCTCCAAGCGGCGATTTGTCCAGCTTTTTTACTTTACACGGCCTGTAGATGTCGGGAAACAGTTGAATAGTGAATATTCGTTCTCACTGCGATTTCCCGAGCAGTTAGGCGTGAATCCTCTTCAACCATGTCTTTCAAAATAGTGTTATCGATAACTGTTGGCTCATGGCCGCGAGGCATATTTTCGAGGTCCGTATCACCAGAACGAAATTTTTTAAACCAACGCCTAGTGGTCCGATCACTTGCAGTATTTATATTCCGCGTTGCCTCAGCCGCACTATGACCATGTTTCAACTCATACAAGTAAATTATTCGAATTTTCAGCATACTGCGCAATATAACAGAAATTATACACGCCAAATCACGCGTGAGACATGTGCTATTCAAATGATACAAATACAAGGCGATCTGCACGGAAAAGAGCTAAGCTACAAAGCCGAGAAGTTTAAATTGTAGAAAACGGCCATTTGATTTGCAACAACCTAATAGATATATCTTGTATTGTAAGCGATAGAACGTTGAAGAGCTGTGTGTTGGAGCCGGTTGGTTCATCGCGAGGGATCCAAGGGGGAAGGATTCTTGTGAATGGATCGGAATAGACGAAGGAAGAACCACTGGCGATGATGACCCCGTAACCGTAAAGTCTGGTAGAGAGCGAGAGACGGCTTTGCAGCTTCCTAAACGGGATCATCATCTGTTCCTTCGGGATCCCGAAGGGCGTACAAGACAGCCTGCTCGTTCCTTGCTATTCTTCCGATACGCGCAGCCGCCGCAGATGCACCGTACGGGAGCCTCGAAATTTGCAATACGCGCAGCAATCGAAAGAAAGGACGAAGAGGGAGACAGTGGAGGAGAGATAAAAATTGCTCCAACCCCTCGCTAACAGCCAGCAAAAGTCCCCTCCGCTTCTGGATAGATAGATGGAAACGAAGGGAAGTCCGAAAAAATAATCACCCTGGGAAGAGGAGAGCCGAGGGGGTGTGGACGGGAGCGAGGGAAGGAAGCCCGAAGGGGGTTCCCGGACGTCAAGGGATCGCCATGGCAATCTCCAAGATTCTTGTCAAAGGGAGAGATTTTTCCACGATTCTCCATCGGTGGTGTCGTCGGTGGGTTCCGGGGGGTCATCGGGATCGATTCACGTGGTCGAAACGGCGCGAAACGATCTCGAGGGGTCCGCGATCGATGAGAACGCTCCCTGATTGCTCATTGTGTGGAATATTTGGCACGTGCGCGCGCGCGGGAACGCACATCTGCGATTCCAGGGGACGAACCACCAGGAGGAACGATACTCCACTCCAGTTTTCTAATATTCGATATTAAAATAATTTTCGAGGGCCGTTCGATCTACGAATACCACTAATTCGAACCCCGCGTTCGGGGAACAAAAACTTGCCAAGACGGTGGCGTTTACGACTTTCCGGATGGAAACAGCGCTCGAGCTGATTCGGGGACCGTCATTACCTATTACCGTGGCGAGTCCCTCCCCTACTAGCACCCAGCACGCCCAGGGTGGTGCAATTAAAATCAGCACAGAACCCCTCCTGGTAACAGGAAACAACAGTAAAACGAGCCCCTCGGCCTGGCGCGAAAGTCTCACCCCGAGGAAGAATACCTCCAATTATCGTGCAACTTTTCTAGCCGGAGTCGGAAACAATCGCAAAGGATTTCCGAGACGCCTATCCCCTGGAATCGAACATTGTTGGTTAGCTCGATGTACCTCTCTTGACCATCGCCGTCCGTTTCCATTCTTTCTGGCCGACTCGGCCGCGTTTGCACAATGGGGAAACAGGCACTCCTGCGGCTTTCCGTGCGAATATCACAAAAGACGAAAGGGCCCCGCGCGGGTGGGCCTCGTCGGGCATTAGGCGCCGCCCACCTGCTAAATAGCGCAAATTCCTCACACCCCGAGCAAACCACCTACACCAACATCCATCCAGCTCTGAAGAGCAACCGGCGTTTCAAACGCGCTCCAACGTCTTTTAAGCATAGGTCCACAGGCAACGTCGACAAATTCCCTGCTTTATTGCTGGTCATTAGGCTCGGGTTAAAGGGAGCAATTACCGCGGAGCAGTCCAGCCACGATTATTGCGGGTTTACCGTGGAATTGGACGCTCCGTTTCCCGCGCGATCCTCGATCCACGCTGCAGCTATTGTTCAGCGCGGGCCTATTGTGTCGCGGGCGCTAAGTAGGACAATTACCAATGCCGCGTGTTCACTGAAAGGGTCGCGAACGGGTCAGGTACATCGAGTGGATGCCCACGGTTCCGTGCGGGGCCTCGTTCCACCGACGGTTTTCCTATTGTTTGGCGCGAGGGGGGCAGCAGCGCACAGTGGGACAAACTGCTCCTTTCTGTGTCAAAATCAAAGAACTTTTCATAGGAATAAGATAGAGGGATGAATCTTTTTCGAGGTTAAATAAATAATAATTTAGTTATGGCTTTAAGAAACGATTATATTAACGGAAACTGCTAAAATGGTCTTCAAATTCGGTAATGGAGGTTTTTTTTTGCTTGCAAAAAAAAATATAACACATAAACTATTTATATATATGAAAAGATATTATCCAGAGGTATTTCCTCATATATTTAAAAAATACAAAAACTTAATTTTAAAGGTTGGTGGTGGGGGTAATTTGAAAAATATGGATTTTTTTGAAAATTATTTTCACGCAGTTGTACCTTATGTTTAAACTTCTTTTTGACATCTCTCACCGTTCTCGAGATATTCCACGAAAAAGAAAATTCTGCATTTTCTTTCAAGGGGTGATTTCACCCCCCCCCCCAAATCGCATTATGTCACCAACAAAAATAGGGTGGCATTACGGAGGAACTACTCTACTTGCACGCCGAGTTTTATAATTTTCTGAATTTCCAGCTTGCCGAACGTCCCTTGTCAGCGTCACCCCTTAAATCGCATTTTTCTTCGAATGCTCAAGGGCGAAAGAAATTCTGCGAACAGATTTGAATTCAGCGCGTCAAAATCTATAGGAAATGATGTAGGGGAGAGTCCTACAGTACCGGGCAGCGTGCAGCACTGGCCAAAGCTAGATCTCGCTTCCAGTGTTAGTTGACTGCACTATCGATGGAGAAACAAATGAATACTAGAGTCCGTAGCAACGTATTCCGGCGACATTCTTTTTCACAAGGATCTTGATGTCATCCTATTTGCGAAATAGCATCATGTGCACATGTTAAGTCTTCCTCCACACACGACGCACAAGATGCAACCATTGGAACGGGCTATAATGCGACCCTTCATAACAGCCTACAACCAAGCATGCGGTGCCTGGATGCGAAAATATCCTTTAAAAATTGCTCAGTCTGCAGTCTGCTTTTCAATGTACTATATTTTCAGACTTGGATTTTATTCCATCTCAAGATTTTCAACAACCAGAACTTGTATCTACGCCACCCACCCTTTCAGTCGACTTTTCTCAACCCCTGGACTCATCACGATCGCTTAATTCGCATGTTAATACCAATTTCTCAGGTCAATCTTCTTCAAGAAGCGTATCTTCGGATTTTATGAAAATGGTTAAAAACATCAGTCCTGAAAATAATATTTCAGAAACAAGGATAACACAGAGAAAACGACGGACGCAACAGTCTGAAATTCTAACATCAGTATCTTTTATAGAAGATGTTCAGAAAAAAGAAACTGTGTTAATGAGAAAAAAATTGAAAGCAGAAACAAGAAAAGCTGAGAAAGCGCTAAGAGAATATGAACAAATTAAGAAACGAAGAAAGTTAGGCAAAGCGATAAGTACGAAAAAAGATAGCTCACGAAGGAGGAAAGTAGACTTTGATGAACAAGTCACAGAGTGCATCATTTGCAAAGAATCGTACAATCATGATTGGGTGCAGTGCATTAAATGCAACGGTTGGGCTCACGTGGAGTGTACAGATCAAGAAAATATGGATCATTTTACATGTGACATTTGTACACGCGCCTAAATAAAAGTTTTATTCTATTTTCAAATACTTAGACCTTAAAATCTACTAACTAAGTAGTTGGCCGGTACTGGACGACAATTTTTCGTTCGCTGCGAATTACAACGTTTATGATAAAATTAAAAAAAAAACATTTATCCCCTCTTATTAAACACTATTTGCGCTAGAAATTACTTGTTTGAAATTTGATTTTTACCCACAGTAGCCCAAGTTATAGTACAAAAACTTAAAGTGGCCGGTACTACCGGACTCTCCCCTGTAACAAGTAAAGGAAAAACTTCAACCACAAGTTATAACGGAAAAACGGAAATTTTCTTCGAAAATGTCAACTTTGACTTAGAGTTTCAAGGTCAAAACTTGTTTGTCATACATTCCCAACATTTTTCCCTAAATCTGCAACATGTTAGCTTTAACCTCCAAAAAGATTCATCCCTCTATCTTATTTCTATAAAAAGTACTTTGATTTTGACACAGAAAGGAGCAGTTTGTCCCACTGTGTGGCGCCTCGAGATCGCGCGCAACAAGCGTTTTTTCAGAACGGCAACGGGCAAACTGAACCCCGTGAGCTCGTGAGACCTCGAGGACGCGGCTCAGGTCTTATCGAGCGGTCGACTGCAACCGAAATATCGCGACGGCGAGATATCTTTTACCGTTCTTTCCTCTTATCGCTCCATCTCGCCTGCTCTCCGCCGGCCTCGCTTTCCCTCGTTTATCTGTGTTCGCGTTAGCGTTGGCTGTCTCGTTGGCGCGAAGTCGCCAGGCAGAGTAAACCAGATGAAGGTAGCCGAGCCGAGGGCCGAGAGAAGGGACAGGATCAATGGCGACGGGCGTTCAATCTCCCGCGCAAATTCTTCGGGCTCCCAATGTTGTACGAGTTGTTCAAAGTCTCGACGATCCTTTCGTCTCTGTACGAATGCGCATGTGTGAGTGGAGGATGTTTTCCATCGTCGACTTGTTATTCGTCGGACAAGAGACAAAAGGTACAGAGAGACTTTCACCGCTCGTCGAGTTTCGAATGGCATTGCAGGTGAATCGAGACAAACGGTTTATGTGGAAAGTAACTGGAAGAGTAGATTCTGGGCCGGATATCGAGCGAGAAAAACGTTAAAAAGCGGCGAGTATCGGGAGAGGGGGTGCGCGAACCGACTCCGTTTCTGTAAGGTCGTCTCGTGTCCATCGATTATTCACGTACGAGTAAACCGTATATGTAACAGCTGCGCCCGTATAGCGTATCGCGAGGGCGAACGTTAGACAATACGGTGCACGGTGCCCACATGGGGGAGACCGAAAGTGTTATATGGGGGCGTGTAACGCTTCCTGCGCGATCCGAAGTCGAGCTGGGTGCTCTGGCCTCCGCCTTGGCAACCTCCCGCGGCTCCAGCGCTACGTACGGGGTCCAGGGATTGGAGTACAGTAGAAAAGTTCCAAGCGGGAACAGAAATTTCAATAGCAAAGGGGACAGTTACGAGACGAGGAGTATACGCAAGGTACTCGTAAAAACTGCGAGACTCCCATCAACGAATAAATGAGATCGCCGACAATGCGGTGGACCATAACGTCAGGTCTCGCGCACGGAACAAACCGGAGTCTTCTCGACGAGTATTGTAATCCGGTCCCATTCCTCCCGTGGGACGTCCTCGGTAAACGATTTCTCTGGACCGCGGCGAGAGTCGCCCTTCGACGTCTCCCCAACTTTACGGTAACCTGCCCTCGACGATGTTTCGTTATCGCTGAAATCGACTGGGAAGATCGCCTCCTTTCTAGACTTTCCAGCGATCCGTCGTCTCGTCCACTCGATTTCTCCCGTTTTTCATCCTTAAGCTTCCCCCTCCCCCTGTTCGCGCTTTCGCCACGGCTCCGCGAAACGGCCGAGCCGTGGGCCTGCGGGCTAGCGCGAAGCCGAGGCGGAGTGGAAGAAAAACTCCGCGATCGATCGGCTATAGACGGTCAAAGCGCCGGCGGTCATTTTCTCCTCGTCCCGTGGCAAGAACGTTGCCCGGTTCCCAGGCTGGCTGGACGACCAGACGAGGAATTTAAATCTCAACGGTCGGTCGGTGGTCTTTCATAGTGGGGAGAGGCGACACAAGCGTGGTTCGCGACGCTGCGCGGGAACGACGATAGAAGGAGAAGCCACCACCATCCACCGAGCGCCGATGGAACGCCGTTCTGCCTCCTCTCTCGATCCTGGTCACCGCTTCTCCGTCGCTCTTGGCCCCGGCGACGACCCCGACACGGCCCCAACCTTGGGGAAACAGAGGAGATCCGACCGGCTAACCAACCAACCGACGAGCACCAAGTAGACGTGCATGACCGGGGTACGGAACGAGGGAACGAAGGAACGGCGGTGACGGGGAAGGGAGGACGTGAGCGAAAGAGCGAGATGGAGCGGTGGGTAGAGGCGGAGGAGATACAGGGAGAGGATAAGAAGAGGGAATACGGGGAACGGGAAAGAAAGAAGTGGCGAGAGGACCGAGGGGGGTCGAGGAAATGCGGAAGGGGGAGGGACATTCTTGTTTGTAAACAGAGAGGCGCGATGGATCTCCCCGCGCGACCCTCCGCTCGCGGAATCGACCGTTTGCGAGTCGCCCATCCCTTTTGAACCGTCGCGCCCATTCCCGCGCTTTTCTCCTACTGTTAGTAGGTATCTGCTATCAGTGATTGCTTAACGGAACACAATGGGCCATTCTAGCAAACAGGTTAAGCCTCTCGTTTCGCACGGCCGGCAACCGGGAATCGAGCAGATTCGGGAAGAGCGTAGGAGCGCCTTTCTCGGAAGGTCTTTCTGCGAGTGAACGAGGCTCTAGGTAACCGTACGGCGCGCCGTGAAAGGAGCCAAGATATCGTCGTCGAGGAACAGAGGCAGGAGAGCCCGAGCCGAAAGCGGCATGCGGGAGGTATTAAAGAGAGGGCATTAAGCTTCCGCGGCGTTCGTCTCGCACGCTGCTCGCCCACAGCAGGTCCTTTGTCGGGATGCTGGAAAAGCCTGTTGCGGAGGATTTCCATGGAACTCGTTCCCTTGGCCGTCGCAACGCGGAAAAAGAATGCAACGGACGGTTACGACTCGCGGTCTCGCGGCCGCGCCTGCGCCACTCCGAGGGACAAGTGAAACGGAGTAAATGGGATCGAGGAAGATCGAGGATCGACTCGATATTCACCGCGACCATTGGTGGTAGGCGCGAGAACCGTTGCGAGGAGGCGCGCTCTCCGTCGCACAGTAGGCCGGATTTAAAATTTCTTTTTTTAAGGTATCGGAATAAAATTTCCGCCAAAAAATAGGAAAAAATTATTCCTTTCTAATCGTGTATAATTTAATATTTTTTTATATTTATTTATTTAATTATTTTTCAATTTTTTTTAACTTATTTGTAATAGAAAAAAAAATTCTATTTATTTGGTACCTTAATTAATGCCCTTTTCAGTAGTTTAAATGGAATGTTCGGGAAATTTTTCGTTTCCATGTTAAAAGCAAAAGTCGAATAATAAATGAATGTAGTCAAATATCGTTTGGTTTAAATTAAAGACCAATTTCTTGCGCTGAACATCATCTTCTATTAGTAATTAATGCAAACGATGTGTTGAAAAATAATTCTGAATATAGTGAGGAAATTTTCGTTATTTTTTCAAATTGACAAGGTATATCTTTCAAGTCCCAACAAGTCCCAACTTCTAACCAATTGGAATATTGTCAGTACACCCTCCTGTACATGATTACAAATTATTACTGTGTAAAGCAGGTCGTGCGACGCGTTCGCACCCGATATCGGAACTCCGCGAGACACTCAGAAACTCTTCTAAGTATTTGTTTAGATTTTAGGCACATGAAATTGTTTATGCTATGATGCAGTTAAGCCTTCGACTAAATGTGTATTCTCACTCTCAACAGGTACTATTAAACACAAAAAGTAATTTGACTAATCTTAACATTTCGGGTTGTAACAGGCTGATAGTTGAGTTTCTTGATTTTATTTCATTATCAGCTCTGCAGCTTCAGGATGTAGTGGTTTAATTTTCTTTTTATATGATTTTATTCTTAAGGTCGATATGAATGGGTCGGACGTTAATAACAATCTATGAAATACATCTTCATTTGTGGCAATTCTGGAATGTTTTCGAGTATTCTTTTCATGTGCCTCCAATGTAAACAGATCCTTAGAAGAGTTTCTGAGTTTCTCGCGGAGTCCCGATATCGGACACGCTTTAAACGGTAATAATTTATAAAGTAGGAAGAAGTAGGATGTGGTTTTTACATAATCATGTAGAGGAAGGTGTACTGAAAATATTTCAATTGATTAGAAGTTGACGTTGGACGTGTTGGGACTTGAAAGATATTCCTTGTCAATTTTAAAAAATATCGAAAATTTCCTCACTATATTCAGAATTATTTTTCAACACATCGTTTACATTAATTACTAATAGAAGATGACGTTTAGCGCAAAAAATTGGTCTTTAATTTAAACAAAACGATATTTAGCTGCATTCATTTATTATTCGACTATTGCTTATAACTTGGAAACGAAAAGTTTCCCGAACATTCCATTTAAACTACTTAAAAGGGCATCAAATAAGGTACCAAATAAAGAGAATTAATTTTTTCTATCACAAATAAGTTAAAAAAATTGAAAAATAAATAAATGTAAAAAATATATCTTAAAAAGAGACCCAAAAGGTGCCAAATTTTAAATCCGGCCCACTGTGCGTCGTCGCGACAACCGTAAAATTCAAACGAGGAGCCGTTAGAAATCGTAGGCTCGCTTGTCGACGTGTCGAGACGACTCGAGAAACCCGCCTAACGATGCGTTTCTCGTCTACGTTTTCCTTGCCCCCTTGCCCGTTTCAATTTGATTTTCCGCTTCGAGCGCCTGGCCCACGCGCGAGGCGATCCAGAATAACTCGTAGAATAGGCTGAATCGGGATGTCCCACGGAGAGGAGGATGTCGTTTAATTTATTAGGTGGAGCGTTCCTCTACTGGAAGCAACCCCCGCTGCTTTGGAAATAAGCGAAGAAGAAGAATTCCTTAGGTTTGATTGCAGCGAGTACTGGAATAGCGTGATATATGGCGGGAGTAAAAGTGTTACGCTCTGGTAATGAGCTGTCTCCATTTCGTAGGTAACGGGGTAATAGGGGGGCGTGTATCGTGCAAGTCGCAGGGGTATCGTAAAGGTAGGTAATCCTTACGATTTCACCTCTTTCGATCCGCTTAAGCGAACTAATAAAACAATAAAAGGGCCGTGTCTTACTGGCGGAAACGTGGGTCCTTAACGTAGCCCCTGTTGAATAGAGCACATAACGACGCGAGTGGAAGCCAAGAATAATGCGCGGATAATTTGTAATATGGCGGGAAAGTGTGAGCCCCTCGGTGGAGGAGCTGTGTCCCGCGTTCACGGTACGATAAAATAATAAAGGTGGAAACTTCTCCGATGTCCGCGCTCCTCCTCGTGTTTACCAAAACGGAGGTCTATCCCAGCTGTTCGCGACCTGGATGAAAATTCGCGGGCGACTCCCCTCGAGGTCTCGTTTCTCACGCTGCGCTTGGTTGCCGAGGGAGGATGCGGGAGAGACCGCGGCGCAGTGCGGCGCTCGAAGGTCGCTCCTTCTGATTGCTCCTTTTTAAGCGTTGCACAAAGCCGCCTCACTTGCCAGAGCTGGCTGGAGATCGACTCGCGAGCATCGCCTCGATCGCGACGTTCCGGGGGCCCGGGAGTGTCCGTGGCGGCGAATGCCACCGTCACGGGCGGAATTCGATTGGAAACCGCGGCGATAGCGTGAAAGAACCAACGGGTCGCGGGGAGAGGAGGCAAGTATAATGCAGGAAATGAAAGAAGAGAAAAAATTGGTTGGAAGGGCGCTGTTGCTGGGGGCACGGATCCGCCGTTAACAGTCGAGTCGGAACGCTTCGAAAGAGTAACGGAGAAACGGAGAGAGAACCGGCGAGATACCGCCGCGAGAGAATTGGGGAGAGGGGCGAACAGAGGAAAGAGTGAAAGAGTGAAAGAGAGAAAGAGAGAAAGAGAGAAAGAGAGAAAGAGAGAGGAAAAAGAGACGAAAGAGAGAAGAAAGAGGGAAAGGTCGGATTGAACGTTGAGACGGATAGGAGGGAGGGGGGCGGCGATACCAACACGGGGAGGAGGAGGAGGAGGATGGAGAGGAGAGACAGAGGAGATGAGGCAAGTGTGGGTAGACATGCAGGCATGCAGACACACCAGACACACGAGCGGGTGGATGCCGCAGAGAAGGAAGACGAGAGGAAAGAGGAAGTTGCGCAACGGTTAACCGTCGTCGTCGGCGGCGGCGGCCCGTCCCGCGATATCAGAGCCGCCGATTCCCTCCGAAATCGAGGAGACCGGGCGGAAAGAAAAGCGAGACGAGATCGTGCAAGACTCGTACAAGCTGAGACGCGCTCCTCCACGAAAATCCGCCGGACACCGACCACCGTCGAGCATCACGAGGCGAGCATAAAAGAGGAACGGACGATGGGAAGACCGCAATAAAATTCATCCCGGGCGAACGAGTCGGCGAGGCGTGCATCCGACCTCTTTCTTTCTCCACGAGCACACTCGGAGATTTCGGGACCGACTAGTCGGTCGGGTACCTGCGCGGGAGCCAAGCAAAGAAGCACGAACAACAACCACCCCCGGCTCTACCTGTTCGAGGAAGCTGTAAGAGGAGCGCGGGTGGCAGCTCCTTCCCTTTGATCTCCGATCACAAAGGGGGACACCCGCGACGGAGACTAGTTTCATCGTTTCGACGTTTCGCGAAACAATCCGCGCTTTCTTACCACTATCACCGGGTCCGGCCACTACGTCTCCGCGACTGACAACGAGCGTCGGTGGTCGGAACCAACTAAAAACGATCGAGGAACGATCGACCCTGCACTCCCATTTACATTTTCTTAGGGCTCTAGGACGTTATCGCAAGGTAAACAAGTTTAAAAGCCACGACACCGAAGGATTCCATCCACAGTTTCGATCCCATCGGCCACCACTGTGCGCCTGCACGGGATAGAGAAGGAGCATGACGGGTAGCCAGACTAGGCGACGCACACAGTAGAGAAATTTCGCGATTTTATGGCCAAAGGCACAAAAATAATTTTTTCAATTCGACAAAATAAATGCAAATGTCAATTGAACAACTAATATGAGTATCAAATGCCCATAATTTTGCTGTTAAATGTTTTAATACGAAGCTCGTATAGACTCGCAAATGTTTATGCTCGTGTGAGGTTAGACCGATCGCAAAAAATTAATCGAGATTTTCAAGTTGCTTCAAACACTTATATCGTGTTATCCAAAGATTTGAAAATAATTTCAAGGCATGGATTGAATTCCTGGTGGTGCGTAAGATATCTTTTTGTCCTCAAAATAATTATGGTTTCGGTTTTTAATACGTAATTTATACAATTTTTAAATTAGTGTTTTAGAAATAACCTTTTCATATAAGAATCAATTTTCAATACATAAAATAGTTATCAATCCCAAAATATCCTGCAATGATTTTCATTTCTATTTTACGTTGGACTATTTTCATTCTATAAATGCAATTATATGCATTTTTTTTTAAACAAGATCCAGTGTGTCTTGTCTAACATACGACATAACTATGACCGAGACTAGTTCACATGTTATACATTACAAACATTTTTATTCTTTTTTAAACGATTTTATTCAGCTTCGATCCTCTGTTTGATTGTTTGTATTATGTATGTTTGTTTGTCGTCAGAAGCGATAACCCTTCTGCTATGCCCTGCTGCACTGTAGCGGAGGCATGCTCTAACAAAGAAAAAAGTGTATAAATGTAAATAATAAAAAAATCTGTATCGTTCGTAATTTTTGTAAGTGCTGTTTTTCGGATAATTTAGTCTCTCATATATTAGAACGTAAAAGTGGGGAATTTTATATATTAAAAATAAGTTTTCAGGTTTTGACCACGAAAATGGATATAGTTCTTCGCTTCACATTTGTATTAAATTTGTCCATAAAATCGCAAAATTTCCCCAGTGTGCGACGTTTCCACTTACGAGATTGGCGAGCAATAATTTATGTCCCAGCCGGAAACGAGCCCGTCTCCACTTGTTTCCCGCCCATTGTTTCTTTTGCCAGGACTTTTCGCCCTACGGTCGGGTCCGCCACCGCGCACATGTTCTCCCGCACAGCGGATCGTCGGTGCACGAGAGCTTCTTGGAACCGGAGGGACCTGTCGCGTCGTTTTCCCAAGGGAATTTTGTTTCACGGTGGCTGTTATTCTCCTCGGGAATACCACGAGACGAACAGAAGCGAATAAAGACGCTGGGGTTCCTCTTGACGAGTTCAAGGGCTGGAGTATCGCGACGGAGCTTGATATATTGAGATATATGGGATGGGACCAAGCATCCTGTGAACGGTGTAAAGCAACACCCTTGTCCACGATTCGCCCCTAGCTATTTCATCCGACATTCCAACTGTTTTACAACTCCACTATACCCCTTCCACCCACGATACCTGAACGCTGGTCAAGAATACACAACTAGCATAGGAGAGCCCCGAGGAGTGGGTGGAAAATTGGACTGACAGCGGAGTGGCTTCGCGGAAACGAGCGAAAGCATAGCGAGGGGCAGCCTCGGTTTCCCTCCAAAACCGGTCAGCTGATGGTATTTGCCCGACCAGCTGAAGGGACGGGACGGGACGGCAGCCAGGGGTAGGCAGACTCGGCCATTTTTAAATCCCTCGTAGCCGCCGATTTAAAAGACCCTGCCTGGCTCTCCGCTGCGCTCGTCGACCTACTCGCCCCCCCCCTCCGCCCCTCGCACCATTCCTGCCCCCATGGGCTTCCTCGCCGCCGCCTCGCCCCGCGTCCGCGACTCTCCACGTCCGCAGCATCGTCGGCCTTTTCCCGCGCTCGGCCACTCGCCTTCCCAGCTCGTCCGCGCGATAAACTCGCACGCACGTCTCTCGCGCATCCTTTCGAATCCCGCGTCTCCTTATCTTCCGCCCTCCCCCCTCGAGCCGCGATTCGCCAACCGTCGCGATTTTGAATTCAGAGCGGCTATACGCATTCCTCCTCGGTCGTTGATTAGCCGCTTGGCGGAGTAAGCTCGCCTGACT
Source organism: Andrena cerasifolii (assembly GCF_050908995.1). Lineage (NCBI taxonomy): Eukaryota > Metazoa > Arthropoda > Insecta > Hymenoptera > Andrenidae > Andrena > Andrena cerasifolii. Next base: position 12,949,270 of record NC_135127.1, read on the forward strand.
ATCGTCTCGGTTACGCGGTAAGCTTCGTGTCGTAATAAGGACATTCCATGCGAACTCGGACAGATTTCGGAGTAAGTTTTCGTAGATTGCTGAAATTTCAATATGTTGTAGTCTTTAGTGATATTTAAACGTACCTCAAAGGATTTGTCAGAATTTTGAAAAATGTCGATTTTACAGCTGTTTGAATTAAGTGCTACCTTTTTTTCAATACATTATAGCTATGGAAGTAGTAAACGGATGGATGTGAGCTTTACGGTGCTTATAGAGAAGACATTAAAGTTTTAAGAGTAAATTATTTCAGTTTAAAAAAATTTTTTTTAACCATTTTCGTGCAATTATTTTACACAAATGCAGGTTTTTAAGAACGAGGAAAAAAGTAATGTTATACGCTTTTATACGCAAAGAGAAGAAATTCTTCATTTCAAGTACACTGCCTAGAAGGATATGTAACTGAAACATTTTGCTACCCTATAAGATATTTACATTTAAAGTGCTTAAGAGGGTCTTCTACAGTTATACACAATTTTTTGCATTCTCCGGAATTTTTTTATAACGAAACTATGAAACTTCTCCCATTGACGTTTTTTTTTACATGTATTTGTTGATTTTTCAACAATACTTACAAATTTTTACAACGAGAAATAATGAAAATTGGTGGCAGTACAGAGCCTCGTACGCAAAAGGGTGTACCGAAAGGATATTCTCATTGCTCTCATAAAATATCAAGATCTACTTAACCAAACTCATTCAAATTTGGTGTGTATCTTCGATACACATGTTGTTATTTTTTTCTACTTTTCTTTACTCTGCTCCTAACCCAGACCTATTTTAACACATCATTGACCGACAATTTTACGTTAGGGCATGAAAACACAAGTTAACTCGTGACCGGTCAACAGTGAGTTAATGGTAAAAATGCTTATTTTCAAAAACAAGGTGAAGGAAATCAAATTTGTATGCAAACTATTTTCAAAAATCTTCTAAAATGAAATTATACGTAATTCATTATTTTGAATGCTTCTTTTTTGGGCGAAAACAGAGAAATCATCACTTTTTACGAAAAAAATACGTAAAAGACAATATTTATGCAAGCGGTATTACATCCTCCATTATGAATTTTATATTTTCGATGACACATTTGATATCAGCAATCACGAAAACTCTAAAGTACTAGGTGTCTGTTAAATTTGATATTTTTTTCAGGTACTCGACCACCATTTGTTTTCTTTTTGCAATTTTGACTTGAGATTCTGAATCAGCAATTTTTCTACAAATCGGAAGATGCCTTCATATTTTGGCCAGCTTTTTGGCGAATTAGACCACTGTGCGTCGCCCAGTACGACGCGATACGAAGGAAAGAGTTTATAAACAATTGATGACCGAAGGGCAGCGACAATTAATCAATTATTATTATTAATTTCTTCGATTCGCTTGATTGCGCCTCGCCAAAATGCGCGACGGTTTTAAGTGGGAAAATCTGAGGAATCCGTGGATATGTGGGAGATATCGGTCATGAGCTACAAAAGTGTCAGGGCTTGAAAAGGTTCCGAGCGTCGCGGCTCCGTTGAAAGTGTTCGGGGGCCCATTCAGACGGTCGAGATGGGAAAGCTAAGGAAATCGACGGGGACAACAGCGACAGGTCCCACAGAGAAACGGGGCAAAACAGATATATAGGAAAGAGATGATGCGCAGGTTACTCTGGTGGGGTCCTCCAGCCGGGATCCCAGGTAAAGTGTATCCCATCCCCATGACCGCGGGACACAGGTACTACACAGAGTGGCCAGCATCTTCCCACACCTACCTGAAACCTCCACTCCCAAGGCATTCTGATCGAGATCAAGCATCTTACCATCAACCTCCACCTTCCCTTTATCCTCTTACGTTCCCGCCCTTCTCTCTGCCCGCCCCTCTGCACAACGGGGGCTCTAACGAGCGAGGAAAGATCGATGAAAAGTCCAACGTTGCAAAAATTTAGAAATCCAACGATAAATCTACCTTCTCTGATAAGATACATGGGGTAATCTGATTTCGTGGGCGGGTTTGGAGGCTTCCAAAAGGGGAGCATGAAATTCTAACACGGAAACTGAAGCTCCGGGACGAGGAAGATCCCGGTTAGCTCGTGGAAAGCGGTGTTTAAAGGAAAATGTTGAGGCGATCAGCTGAGAAACTTTTGAAGAGGAGCCAGTCGACCCTCCGACAAACCGGTTACCCTGGCGTGGGGTATCTTGGCGGGAAAGCTCCTCCAATGGCAAGTCCTGGACTCTTTGCTCTCTATCTCTGTTTCTTCGCTTCGCCCCCACCCGTGCCGTGCCGTGCCGTGCCGGCTTTCTTAGAAGGAACGCAAAGCATTTGCATTCACGAGGGAGACCACCGCACAGATCCCCGTATCGTGCTCACATTTGGTACAGAGTCCAGGCATTATATACGTCTCACTTCTTCGCCACCTTTTCCTAAAAAATTGCTCGGCGGAGGAAGAAGCTTACCGCGGCTCCACCGCAAACATCCTCCGAATAATGACCGCGTAACCGAGCTTTTCGTTCCAACGAACCAAATGGGACGTTGGATCAGCCAAGAATCACAGTTTCTAGCCAAACACGACTGCCACATATGGCACTACACTTTGCTGTATCGATTCTGTGCGCGAGCAGATCGCAATCTGTCTCCCAATCAGAAAGAGTAGCATCTGTGTAAGCAAATCTGTACAACGCTTGGAACGCGCAAGTAAGTTTGACGAAACGTCGCAGAACCGTTCGTAGTAACGAAAAGCAAGATGTGGTAGGTGTGACTGATAGCGGGCTGGGCGGCGGTGGGGTGAGAGGTGGCTGTAACCGTCGTGGAGGAAAGGATCGGTTTAAAGTCGATTTGCGTGTGGTCGTTTACAGAAAGGCGCGTTGGAGCCGTCGCCGTGGCTCGGTGGGCGTTATTCCCGGTGGGCAGGGATGCGGCGGACTCGGTCGGCCGAATCGTTTTGCTCGATTTTTTAACGGCCGCGTCGCGGCCACGACGAGGAGAAAAATAGACGGAGACGCGAGTATACGCTCGCGCGAGCGCGGATATCAACCGTCGCGATAGCGACCGAGCCAGATGAAGGAGCGAGATAGAGAACAAGAGGGAACAGGCTCGATTCCATCTCTTCCCGCCACTTTCTTGGCCGCCGGGTCTCCGAGCGAGCTCCTTCGGGACCGCCGATACTGGCTGCTCGGAGAATCCGCCGAAAAACTAAGTAGAGAAATTCTGCTCGGCCCGATCGTTTGGAGCGATAATGAAATTCACTCTAGACACGTGGCACGTAAGCAATGAAAACGCGATTCAAATGTAGAGTGGCAATGAATAGTCGTGTAAAATCTACAACAAACAACAACAATAATAATAATAATAATACGCATTTTGAAAATCACTTTGAAACATTATATACCGTAGTACCTACAGATTGTAAAACCTATTTCGAGATAGGTGTGAAGATAACTTTATGTCATGGCCGAGCAGCAGTAAATTTCGTCGTTGAATTTGAAAAAAAAAACATAGAGCGGAGGCTCGTTTGTGTAGCGAAAGAGAGGGAAAGGGAGAGGAAGAGGGCCTGGCGAGAGCGACGGGGGGTGAGGGGGCAGTAAAAGCGCGGGAACAAGTCGGGGCGAGGGCCGAAAAGACGAGAAGTGGCGGCAAACGGAGGCTGACACCAGAAACCTCAGGAACGCGGGACAGGGAGGATAAGTGGCCCTTTCTCGCGGGCATCGATGAATGGAAGCTAGGAATCATGAATGGGCTTGACGCGCGTAAAAGACCAAGGGCCTTAAGGTAGCCGTGGGCGATTGAAAACGCGCGACACAACTTACACGCTCGGTCGTGGGCGAGAAATCGGTTAAATTGAAAATGATTTCGTTTCGGTAAAGAGAGATAGAAAGACACTCACCCTTCGTCGGTCTCACGTTCGAGTCGGTCACGGGCGGAAGCCAGATCTGAAATTGAAAAAAATGAAAGATACGTTAATTAGGGATTGCAAGTGTTACGTTCGGTGTTTCGTGAAAATATTTTATAACAAGGACCGTAGGCGTGAACTCGCAATTGTCTGGTTACAGTAGGTAGTAAAGAAGGTAGGTGGGCATACTGTGCAGGTCACAGAAAGTTGACACAGGCAAGTTTCACGTGTGTCCCATGTGCGCGAGATTCGGCGGCCCCAGGGCGAGGGTGCAATGATTTACAGCCTCTGGCCGTTCGCAAGTATTTTCGCTGCGAGATACGAGGATTTGTTGAAAGGTTCGCGAACAGTGTGTCCTCTCCCCGCACGTGGAAAGCATGAAAACGCAAGGACGAAGGATAAGGTGTCGCGTGGAAGAGGGAAAGAAAGCGAAAAGGGTCGGTAGAGAACCGGAACGCCTTTCCTCGTTGCGTTCGCCGTGCAACGCTTCCGCAGGAAGTTGGTGCAGTCTCTGTGACGGACGTTATTTCCCTCTACCTCGCTCGCTTCCCACTGTTCCACCTTCGACAGATACGTGGATGCTTATTTGTAGGAATTGTAGGAAGGTGGACGACAGTCGCATCGATCCAGACCGGGCCTTTATCGATCCCGGGCGATGCACGCGAGCACGCCACGGGAATGCAATGACAAGATAGCAGGGCGACGATATGCAACGATTCCGCTATTAGACAGCTGCGCGCACGAGTGTCTGACCGTGGAGAGGACGAGCCCGAGAAGAAAGGCTGCTCTCAACGTTCGCCAAAATCGTTTCTTTCCCTTGCAGAGGAGAAAAAATTGCTTGCCAATGCCGATTTCTGTTTCGTCTAGCGAGGCAGCCCCTCTTCCTTTACACTCGGCAACGATCCTCGTCCTGCCGCTCCCTTTTCCGCGACACCACGGTTACGGTTACGGCCGCCGAACAACAGTCGAGGGACAACGGACGAGAAGCCTTGCGGAGACGCGGTTCATTCACCGATACCCTTTGTTTATGGAGTTGGATATTGGGATAAGTCGAGGCTCGGGGTAATCGAGATGAGCGGAGGAGCGAGAGTGCCCTAGGTCTGGGCGCGACGCGTTTAGTCGTCGCGATCGGGTGTGCCGCGTCCAATGCCATAAAAAAACGCGCTGGTTAAATATATCCTCGTGAAGGGAGAGCGAGGGAAGTCGAGGGAGAGTACTGGGCGTTCGTTGCGCGAGTACCGAACGCGGGAATAACCGCCCTTCGGGAGCTATTTTCGTGACGTGACAATCTGTTCCATAAATACGATTGCGTTTAGGCCGACGCGGGGACCAGACGCGAGATTAGGATGCAGATGCTCGACGGATGTGCCTTAATCGTCGGCGTAAATACGTTACGAATCGAACGTGCCACGCGTGCGAGGGTGTTATGCGCCTACATACGTGTACTTTAATCAACGGACCTTGGGAAACTCAAGTGAAAAATCATCTTCCTATTGTTGCACTTCCCCCTGAAAATCCACCAACTTGCATGCCTCTCGCTTTGTCAACTCCACAGTGACAGAAATATTCAGGTGTATTTATAGGTGCCACAGCTTGCATAGTAGTAGTGTGGGGCGTGCAAGCTCTGCCTACGCAGTGCCACGTAAATTCATTTCACGTGGATATATTAGTCTCGAGCAACAATTGTACATTCATCTTTGACATCTAACAGGTCGTATCTAAGATTTAAGCTCCTGAAATTGTACTTCGTTGTTTCTGTGAATTCTGTGTAATATCAGCTACCCGAGTCACGCCTCGAGTTATCTCAGTCTGCGATACGTCCAAGGACGAGGAAGGAGCCCCAAGAAGGGGTGAGAAGGTAGCACCAGGGGGCCCCAGGAAGCAATTCGGGGTAAACGAAGGTTCGGCTGCGGCCGCGAGAACGGAAAATCCTACGACAATGCGCAATGGCACGAGCCAAGTCGAGGGTTGGGGTCACAGTACGTTTCACAGGGGTAGCCCGGTACACGTACGTTCGTATATACACGGGGATGGGAAGCGTACAGCTACACCGTGCCAGGTGGTGACTGTCGTTCCATGTGTGCGCATATGTCTGCCCCCTGAGCCCGTACCCTCCCCTCCGGGGGTAGCGCGACCCCTCGCAACACCAGAAGCACGTTAGCGCCCCATCGCGTTTCCTTCGTTTACGCGCCAGTACTCTCTGCCTAATTACTCGAGCTGCAAATGTCACTGTCTTACTCCGCCATATGATACGTATACCGTCCAGTCCATTCCTTAACAAAGATCGACCTTCGAATGGTGATCGCGGAACGTCAGGCCATTCGCGTCTCTCAAGAGCGAAAGGTCCTAATGGTGTGGCACAACCGTCGCTCTTACATTCTTATTGGACGGGCATGCTCTAAAGTTTCCCCGCCGCTAACTCGTTCAAGAATCTCCGAAAATTCTCATTCCAAGCTGCGAAAGATCCAAGTCATACGTCTCCTTCTCCCGTTGCTGGTTATCGACCTCCAGCGACGGGGGAAAAAGCTCGTTGGTAGGGTACGAGGGTATCGATCGGAGTACGGGGGCCCGGCTAACGGGCGCGTGCCACCTTTGCCCACCAAACATCGACAGAATCGATCGCTAGCACGTATATACGACGAGCATCGGGGCGAATGATTCATCCACGAGTGTTTAGGCCCAGCCACCCTAAGGCTGCTCCAGCGAGGGACGTCTTTCTAATCGGTCCCCGAGGCCTGCTCGCGGTACTCGTCTTCGTTTCCAGCTCGTTGCCGTAGGTAATGGTGGACGGCGTAAAAGTCGAGCGAAGCGAGCGGCGAACAGACGGGAAACTCGTAACCGGAGTCACGGCCCGTGGAACCAAGGAACCGCGTGTATCGCTTGCTCGTTGCACAGGTGCAAGCTACCCCACCGTGACCGACTGCCACCGACGAAGAGTATGTTGCTCCGACCATTCGCACTGTAATCCACCTAGTTTCGCCCTTTCTCGATTCACGGTGATCGTTGCTCAAGGAAAATGAAAGTGCGCGAGCTTATCACGGGTATTCCTGAGGGCACGAAACGCCAAATGTGTCTCTAGATAATTTTCAAGGCTTTCTAATAATAAAACACTCGAGTGCCCTATCGGCTTTGCTCCTAGGTATAACGCTAAAGTTGCTGCTTAGACCGCGACGGCTGTTATAAACGTTTTTATGTGAATTGATTTTATGGCAACTTTGAACGTGGGTCCCAGTCTTTCACCGTTTTCGAGTTGTAAAATGTATTATGGGGATTTCTTTATTGGGGACAATTGAGAGGTACCATAAAAGTAATGTAAATTAAGGCTGCCAGATGTCGGAATCATTACCAAGACTGTAAATCGTGAAGACGTATGTATTGTAGTTTGGAAAAGTTTTCAAATTATTAAAGCTTCAGAAATCGTATTTCACTTCCTCTTTTCGGTACATATACCACACTCCAAGGTCAAACGTCATCTCAGTATTCCAAATAATATACTGTCATATGCTTTAGCTTTATTTTAGGTACTCAGCGCCATCTGTCTTAATGTTCTTATTGTTTTTATAATTATATATATCTTCTTACTCCTGTACAATAAATCAATTTTAGCAGAGAAACATACTGGTTGCCTACATTTGTTGGAGATTCAATTATTTATCTTTGATTTTATATAATGTTCGACCATATCGGTCATTCGCAAACGAGATACTCGCAATTAAGTGGGACTACCTTTTTGACAGACAGATAAAAAGTTCACCCGTTGATATCTCGAAAATGTATTCATACAAATTTATTTAGACCTTATTGTAGGAATCAGCGTGTCATCTGCTGCACAAAATGCACTATTTGTTTCCTCTTTCATTTACTTATTAACACCTTTCCCTCCACTTTAACGAATCTTGCACGCGTACAAAGGTACCAGCTTAGTGCAATGGTAGATTGTTACACAGCCATTAATGCCGCCAAGTTTTTCACCTTTCCTCCTTACGACCGTCAAACGGCGCGTTTCCCTGACAAGGGTGGCCCAGGTAGCCCCTGCAGCCGTTGTCCTTTATAGGTGCCCGAGAATTCGACGAAATTAACGACGCATACTAATCAACCAGACCTAGCCACCTCTCGTTAGGTTCGCATTCATTTCAGCGAGCCACCGTTAACCCTCCCTGGTCGACGACAATTGTCATCTGTTACTTTATAGGAAGATAATATCCTTCGTACACTATTCTCCATGTATTACGAAACTTTGACCAGCAAATTCGAGAGTAGGTACGATAAGGTAGACCAACTGGAATTAAATTTACAAGTGCTCCCATAGATATGTATGTTTACCAACTACGAGATATGTGGAGGCACGAAAACAAGAACAAAGTGCGAAATTATGTTCCTTAGGTCACGAAACGCGATTATGCCCGATTCGACACGTGTTCGGACCTCCCAGCTTCTTGTCGCACGTCTAGACGTCTAGACCCCGTTCAGCACCGTTTCCATTCTTTCTCTCTCATTCCCATTTCGCCGTTCCTTCTTGTTCTTTATAACGGGCGTTTAGGCGAGCGCGAGCACGGGCACAGCCAGGGACGTGTGGCGCGTGCATCGGTGCGTAATAAACGATAAAGAACGTACAGCGATTAAACAAAGGTCACCGTTCAGCAAGTCACACAGCTGCTAACTAGGCTCAACGGTAGGCTGGTATCGTGGCCGCGATAAACGCCTCCCCGACGCGACGAAAGCCGCCTAGCCGTTATTAATCGTCCGCACCGGAGGTCACGTATTTAGCTAAGCCAATGGGGCCTGATAATTCACGATAAGCCTCGATCCTCCATTTAAGGGTGAGCGAGAAAAAAAGGGATCGCCTGTATCGCGAGGTGGAGCCGGTGGTCGATCTGGAACAAGCGTAACGGGACAAGTACAACCTTGCGCGAACGGCGAGGCCATAGAAAGGGGTTGAATGGTCGGTTCAACGCTTGGATACCGCTTATTCGTGCTTTCCTTCGGCTGGCCTGTCTTCTCCCTCGATTCCCTACGCTGGGCCCGTGGAACGACGAGGGGTGGCGAGTGGTGGCGAGTGGTCGTGCAGCCGGCACGCGCTCAACGAATTTTTTAACCAACGGATATATCGGGTAAACTACACCGCCGAGAAATCACGACTCTGGGAAAACGATTCTTCAACCCCTTGGCGGTTGAGGTAGTCTCGGAGAAGAACCTAAAGGCTTGGATAAACGGTGGCTAATGTGGTTGGTAGGAAACCCTGGCGATAAATTCTATTTGATATCTGATTGCTTCTACTTCGAGATCAACTTGAAGGTGACAAGTGTTTACAGCTGATGTTGAATTAAAGATTTTCAAGTTTAGTTGAAGACGATATAAAAGAGAGAGAAAGGAACGGAAGGAACAGGATTTGATCGGAGGAAATAATTCGCGTGGAGAGAGGAGAAAAAAAGTCGATTAGTAATTCGGTCTACAACCGTTAAAGGTTACTGAACAGAGACTCGCCGTCTTTTGGGGATCAGGTTGCGAGACCTACCTTACCGGCCTTACGAGAAATGCTAATAACACCGAAACAACCGGGGACCCCGAAGACCTCCAAGACCCCGCTTGAAACCCTTTCCGTTTCCCTTCGCTTTATAGTCAACGCGCGCGACCGCTCCGCGTTCAAATTCTTCCAGCGATCATTTAAATTTCAAATTCTACTCGATCGAGTGCCAGCGCCACTCAAAGACTACCTTCTCGCCCCTTTCTGTTTATACCGAACTCAATTTCCGCGAAACATAAGAAGCTACGCCGTTATAAAGTGTTCACCAAAGAAATCCTGACTACAAGGTAGGTACAGTCAGAACAGAGACAATTGGCTACCTTGGACCGATCGAATAGTCAATTATAATTGCTCTGAATAGCAGGCTTCACACTAGCTCGCTGTCGAGCTGTCGAAAAGATTCACTTACCCCGGTTGCCCTGGGGAGACAGCGTGGAGTTCATCAGTCCACGAACGATTCCGGTGATAGGCGACACCAGCATCCCTGACGCCTCTTCATTCTCAGGCTTCTTCGGCGAAGCCTCGTCCGCCTCGGCTATTCGCGACAACATCGCCACTCGATGGAGCCCAAACATCGTACTGCCGTGTCTTGGACTGGTCACGTATTTAATAGAAGCGACTCACTGGCCCTAGGTGAACTTCTCAAACTATCCCTCCGTAGCGAACTCTCCTTGCACCCGTTGTGATTCGAGTAGTTACAGAGGGGGTGGCAAGGAACACAGCTCGCAGAAGGGGAGCGAACAAAGGCCACCGTGCGTTACTCGTGCACGCGTGGGTGCACGAGGGGAACGGGAAAGCGAAATTGCCCGGCACAGCAATTTCCGATATTCAAATGCCTGTCCTCGAAAGCTCTTTGGCTTCGTACGGATTTCCCAATCACAAATCTCACGTGGATATGCGAGGAATGCCAGTGAAGCGTTTCCCTTGTTAACCTGCAATCAGATTTCGAGATGATATTAGATCGTATACTAAGCAAGTTTCGACTACAATGTACGTACGAGCCAGACAGACGTCTGAATTCGTAAATATAACCTAAGAGGCCACAAACTTCTGTCTCCGATCGATAATAAATGTTTGTCAAATTTAATTACTGAAATGTGGCTGTTAAAGTCGCAGGGAACTTTGTCTATTGTTACTTGGAAGTACGATGGTTCAACATTTTCACGAGTGTAGGGAGAGAGACGGCGGATGCAATAAAAGCGCGGGATCGTTATAACCTCCAACATGGTAGCAAACGGAATCCGACTAACGAATCAATGTGTAGAAACGTATTTACATAGGGTAAGGCGTTGCCCTTGTCGGCTCATCGATACGATCGGTTCAGCGAACGAAAACAGACTGTTCGACGCAGCACGATTTACCGTGATGCGACAAGCCTCGGTCACCTCGAGTATGTTTCCCTCGCTATTTCGTCGAGCTACGGCTCGATATGCATTGCGAGGTCAACGTTTCGCGCCAACATTGTTTACGAACAATCGTACGCTACCTTCGACATGACTATTGTCTGTATCATGGCCAGAAAAATTGCGAGGAAATGAATTAGATATTCAAATATACTTTAGAGTCGTATTACGAACAGCCTACTCAGCCTACTGTACTGAAAGCATCGTGATTCATAGCTGATAGCACTAACACAGTTACCCGGTATAGAGTGGAAACGAAAGATTTCCTGTACGCAATTTCAACTGAGGGTTAGGCGACTTCGGTGGGACATTATGCATGAAAACACGAAGCTAGTAAGAATGGAACCTGTGTTTTCTGTTTCATATGGAATCATTCACGTTTCGATGGAATGAATAAATAAACAGGGAGATAGGTAGGTGGAACCCAATCACTCACCTTTCCTCGTGGAGGAAGTTTCACGAGTAGAACGGCCAAGTTGGTCAAGAGAGTTCCTGTGGGCTGTTGTGCTCGGTGGTTCCTTTTCGTCGTATCGGAGCAACATACCAGACGTAACTATCACAAACGCGATATCCGACCGGTCAAATCAGATAATCAACTGAAGCCGCGGTGACTCGCGCTCAGCCAAACAAACATCCGTAGCCCGCGCAAATCGTGGTACTGCGAGAAATTTAAATAGCTGAGAAGTGGCTACAGGTGGATCAGATCGGTATTGCCCTCTGGCGGGGAGTATTATTAATTAAACGTACCATTAATTTAGGTAGGTAATCCCGAACTCTCAGATGGTAATTCTGTGATCTCACAACTGGCAGATCACGCGCTCTAGGTGGACTGTCGGTAAAGAAACGTTCGCCAGTGAAATTATAGTTACAAAAGCATAGACGGACCTTGTTTGATAAACGGTGGAAAGATCGGGCGAAGCAATTAGGAACGCTCTGTGAGACGCACAGAGACACGAATATGGGAGATTTCGGTAAAAATGCATATCTGCTTTTATTGGAAAAAAAAAAAAGAAAGTGTCTCCGTGTACGTGTCACAGTGGTATCGTGCATCGGGCATAAACTGTCGATCGAAAGGTGCGCTCTTAAGCCCGCGATCACGATCGTGATAGCGCGATGTTTGATCGCTGATAATTACGATGATGAATGTCATGCCACGTAATCGATCAATTCTCAGGAAACGATGGATACGATTCGTTGACCCTGTTGAGTTCTGTAGACGCTTATAAGCGTTCTGTTAATCAGCGCGCACTGTTAATATATTGCTAATATATTGAACATAGTGTCGCGCGCGATCGCGATCGTACTCGCGATCGAATCGAAGGCCGATCAACGAACCAGCCTCGACAGAAAAATTCGTTCCTACTATATTTATAGATATACATATACATACATACATACACTTTATATTTATAATATATTATATATATCTACGGTTTGCTGTGCCTCGAGAAAAATGTCACGCATCAACCCCACTCATGTACACTGTACCTAAGTGTCCCATCCACCCACCTGTCCCACCTGTCCCCCCTCCCCGGGTGTTTCTTCACACGGAAGAATCAATTATCGTTACACACGTTCGTCTACTATAATAAAAATACGAAGAAGTCGACTAGGCGCCGACACGACGACGACACGACGACAATAACAACGACAATCGATCGTTCCCCCGTAAACGCGCAACGTTCTCAACGTTGCAGATCGACGATCGTTCGCGAAAGTAAGTATACAGGCGCAGTCTCGTCGTCGAGATCCCGGGAACGCGTTAGCTTTCCCGGCCAGTCGCGTGTTCACGCGCATCGGCCGTGGCAGTATTACATTACATCGTTCGTCGGTGATTGGCTCGATGCAAAAATAGCAGAATTTTCTTAACACCTAGCAACATCGAGTACCATGAAATTGTCTTTCTGTTTTTTCCTTTTCCGTTCTTCCCTTCCGGTCGTGCGACGGCAATGCTCAATATTCTCTCTTTCTTTCTAAAGTAATTACATCAGCTTCACGCGAACGTTCAGCCTACAATTAAAATTAAAAAAAGGGCAACGAATTTGCCCAGTCCTGCCCGAGATCTTGCTCGTTCCTCGAACAAGCTCGGACCCATTCAAGGTTGATTACAGAGATGCGACGCATTCACGCTCGTCAAATAAGATCCGTTATTGTCTGATCGTGAAATGTTTTTTTCCTTTCTTTTTTTGTAAGCTAAGATGGCCCTCGTCTCTCGTTTTTCGAAGAGAAATTCCCATTAATTCTGCGTCAAGCCATCACACGCGCAAGATTAACATTGTACGAAATCAATTGGCAGCGATCACGGCGGCGGCCGTCGTTGATGAGGACGACGAGGATGAGGACGATGACTTCTTCTTCAGCACGATGTCTTTGATGTTGAGATTGACCTTCTCCTTGCGTGGAGGCGGCACGGATTGAAGGCAGAACCTCTTGAATGCCTCCAGCTCCCGCTCAGCATCGTCCATCTCTCCGTCCTCGAGGTCTATATCTTTGGGCGTGAATACGCTCTCTGCAAAAGACACGCTCTGAATACTAGGAGTCGGGCGGGACCCTTGGCGAAGGGAGTTTATGGATACGTTCGCTGCGCGTACGATATCTTTCTGTTTCTGGTCTCTATGTGTGAATTATGATATTTGAATTATGTTGTCCTTAATGATACGAAAATGTGGGAAACGTTGAGATCGGTATGCGATATACTCTTCGAGTTCGTAGTTTTCTAAATTTCCGGATCAACACCTTTTCGCATCATCAAGAACGGAGGAGCTAGAATGATCGTACAAAAGGGAAGTGTAGCGTATAAAAAATGTGACAGATATCTGTTGAGGCGGAAGAATTCCAATGGAGAAGCGATGAAAGGGAAGAACAGGAAAGACCCGTTAGAGTGATCGAGAGCAGAAAAACGAGCAATCGTTGATGACGATGAGGCAGAGAGGGAACGAGGCTTCCACGTGTCCATACGCATGCAGCATTTATTGGGTGACGGTGTCAATACCGACAAGGAAAAAGAGAGTATAACGTTGGAAAAAATAAAATTTATTGAAATGTCATCAGTAGATTAAAAAAAGAAAAGAGTATCGCAAAACACTCGTATATGGTTGTAGGATCACCTACGCAGGTCATTTATGTATCACAATGAGATTTATCAGGTAACAGGCAAACAATTCGCTGCCATAATCAACGTGAACTTGGTAAAAGCTTCTCACTCTCCCTTCCTCTTGTGTGACCTACCTATCTTTTCTTTATCTTTCCTTTCCCCTTCCGCAGTCGACTTATCACGTATCACGATGTATAATGTTGCTCGTTACAAGTACCTACAGATCTAATTAAGTGTCTAACGCCATGCTCGCGTCGAATGCTCCTCAACCTCACCTTTCTCGAGGAGAAAGAAACTAAAAGGAAGTCGAGAAAACAGGGAGACAGAGAGAAAACTGAGACACTCCTCAAAGCCTAGAGACTGTACATGCTACCCTAAGCGCGAGTGTACATAATTATAGCTAGACACGGTGCGTAATCGTTGTACATTGGATTCGTGAGAAAAAAGTCACCTGGTCGGCCGACTTGGGTAGCGAAAAGAAAATAAAGAAAAGATAGTGCTCACTGGCCAGAGTCCCATCTGAACAATTCTCCCCCGACAGATTCGTGGCGGCCAATTCGAGGGCATCCCGGTTGTATCCGGTATTCGAAAAATCATTCGACCTAGCCGAGACCTGGTCCTAACGCGGCACACGGCCTTCTCCTGACGAAAACGAAACGAAAGAAAAACCGTCGTCAGTACGATCAATCTCTACTCGCTCGTCCACAAGATGTACATGTATATGTTTTGTTGTGTGTGTAGTGAATCAAGCTTTGAATGCCTGACACAGGGGAGCGAAGATGTGCAACCCCCGGGGAGTGTGTTTTAAGGGAATCAAAAAACAAAAAAAAAAACGAAAGAAGCAAATTTACATGTTAAACTCTGATTAGTGTTGTTTCTCACCAACGAGGTTCCAGTCATCGCCGCACTGCCTCGTGCCCGCTCCGCGTTTCTTCTTCTTCTTGCTCTTGCCGGTGCTGGAGGCAGCGACTATCGAGGCGTTTAGCGCCTCTCGCACCGCCGTTTTAGCGCTCTGCACGTCCTTCATGCTCGTCTCCGTTCTCACTTTCGTCAGGGTCACGCTAGTCCCCTTCAAGTTGATTCCGTTCTCCGGTATCGGCTGACCGTTGGTCACCTTGCTGATCTGAATGTTCGCCAGACCGCTAAGAGTGGCGCAGTCTGGGGTCAGTCTGCTCCTCAGCTCCGCCAGACTCGACGGGATGATACCGTTGCTGGAGTGTTTCAAATTTGTCGCGCCCTCCGCGGACGTTCTGGACGACAGATCGCCTTTCACTATGTAGTCTGGCTTGGGAGGCGACGTCAGGCCCGCGTTTATCGCCTGCTGCAACGCGGGACTTCTGATGGTCACCATGCCGTTCTCCGAGACCTTTATGATAGCCGCCTGTTGCGTGGGTGGCACTTTCATGGGGCCAAAGGCGGGGTTCCTGATGGTCACCATGTTGGTGTTTGGGTTGTGGAGTATTCTGGCAGGCTCGTCTGTGTGGTCGTTTGAGAAGGGATCATTGTTTTGCATCGCTGCTTGACTAAGCACGTTGCTGGAGTTCGCTGCGTTCTTGTTCTTCTTTTTCTTCTTCTTTCCACTGGTGCTCTGGCTTGGCAACGACTCCTTGGGCACATCTGTAACGGCAAACAACAAATGAGACGGATGTTCGGATAGGAACGGTATGAGGGATTTAAATTAAATTTTTCCTCACCCTTTTCTGCAGGTTTAGGAAGGAGGTCCTGCTTCAGCTTCCCAGTATCGACCACGATCACGTTTCCACCCGCTTGAGAGCTCGCGTAGCTCGACTGAACTCCGCTCATGGGTGCAGCGATGATCGTGGTCTGTTTAGGAGGGTTCACTGGCTTCGGCAGAGGCGCTGACCTTATTGGCAAAGGCTTCGCCGGGGCGTCAACCTTCGTTATCGTGATGCCAGGTGGTAGCTTCAAGTTCTCTATGTTGATCTTGGAATTCACGCCGATGTCCTTGAACTGGCTACTCAAAGGAGAGTTGACCCGCTCTGTGGAAGACGGCTGAACTTCCGGTCGCTGCTTGATTGTCATCTGAACGGGTGTCTTACTCTGAACCTTCTGATTATCGCTCTTCCCCTGTTTGTTGGAAACGTTAGTAGGTACATTTCTGTTATTTCTATTGGTATTCAACTGATTGTTTTTATCCTGCTGCTGCCCTTTGGACTTCTTATTGCTTTCATTCGTGATATTCGCATTCGGCGGCGGTTTTTGAGAGACCGGTGTCTGCGGTGGGGTATTTATCTTGTTCTGCTTCTTGGTGGACACGTTCTGTTGTTGATTCTTGTTCTTGTTCACCGTGTTCTGCTGCAGCACGTTTTCTTTATTCTCCGTGTTCTTCTTGTCCTTCTTGGACTTGGTTTTCGTGTCAGTTATACTCTGCTGCTGAACTTTCTTCTCGTCCAGCTGCTTCCCTTTAGCCTTCTCGTTGTTCGCTTGTTGCTTCACGTTTTTATTGTCGCAGATCTTATTCTGCGGCTGCTGCTTCGAGTTGTTCGTCTGCTGCGACTTGTTCCCCTGTTGCAACGAGTTATTATTATTGTTGTTGGTATTGCTGTTGTTGTTGTTATTGTTCGCTTTGGTCTTTTTCTTCTTCCCGCTGATGTTTTGGTTCTGCTCGGTCTCCAACTTCGGCAGGGGCGCCTCCTTGGTTTGCCCATTTACCAGCGTGAACAGAACCTTGTCCTCCGCTGGCGTCTGACCCTTCAACGTGATAGTGACCGTTGGTTCAGCGCTGTTCGATTCCATCACCCTTTTAATCGTCACGATCTGCGGCTGACTCTCCGCTTGAACCGGCTTCATCACCTCCTTTCCCTTCGCCTCTTCCATTTTCTTCATTTGCTTCTTCAGCTTCTTTCTCTCTTTTTTCGTGAGTTTCTTATCGGTCAAGTCCACAGCCAACGATTTGTCAGTGGTATTGCTTGCGTTACATTTAATATTTGTGCCATTGCTACTCGTCGGTGTTTTGTTACTTTTATTACTAACTTCAAGCTTGTCGGCTTTGGCGGCTGCCTTACTCGCTTGGCCAAGTACCACCGTTTTATCGAGCTTACTCGTATTAATACTTTTGTTCTTTATGTTCGTATTGAGAGGTGCAGTCTTTGCTTTGCTATTTATACTACTAGAACTACTACTACTGCTGCTACAGCTACCGCTACTGGCGTTACTACTATTGCTACAAACTTCCTGTTTGTCTTTCTTTTTATTACTCAATTGCTTTACAGTCGGCAATGCTACTGGCGGTGACGTGGGTAAAATAGATACTTCGGGTAGATTACACTGAGGTAATAATCTCTGAGGAACGGGTTTCTGCGGATCTACGACAGTGATCGTCACTTCTGGTGTCTTTTTCTGTAACTCTATCAGTTTCTGTCTTTCAGCTTCTTGCCTGTCTCTTTTGAGCTTCTCCTCCAACTGTAACAAACAGAAAATTACATTGATCCCACATAAACTCACTTAAGCACGCGTGTTTCCTCGCGATTAACTAACCTTTCGTTGCTTCTGCCTGGCCTTCTTCTCGGCCTTCTTATTGTTATCCTTCTTCCCATTCTGGTTCCCTTCGATAAACTCGAGTAGTTCTTCCAAGTCCCTCTGATCTCGTTGCTGGTCCGGTTGCACCGTAGACGCAGTGGAAACTGGTGTGTTCGATCTGGCCGCCGAATTCGTTATCGCCTTTATCTCCGTGTTCGTATTAGCTAACAACGATTCCGAGGAACTCTTCGAAGGGCTACACGCGGCCTTGCACTTCTTAGCCTTCTTCTTGGTCAGTAACTGACGTAATCTCTCCCTGATTTCATTGTAATTTCGACTAACCGGCGCTACCGAGGGCTGAAAGAAACGCTTCCCTTTCAAACAACGTATAGCCCCGGTTTACGCCTTAAGCTAGCGCATCGACGGAATCTACTTACAACCCCATGACCGAACACCTCGCAGTAACAACAATCGCAGTGCCTACTCGAATCCCTCTGCGCTGAACTACTGGTCGAACATGAGTCCTCTTGACTGCTACCAGAATCCGAGCAATCGCCGTCTCCAGAACTCACTGAAACCAGAACAGTGGAAATTCGGAAACGGTCGGAGAATCGTTCATGGTGGAAGCACCCCGGTGCGTATACTGACGGTCATTGCACGACACTCTCTTGATGTGCTCGACATTGGCCTGTTTGTGGCAGGCGTGCGTCGAGTGATTGTTGTGCGTGTGAGATCTGTGAGAGGGACCCGTATTTTTTACCAAGTCCGGCAGAGGTCCGTGCGTGTGTGGATGAGTGGCGCCTGTTTCAGTTTCAGAAAATAAAGAACACCTCATTACGGTTTTTTTAACACCAGCTCCTAAAGACTTAATGAAAATGCGGCTCGGAAAGTTGCGTGAATGGGTCACTGAAGGATGTAAACGATGGAACGATTCACCACTTACACCTACCCTGGTGTGCTGCATGATTGTGACTGGTATTTGGCGTCTGCGTTGTCGAGTGTCTGGTTTGCGTTTGGGCGGACTGCGTGGAGCCAGTTTTAACCGCGGGCTTGCTCGGTTCCTGGTTAGTTTTCACGATAGAAGGTGATACTGGCTTCGGGTGACTCGACGCGACCGCTTCAGGCACAGCTGATGACAATTGTCCGAGATTACATGAACGAAAATCTTGCGATAACAGTAATTAGAGATTCCTTTTCTGTAATTACATTTCGTCAGGCAAGGACAGGTATCCCACTTCCGTTTGGAGTTCAATAAACAGGGGCAAGGAGGATTTTCTAGGACTTCTTTCTTCCTTTCTGTTATTTCCCTCGCGTGCTGATAAACGCACGTACAAGGCTGCGGTTCGGATGATCTTACGTCAGTGTCTTCACTCTCGTCAGTCGTCGTTTCCACATCCTCCACTTTTTTCTTCACCTGCGTCGCGGAACAATTCGCCGTGTCTTCTAAAATAGAGTTTGAGAAAAAAAAAAGATACCAAGTCACGCCATCTTCACTGGACCCGGTTCAACAATTCGCTTACCTAAAAAACCATTGGTCAGTTGGGGAAATGGGTTTTCTAACGGTAACTCTATGCTCTCTGTCCCACTTTTATTAAACTGTAAATTAATCTTGCTGATGAATAATAAGAAGGAATAAGGCGCACAGGGAATATCGAAATAAAGTGTTCTTACATTTGGAGAAACTGAAGGTCCCGTACACATGTGACATTCGCAACTTTTACCATCTTCTGTGTTGCTTTCTAAACACCCCCCTTCGTTGTGGGCCCTTTAACGTATTGAACAATCGATGAATTAAAACGCATAAAATTAGCAAAAGTAACAGCCAATGATTAAGCGTACCTGACTGACTTAATCGCGAACTGAGCCAAGTGACAAGTGGTGCGTGCATAGTCAAAGAAATCTGGATCATCTTGTCCGTTGGCATAAATGTCTATCGCGGTCAGTACGCCCGCTATGTCAGCTAATTTTTGATGCTGGGCTTTATTCCAGTCGTCTAACAAGATTTGAACTATCTCGATGCTCGGTGGCATATTCAGCGAATCCAAACTGAAATCCGGTGTTGGACTTAGGGGCCTACTGTCCATGTCAGGTATACCAATTTTTGCTTGCGACGCAAGCGTAGAAAGTTGCCCGTCAACCTCTTGCAACTCGCTAAAATTGAATTACCCATTGGAAACTGAATAATTCTATTGTATTTTATTGTTCGCGTGAACGTACGTTCTATCGTCGGGCGACTTGTTCAACATACGCTGCTCCATAAGTTTCCTAGTTGCGGTAAACAATTCCCAAGCCTCCTTTATTTGCCTAAGCCTAGTCATTCGAACTGCTTGCTCCGCACTAAAATACGCACCGTTTGTAAAGTCGGTATGAGTGTATCCTATCGGTATTAAGTGGACGGGAATTCGCGGTATCGCTTACTTATATTTATCCATCCACGGCTCCGTTCCCGGCCATAGATCCCCGATTACCGTCATCTCGTCATTAAACGATAAGTATCGATGAACGAGACCTTGGTATTCCGAGCCTTTCAGAGGCAAAAGTTTTCTTAGCTGTAAAAGCCGAAATTTCCATTTTCATATATCCTGAAATGACCGCCGTACGTTTCTATGATATTAATTTCTTTACCTGCCCTATAAACGGTGGCAAATTATTTTGTACCAATGGATCATCGTACACATAGATCTGATACAACTTTTTAACAAAACAATCCCACGATAAATTAGATTTGCAGAGATGATCTTTCAAAGGTTGTATTAACTCAGAAATTTGTGAAGCTGTTGATATCAGTGCATCATAATCATCTAAGAGACCTGGAGAGGATATATACAATGAATAATCACTGCGATCAATAAGAACCGATAAGTCTGATTCAAGAATACCGTTTAAGCTACCTGTAAGAAAAATTTCTGCTAAATTATTTACACTACGATCGTGTAGAAGAGCTAACAACCGAACTTTTACTTCTACAACAAACTCTTGTGCCTGACTCACTAGCCTCATAAACAGCTGACGGGGATCTCTTTTACACAGTCTGAAAAGAAATACAGCTTTGAAAATCTACAGCGTGCAATCCGAGCGTGACCGTTGTGCCCAGCACACTCTTCCAACTTACTGCAGAACAATGTCATGCATACTGTCCATAGACAACATATTCTGCTGCAAGTGTAAGCCCTCCGGAATACGAGAGGCCTCCAAAGCGGCGTTAAAAGACGTTCGTGTATGTTGCCTCAATTCGGTCCACAGATTCTGAAACTTCATGGCCTTCTGCAGTTCCTCTCTGAACAGCTCTCTGGAACGGAGAACCAACGATCTACCTGCACCCACTCCGCTGCTCTCTCTACGAAGAATGATTACCTTTTCGCTTTGTACGTATCGCAGGAGCATGCTTCCTTTCCTCTGGGGGAGTTGTCTATGCTGCCACTCGAGCTGTCGGGGCCCCTGGCGCCTCTGATGAACGCGTCGACCGCGGTTTCGTCCATCCCCAAGTTCTGGAAGCAGAACGGGCACGTTTCGGATCGATCGGTGCAAGGGTGCACGTAGTTTGGCGACACACGCTGTATGTAGGAGACGTACCGCGACGGGGACCGAGTCTGCGACCACGGGGGACCTGACATCCTGGTCCTCGTACTGGCCAGCTAAATCGGCGGCCTGTTGCGCGAGACGTAGGTTCGCGTGGCTGCATTCGTCGCAGGACGCATCGTCAGTGTATTTCTTAGGTAGAACGTCACCCATCGCTACTACGTTGCTTCCCCTGCTCCTGTTGCATCGACTGCCCTCGTCGTCGCTGCCGCTGCCGCTCATTCTGTCGCCGCGTGGTGCACCCGGCACACAGCGTCGATCCCTCGGAAATACCTGAGCTGTGCTGCACAGCAATCGATACGCTTTTACACGGGCTTTACTTGGAACCGCGTAAACACCTGAACCGCATTCAATCAACATTCGCTCAATATGGCGTCTCGCGTGCTCATCCCGTGCTTGAATATTGTGCCGCGAGGTGACGCGCCACGGCGACTGCGTGTTCGCGGGGTCAATGCCGCGCGCCAATCGGGATCTGTACTTTTTTTCCTTAAACACTTGGCCAAAAATGCACTTATCCTTGTAAATTTGCGGTGGCCCCTAGCTGAGAGTGTCGGGGATCAGAGTTCGAAAGAAAATTCTAATTATTACATTTAAAGGGCTGCTTTTAATGACGCGCGTGAACGTACTAGTTTGGTCTAGATATTTAGGGAATAATTGAGGCAGTGAGAGCAATAACGGACTAACCCACATTTGTGAAATTTCTTTTTCCCTATTTTATATGATTAGTAGAGCCTATTGGAATACGTTATTGCTGCTAACTGAATTTCGAAAAAAATGTGTCGTTTGAAAAGTGGGATTGTAGAGCCATCTGTGGAATGGAAGTGAAACGAGGTCGATAAGTTTGATTCTATCCTTGTTGATACAGTCATTGGCTGAATAGAATCTACTCAGTAGATGGACAATGCTATCTGGCGACCGAATGTTCTCAACAGCTCATTAATACGCTGTGGATAAGAGTGAAGAAATACGTGTGTTGATACTGTTGATATCGTGCTACGTGGGAAGAACCGAATTGAAGATACGTGGAGGCAAATTGTCAGAAAGATGACAACAACGAATTACTTGGATTTGGATATCAATAAGCTGTTCGAAGAGTTCACGATCAAAGACATTGAGGGTATCCAGAAGAAGATCCAACATGAGAGTGACAGAAAGAAAATTGAGCTCAGAACATTAGTAGGGTAAAATTCCTTTAAATTCCTTTCGGTACATTTATCGCTGTGCTTCCAAACACTTCCAAACACGTTCAACGACTGGTTAAATGCTTATAGGGAAAGGTATCGTGACTTGATACTGGCGGCGGACACCATTGGGAAAATGAAAATAACTTCTGAACGTGTTATTTCAAGAATTCTCAGTATCGAAGACAAATTCCAAGATCTGCAGAAAAAGTATCTTATTGGTTTCAAGCTAGAACCAATTAAGAATGAGAATGATAGGTATTTTGCAACCTCTTCTTCTGATTATTATTAATGAAATGCAGCTGTTTGCCGAGGCCCGCTCTCTTTTCCAGGAATTCAGAAGGAATTCAAGATTCGGTTATTATTCAAATAAAGATCTTAATGGACATACCTCAACACATCTGGTCTAGCATCGAAAACAAGGATTTGTTATTTGCTTCGCAGTTGTATTTGGTAGCACAGCATATAAATTATAGTCTGCTATTTGAAGTAGGGAGCGCTGACTTGTCAAACAAATATCCAATTATCTCTAAGCAGTGGGATGTGATTAGTCAGTTGAAAAATATTATTATCAACGAATGCAATAATATATTGCAGTCGCTGGATGTGCAATCAAAGGTCAGCATTTGCTTGGATATAAATTGCACCTTGCCACATCGATGATTCTCTTTTGTTTTAGAGTGTTGCAAATTGCTTGGCGGCACTTGTGCTATTGAATGGAACATCGTTCCCAGATTTGCTGGAAAAGCTGATATCCATGCGCAATCGTGCTATTAAATCCGTTGTCACCGATGAAAATGACAGTAGCGTTAAGAGTAAAATAAAATTATGTATCGAAATACTAATCCAAACAGTGAATTTAATTAATGCCTGTTTTATAAGTAAGTAAACGGATATTTCTTTACTATAGCGCATATGATATTTATGTAAATAACTGACTGATTGCAGATACCGATGACAGGACGGGAGGTCTTGTCTTGCGATACATAACAAGAATTCAGGATCAAGAAACGTATTCGCTGCTCTCTCAGTTGAACTTAAATCAAGAACTATTGACAGAGTTTCTCCCTTCTGTAACAAAGCAGCATAAACCATTCGTTCAAGACAACCCAGACAGCTTCCTCTTGCCAGACCTTCAAAACTGTATGAAGTCTTGGCTCGAATGGGTCGCTGAATTCTGCAATCGCGAAGTTACGAAGCTTCTGGACCTGATAGTATCCATAAAAGGATTATATTACGTTCGCGAAGAAGCCGTTAGCATTAATCTACCCGAGAATTGGAATGGAATTTGGGAGGGACTTTCCCTCCCGAAAATCACCTTTTGGGTGGAGTTTTTTCAGCCTATCTTATCTGAAAGAGCAAAAAGTTCGTACCGTGACCGTACAATATATAAATCATGCTTTCCATTATACACTAGAATATAATTTCTAATAATCCATCAGGTATTATCAGCGACAAGTGGGTGGAAACTGTAGTTCTATTAAAATCCGACATAGTGGAGCTACTTAACAAAGTAGCGAACGATAAGTTCGAGTATCCCGAGCACGATTTACGGTGGTTCGTGTGGAAGGATTCTCCGAGTGATATTCCTCAGAAGCTAAACAAGAACGGTGGTCTAGATAACAAGAGGTCGTTACTGATGAAAACCAAGGGATATTCGCCAAACATTCTCAAGCTGTGCGATACCTTCGACGCAAGCTTGCAGGCCTTGCTTTCCGACCTCGAACAGTACTTGTACGAGACCGAGCGTGTCATGTCCATTAAGGACAATCTGTTGTCCACGAATATATATTTGATCTCTGACACGTTCTCCGATCGCGCGGAGATTCAGGAACATTTACAGATGATCAGTACTAATATGATGCAAGACTTTACAGGCTTCGTGAAAGCTACATGCGTTACTGATAAACCTGAACACGGTCAGCGCGACGTAAACGCTGTTGTGACGGCGAGGTTTCTATTGGCCCTGACAACCCTCAGCTCGAACCTGAATAAATGTTTCACTCTGTCGAAGGTGTCTGGATTAACTATTACGAACGTTAAGTGGCAATCAATTTGCGACAAATTGAAGGAAGAGAGCACTTTCGTATGGTCAGTTTGGGCAAACACGTACAAAATGAAGATACATAAGCATAGGGAGAAGTATATATCCAAAGAACCCCTCGAAGGGTTTCGAATACATTTGGTTGTGTCTGAATGGGAGAAAGTGACCATCGAAGAGGACTCTGGAGAGGGCAAGAGGATGAAGTCGGAAATCTTGGTCCCCTATCAGCCGTCTATACAGTTGCAGAAATTCTTCACTGCAATTTGTAAGGATTTGAACAGGATTATACCACATACCCTACCAAAGTAAGTTACGAATTACAGTTAAGTCTTCGTCACGTGATATGTATGATACATCTCTCTGTCCCGAAATCAGGAAAGTGCTGTACGAAATCATAGAGAGCATCGCCACGGAATTACTGAACTACTATTTCACCGCATCGATCAATGCAAAACTTTCGCAAAAGCAGGCCTTTCAAGTGCTATTCGACATCAAATACTCCACTCTGCTTATGGTGTCTCGAGAGAACAAGGTTCTGTCGGAATTATCGACGAGAGCTTGCGACAGTGTGCTATCTAAAATAGATCCCTTCGATTACGACGTCTTCAACCCATTCATACACACCAACGTGAAGAAAAGTGTTCAGAGATCTCTGGTGAGTGTCCAGATGATTAGAAAGCGTATTTCATAAACCGAGATTAGCATTCTGATTTGGATTTTTGCTTTTTAGCTGATACTAGGAAACTTGGTGCCCCACTTAGAGCAGCTTCACTCGATATTGGGTGCGCGAAGCGAATACACCAACAGCGAGGGAGTGAAATCAGATCTACCCTCGGTGCTAGCCTTGTGCACCGGTGCAGCATGGTTTCCGCCACTGACTGTGACAGCCCCAGCAAGAAGTTTGCCTCTGGTTTCCATAACGTTGCCAGAAAAAACACAGGTAGATACGATACTCACAAACCTCGAACTCTGTACGACCCTAGACTTTATTCCAAGTTATGTCCTTCACTCGTTTGTGTACACTTATTTCACATAAATGCGTATGTTCGTTATACTCTTAGATTGCCAGGGCATTCAGATAAGATTGATCGTGAGTTTAATTGCGGTAAGAAAACGATACTGCATGCTGCGTTTTCTAACAGGCTAACTTTTCATACTGGAAGTAACTTTGCGTTTCCTGCGTTACATATAACGCTTGTTTAACTGCTATTCGAGTTGTGTGGATGATATATCAACTGTAAATGGACAGCGCAATGTGCTAACAGAATTTCTTTGCATTATAGCGGAAGAAAGTGGCCAGCAAGGAGATTTCGAAAAGCGACTCCGCCGGGGCCACGATCAAATCCGGCGCGGCGGCATTTTTCGGGGCGATGGGCTCCGATTGGTTTAGTAGTAGCTAATTTATTTATTTATTTATTCCGATGCTCGCAGTAAGAATTGTAAATATTATTGAATAAAGAATTTTATACAGTCTTAAAATCATAAAATTATGAACTCGTAACTGCACCTACCAACTAACTTTCGCGGTCGTATTCAAAAAACTTGGTCTCGTAAAGCTAGGTCGCTCTGTACAGTGGCGCCACCGACGGAACATCCTCGTACTAATTTTCGAATGTCATTGACCGAAACTTATGATTCCACAACTTTCACCGAAGGAAAACTAAATAAAGCAATAAATAAACGCTATGCTGACTAGTCTCAATAATCGACACCTACAAACACAATCTCAGTTGATTGGAACAAGCTCGAAAGCAACTTCTCATAAAAAGACACATGGAATGAATTTAAACAAGCAATCCATCCATTCATGAAAACTAAACCAAGTGACTTTGAGCTTGGAAAATTTACATGGACCAACGGCTGCGCATTTAGCTACGCTTCAGATTCAACAGACTAATTTGAATTGTCCGTGGATCGAGACACATTTGAAAATGTAGCAGGCGTTCGTAGCGCCGCTGGCGACCGAGTAAGTCGAGCGCGCGAAGGAGACGGAGAACTGGAGCGCGCTGGGAGACAAACAAAGACGGAGCGACTGAAAGTGCTCGTGGACAGTTACGCAATTACCATGGGCGCGGAGGTGAGGGCGGAACGAGTGGTAAAATACGCCAGCGCAGTGTAGTACACGTTTTGGTGTACGGCAAGATGGCCGGATGGGCCCAGCTGTGGTGATATCGGTGGTGAGACGTTCCCGTTCCCATTGGAAGAAGAAACAACGGTACGAGGACCTCCAGCTGCAGGAGTACCGCTGGGACAAGCAGGATTCCTATCGGCATCAAATGGTGAGTCGAGATACCATTTACCATTCGCTGGCCGCCAGTCGAAAAGCACGCGGCACGGTGCGTGCGACGTTTCGCGCGCTGTTTTTCAAACTCTAGCAGACTACAGTGGATTTGCGGTGCCCCGCGGGTCGTCTGCTATGGGGATACCCGAGAGACGAAAAACCAGCACGAGTTTCTTTCTAGTTCGAGATAGTCCACTTGCTCAGGGTAATTGAAAGTTTAAGTTTCTCATTGTACCAGCAACCCTGGATATACAGTATACCCCCATGAAATTATAATTTTGTATGCCAATCGAGGAATGGTAGGAAGGGATTCTGAAAATTTTCTGTTCTGTCGTCGAAGTATTTATGATTTAGGATCTTATTCCTCCACTCTGCATGGGAACGTACAGACTGGGATGTATCTTCCCCTGCTGCCATGTACGCTAATTATAATATAGCATCTGCGCCGACTGTGGCGTCACGGAACAAGCAGGGCAGATTAATTTGCATGTATTATAGATCGTGGACGACATTTGAAAAGTTCCAATGCCGTTGAAAGTTTAAATGTCGCGCGTGCGCAGCGTAGGGGGAAGGATCGTGAAGGATTTCGCGGCTTCCTGCGAAATAAATCGTGCGATTCATGGTACATACCTACCGTTCTTCTTTTATACGGCAGCAAAAACAGAGGGCGAATTAAGTTTCCCGCGAAACGATACCGACTAATCGTGGGGTTGGACGTTGATTAATCGCGAATGGTGAAAATACGGGTGAACGAGGAGCGGCGCAAGCCGACGGGCGATTTTTCTCTGTGCAAAATCACCGCGGCCGGGTGAAAAGAAATGACGGTCGGTTGGCCTTTGTCCAACCGCACGGCGCGGCGGCGGCGGCGGCGGCGGCGGCGGCGGCGGCGGGCTGCGCCGCGAGAACAAAAAGCGCTTTTGCACTCGCGATATCGAGCGGAAACGGTCGCGATGCGGCAACGCGCGACCATTTCCCCCTGGGTGAAACGTGTTACGTTTCACCTTTCGTCTGGGAAAGCGGAAGTCCGTCAATTAAGTCGCGTAGTAATTGGATCTTCACTGTCAATCGTTCACTAACTTATTCCTCTCTGACCTCCTTCTCGCCGCAATGGAACGCGCAGAAAAAGAGCTGGAAATTCTCCGATACTAATTAGATAATGGGAAATTCGTTCGGACACAATTCTGGTTCGATAAAAGACGTTTAGACGCAAAAGCTTAATTATGGATCACATTTCTACTTTCACCTTGGAGTCGGGGGTGGTTGGTTCTGATTGGCCTTGAGCAGCCACCTGCTTTTGTCTCGGCTATATCTCTCGTGGATCGCGTAAACTCGGATCCATGTGATTCATGATTGGCGAAGAGACAAAGGAAAGGCGATAGAAGACGCGCCTGCATTCTCACTGAATTTCCCTTCATTAATGCGACTTTCGTCGGTCGTTAGAGTTTATTACCAGCCATTACTCTTGCTGTCTGTTGCATGGCTTGTCTGGTTCCGTTTGGAAGGCAGAACGGTCAAAGTCGATCAGGGAAGTACGTGGAAATTGGACGGGGCTTTCACTGTACAGCCGCCCATCGTCGGGAAAGTTTATCGCGACCGTGCGCCGCCGAGATAATCTTCGAGGAGCCCCGTTTTATCTAATCGGGCGAAAGATTGCCCCGGCGTAACATCCACGGGGACGTAACAGGATAAATGGAAAAGTCTTAAAATTTGTTCGACCAATTCGGAGATAAACCTGCTCCCGTATCGATGACTAATCTCGTATCGTCGCCGCATCACAGGCAATCGCTGCGGCTCGACGAAATCATCCTTTCGATCGGCTTCCCGCGTGACCAGCGACGATTGCTTTCGAACTTTGTTTCCTTGGTCTACCCCGAGCTCGAAACCACTTTCGGATATTAGTTTCCCTTTGTTTCCAGCTATATTTTGAGTTGTTTCGGTGCTGTAGAGCGTTTGTAACGTGGTAAGGGGGTTTGACAATTTTCTGCTGGCTGGTAACGAGAAGTTTTCTCCAGCAGTTCTATTCCAGTCCGTCGGATTAAATTCGACCGTATCGAACTGACGCGAGAATAACGAACACGATTGAATTTCATTCCCCGACGTGACCCAGATCGGATCAGATTTGTGGTTATTCTGATACGGAGAAGACTCGAGCCAGGTGCCTCGACCTCGTCACCCTGAAAAAATCCGCGAAACGGGCCGCTCGTTTCGAATCAACGTCAAACTGCCTGCCGTGTTCGTTTCGGTTGTTGTAACAGTATCCGTTCTATCTACATCGTCCAGATTAGGTTTACACGCGTTTCTGTCCTGCTTTATCGATACATCGCTTGTTTATTGCTATCGATTTTCCCCTGAGGCATTTCAGGCAATTGCTAATCGGCGAAACAGTCCCAATTCTCGCTTCCGTGAAAATAGCCAGAGTTTTCAAGTTCCAGGCTTCTTTGGGGGAAATACGAGGAGCGTCTGCATGAATACTTTAAATCTTTCCGAGTGGAATTCATATTAATATTGACCAAGTATCGACCACAGTGGTCCCAATGGCCCTTTGCCGTAAAATCGACTGCGTCTAAATGGCCTGGCGCAGGGAACGTCGATACCTACTCCCTTGAGGTCTCACCTCGACAGTGGCAGGAAGGACGTAAAATCGAGGCGTAAAGTGTCGATAGAATGGTTTCCGAGGCGGAATGCATTCACGAAGGAGTCGCGACACCGACCTACATCCGCGATATCTTGGAATAATCGACGAGGAGCGCGATCGAATTGCCCGTCGAAAAGTAGCCACCTGATTCTCCACCAACTTAGCCATTTAAAGGCAAAGAAACAATCAAGTGACTCACGAAAGAGACACGTTTGGAGAAGGCCTTCAGCGTGTAACTTTCTGAGCTGTTGCTTATCGTTATCGTTCGACCAAACTCGCAACCGTGCGATCTTCGAGTACCCACCCACTCGTTATCGCCACGATGCTACCGATTCATTTCTCCCAGTGATTTTCGTGGCGTCACTTTCTTATCAATCGATTGACGTCGCACGAACCTCTTTGTTCGTCTCCTGTTTCCTCGAGTCTCGCCGACGGTTGTTTTCGGCTCTCCGGTTTACTCCCACTTGTTCCTTTCTTAGGCCCGCGCGTCAACATTCTTCGGCCAGGAATAATTACTGGAGCGACAGACACGCGCCTTGCCGCCGAGAATAAAACACTTATTATAATACCATAATCCGGACGATAAGTGTGTTTAACGAGGCGTGCAACTGTTGGCGCATCCCGTTCGTAAATCGCGATTAATTGGACCGTGCCTGTTCGAACCGCTCCGCGTCATTACTGTAGCTTGTGCTCGAGGAGCTACTGTATCAAAATTTTCTTTCGATACATAGAATAATTAGTAATTCATTCTCTGGTGAGTTGCCCTGAGCAAACTCTCTTCTGTTAAAGCTGATCTGTAAAAAGCGAGTGGCAATAATCGCGCTCCGACTGTCTGGAAATCATCGATTTGGAATTCTTGAAACGGTACTTCGCAGATCGTTCCACCACTCCGAATGTTAAAGCCTCGCGCCGTGTCGAAAGACAAGAGAATCGCGCGAGGGAAGACAAAGGCGCCAGAAGTGTCGCGGGTCGGAAGATTACACGCGAGGTGGCTCGATAGCTGCGGGGGATCAATGGTCGCGAATAATTGGCCGAGATTAATTGCCGCTTAATTTGTCACCAACTGCTACCCGCAGATTCGAGCAACGGCACCGATCGTGTTTCTCCGCGAAAAGTCGAGAATCGATTATTGATATTGACGTCGGCGAGGCGACCTGATAAAATCCCCGCTCGATAAAGGACCGCGGCCGAACACCAACGTTTCCATTGAAACGCGGGAAATGCACTAGCCGGCAGCTGAGATCGCCGTGCCTAATCTACGGAGCGCTTCAAAATACAAGTTCAATTGCAAACGATGGGACGTATTTTTCCCACAAAGTGCTTTGTTTTCGAAATAAAAAAATTCAATGGACCGATCTTGAATTTGATCGTCAGTTATGGGTGTTGACTAAACGCAGAGTACCTATGTGTCAAAATTGTATTTAGGTCTAGGAAAATACGTATCCACGTGGGTATTGGATGAAACTCTCACGTTGGAAACGGTTCCGCGTTTTCTTTTGTAATACTGTCTTACTGGCTGTTTGCGAGGCAAATAAACACAGAGATTACAGGATATTCCGTTCCCCCGACGCGATTTATATGATGTAACGCAAGATTGCTGTTATTTACGAGCGAAATTAACGGCTAAAAGCGGTAATTGCCGCTTTCAGAGAGGGCACCGTCTCCGTTCCTCTCTTCCACCTATCTTTCTCCCCCTGTTCCCATTCGTTTTTTCCCTTCCTATCCGCTGTGCACGCGCAGGCCGTGTTTTTCGACAGAAATACACTGTTATCGAGCAATTAGCTGGTCGGTTTCATCAACGGGACGTCACGAAAGGTCGCCGAGAAGCAGATCCATCCGCTTTCAGGGATAAAGTGCCCTTATCGATCGTTTAGCGCGTAAATATCACAGATACGCGCGAAAATACGAGCCTGATAATGTAGATATTAATTCTGCGACACGTGACACAGTTTCTGGCATCGATTGTGAGAAATGATTGTCCCTTTAAGAAGCTAGCCGGATCATCTACCCTGGCGCATCGCGTAATCGTTGCATCATCAATTTTCAACAAAAGTTTCGTCAGCTTTGTGTCCGTCTATAATAAAGATTAACAATGTCAATGGTCAACGATTTCGTCGAGTGAAGCACGGTGGTCGAGGCTCGTGCTTCGACGGCGATTTTTTCGTCGAATTCGCGGTTTCCTCTCAAGCTACGAAACTAATTACCAGCAGCGGTAGAAGGCTTCGTAATTTTTTTTTTCAGGCGAAAGCAATTTTCGTTTCGATGTGGCACGACGCCATTGAGAAATATTGCAACGGAATTAAATTGCTAAGATAATGAGGGCTTCTTGCATTTGTAACGAATGGAATGAATAATTTCCCACTTGTCAGGTATAGGAGATTCATCAGAAAAGTGTGGATCACTGTTTGGATTAAGGTGGATGTTGGAAATTGCTAGAAGAAATCTAAATTGGATAGTGGCCGCGTGGAGGTATTATCGAGGGTCTTTCTGGGTTAAAGGAAATGGCGTGCAATCCACTCGGGACCGAATAACTAGTAGTGGACGATGTTTTACTGCCGTTTAGAAGATTAGGCGAAGGCCTGGCTGATGTGACAAAGTTATAATTCGCTCCATTTATCTTTCCGATTAGAAACTCCAAATAACAGTGTTTATTGTTTCCGCTTCTTCGACTTACATGGCTTTCTTTATATAGAAGCAATACCGAGCTGCACTCTGTACCCAAAGGAGCACAAAGTAAAGCTTTCAACTTGAGGTTGATTTTAGTCGCGGAGAAAGAAGAATATTAATGAAAGCTACGATTCTTGCAAAGGTTTTCTTTGCAGTTGTCAATGATAAACACGTCCATTAAACGCAGTGCCCAGCTTCTCGATGGATACGGAGAGGCATATCACACGCTTCCGCGGAAATCGATACTGGTTGCGATAAACCGATGTTTAACTTCCCTGTGTCAAAGTGGCTGCGTGCAACTGGCACTAGGTCAAAGATGGCAGAGAGAAACTTACGTTATTCACCCACGCTCTGCTCTACTATCTGTACCCCTTTCCTTCTCAAATCGCCTAGCTACCATAACCAAAGTGAACAACCTCCTATCCAAATGATAAGCAGCCAAGTGAAAGCCAATGGTCCCCAACGTGAACCCTCTGTCTAGCCCCAGTCTGACCCTGAATCTGATTGGCCAGCCAGGGAAAACCGAAGGCATGGAAGTGGCTACGGTGTGGAGCGTTCTAAGGAGATAAACGAAAAAGGGGCCACGCGGCTCGTGTCACGATCTCTGCTCGCGTTCCCCGTTCTCCTCCGCCGGATCGAAAAGCGATCGTGGCCTGCACGGCGCCTAAGCATCGCGTTTTTTCCTCGGTGGCCACCGATAACGCGGACGATAACATCCCAGGCCTAACCCCGGTCCAATAAATGCTGGTGCTCCGCGGTTTACGCACAGTCGCACGTTCCACGCATCCGTTCCACCGAATTTTACTCGCGTATATCCGTTTCTGCCGCGAGACCAGAATCTGGCGATCGTCGAGCGCTGGCTACATGCTCAAGTTCCGTTGAACCGGAGCTGACTCGAGGGACGATTGGCGCGTCGTTGACGTTGGTTGTTGCTGGTCTAAAGTGAATCCTCTGGGGGATACTAAGTAGACTCACGACTTGTCAGTGGTATGTGTGATAGAAGATCTTTTTGTGGAAGAGGGGGTATCATTGTCGGAGGATCTATAGGAGTGCAGCTCGGTATATCCTCGTAGAGCCCTATTGCTCCGCCTGGAGGGACACTCGAGGGTAGTGGTACCAGTGAAGACTGATCAGATTTAGGAGCGTTTAGAATTAATATCGCAGTGGTGAATTTGTCAACGACGCGATGGAACACTATTCGCGGGAAATTTGGTACTTCAGAGACTAATTTCAGAGTATCTGAGTGTATCGATGATAGACAGTAATTAACTGAGGAAATGAGCCAGTGACACTTAGTGGAGGATCATGGTACCAAGATAGACTCGATTTCGGGAGTACTATCGTGGCGAAAATACCGGATTCGAGATACCAGAAGTATTAGAAGGAGAGGCGTAGTATTACGTTGGAAAATGCTGGACCGAAACGTGGTGTTGGTGCTGCGCACCAGGCAGGAGAGGACGGAGAGGCGTTTGAGGCACAAAAAGCAGGCAAACCCACCGCCAATGGAGCCACCTCCGCAGTTGCTGAACAATAATCACCTCTACCTAGATCTGAACATGAATTTCAGCGGGATCGTGAAGCAGCAGGCTGCCAAGATGAAAAAGGTGGGTCCCCTTCGCTTCAGTTTCCCTTTATTCGGAGATTTTCACTTTAGGGGAGCAGACGTATCAGCGTCGTCTTGGCCGACGTCCGCTGATGTAACCTTACGTCAGACTTCGTATCTTTCACCACAGATGTTCTAGCTGGGCAATTATGAACGGTTGAATGGTTCTAATGGTCGATTCCTCTCGATTCTATCAACTGCTTGGCAAACAATGAATAAGTTTGGATATTGATATGTACAGCTCTTTTCTATTAGACATCGTAATTTTGAATGTAGATACAGCTGATTTCACGACTGCCAGAGTCAATTACTGTCAAACCGTTTCCCTAATGATTGGTCGCCCATTAACGATCACTAATCGCCGCTTACGTGCGCGCTGCGCTTACATTCTTACACCGTCATCCGTGTTTACGGTTCTTTACGTAAGCGCAGTGGTCGAATCATTTATATAAGAAGAAACGGTGGACCATTTTCCTTTCGAACCGTGCATCTCGATCGCAGAGATGGGATCGATACACGATAGGGCCCCGAATAACATTTCTGAAATATTTATGCAGCGATATAAATAGCCTCGGAATTTGATAAAATGCGATTATACGCCGCGTCAGGGTATTTGAGAAGATAGTGATATCATTTATGACGTTAAATACCGATGAAAGCTCTCGAGCTTTAAATATTAAATTTCTAGACTTAAGGTTTGAAGGGAATTCAGTCGGGTGTAGCGAAACGTCGTGTAATTTTCAAGTTTTCCTTTGATTTAAACTTGAGCCGAACAGCTGGATCATCGAACTTGATCCCATCGCTAGAGACGAGACGACGACCCTTCTCACGAGAAGGAAAGTAGTTCCGAGCACGAGAGGCCAGGTTACCGCACTTTCTCCGACTCGCAGCCAGCTATAGCCGTGAGAGAATCTGCTGCGTCGGAACCAGGTGGAATAATTAGATTTAGAGACGAATACAGGAACAGCGACGACGCAACGCGCGTCGTAATCCTACGACTGTGACAATTCTTCCCTCTTCTGAGCTTTCGTCCAAACAATCGATACGCTTCGAGCGCACAACGCGTGCCAGGTGGTTACTTCCATCTGTATTTCTCTGATCGGACCATTGGAACGGAATCCGCGTCAAGCTTAGTAAATCATTTCGTGTTTTCATCTTCATTTTCAAACCTCAGCAACCTAAGTTACTGATTCTTCCACAGAATCTCGAGACCTCTAACAATAAAGAACACAGCTCACTTTCAAGAGTATAGCCCCGATCGGTGTATCAAAGTCGTTAATCCGCGATGAAAGCCTAGCGAAAGAGTCTCGTCGACTCGCGGACGGTAAGTCAAATTCCAGAGGACGTACAGCCTTGCTGTGCTCTGCCGGATGTCGCCGCCCCGAAGGGGAGAATCCCATGAATATCTGAGGCTGTTGACTGACAAGACGTCCTACAAGTTCTCCCTGGCATCCCTTTGTTCGAGCCCTGCTACCTCGTCGATCTCTTATGGAGCCACACGTCTGTGCACTTTTAAATGTAAATCCTAACGTCCTGCTACTAGGGAGAGCTCTAAGTCGATTAGCTGTTAAGTATTATAAGGGCGACGCTTCAAAGGGGTAGTTGGGCTTGCAATCATTAAGGAGTTGAAATGGTAAACGATGTAAGTGCTAGAGAAATTAATAATTACTTTTTTAGTAAAAAAGAATGTTCATTCTATGCTGAATACTGTAGTGAACAATTTATTTCCTTTTCATTTATTTTCGCTGTCAGTAATTTATTACTCACCATAGACAAGTCTGTCGCAAGATAGAGCTGAGACAAAAACAAAAAATAATTGCCACTTATACATCATTTATCATTTCAACTCCTCAATTAGGGGAGAGTAGAGGAATTACGAACACTTACGGGAAAAGTTAAATTGAAAGAAAAGTATTGACTCCAATAATTGAACTTTGGTTAATTATCTACAAAGGCAGTACAAAGAGTTATAGATACTTTAATAAACAAATCATTTTTTTTTAAACAAATACAAAACTCTTTCTGTCCGCAATTACCCGTAAGTAACACTGGTTTTCATCCACACTGTGGGTCTGACACAGTCTTTCTTCTTGTTTCACCGAAGTTTGGTTGCTCGTGGGATTGAATATTTATCTGTTGCCGGACGGATAGAAAGTCTTTTATCTTAAACCTCTTTCACGGGTAGCTCAAGATCTTTCAACGAATCTGTGCGTATATTCTTCTTAATATAATTCCGGGCTACTGGATACATAAAAAAACTTGGAAATATCAAAAGAAAAGGGTAAATGCTATCGTCCGCAATAGCCCTATTCACGCTGTTCGTAATTACCCCAAATGAACAGAAGTTAAGAAATTTCAAATAAAACAAATACGAACTTGTATATATACAAAGTGATCCCGTGATTTTATTTGGAATTAAGTAACGGAACTACGAGAAAATTATGCTTTGTTGGGTAGTATAGGTTGAATGCACTATAGACTCAAAATACTCGAGCGTAAATTATAAGAAAAACTACGAAAACATTTCACGACCATTATCTTTGCGACAGTTTCCTTAATACAAAACATAGCTAATTACATCATATAACAATATCGCGGGAGGACAGGACAAGTGAGTTCAGCGAATATCGCGGTGTTCGGGTTTCCCCCGCGTTCGCAATTCCCCCACTCTCCCTTACTTAGATTTGAAATGGGTAGCACGTTTGATTTCCCTTGACGATTGTTTTTGCAGGGTGCATGTGGAGAAGAACATAATTATTTCGCCTGTTACATAAGGACGAATTAATAAGGCGTACAATCATTCGATCCGTCGATCGTTCCTCCCATAGGATCTATGCTCGATGTTCCTCGCGGGCGATCACTGTTCCGTGGCGATTCTTCTGCGTCAATTTCACGCACGGTGAGTTCGTGGATTCGCGACTCGATGCAGTCGACAGTGGTTGACAAATGGGAATCAGTTGTTGATGAATTTAAGAAACCGGAATATGTTAATTACTCGCGTCCCTTTGGCTTGCACGGGTTACGTGACACGCTTACGCACCGTGCAGGATAGTTGGCTCGATGACCTAGTCATTTAGCATTTGATTAATCAACTCGTCTGCGTCGCTGAGGGAAATCGTTGGTTTTTAAACGCAGGATTAATGGTTAGCATTATTCAGCTGTCGAGACGATTATCAACAACTTCTCTAGCTCGCCCATGACATCGCTGGTGCAGATAACACCTAGGATCTCTGTTTTTTCCTCGCATATAAATCATATTTACGCTTTTCTCGGTGATTACGAAAGTGCGCGTAAATTACATTCACTTGTTGCTTTTGTAACATCGATTAATCAAGCCTCGATGTTAAAAACAGTATAATTAGACAAATTACAGTGGATGTATCTAAGGATTGCTCAGAATCAAAGACTTGGGGAGTGAAAATTCTCGAAAAATAATTAAGAATTAAAGCCTAAGATCCTGCAATCTTCTTTCTCTGCGGGAGCCCCATATAGAAACTGAAAGAACCTACTACATTCTAAATCCCATGGAATCCCTCAGTCGCATGAGCGCGTATTGCACCACGCGAATTTATCGGGATCATTATAAACCAGTATCTTACATAAACCACCCCACACGAGGACACGCACGGCGGATGCGCGAATCACGATGGGAATCGCGAAGCCTCGAGGTCGTCCTTAGCCGCGCGATTTCTTTATTGGCCGCCTTTGCGCGCGCCATTCCTCCGCCAATCAAGAGAACTGCACATTATCCAGCGATCAGCAATCGATTTCGTTATAAAACGGGCCAGGATCGCAAGACCGCCTTGACCGGACCTGTCCCATTTGCAATTATCGCGGCTGCTGCGTTCCTTCATCGATCCCCGTTTTTCCAATTACACAATCTGGGTAGGATACACTAAAGGGCGGTATTCTCAGTCGCTACTTATTCTTAAGCGACAGCTTAAGGACGCGGCATCCTCTACTAACCTAGTAGCTAGTAAAGGATGCCGAATGCTTAAGCATTTGCTTAAGAATAAGTAGCGACTGAGAATACCGCCCTAAGCCTCCCCAGCTGTTCCGTTAACTTTATAGCTTCGTTAAGAGTGAGAGAGAGCTTCCATCGAAAGTTTGCAAGTGGAAAATTTTCGCGGGAAAACGTCCGCGACCTTCGCTGAAAATCCACGTCTCCGACCTAATGTAATAATTGCACTGGTTGCACTCGGCTGCAGTTTATATAAGCACGGTGAGAGGGTAAACGCGGTATGTGGCACGGCCGCTGTAAAACTTATGCAACCCGCGAACTCCGCGGAATAGCCGCTCTTCCAGGCAGATTCGCGGTGGATCTTCTGCCTGCTATCTCTCGATCGCCCAGTCGCTTGTCTCCGATCGAGAATCTGGTGCGCGGCGAGATAATGTCGCGGTGTTTTTCCTAGCGGGCTCTAGTGTCTCGCCGGGGACGAGCGAAAGAGAAGACGTTTGCGAGGAAACTCCAAGGGACTTCGTTCCTATCGATTCTGTTCATATTGGATAAGCACACGCCGAAGGGTAATAACAATGGGTAATAGAATTGGAAGCTTAGGAAGAGCCGAGTAACTCGTCGTCGTACAATTTAGGTCTGTCCACGTTGAACGGAAAGGAGGGTTGCGATCCACCCGAAGGAGCAACGCATAACCGCTGCGTTTATCGGTCAGTTGGACGGAAGACACAGAGTGCTGGATCGTTGCACGCCGGCAATTAAGATTACGCGATGAAAAATCCCCTCTAATCACCGCCTCGTTAGATTGCCCGCGCGTTCTTTCCACGCCGGTGGCTCGACTTTGGACTTTATCACTGGCTCATCCCCGTTGGCCGTTTAATTAATTAGTAGGAGTTACGAGACAGCTACGGCGCACCCGGCGACACGTAATCAGTGCGTGAAAAGTGTACAAGATGCTGTTGTCCACAGCGCAGAAGGCTCGGCCTCTTATCGTTTCAGCGTTCAAGACAGCCGCTGCTCTACAAACATTCCTTGCAACCGAAACATAACGTTTCATATTACACCTTATGAGTAGTGCAAGTTACTACTAAACTGGAACCTTGGTCCAGTCCGAGTATCTTCTTCCCCCGCGAATATCAGCTGAAGTACAAGAGTTAAGAGAAGAAATCCACTCGTGGTCTACGCGCTGGAATCGTCAGGTCGACAGCTGCGATCGAGCACCGCCGATCCTCCTTCTCCAAGCGCGTTCCACCCCAGTTCCGGCGCCAAGTGGAACAAACCCGCGACAGGGCGAACAGCCACGGGCCGACTTTACGTAACGCGCTGGTGTTGACCATCATGGGTGGGACGATGCTTGCCGGCCGCCAGTCGGTTCTGCTGAAACCGACCAGGGCACTCGTGTCACGCCTACGTGTTATGGTAACAGACTCCGTGTCCGGGGCCGGCCAGCGCGGAAAAGTCGTCTTCGCGAGCTCAGCCTCGTTAACACCGTGGAGGGGCACCCACGACGCTCCTCCCCTCGTGCCCCCCTTGGGCATTTTTACGCGGGCCGCTTAGTGTCGCTCTGAACACCGTGTGCACGACTTCGTAGTGCCGCGACAGAATTTGCTGCGTTTTCGCGCGAGAACGCTGCCGTTCGAGGGAGTGATTTACAGGCTAAAGGTTCAGGGCGAGGGTGGAGAACGATCGAATTTTAATAGGGTTTCTGTGACTGGGGTGAGGGGGCTGCGATCTTAGAATTGTGTTGTTTATGGGAGAAGAGCGACCACTTGGGGGAGGCTTGTGAATCGAAGATGGACTAGGGTGGAGAAGCTGATCGCCTGTTTTCTATCGTTTTCTAAGAAATCCGTGTGAGGGACACTCGTAACTCGTAAGCGCCTTCCGTCCCGCGAGTGAACGGTAAAAGAGGCAATGAACCCTTCGGTTGGAGGGTGTGGAAGGCCGTTAGAAGCGTGGAATAGTTAGCCGGTGGAACCGGTCCCGTCGCGGCTCCCAGGCTTCTCCATTTCAAAGACACGAGGAACGCGACGGAGGAACCGTGGCGGCCGTTCCCCCAGCCGAGCAGCAGGAAAGGAACCGAGAAAGGGAAAAAACGGAGGAAACGGAGGGGGAAATGTGTCGGATTATCCGTCACTGGCCCGATCGGACCTAGAAAGCGAGTTCTTCTAAGGTTTCCACGGGTGGCAGAGGAAGCCAAGCCGTGGAAGTGCGGTACCTGCCGTTGAAGCGAGACGCAAGACAACCTAGTCGCCGATTCCGACCAGCCTCCCTCTTCGTCCGCTTCTAACCCCTTCTACGGGCGAGGATGGATCGGAACGAGAGCGCCAACGAGGGTGGAAGCTCTCCGGACACGGTGGTGGGTCGCTCCTCGTCCGAGGAGGAGCGGAACAGGTACGCCGGCAGCACTTCCGGCGAGTACGTGACTGTCGGAGACAGCAGCTCCAGCCTGGACACCCTGACGAGCGCTGGCGCGACCGGGGTTGTTACCCAGGACGCCGCAGCCACCACCGAAGTCGTCGAGGACAAGAAGCGGGGTAGATTCGGCGCGCTCAAGAGCAGCTTCCGCAAGGAGGGCGGCCTGTTCAAGATCAAGAAGAAGACCAGGTCCATCGAGGAGGCATTCGTCGAGCCCGAGCTGGATGCTGACGAGAAAGGTTCATTGACGGGGGTGGCCAACGACTGCAGAACGATCCAAGTGACTTTTAACCATCTTTCTATCTTATACAATTTGTCGAGGTTTCTACCCCTTCTGGGTGGCGGATGAAAGTGATCGGTGTCAATTGGCCAGGCTTCTTTTGGCTTCTCCCATTCCATGCTGGTTGTTAACGTTTCTTCGGGATTCGCTGGATTTAGTCGTTTGTACCTTGTAAGGCTCGGCTGCTTCCTTTTGTAGGGGGTTCTTGTTTCAGAGTCGCGGTACTTGACCCGCCAGTGATTAATGGTATACCTTCCGAGATTCATGAACGGATTCCTTGGGAATCTAATCGTCTTAACTGCTCCTTGGTATCTCGCCAATTATTGGAATTCATCGAGCTCGTTAATCATGATGGATTTATGCGATCGTATTCCTTACTTCGGCGCCGATTTAAAGACTTAAAGGGGACATTCCATGCGAACTCGGACAGATTTCGGAGTAACTTTTCGTAGATTGCTAAAATTTGAATATGTTGTAGTCTTTAGTGATATTTAAACGTACCTCGAAGGATTTTTCAAGTTAAGTGCTACCCTTTTTTTCAATACATAGTAGTAAACGGACGGAGATGAGCTTTACGGTGCTTATAGAGAAGACATTCAAGTTTTAAGAAAAAATTATTTCAATTTAAAAAAAATTTCAACCATTTTTGTGCAATTATTTTAAACAAATGCAGGTTTTTAACATCGGGCGCGATTTTAAAAATCTGAAAAAAAGGAGAATAATTTAAAATTGGCCCCGAAAAAATTGCCGAAAGTTGACGCTACGTCGCCCAGCACCGCGGTACTCGCAGCGGCCAAGCGACTATACCTGATATTCTTATACAGGATTCTCGAAAATGGTAAGTATTTGAAAAAAACTGAAGGAGGAAAACTGTTATGGTTTTTTTTTATATCCAACATAATACGGTATCTGAATTTTTGGTGTTCGCAATATTTTCCTTGAAACGAGGGTGACTGTTCCGTTTTTTAAATGGAATGCTATATGTTTGATTATCCAATATAAAAACGACTGTCAAGACAAATTCAACCATATGGTATACTATGACCTACAAGGCCACACAACTTTAGGAATGAAAGAAAAAAACTCAACCTACTAGATAGATAGTTCAATATACATATTTACATCATTCCTAACCTTGTGTGGCAAAAAATCCTTTGAGGTACGTTTAAATATCACTAAAGACTACAACATATTAGAATTTCAGCAATCTACGAAAACTTACTTCGAAATCTGTCCGAGTTCGCATGGAATATCCCAAAGATCTAAGGATCGTTCTTGCAGTGGGGCAAGGGGGTACGGTGGATTCAATTAACACACTCGACGAGTTTGCCCTGACTCGGTTCTACTAAAGCCCCTATCCACTAAAAGGTTCAGCAATTTGACAGTTGAAACATCAAATCCTTTGCGGTCCCTACACTCTCATCATAAATTACAACGATTTTAAGGCTCCCAGATTCCCACACTCCTCTATACCTTCACCTGCCATCGTTTAACCCAGAAAGATCGGTGCTCTCTGATCGCGGATCCTCTCCCGTCGCAGAATTGGCCCGCAAGCGGAGCCCCGATGAGGAGGCCGAGCGCAAGGGCGGGCCCGCGCCGACCTTGAAGAAGAAGAAGAAGAAGTCCAGCTCGCTGGTGCGGAAGCTGAGCCTGAACAAATTTCGCCTGTCGACGGAGCAGGAGCCGAGGCACACGCCCGAGGGTGGCGACAGCAGCCGCTCGCAGAGCCAATCGTCGCAGGAGTCGCCTAGCCTCTCGGACAGCCCGTCCAGGATCGCGAGGAAGGGGCAGGAGACAGAGAGGCCTGGCGCAGAGGCCAGGGAGAGGGACCGGCAGAAGGGAGAGGCGAGGAAACCGGAGAAGCTGCAGGAGAAGCCGATCAGCACCGTCACCGTAGTGCAACACAAGTCGCCGTCGCTGACCATCAGGAGCTTCTCCAGGAGCCAGCACGGTGAGCGATCCACCGTCACCCAACACGCCTGTAGACCCCACGTCTCAGCTCCTGCCTTCTTGTCTTCACCCGTCCCAAGTATCGCAACCTGCTCTTCCTTCCTCTATCATTGACTCTGGGAAGTCTGCGACATGGGTCCTGGTAGCCTCAGGCTCCTTCTACATTCTTCTATACCCCACTATTTCAATGCACGCGAGTAGATAGCGCAAATTCTGTGGCCCAGGCTCCTCGCTTCTGATACTCGAGAGATTAGGCGTTGCCCGCGAGCTTTGTTTCCTTTCTACAGTCGCCTCTTAGGGCGTGCTGCACGTGTAGCATGAAGTAGATGCTTCAGTTCGCGGCTGAATAGCCTCCGTTCAGCTAGGGTTCCCCTTCTATCGACTAGACCGCGTTTTTAGAAGCACTTCTATTAGTAGCTACTTTCACTTCAAGGTACGAGGGCGAAGAATCCTAGCAATGTCACCTAATACGCTACTGTAGCCGCTGAATCCCAAATAATCCATCCACGCAATCAGTCGCCACCATTGTAGACTACAACGAGCAAACGCTTTATCACATCAGCTAATAGGTAGGCTTCGGAGACGCTACCACGAAGCTGAAACATCATAAGCGAATCCCCCCAAAAACGCCACCCCCCATGAACCATCGTCGCCGTTCTCTCTGGTTGCGCAGATCCCCAGGAGAAGTCCCCCCGGTCGGAAGCGCGGTGCAGCTCGACGCTTCCCTACGCGATCTCGAAATGGCCCGAGCAGAAGGCCGGCAAGTCGGC
The DNA here is from genome assembly GCF_050908995.1 of Andrena cerasifolii. Classification (NCBI taxonomy): domain Eukaryota; kingdom Metazoa; phylum Arthropoda; class Insecta; order Hymenoptera; family Andrenidae; genus Andrena; species Andrena cerasifolii. Next base: position 12,992,047 of record NC_135127.1, read on the forward strand.
CGCGGACGCCTCTAAGAAGTCAAAACTGAACCTGAAGTCAGAATCGGACTCCGGTCTACATCCGCCCAAGTCGTCCCCGCACGAGGTGCGCCGCAAGTTGTCGCTGCTCGAGGAGAAACGAGCGATCTTCCAGCGGAGGTTGTTCGAGACCACCCGGGGCACGGACTCCAGGGAAACGGTAATCGCCGTTTCCCTGGACGACGAGGACAAGTCGTCGGCGCAGACGGAGGAGAAACGGGAGGAGAGCACGAGGAAAAGGGCCAGGCACATCAGCGTGAAGAAGTTCGACACATTCTCGACGTTCGAGGGCACTTTCGACGAAGAGACGGGGGTTGGTTATCTTGCTGGCATCGAGGAGGACTACACGGAGAGCTACGATCGCCAGAACGACCATCAGCCTGCGCTGCCTTCCACCATGGCACCCATGGTGGGCGCCAACGACAACGTAGAGAAGGCTAAGCTACCTAGCCAGGACAGCATGGTGAGAACTTATCGATGCTGTGACAGTAGATGTTTAGCTTCTCCACGGGATTGGGAGCAAGTGTTCACCTTGGGTGGTTGTTCGGCTTTGGGTACTCTGGTATGGGTGCAGGTGTTTAAAAGTATTCACTTGAATTATGTGCATTTCTCTCCCGAGTAACATGTAAGCGTAAGTCGAGAGAATTACCACTTGTCGAAGATATCGCGAACTATACTACTTGCTCCAGTCAATGGTACGCGCGCAGCTGCGTGTATCTGAGCCGTGATGTAAATTCCAAAGAACCTTATCCAAATCCTTAAGTAAAATCCCACCAAAATTCCCATCCCTTTACCGTAACCAAGAAAAAAGCAAGTGAAGCCCGTCAGGGAACTAGACACCAATCAGGACAAGTGGCCTACTTATTTTTCTCCCTCGCCACTTGCTACTCGTATCAATTACGCGGTGTCTTTTCACGACCAGCGGTTTCCCTGCGCCGATATCGACTCCTCGGCCGCCTGGTCGTTTCGATTTCGAAATCCTCTCTCTATCCGCGAGGCGAGACGTTGTAATTCTATGATCTAGAATCGATAGACTCGGTTTTGCGGTCCCCCTCGATCCCCTTTCCCCAATCTCCACTGTTTTTCACCCCGACTCGAGTTACGCGGCTTCGCGCGCTCTATCTCGGTCTCGGCCCTCTTGTCCGCGGGAAACCTTAATTGGAGCACGTCCGACGTCTCGAGAGGAAAACGCGCGGAAAGGTTCACTACCCCCTAGCTGAGTCGCAAGATTGAATCGTGCGTTTTGGTGTGCATTAAGGGGTTGGAGGACATTGGGGATGATGGTGGGTCCTGTTTGTTATCGTTAGACTGAATCGGGTAGGATTTCGGGTTCGACCGATTAAGAGATGATTTTTGAAAATGGCTTGATGAGCTTCAAATGACTTTTAAATTTGAGGAGTTTCTAGAGAGAAAGTTGATCAGATACCATTATTGGGGAAAATTTATAAATTGCTTTGTGCATTAGAGTTCCCAAAAGCACTGATTATCACAAGTATGAGTTGACTCAGCCGCCATTGAGTAGAGCGGCTACGGTATTACAGTGCTGTAGGGAGAGACGATAGTCTTATGGCTTCCTTTTGCAGCAGATTATTATTACCCCACGAGTTTATGGTTACGGCTTTGCATTCTGTTTTTCCACGCAGGATTATCTTCGCGCGTGCAGCCACACGCATGTACCACGGATCGTGTTTCTTATCACGAGTTTGCAACGATAACACGGCGATTTTGCTTCTTTTAGAGAACACCCGAAGATAATATTTCCGAGGGTAATCAGGTAAAAGGAGCACTCTTACCCTTGGGGATTCTTTCCATTTTGAAACTTTTCACGAGTTTTTGGAAACTTTAGGGAATAGATTTGTTTAGTAGGTACATCTATCAATCTCTCTATATACACCACTTCTGCACCCCATCAACCATCAAAACCTCCAAGACTTGACGGGACAAATATTCTTTTATGCTTATCCAGCGATCGAATTGTCCAGATGTTTGCACAGCACTTTCTCCTCAACGGCGTCGTATCTTTTCGAAGCGATCGGGAGACAAAGATAGAGAGGAGCCTCGTTGAAGGAAATTCACCCTCTGTCTTCGCTGGTTCAACGTCATCGCGCTTGAAATCGTGTATAGTCGAGTTGTTTGGTCGTATTCCCTGGCTAATCGTTCCGTGTGAGTCACTTCTGCGGTGTACGTCGACTGGTTAGGTCGATCTTCGGCTCAGATCGACATCGACCGGGAAACGTTGAAGAACGCGAGCGCGCACGATTATGGAGCTCGAAGGGAAGTTCTGGAGGAACCTGGGGGTGTTCAACTTCGCCAAGTGGAAGATTCGCCCGAAAAGGTGGAGGTGGTTCGGGGTCGGTTTGTCAGTTTCTTTGATCCTTCTCTTCTTTTCGATTCATGTGCAACGTCTTCAACGTTGGCCTTCGTATTCCCATGAAAAAGAGTGTGCTTCTGTTTTGCAAAATTAATGGATAGTTGAAGAAACGATTGTTTGACAAACTCCGCTTTGAGATACGTCAGGCCAACACCTCCGATTTTCTCACAGATGCAAATAAAAATCCTGCTGAGAGAAGTGAAAGTTTAATCTTTCAGCCACCTGACCTTCGATCCCTCGATCGAGAAGTAAACGATCTGTCTGTTCTGTTTGCGCAGTCGTCACAGAACAACGCGCCGAATGCGGGAGTCGGCGAGAAACGAGAGCACTTGTACAAAATCCTGGTGATCGGGGAGCTGGGGGCCGGAAAGACGTCCATCATCAAGAGATACGTCCACCAGTTCTTCTCTCAGCATTATCGCGCGACGATTGGCGTCGACTTCGCGCTCAAAGTCTTGAACTGGGACCCACACACGATCATAAGGCTCCAGCTGTGGGATATCGCAGGTCAGTCGCAATTCACTATCCCCGTTCCGTTCTCCCCGCTTTTTTTCGCCAATCCAACCACTGATACGCAGCCACGGGCGCCTCGTGTCGCGATAAATTCGTCTTTTCCCCCTGGCACGAATCCATTATTAAACTCTGCAAAAGTGGAAGGATTCTCGGAACTTTCTCACTTCGAAATTACGTTAAAACACAATTTCCTTTCCTTTTCCTGGTGTACGCGACAGGTCAAGAGAGGTTCGGGAACATGACCAGGGTGTACTACAAGGAAGCTGTGGGCGCGTTCATAGTATTCGACGTGACGAGAAGCGCCACCCTGGACGCGGTGGTCAAGTGGAAACAGGATCTGGACTCCAAGGTGCAACTTCCTGACGGCTCACCGATACCCTGCGTCCTGCTCGCCAACAAGTGTGACCAGCAAAGGGAAGGGCTGGTCAATTCACCCACGAAAATGGAGGAGTACTGCAAGGAGAAGAACTTTGCCGGATGGTTCGAGACCTCCGCCAAGGAGAACATCAACATCGAAGAAGCGGCGCGGTTCCTTGTCAACAAAGTGAGTACCGATTCCTAATCGTGGATAACCACAAGGAATGTGCATTCCTTTCTTCGGAATAGCAGACGCAGCTTGTTTTCGTACAACGCTTGTTTTCCAGCGCTTGTCGTCTGCACACGCGAAATTCGATTAACGAAGATAGCCCCGAGGAGCAACGCACAAGTTATTTGTGGAATATCGTGTTGCCCCCGCGATTAAGAGTACGCTCGTCAGTCATCGTGCATTACACGCGTGCCGCTACGTGCTCGATGGATTTATGCCTGCAACTAATTCGGTGTCTCGACCATCTGCCCGATAAATACATTCCTCGTGCATACAAATGAAACGCAGCTCACACCGACAGACTTACAAGTTTAATTCGCAGAGTTTGCACCACTTTGAGAATCAGAAAGTAAAGAACAATTCTCTCGAGAGTTTCATTCACTATTCCTCGAATATAAAGGAAAGATTAATTTCTAATTACAGATACTGCAAAACGACCAGCTGATGAAGGGAAACGGCTCCCAGGACCAGACAGACGGCGAGCGATTCGCGCTCAACCAGTCGCCGACGAGTACAAAGAAGTCCTGCTCCTGCTGACGAATCGGCGAACCACCGACACCAGGGTCTTCTGATCCGCCATCGTCGTCCCTTCGTCGTCGGTGCCATGACACTAATGTCACGTTCCACTGGGCCTCGCCACGTTCGTCTCCTCTGGAATGCAGCGTACATCCGTCGCGTTGCAGCGAAACACGCGACCAACGTCTTTTGCTCCATCCCCTTCTTAGAATCCTTCCCCTACGACTTTACAATCACTTTTCTTCTTAATTATTCTAGACACAGTAACAGACAATTTTTGTATTCTATCTGGAGGATCCTCTATCCATTAATATGTATCCGATTCGAGTCATCGAGTTCCTTCAGTGTTTCTAAAAATCAGAATGGAATAATTTAGATGTTGTGTCTATCAAGAACCAACGATGCCTTCGAAAGGAACGCAGATCCCTGTGTCGATCAATGACGAAAGAACCGGCGTCCTTAGAAGGTCCTCCGCGAAGGACTCCACTTTCACTTGTCGTAGGCCTGACGTAATTGTCGATACATTCCACTTTCTGTCTTTCAGTTTGATTATGTTCGCGACGGTGGGGGGACAGGCTATCGTTTGCCTTGGATAATTAATATCTATTGCCTGGAGTATAATATCTGGATTTTGATATTCATTAGTTGTCCACGACTGAATTTCAGCTTCGAATGTGGAGTTAACTGGGTTTGTGTGCGCTCTCCTTGGTGGTTATCATGGAAAAGAAACCGCGGAGAAACGCGGATCCACCGATTGTCAAGGCTAATCTTTGTCACCGTCGAGCGACAATATTCCACGACCTCGTGCCTTCGGCCATTCATTCGCGGTTTCACATTCATCCGACGTGTAATCGTCGTTGCGTAAGTGGCGTTCACTTACGTGGCCATTTCTCCTCGCGTGGTCCCTGTGCCGAGGCACTTTGAAATTAAATCTAAATCATTCAGTGCAGACAGAGAGAAATTCGAATTATGAAACGCTTGAGGATGGAAATAACAGAGTATTAGATTAGAACGCGAATAAACACTTCGATCTCCTATGAAACGATTGGTAATGGAGTTAGAAACACTGGAATATTGTACTTCGTAGAGTGATTTAAAGAAAAGCAGGCAAAGCCACTAGATTCGATGAAAGCTTGCTACTTTGCCTTTTGTTAAGCAGTTTAACGAAATTACACATGAACTCCTTCGCTCTGTCCGTGACTTCGCGAGCATTCCACCGTTTCTCTTTTTGCGAGACAATTCATAAATACTATAAGAGGATGAATGCGTGCCTGAGTTTGAAACGGAGCCTTATAAAGGAAGAGTGTCTCTGTTTCGACTCAGGGAAACCATAAACGTGGCTTCCGTTTCAAGAGACGATCACGAGACCATTCGACACTTGTACTTTTTAAACGATTTTTAACCTAGAGCCTACGGTACCAAGGTAACGTTGTTATTTCATAGAACTTTATGTATAGAAAGGTCCATATATATATATATATATATATATATACAATAAGTGATATACATACTACAATTTTATTAATATTATTACTGTTACTCTAATTATTATACAACTTACGGCGTAGACGTATAGGCTATTGTAAATAACTGAAATTTTACACTAACGCGTTCCCATTTGTGCTCCCCCTTTCCTCGCTCACCGAGCAACAAACACGAGTTTCTACACTTTTATACGTATCCCGCGAGTCGAGCGAACTCTCGACAGCTCTTGCATCGAAAAAATTCTCGCCCACCCGCTCAACATATTCATCACGCCCCGAAACGCCTATCTACATTCCTCCCCTACTCGTTTTTTAATGTATAGGTGCAATAGCACACGTCTAATTGTAACATTAAACCGTTCTTCTTTTCGAAAAGCCTTATCTTTCTGCCACCGATCCCCGAGCGAAGATAACCTAGTCAAATTTTTGCACCGGCGCTTCAACGAGTCTAAACAACCGAGATAAGTTGATACCCGCGGTAGCAAAGAGAGTGGATTGCCAAGTTGCTACAACGTCTGCCTGTAATTACCACTTTTTACTGCCCCTTATCGTGGCGCGGCTTAACACTGTAGCAAACTGGGGAATTTGCAGGCGATGCATCCCACAAGACCGTGCAACGCGGACTCCGAGCTTCGTTTGCTTAAACTTTCAATGGGATTTTTCTTTTTCTGGTAACAAAAGGATGGAAGGAAGATTTAATCGCGATCTGTGTCTAGATTCTTATCTCGAGCACGCAAATACATGGTAACTCACAGATTTAGAGAAGATCGCGTTGCTCGACACGGAAAATGCTAGATAACAGCGATAAGCGTCGACGGATGGACCGAATAGGAGGCTCAGGCTGTGGAACCTCATTGTCAGATCCACTTCGCAGTGCTGGAAATTTCGCAAAATGAGCTGCCTCGAGGAGCTTGAAACTAAGGAGACGACGATCGTCTGGGAGAACTTAACCGTGGCTGTGCCTGCTCGCGGACGCTCGCTCCTGGAAAGCCTGCGACGAAGATTCTCGAGGAGACCGTTCGAGGAATCGCCCACAATACTCAAAGGAGGTGACTTCGCGAAACTGTCTCGAAAATAGAAGGGCTTGTTTAAATGCGACCTAATGATCATTGCAGTGTCTGGCTACGCAGTGGCAAGGAGTTTGGTCGCTGTAATGGGGCCCAGGTACTCGAAGACCCTCGCAATTTCGATTTTCGTTAAACAAATATAAAAGGAACAATGACAAAGTGGAGTAAATTAAAAAAATCCAAGCACGAGACACTGTGGCTTCTAGGGGGCCGTTCTTTCTTCCAGCGGCGCAGGAAAGACGACGTTCTTGGCTGCCCTGGCGGGTAGAATTCCGACGACGCAGGGCTCGGTGAGAATAAACGGGCAGCAGGTCCTTTCGCAGGGGATCCTTTCGAAGATATCTGGTTACCTGCCGCAATTCGACGCTTTGCCGGCTTCGGTGACTGTCCTGGAACACCTGCTCTTCATGGTACTCTCTTGATTTTTAAAATAACGTCGATCGTGATGAGTTGTGACGGGGTTGGTTGGTTGGTTTAGTACGCGTTGAAAACGAATGGTAGCGCGAGCCAGAGAAATTGTTCGACGACAAAGCTGATGAATGCTCTGGGCCTGGTCGATTGCGGGGACACTTTGGTATCGAAGCTTTCTGGGGGACAGAGGAAAAGGCTTTCCTTGGCGTCCGAGTTGGTCACGAGGCCTGTCATACTTTTCTTAGATGAGCCAACCACGGGTAAGAGGAAGATTCGAAGGCTGTGGATGTTGAGTAACGATGCCCAGGGAAGGGGAATTGAATTCGATGGATTATATGGAAATTGTAGCTTGGATTGTGAAGTTAGAAGGTCCTGGAGTACTCGTGAATGTTTGATCGTAGGTTTGGACACGTTTTCCGCGATGCAAGTGGTGGAGACTTTGAGAATGATTAGTTTGAACGGCACGGTCGTGTTTTGTACGATACACCAACCTGGGATGGACGTGTACAATCTGTTTAGTCATGTGATATTTATATCCGATGGGAGGATTCCTTATTTTGGGACACTGGAGGATGCTACGAGATTCTTCTCCGGGTAAACTTCGAATCGTATAACTATCGTGTTTACTATTCAAATACAGTGACCGAATCAATGATAGTGCGTTCACTCTTCCAACAGCCTGATTACTGTTTTCGTTTACATTTCCATTCTTAGAAACCAATAACTGCTCCAACAATTACTTGAGTTTCAGCAACGTAAGTGGCAAGACATAGTTTGTAAAGACAACTTGCAAAAAAGTATCGTGTTGATAATACGAAATAATCTTAGGTTCAAGGTGCTTTTTTCAAAAAATTCTTTTGATAGCGCATATTTTGATAATATTTTTTAAAGTAAGTACAAGACGTTATGATTTTTTAATATTTTAAGATAAATATTACATTCAATTTAATACTTACATAGCATAATGGGGCGTGGGAAACCGTTGAGT